>NC_079155.1:47693700-48926200 GCF_947563725.1 Argiope bruennichi
ATTTTACTTTCTACACAACAGACTGGCGCAGCTGATTTGAAAAACTTCTTTATTTCAAAATTGTTAAGATAATCAGCGATGGTGATCCCAAAAGTTAAAAAAAATAATAAAAAATCTGAGATAAAACAATATTTATCAATAAAGATAATGATTTTAATGCAGAAAGTGGTAACCGTAACTGTTTTGAAGAAGTGTTTATTTCGTCCACCATCTTTATTGGCGACTTGGCATCCTTGGCGCAGCAAGGGGCACACTAAACTACACTTTTGCCGCACAAAAATCTTATAGAAAGCAAAAAGCCCATATTCTTCTTTTATACTGGCTTAGTAATGGAAACAAAAGTTTCTTTTACGGAAAAAAAAGTATATTATCCAATTTTCCGAAGATTTTTTTGTGGTAATATCAATGATTAGTTAAATATATTACAATGGATAGTTTGAAGCTGATGAGTCCACAAAAATGCAAATTATCCAAAAATTCAAGTAATAAAAACGATGTATGTAAATGATGGTACATTAGAAAACGATAATTTTTAAAATAAAAATGACATTAAAGATTTATTTTTAATAAATGATAAATAATAAAAAAATGAGCAATAAGTAATTCTAATATATAAAGTAATAATTATGATTTCTAATTATTATTTATCATTTCAAAAATAATCAATAAATTTTAAATTTTAAGGAATCAGGAAGTAATTTTGAGAAACAAACAATATTTTTTGGCACTTTCAATTCTCTAATATTTTCATAAAGCTTGAAAATATACAGTAAAAATGGCAACAATTGTGTTCAAAGATATTTTTTTTTAAAGTGAGAAATTTTTGTTGCTTTTTCAGTTGAGTGCAGTTTAGCAAAGTTCTCACGTGAATCAGAGGTCTTAATTAAATTATTCACTTTCTTAAGCGAGGAAAAAATGCACGGACTATTCAATTATGAAATTTTCTTGCATTTTTTTTTGTTTTGTGTTCGAATTAACCAGAATAAATTGAAACTGTAAATGATATTTTAACATCTTACTGATAGTTTATCTTTTGGTACAAAATTTGAAAAAAGGAAGAAGCGAAAAAAATCGACAAATTCTATTTAAAAATACTTGAATCAAACGTGCTCCACTGTATAATATTACTGTTAGAAAGAAAATATTTAATATAATTTTATTGATTTCATTCGAAATATGTTGGTTTTTTGTAATTAGCTTTTTTATTCTCGTTTATTCAAATATTTACTTTTAAGTCAACTTGCGTCACTAAAGGCATTATATTACTTCCCTGATGACCGCTTATGACCATACTTTGATAAAAAAAAAGTAAACAAACACCGTATGACAATTCTGGTTTTCTTTATTCAAGCAACATTCGCAGTCCGGAGATATAGATTTACATTAGTTAATCTCAATGAAGATTCATATGGAATATGTTCATATATGAAGATTCATTCATACCAATGAATCAATTGTACTAAAAATTTGATGAAAGGAACAAGCTTAAAAAAATTGAAATTCGTTTTTCTCATTAATTTGTCATTTTCGAAGAAAAGAAAGGATAAAAGAAACCATTAATTACTGGCGATTTCCAATGAAGCATTTGTTTGCCACTGTGCTGGGAGAAGACCACAGACAGGACAATTAAAAAAAATTATTAGTCTAGCTGTGACATAAATATGAAAAATATAAAGTTTTAATTGCCTTCATTTAGTTATTGCAATATTTATGAGTACTTAGAATCTGTTTAATTATAGCATGTAAGAGTGGCTGCGTATTTGTGAGCAATAATACATAAAAAACATACATTTTCACGAAATTAAAAAGAAATTCAACATCAAACAGCAACATTTAAAACAAATTACCAGCATGTTAAAGTATGGAAATCTGAAGTAATATTAAAAAGTTCATTTAAGGTAGGAGCCTCATAATATGCACCATCTAAACTCGAAAAAATGCCTTAATCCACTACTGCCATGTAATATAAAGAATATCATGTAAAATTTAGTAAAAAAATGTGATGAAAAAGATTTTTTCTTTTTCTTTTTTTACGAATCGTCCCTTTTTTTTTTCTCGAGCTGTTGATTCAATTAATGTAAATATCACTTGGTCATTTTTTAAACTTTCTTTCATAGCATAGAGAAAATATAGGAATCGTCAAAAAATTTGAATTCGAGATTTTGATAAATTTACACGTTTTAGTCCTCCCTGAGTTAAATGAATACATTTTTGGAAAATGTTCGTCCTTCTGTCTTTGACAAAGATAACTCAAAAAATCTAGATAGTTAAAATTTGAAATACGGTCTTTACACAATTTGCACATTTCTATCAAATTTTGTGTAAAATCCTTTCAGAGGAAGTCTGTCTGTTCGACTGTTCGAATATAAATTAACACAATAACTACAAAACGAAGAGAGGCAGACAGATAAAATTCTTTATACAGATTTAACATCTATAGTGCAGACATCTGTCAAATTTTGAACCAAATCCAACCACGATTTGACTGTCTGTCAGTCTGTACTTTCAAAAACATATAAACGCAATGATTCAAAAATTCAATGACTTAAATATATCAAATCTAGTATGTGATTTTTTTTACTACAAATGTTTTATATGTGTCGAATTTTTGTTTTAATAGGTTGGAAAAAAAGTATCAAAAACAAAAATTCTAATTTACTATTTTCTATTACCTTATGTCAAGGTTTAAACGCCAAATAACTCGCCAAGGTTGACACGATAGATTCAGGAAAAATGCTTAACATATCAAAAGTTGATATTTCGTAAATATTGCATGTCAGTGCTGTGTGCAGTGTTCTCTAGTATGAGAATTTTATTAGAGAATATGCGAGAAAGTTTTGGGGTGGCTGCTTCCGCTGGTTGGTATGAAAGTTAATGAAAAATATGCTAATAGCTAAAAAGTTTCTCATTTTTAATTAAAAATTATTATTGAACTAAGAATTGATGGAACAAATTGAAAAATATATCAGTTCTTCCGATTTAAAATGTAATGATTAAGAAATCATTGATTTGATTTAGTGGAGTTTTATGGCGCAAAAACCATTTTTGATTCTGCTGCGCTAAACGCATCGTATTAATTAAAAGCCTGTTTATAAACTCTTATACAATCATAATAATAATATATAATCAGGAACTAATCATAATATATAATCATAAACTAATCATAATAATAATATATAATCATGAACTAATCATAATAATAATATATAATCATGAACTAATCATAATAGTAATATATAATCATAAACTAATCATAATAATAATATATAATCATGAACTAATCATAATAATAATATATAATCATAAACTAATCATAATAATAATATATAATTATGAACTAATCATAATAATAATATATAATCATAAACTTATCATCATAATAATAATATATAATCATAATAATAATATATAATCATGAACTAATCATAATAATAATATATAATCATAAACTTATCATAATAATAATATATAATCATAAACTAATCATAATCATAATATATAATCATGAACTAATCATAATAATAATATATAATCATAAAATTATCATAATAATAATATATAATCAGGAACTAATCATAATAATAATATATAATCAGGAACTAATCATAATAATAATATATAATCATAAAATTATCATAATAATAATATATAATCATGAACTAATCATAATAATAATATATAATCATGAACAAATCATAATAGTAATATATAATCATAAACTAATCATAATAATAATATATAATCATGAACTAATCATAATAATAATAAATAATCATGAACTAATCATAATAATAATATATAATCATGAACTAATCATAATAGTAATATATAATCATGAACTAATCATAATAGTAATATATAATCATGAACTAATCATAATAATAATATATAATCATAAACTAATCATAATAATAATATATAATCATGAACTAATCATAATATATAATCATAAAATTATCATAATAATAATATATAATCATGAACTAATCATAATAATAATATATAATCATAAACTTATCATAATAATAATAATATATAATCATAATAATAATATATAATCATAAACTTATCATAATAATAATAATATATAATCATAAACTAATCATAATAATAATATATAATCATAAAATTATCATAATAATAATATATAATCATGAACTAATCATAATAGTAATATATAATCATGAACTAATCATCATAGTAATATATAATCATGAACTAATCATAATAGTAATATATAATCATGAACTAATCATAATAGTAATATATAATCATAAACTAATCATAATAATAATATATAATCATGAACTAATCATAATAGTAATATATAATCATGAACTAATCATAATAATAATATATAATCATGAACTAATCATAATAATAATATATAATCATGAACTAATCATAATAGTAATATATAATCATGAACTAATCATAATAATAATATATAATCATGAACTAATCATAATAATATATAATCATAAAATTATCATAATAATAATATATAATCATGAACTAATCATAATAATAATAAATAATCATAAACTAATCATAATAATAATATATAATCATGAACTAATCATAATAATAATATATAATCATAAACTTATCATCATAATAATAATATATAATCATAATAATAATATATAATCATGAACTAATCATAATAATAATATATAATCATAAACTTATCATAATAATAATATATAATCATAAACTAATCATAATAATAATATATAATCATGAACTAATCATAATAATATATAATCATAAAATTATCATAATAATAATATATAATCATGAACTAATCATAATAATAATATATAATCATAAACTTATCATAATAATAATATATAATCATGAACTAATCATAATAATAATATATAATCATGAACTAATCCTAATAATAATATATAATCATAAACTTATAATAATAATATATAATCATAAACTAATCATAATAATAATATATAATCATGAACTAATCATAATAATATATAATCATAAAATTATCATAATAATAATATATAATCATGAACTAATCATAATCATAATAATAATAATAATATATAATCATAATAATAATATATAATCATAAACTTATCATAATAATAATAATATATAATCATAAACTTATCATAATAATAATAATATATAATCATAAACTAATCATAATAATAATATATAATCATAAAATTATCATAATAATAATATATAATCATGAACTAATCATAATTATAATATATAATCATGAACTAATCATAATAGTAATATATAATCATGAACTAATCATAATAGTAATATATAATCATAAACTAATCATAATAATAATATATAATCATGAACTAATCATAATAGTAATATATAATCATGAACTAATCATAATAATAATATATAATCATGAACTAATCATAATAATAATATATAATCATGAACTAATCATAATAATAATATATAATCATAAACTTATCATCATAATAATAATATATAATCATAAACTTATCATCATAATAATAATATATAATCATAAACTAATCATAATAATAATATATAATCATGAACTAATCATAATAATAATATATAATCATAAACTAATCATAATAATAATATATAATCATGAACTAATCATAATAATATATAATCATAAAATTATCATAATAATAATATATAATCATGAACTAATAATAATAATAATATATAATCATAAACTTATCATAATAATAATATATAATCATGAACTAATCATAATAATAATATATAATCATGAACTAATCATAATAATAATATATAATCATAAACTTATCATAATAATAATATATAATCATAAACTAATCATAATAATAATATATAATCATGAACTAATCATAATAATATATAATCATAAAATTATCATAATAATAATATATAATCATGAACTAATCATAATAACAATATATAATCATAAAATTATCATAATAATAATAATATATAATCATAATAATAATATATAATCATAAACTAATCATAATAATAATATATAATCATGAACTAATCATAATAATAATATATAATCATAAAATTATCATAATAATAATATATAATCATGAACTAATCATAATAATAATATATAATCATGAACTAATCATAATAATAATATATAATCATAAAATTATCATAATAATAATATATAATCATGAACTAATCATAATAATAATATATAATCATAAACTAATCATAATAATAATATATAATCATAAACTTCTAATCACATGATCATCAATGATAAATCAACATGAGATATCATTTTCTTCAAGAAGTCATCCTCCTTTTATTTTGAGTAAATTTATATTTTTCAGATGATTTGCTTCAACTGGCAGCATTATGTAAAACTTGACATAAGCCATCATCTTTCATCCTGTATCGATCCATTGTTATTTTCGAATTCTGCCGTTCGCCTTAATGCATAAACTACAACTCTTCTGTTTACCACATAGAATTATCCTAAAATATCCACGACCAAAGGCAACAAAACACATCATTGCGGATTCATGATCATTCTCAGCGATTAGCTTTTCTTCGGTACTCGCAATTATTGGGGTTCTCCACGTGATGCCACATAAAAGATGCAGGTCCCAGGAGGTAGCCTGCAACGCAAGAAGTCTTTTG
The DNA here is from genome assembly GCF_947563725.1 of Argiope bruennichi. Taxonomy (NCBI): domain Eukaryota; kingdom Metazoa; phylum Arthropoda; class Arachnida; order Araneae; family Araneidae; genus Argiope; species Argiope bruennichi. The sequence goes on from NC_079155.1 coordinate 47,700,346, forward strand.
TCGAAAACTTTTTCTCGTTACCTTATTTTGGGAAGGCAGTAGGAGACTTTGATTCACGATCACTTAAGCGTAAGTTAAGTCTTTGTGAGACTTGCTGTCTCTTCTTTCAAAGAAATCGATTAGAAAGATAATCGTGTTGTTTAAAAGAAATTTCTTTGCTTTGTCCTGAATTTGTCTTTCTCTTATTACTTTCTCGTAGTTCTGCAGTATAGAGAAAGTATAGCAGTCTTCAAAAAAAAAAAAAAAAAAAAAAAAAAAAAGCCATCGTCTTTTTTTTATATAAAGATATAGATTATAAATAAAGCGCAATTTATGGCATAAGTGAATTTTTTTCAGGAGTAGTTTATATGTTTAAAATACGCTGACATATATTTGAAATGAGATTCTTTCATTAACAATTTGATTTGTTTCTCTGATCAAGTTTTTCTTTTGCTTCGACAGCAACCAAAATGTGCGCCAAAACACAGCAGTTGCATATACTAAAAGGTACTATTTTTCATATCTCCCATCTTTAAAGTATAGATGATGCACTTAGCATAGAAAAATTAGCAATTGAAAAAGATTTCATATAAATATTCATGTTGTGAATCTAATACTGTCGACTTAATAAAAAAAGTATCCAATAAACTTGCCCTGAAATGCAACAAACCTATATTTAAAGCACAATAAATAATATATGCGCCATCTTTTGAATAATAAAGATACCACCACCAGAGTTTGTTTTATATTATGCGTCAGAGAACGTAACATAAAAAGCAAGAATTTTCATGAATGTTAATAATGTAATATTATACAATAAAATAGGTGTACTCTTTATTATTCTGTAATTTTTAACAGTATTAAGTTTGACTTGATAATATAGTGTTCCCAAAATTGAACTTTTCGAACAATAGCACGCCACATTTGAGGCAATTGTGATGGTTACTATCAGAAAGCTCGGGAAAAGTATTTTTAAATTAAGGGAATAAAGAATAGTTTTTAAATTAAGGATGAAAAGAAAAAAGAATTTTTAAAATCCTTAAAATATTTATAAGCAATTCATCTTTATTCAGTGTTTCTTTATCATTAGTTGATATATACACCCTGTTCGGGTAGAAAATTTTTTCATATTTAGTTTTTTTAATGTGCGTATAGAATTTTTAATATAAAAAACTTTAATATAATATTTAATAATTAAAATGCACAAAATATAGTTATGGTTCGCAACTTCATTTAAAACAAATAAAAAGCAGAATATTAATTCTACCAAACGATTTTTAAAATTGCGACTTCTGGAAAAATTACAGACTAACAAAACAAAATTTAAAAATTATCGAAAGTTAATTTTCTTCTATAAATTTTCAAAGAATGATATAAAACATTATAAAATATTGTTAATCGATAACTCGGAGATAAATAAATTAAACGATTTATTATCGATAATGTTTTCATTCAATAGGAGGACATCAATAAAAATAAAATAGTCGTTTCGATGTATGGAAGCAGATTTTAATTAGAAAAAAGTAACAGTTTAATTAATTGACACAAAATCCTTATGAAAATTTTTCATATATTATTTGTGAAAAAAATTCGAAGAACATTTAATGAGTAGTTTGGATTTTTGTAGAGTATAAAGATTTTTGAACTTTCATTTTTATTTGATAGATATATCAATTAGTATAACTAATTTTTAAGTTAATCTATACTTATAATAAAGCTCAATGTGTGTGTGTGTTGGCGTTCTATAGGCCAGACCGTTTGACCTACAGCTACCAACTTTGGTACGTGTATACCTTGGAAGTCGGGAATGTGCACCTAGGAGCGATTTTTTTGAATTTTTAATTAGAATTTTAATTAATTAAAAATTAAGCTAAATTTCGGCGTTTTTTTGACGATAACTTCCGAAAATATTATCTCACAAACATGATTTTTACATCAAATTAAAACTCAAAAAATTATCTTTTTAATGATATCAAATATTTTAACTTATAAATTATGTCTCTATTTTTAATGAATTTTTAAAAAAATATTTTAACTATATTTTTCAACAATTTATTTCTCTCAAAATAAAAATAAAGCTTAGCTTACAAGTCACGCGTGCAAGGAAAAAAAATGGGCTTTTGTCAATGTGTTGCCATTACCTTTACCAAAGTTCAAATTAAAAAAAGAAGTTAACTATTACTGCACATTAAATCTAGAAAAATATAATATTCAGTATGTGGCTGTATGAAAGGAAATAAATTTGAAATGTAATATTTTCTTAAAAATAAATACAAAAAAAGGATTTTTAGGATCTTTTACAATATCAACATTATTAATTCAATAAATCAGCTTTATTTAAGGCAAACATAATTTAGTATATATCCTTTCAATTCAGGGCCCAACGGCTGATTTGTAAACTTTTAATAATAGAAATAGATGTGTTAAAATGGTCTAGTAATGAAGTAAATAATTACGTTTATGTAGTAAATAAATGTAGTAAATAATTACGTTTTAAGTAATCTGAGTATATAAATATTATAATAAATTACGAATGTTTAGCTTTTATCTACATTCTTTGCTCTGTGAATCATATTTAACAAAATATTCTTGAGACACTAATGTTTTAAATAAAAAAGGTTGCACTCCAATCAATTCAATCAGGCATTAAAACTAATTAATGAAAATTTGAATGTCATTACTCAATAAAAGCGGGTGATTTTAGACCACATCATATACCGTATCAAATATGACACCCCCATCAGTTTCCAAGGATTCTAAGGATTTGTTGACTTAAGTTTATGATAAGGTTGATTGTTTAAATTGGTCCATTCAAAACTTCATAAATCGATCAGGTTTTATAGCAGATGACAGAAACGTTTATTTACTTATTTAAAAGTTGAAGTGTCAAGAATATTTCGCAGAATATGATTTCATAGAACCAAAGAACTGCATATAATTTAGACATAATTTTTTGAAGTATATTTGCAAACCGAAACAAAATAAAATATTGCTATTCAAGTCATTTAAATCTTTTTGAAAGTAAAACTAAAAACTAAATTTGTGTTGAGCATTTTTTGAGATATTACATAAATTATGAAAATTATTCTGAGGTGCACGCAAGATTTTTCAGATTTCTTCAGAATCTGAAGACGATTCTGTTTTCAGTATTCATATTAAAAAAAAATGCGTGATTTCAGTAAAAGGTGTTCTTTATATTAATTACAGTTTAATTATTTCCACTTTGATTTAAAGCTGAAATTTTAAGGGAGCTGACAGAAAATTAGAGAAATACATAGCACGTTATGGCTTAAGGCCTTTACAATTGTATGAGTAAAATATATGAATATCAAAATTTGGAGCATAAAAGTGTTTTGATGAAGATGCTATTAAAGACGTTACATAAAATATTTATCTGAAAATTTTTACGAACATTAAGATTGGCGAAGCGGCTGGTCGCCATAGGCGGCTAGTTGGTAAATAAATCAAAGGGTTTAGTATTGATGATATACTAAGCATTAAGTTAAACACTTTAAGTGGCTGTATACTAATACACTTTTTGTTAAAATTAAATAATAATTTTTTTTTTTTTTTTTTTTTTTTAGCATTTACATATCAGAGCCTTTCATAAAGTAATACAGAGTTGATCACTTTAAGTAATATAATTAATATTAAAGGCATGTTCGAAATTTGAAAGCTGAATGAATTATTTGAAAAAATCCAAAGAGTAGTCCCATTTAAAATATGCATTTTTCCTTTCAGAATAATAACATATGTGCAACTAGTTTATCAATTTAAAATGTAACATTTAGTGAGGAAAAACATTTTAATTTCTGGTTTAATTTCCAATTGCAAATGCACAGTGGATTTCAAAATTGAATCGGCACAGGGCATTTGACGGTACTTGAATTGACTTAAAAATCATGCACCTAATGAGAAATTATGAACACGATTTATGTTTGGAAAATTAATTTTCAGAGATTTAACTTACCCTTGTGGAGCAAGTACGTCTTCGATCGTATTTCCAACGTGACCTTTCACTCCGGCCCACGTGGCCACCACAAGAGCGGGAAGAACTGCAAAAAGTAAGTTTTTATACATATTTCCACAAATCAAAATATACTTAAACATCAGTAGCTCAATGTTGTAATGTCTGTTTATTTTAATTTTGCAGGAAAACAACAGGTTACAGAAATTTTTATAAATGGTCCAAAAGAAGAAAATGCTTGTTTATTTTCACGGAAGTCTTTATTTAAATCTTGTACTTTTAGTGAATAGAAAAATAATGAATTTTTATTAGATTTTTAAATTTTATGTTACAATACATAAAATGGATAACCTTATAATATTAAATGTGGTAAAATATGTCTTATGTATTATTTCTATTGTTTACATCCCTTTTTACTTTCTCGTATATGCAGTATAAAGAAAGTATAACAAACATCAAGAAATTCGAATTCGATATTTTGACGAATCTCCACTTTTAGACCTCACTCAGTTCGAAAAAATATATTTTTGGAAAAATGTCTGTCCATCCTTCTGACAGTATGTCTGTATCAAAGGTAGTTCAAAAATGCTTTGTTCTAGGTGAATGAAATTTGGTATACGGTCTTTATATCAAATGTGTAAATGTCTATCAAATTTTGAGCAAAATCCGCTCGAAGAAAATCTGTCTGACCTGCTGTTCGAATATGAATTAGCGTGATAACAACAAAACAAAGATATCTAGATGGGTAAAATTCAGTACACAGATTTATCATCGATAGTGTAGATACTTATCAATTTTCGAACGAAATCCAACAAGGGTTTAAAGTTTATCGGTCTGTATTTTCAGAAGTATGTAAACGAGATAATTAAAAAACGCAATGACTTAAATATATCAAATTTGGAATGAAATTTTGTTACTACAAATGCAGTTTTATACCAAATTTTGGTTTTAATCGATTAGGGAAAACGCGTCTAAAATGCAAATTTGATTTTCGGATACTATTAACCGCTTGCCAAAAATTAATCGCCAAATACTCGCCAAAGATTATACAATAGATTCAGTAAAAATGCTAACATTTACGCCAAAGGTTAATATTTCGTATCTACTGTACGCCAATTCCATACAAGGCGTTGCACTTTTATTAAAAAGACCCGAGAAAGTTTTGGGAGATAATTTCCACTGGTAATTTTTCCACATTCGATGTAAATATTTAATAAATATTATAATAATTAAAAAAAATAGAGCCCGAGATTTTAATGATTCTGCACATTTCAGACCTCAATAAGTGCGAAAAGCACATTTTTGGAATTCTATCTATCTGTGAACAAATTAACACGAAAACGTTTTCAGGTAGACGAAAGCAATTTGGTATATATATATTTAATATAGTATTGATAGTTTTTTTTCAAAATTTTAGAAAAATTCCTGTCAGTCAGAGGAAGTGTGTTTGCTCTAATATAAGTTAACACAATAACTAACCAAAGAAGAGAATTAGATTAAAAAAAATCATGTACAGATTTAACATCTGAATTACAGAAACCTGTCAAATTTGGAATCAAATCCGTCAAAGAATTTACCGTTTGTCGGTTTGTAGATTTATAAGCATGCAAACGAGATAACTCAATACTTAATATGGGATTTTGTGATTGCAGTTGTAGTTCTATACCAAATTTTGGCTTCAGTCAGTCGGAAGAAGATGCCTAAAGCCCCATTCCGACGGCCTGTTGCCTTTACAGATATGGTCGTAAATTTGTCAACTGACCTATTGTAGAACCAACCCTCGGTTTTCTATCGGGAGCTTCCCGTTAATTGTCAGTAAAATGAACAGACGTCAAAGAATCCCGGAAAGACACAAGAAAGGGGAAAGAGGGCAAAATATGCCTGTCTCAATTCCCGGATGGTCCGCCAGAACGTGGTTAAAGACATATATTCGGTGGCCTGATGCTTGTGTATTAACTGCATCGTAATGATTAATCTCTAGAGATCACACGAACACAAATTGTTTATCGATAGATTCAGTAAAAATGCTAGATTCCCACCAAACAGTAACATTTCATAACAACTGTTCATCAATACCGTGCAAGACATTCGAGGCCTTACTCCTGGCCCGCAACTTTAAGCACCGGATGGAGGATAGCGCTTTTATTAGAGGATATGCGAGAAAGTTTCGGTGTGACTACTTCTGCTGGTTTCATTCTCACTCATGCTTGTGGTTTGTCATGGCCTTCGAGGGTTTCACACTTCCCTTATTTTGCTGCCCTATCCCCGTTGTATGTCTAGAGGATACAGAGTAGTATAGAAGAATAGGAAAGGAAGTGTTAGATCATGTAAATCATCATATACAGTACATTCCCGAGTATTTCGCCTAACCGAGTGGCGTAAGGGTAGACTGGATAACGAAAAAACCGGATAGACCGAAGTTCTATGATCGCATTTCTTTGCTCACCATTAACAGAAGACAAAGTTTTTATACTAAAACTCACTGTTGCGATACGTATTTTCTTATTTCTTATTGAGTACTAAGCCCTCCATTTATCTCAAGCCACATAGAATGTGAACGCGGCCGCTGCCCAATGAATTATAGAAGCAGCTGCGGTAACATGTCGAGTTGAAATACAAGGCTCTCTACTTGTAATTTATATATGTTTGTATACTGCACTGCACGTTTCAAGAATTAATTAGAGAAAAAGTAATTTAAAGGATATAAACTGTTCACATTTTGACATAAACTCTGTAATCTTCACTGTGGTAGACTTAAAAAAGTATTAAGCACACCCCAAAAACAATTTACGAATACTGTACATACTATGTAGTTATAATCAGGAGCAGCGGCAACAACTGAGGTCCGATACACACTACCGAAATAATGAACAACGAGCAGAACGCTGCTCTTTTCCTGCCACAACTTGTATTGTGCACAGGACACGTAGGAGGATCGTAACAGACACTAGCTGACAATGCCTTGGCAACGTTGCCAATGCAACGCCTTGCCTTTCACATTTAATTACAATAAAAAAAAAATTAGGCCGGATAGTACGGAAGCTAAATAATCACGAACCGGATACTCGGGAGTGCATTGTATTATTAGATTATCTATATTATCAGACCATAAAGGGGAACTGGTTCTCAACTGATATACATGCAATTGAAATGGATATGCTTTCGGTGGATAGGATATTTTATTGACTTCTGACATAGCAAATGCAGTTTCCCTTAACACACATTATCTATTTAAAATTAAAATATTATATCAATGCCAATTAAATTATACCAATAAACTTCTTTATTAACGTCACACAAAATGCCTATATCATCATATAAAAACAGCTCGCACACACACACATATTATATATTATATATAAAAGACTCGATTCAATAACAGACTAAGATTTTTTTTTGGGAGGGAGTGATGGAAGTTAAAAGTGCAAACGATTCACAAGAATTTAATCGTTTGAAAATACATTTATATTTTCATCAATTTTTCCAGTCTTTTATTAAAAATAATTTGAATGGCTAAGATCCTAATAAATAACTTGAATCAAAAGTAATTTTCAATGATTTTTATAAAGTATTTCAAACTGTCACTGTATTAAATCAGCGGAATACGTAATGAAAAGGTGAAATTTTAGATAGATACATCGACAAATTCAGCTATATGCATTAACTGCAAAATGAAATGGAATGTAAGAAATACAATGGCATGAAATTCCATCGTTTTTTATAGCATAAACTTTCCATAAATATCCTCAATTCTTTTTTCTTATATGTAATAGCTAAAGTTACCCTTTAGCAGATGACTCAATATAAAGGGATTTTCCAATAGGCCTCCAACATCCATATCGATGCCGAAAGTACAGAAGATTTGCCACAGAATATATTCAAAAGAGCGATGACACGTAAGAAACAGATCCTCAAAAACGGACAATGTTTCGCGCTCTAGACGCTATCTATTTTCAAAAACAGACAAACAGAGAAGTCGGGTGACATCCGAGGGTTATAGAAAGTTGGTGATGAAAAGCACCTTGAAGATAAAGTAAGGAATCATGCGGGCGAATGGAAGAAGGAGGGGCGATTTGAAGGGATATTGTGTGCCGGGGAGGAAATTCGAAATCAATTCTCGGTGACGCGAGCAAACATGCTCCTCGGTCCTTCTTTGTATTTCCTTTCGATGGTGTGAAATAAGGAGAATGGTTCCTGTTATTTTGTTGCGGCTGCAGCAATAAAACAGAAGAGACCCGGTCATGTTTCTTGAAAAGTATTCCGTATCCACGGGGGGAGTGCATTTTCTTTTTTGCCAACACGTTTTTCTGGAGCCGAACTGTTTGGCGAAAAGGAAAATTGAATTCTTTTCTCTCTCTCGCGCGCGCTCTTTTTTACTTATTCCTTTCAACAAGGGAAAGAATGCGAATTTTATCAAATCGCAAATCTTAGTGCAGTAGCTTTTCATAACAATGTTTGACATTCACGGAGCAGTTTGTTTCAAGTTGTATCATTGCTATGAGATGGCTGTTACAATCATTTTCTTTATTTTAATATTTTAATAGCGATTATGGAGTTTGAATTTTATTCTTATTTTCTGACTATTAAAATTAATACTTCCATATTCCGTGATCAATATAGCAAAAATGAATGACTATAAAAATGTTCTAAACTTTGTATAGGAAGATAAAAATTTCTTTCAAATCACGAAAGGGGGTGGGGTGGAAATTGACGACAAAATAATATTCAAAAAAAATTGGTAACGGAATGTTAACCCGTTTTCCTTGGTAACACGAGCCATTACTAGCCTTTAAGAATCCGTTTTCAGTCCGTATAGATATTAATTGCGATTCTACCAGGAAAAAAAAAAATGTACTTTTTCTATAATACGTAAACTAATTTAGAGTTTGAATACAGATCTCATTTATCTATATTATTTCCTGCCTATGCGATACATTTAGTTAGCGGTCCACAAGCTTGTGTATCGCCAAAAGATGAAAACTCTTGGTTGTGCTGAAGGTTTGATTTGGAGGTTACTGTTTTAAGAATAAATGATGGTGAAGCAGAATAAAAGAATATTTTCATTTTTAAAAAATATCTTTTGTCAATTTTATAAAGAGATTTTATTTGGATAATGAATTCCAAATTGATTAATATTTTGTTACCTATTAAGCAAATCCTCCATTTATCTTAGCATAACCACTTACTAGGTAATGTTATTGTCATTCCATTAATCTATTCATTTATTATGTCCGGAGGGTAAGAACCTTGAATTCAAGAACTCCGTGACACTCCTCTCAAATCAGAAAGTTGAATTAAAAATGTTTAGTTAAAATTAGTTTTTTTTTCTTTTTAAATACATAATGATAATTTATAGAATTCATTACATTTCTCATTTGGAAGTGCAATGCGAGCTTAAATCGCACTACTCACCGATAATTCGTAATGCATGATATTTCTGGGGAACAAATTTGTTGAACTAATGAAAGATTGAAATTTGTTTTATAAAAAAAAAAAACTTTTATAAAAAAAACGAATGTGGAACCACAGTTTTCCTGATATAATGAAATCCATTCATATACATTTCGTAATTTTTTTTTCGTATTTCATTCGTCGACAGCAATATATGGGAAAATTTTATTCTAGCAAGTAATTAAATTAATTGCTACATTATTCGAAAATTTTGTTAATTTCTAGAAACATTGACTTTTTATATTTTATATTATAAACATTGAATTTATACTTAACTTTCCGTTCATTTTAATATTTAATAGATGCACAATATGGTAAAGTCTCCAATTAGTTTTTTTGAGATAATAATTCTCCTTAGAAACGCTATGCAGGTCACTTTTCTGACTTCGTCTATGAATCTTTGAACTTTATGTCTGAAACTCTCAGGTTTCTAGAACTACGAGAAACAGATATATTACTCAAATATTCAAATATAGAGCAGAAGAAACTCTGATCGGCATAAGTATTTGGCACAAAATTTCAATTGCAAATTGTCTTCAAAAAGAAAAGTGAATACTTTTCAAGCGAATTTTTTTTGTCGCTATCCAAAATAGCGTTTTTTGTCGAGCGTTTTAACGGCTAGCAACATTTTGCGAGATTGGCGACGATACTGCAGCAAAATCTTAAATCTAGCCAATGAAAGGAGGATTAAATATTAGTTATAAAAACTAAATGTCGAAATTTGTAGTAATTCATTCCTTATTATTCATTACTTACTATATTTAATGATGTGCCTATTAATCTATTTGATAAACAACGGATTGTGTGTTGCCTTTATGTATTTTAAAAACCGACCAAACTTTTTTTCGGTTAATTAATGCCCAAATCAACGGAATTATTGAAGCTTATTGACTTAGCAAGCTAAACAAATATATATTTCTTTAGTAACGTGTTTATCCCATTAGTAGAATATATTGAACGATATCTTCACGATGTTAATTGATGTTTTGATTCTGGAGATTGAAATATCGTAACACTGTTTTGCTAAGCATTTTGTGATGCTGATTGAGTAGAAATTTGTTACAGCAAAGCCTTTTCCTAAATCTTGAAATGTCAAACTACTTCATTCCACTATATTCATATACCTGTTACCGTTAAAGCTCGAATTCGTTATTGTTCATATTAACTGATTTGCTCCGTTAAAGATCGGAATCAAAAGTTTCCGCATTTTATCCAGGTAATGTGCATATTACTAGTAGGGTTTGTACAAAAACCGACTTTTTGAAAAACCGGTTTTCGAATTCGATATTTCCAAAAAAACCGGTTTTAGCCGGTTTTCGAATTTTTGTCAAAAAAAATTGAATAGGGAAAAATGAAATATTTTTCCCTATTCTATTTTTTTTTTATTTCATTTTAATTTATATAAAATAACAAAAAACGAAAGCAATATCAAAAGAGAAAATATAAAAAACAAAATTAAAGATTACATATACATATTACTTACACAAAATAACGAAAACTCAAACAAAAATTTTAAATAATAGTTAAACTATTTTCACTAATTTTAATTTCTCCTAAGAAAATAGGATTTTAAAAAACATAAAATGTTCACTAAACAGTGGCTAAGTCTCTTTCTTATTTTGGACACAATATTGCCTGAAATTGAAAATACTCTTTCACTAGTTTGGCATCAAATTACAAATCTAAATTTTTTGTTCTTTTATTTGTTTGTTCAAATAATGAAAATTCAGTTTTCAGTGTCTTTGGATTTGTAAGTTTTTTTTCAGGGTCTTCAAAAAACTAAACAATTATATTATTTTTGACAATTATTTTATGAACTGCTTTCAAATGGCTATGTAGATTGCTCGTAGATGATCCTTTGCAGCTCAACATTTTATTAAAATGATTTCAGATTGCCTTGTCTATCCCGAACTTTTTGAAACTATCCCAAACTTTCGACCTACTCATTTTTATCTAAAAATGAAATGAAAGTTATTGAATAAATATTTTTGACGTTTATTTTACAATTTTATTAATTTAACTATTAATATTAATGCAATTTAAAATAATCTAATCTATACATTTTCTAGGAATTTTGAAAAAAAAAAAAAACTTCTTAATCTAATTCCGATGCTTGCTAAAGACATAATTTGTTAAAACGTTGCAAAAGAAAATATGGAATATTTTAACACCCTGTGTTTTATTTAAAATTCCATGAAACAGAAGCCAGAACTTATTTTACACTAATTTTTGATAGAAGAAATTTATATAATAAAATTTAAATTTTAAAATGTAAAATAGAAAATATAAACATAAAAATTCAACATACTTAATACTTACGTTATTTTTACTAAATATAACAACTTTATATTTTTGTTCCCAGTTTTCACCTTAACAATATTAAGCAAACCTGTCTTGACTCGACACGGATAGGATTCTGAGACCACATTTCGACAATTCCATTTCATTAAGGAGTGAGACGCGGAACGATGAGCACCTTTGACCTTGGATTTCTCGCATTAGATACTTTTTTAGTTCTTTTTTTTTTTTTTTTTTTTCACGTGTATGTGAGTGTTATGTCATTTCTGACAGCATTTTATTTTAACTGAATATTTCGTATTGATATGGCTATTTCAAGTTGTGTAAAAAAGCTTTCAGGAGTGGTACGAAATTTTATATGATATCATTAAATACTGTGATCAAGAAGCAGAAAACGGGAAATTATTTATTCCTTTCGCAAGTTCTTCGAAACGAGCCAGTTAAATTGCTGACGTTACTATTAGCACCGACTTCATACCGATAGACAAAACATCCGACAAGAAGCAAGAGATGAACTTAATCAAACTTTTGTTCACGTAGAAAAAAAAGTGAAAAGGGATGTTCATAAAAAAACATAAATTGACGAATTCGAGGCTCAAATGTGCAGTGCACAAGTACTGGCCAACGCAACTTGCAACGTTGAAAAAATGTGTTTGCTGCCCCGTTGCATAGAATGAATAGCAAATAAAATAAGTTCAAAATTAATTTTTACATAATAATATGAATTCTTAAAACCGGTTTTCTTAATTTAAAAACCGGTTTTCGAATGTGACAAATTTACTTTAAAAAACCGGTTTTTTAAAACCGGGTTTGAAAACCGTCAAACCCTAATTACTAGCTCCCGTATCGTTAAAGTTTAAAATTTATTTCTTCATTTCCTTTCCCTACCCCCACCCCCCCTCTCCCTCCACTTTTAGCCTGGCTTCTCCAGCGTCAGGTTGCTTTTGCTTATCATAATTTGAGTCAACCTCTATTGCGTAGCATGGCTACTTCTGTTTTCAAATTCGCTTCTGCCTATTAGCGCGCGAATATCTGTTGTGATTTTATTTAAAAACCGAACATTCAGTTCAAATATTCAAGCAAGCGCCGAATGGATGAATAAAATGTAGGAAAGCTTCTTCGCAAACCTCTTTAGCGAAGATTCAAAATATAATAGTGTTTTAATAACAAAACGAAAGTATGTTTCCATAACTGAAGACGTAAAAAGAATAAAAGTTTCCAAGAAGAAAGGAACATCTCTTATCGAATAATTCAAAGATATGATGAACTGTGCAGTCTGTGAAAAACTCATTGATCCGTTGTCAGATGAGCGAGAAAGTGTGAAACAGTTCGTCCATGACTAAGAATTTTTTGGCATATTGTATTGCATATTAACGATTGTCTAGTAGTAATGTGCAGATTATCTGGTAATTCGCAGATTACCTAGATAATTTAAGAAATAAAGCAATTTTCCACACTTTAACGGATAAACCTAATTAATGCGTAGATTAGCTAGCTAATCTGCAGTTTAACTGGTTTCTGCACTTTAGCGGTAACATATTAATCATCAGAAATAACTCTATCATGGTTCAATCCAACAGTTCTGCTTTCCAAATTCATGTCAAATAATTCGAAATGCTTAATTAGATAAAGAGCTACAATTTTTTCTTCAGATAAAACTGAGGAATTTCTATTTAATTATTATCTATCTCCAATTTTTTTTGATCAAGATAGAAGAAATAAATAGCACTTTACAGCAAAGCTTTATCTTCCCCAATACATTTATATGAGATATTTTTATAATTCAATTTTACTGAAAGACAGACATGAAAGGCAATGATATCACCGTCTGAAGTGTGTTAAATTTACAACAGATGTATACTGTTTTTATAGTTTCTTCGTGTATATTCCATAAATACTCCGTTATTTTACAGCTCTATAAACCAACCCAACTCGGGACACCTCGGAATACGGAATTCATTCGATTCGAAGAATACTTATGCAGATTAAGGTTTCCTCTTCTCTATATCTGAGTAATATATGTTTCTCGGAGTTCTAGAAACCAGAGAGTTTCAGTCATAAAATTCAAAGATTCATAGAGAAGTCGGAAAAGTGCCCTGCGTAGCGTTTCTTAGGTTCGGGAACTGTTGCTTTCTTTTACAGTTTCCTTGGTTTCTTTTCCTAGGATTCGAAAAGTATTTGCACTTAAATTAAGTTTTGTGTTCGACTGCTGTATTTCGATTTCGAAACAACACTTTCCTTTTTTTTCTTTCTTTCGTGAGTCTTTAAGATATTAAAATTCTAGAAGTTTCTGATCTTTGACTCCAGACGATACTGATGCCGAAATGTTTTGAAAAATCTTGGGATGATTTGATTTTTAAATTTTTGTTCTTGCGGAATTCATGGAAAGAGAGTCGTGTCCATTCCTTTTTAAAGGTTTCAAAATAGAATACTAGCTTTTAATATCACTAATTTAAGCAAGTAAATATATACTTGTTTTTTACGTGTTCACTTTCAAAATGGCTAGTTAAGATTATAATATTTTATCTTTAACTATCTTTTAAACATCAAATTAGTTTGACTTCCATTTGTGCATGAATAATACTTTTAACAAAATTTTTCCTTTCACGTGAAATTTTCCTAAAAATAATAATTTGCAATGAAATATTTTTAAATTTTGGTTTTGTTGAATAGTCATATTTTTTAAAAAGTGAATTTACTTACATATTCCTTAAAAATAATTAATAGATAGGAAACGCTGTAAATTTAGTTAATGCATTATAGTTAATGCAATATTCAATCAGAGTTTGGAATGATATCTTCTTGAAATGACGTTATTAAGTAAATACTTCAGTGGAATTCCCATTCTATATGAATAAAAGAAAACATGTCTTAAAAATATTATATGTACCATTTTTACTGAATATTATTTTATTTCTATTAATAATAAGGTTTTTGAATTTTTTTTGAAATTATTTAGAATCCACGTAAAATTTGAAGGAATTCGGTATAATTTCAAACGTAGTATTAAACATTTGAATCGTTTGTGTCATACATTATTTTAATATATGACACAAACTATTGAAAAGTCTTAAAAATATGACGGAACTAATCTTATTGTTATAGTGAAACGTATCAGAATTCTTAATATTTAAAACCTAAGTATTATTTATTTCCAGGAGCACTATAATAACGTTTTGTAGCTTTTGCAACACTTAATTATACAGGATGACCAATGTGATGGTGCCTCGACAGCTAAATCATTTGAAGCAAGCATAAACTTCTAGTTAAAATATGCTTCAAAGAATTAAAAAAAAAATAAAATTGTTTTAATGTTTTTCTTAAATTACTTAAAATTATATAAGTCACTGAAAACAAATCTTTCGAATGTGATGCGAAATTAAATGATTTTTTTTTTATTTTAACTTGTCATAACATTTGATTCTTAAATTCTGCTTAAATAGAATTAAATTAAAGCAATAAAGGTAGGCTTAGGAAATCGTGGAGGGGAAAGCCTATCCCCTTCCCTCTAGCCCTCTCAAGAATTAGACCGATCACATCATCCTTTAGTATAGTGAGGTAATTTATGAATTCTTACTCTATTAATGTTGAATAAATTGTTTGGCTAAAATTTAATTTTAAAGAATTCGCTCCTACCAGTTTAACTGTTCAGGTGGAATGTGCAGAAAATTCCAGTGGGACATGCTGTCATCAAATGTTTTCTCAACATATTTCTGTACTAATCAAAATGGCGGAATTTTACATATTATTTCCTTTACACACGTGAGTAATCTATACTTATAATAAAGCTCAATGTGTGTGTGTGTGTGTGTTTGTTGGCGCTTTACATGCCAGACCATTCAACCTACAGCTACCAAATTTGGCACGTGTATACCTTGGAGGTCGGGAATGTGCACCTGGGGGTTATTTTTTCGAATTTTTAATTAGAATTTTATTTATTTAAAAATTAAGCGAAATTTTGGCGTGTTTCTGCTATAACTTCCAAAAATATTATCGCACAAAAAAGATTTTTACATGAAGTTAAAGATCAAAAATTTATCTTTTAAATGATACCAATGTTTTAACTTAAAGTTAAATTTCTATTTTTAATGAATTTTTAAATAAATATTTTAACTATGTTTTTCAACAATTTTTTTCGTACAAAATAAAAATAAAATTTAAGCTGCACGAGCACGTTTCGCATTCATGGGGGAAAAATTAGCTTTTTTCAAAGTGTTGCCATCACATTGATTAAAGCTCCAATTAAAAATAAATTAAATATTTTTGAAATGAAATCTGCAAGAATATAATTTTCGGCACATGTCTGTAGGAAATGAAACAAATATGAAATATTATTTTTTCTAAAAAATAAATTCAAGAAAAATTATTTTATAATCAATTACACTTTCTATATTATTAATCCAATAAATCAGTTTTATTTTAAGGCAAGTTTTGTTTAATATGAACAGGATATCCATTCAAATCAGGGCCACACAGCTAATTTGTAAACCTTTAGTAATACACAGATATGCTAAAATGATCTAAATGGAAAATGATTATATTTTATGTAACTTGATTCAATAAATGTTCTAATAAATAACGAATTTTTGATTTTATATAAAGCTTCTGCTGTGGAAATCACGATTAACAAAATGTTCTTGAAACACTAATATTTTAAATAAAAAGAGTTAATTTCCAATCAACTAAATCAATCACTTAAACTGACTGATTTATGAAAATTTGAATATCACTTTTCAATAAAAAAAAAAGAAGATTATTTTAGATTTTCCATCGATCATTTCAAAGAAAATACGCCAATCAGCGCGCAGGTTTCTCAAGATTAATTGGCCTAAGATTATGAAAATGCTGAGCTTTTCTAAATTTTTAACATTCAAAACTTCATAAATAAGTCTTAGTTGATTGTGGAATATAGAAACATTCATTCATTTATTTAAAATTTGGTGTGTCCAGAATGTTTCTCTGAATATGATACCTTACTGCGTTAAATTTAGACTTCATAATTTTTGAAATATATTTATAGACCGGAACAAAATATTATTATTGATTTCATTTCAATCCTCTTGAAAGCAAAACTAAAAACTGAATTTTATGCTGAATCTGAGAAATTTTTGTTGAATTATTCTTTGAGATATTACATAAATTATGAAAAATATTTTGTAGTTCATATAAGACTTAAATACCGAGCGATTCTGTTTGCAATACTCATATTCAATAATAATAATAATAAATAAATAAATAACAATAAAGATGATAAATAAAATAAAACGCTTGGTTTTATTAAAAAATATCTTTATATTAATTGCAATTTCATCATTTCCACTTTAAATTAAAGTTGAAGTTTTACCGGAAATGACAACAAATTAGCAAAATATATATAGTAAATTGAACGAAACGATCTAAACAATAGTATAAGTTTGGTATGACTATCAAAATTTGAAGATTAAAAATGTTTTGTTTGAGAATATATTAAGAGATCAGTTACTTAAAATATTTAATTGAAAATTGTAGCGAGCGGTAATACTGGCGAACCGGCTGGTCGCCAAATGCGGCTAGTATCTGAAATAATACAAAAGCAAAACTCTCTTGAATGAATGACTGAGAGACATATCTCGAAATGCTACGATCTCAAGCATCTGCTTAGATTTCAATTCAAGTTTACGTTCAATTCAATTAGCCAATAGAATAATTCAAAATCTCTACATGTCAGAAAGGAACTGGAAGTATTCGACTAATTTGGAAACGCTCAGAGTGTCATCTCCAGGTTTTGGCAACGATTCCAAGATGATGGTAATGTGAATAGACATTACAGCACGGGCCTCTCCCGAGTTACAACGCCGAATGAGGACCGGTATTTGGCAGTCACTGCAAAAAGAAACAGACGAAGCACAGCATCAGACCTGTCTCGTCAGCTCTCTTCAGCCACTGGTACGACAGTTTCAAGGCAGACCGTGTGCAGACGCTTAGGGCAGATTGGTCTATATGCTCATAGGCCTGTCAGATATGTTAGCCTGAAGTAGAGAGCATGCATTGTGGACACAGCAACAGTGGGCTTGTGTGATGTTTTTCGACGAGTCCAGGTGCAGTCTGATTCTCGCCGGACTTTCATATGAAGAGCTCCAGGACCTGTTACTACCAAGATAACACCATTGAAAGTCACCGTTACGGTGGTCAGGATTGCTCGTTTGGGAAGGAATTATTCTGGTATCCAGAACTGACCTGCATCTTCAAATTGGAACCATGACAGCCCAAATCTATCGGGACGTCATTCTGGAACAACATGTACATTTGTTTCGGGGCCCCATGGGCGCAGAATTCGTGTTTATGGATGACAACACCCGTCATCACCGTAGAAACATTGTAAACAAATGCCTTCGATAGGAGGATAGCACCCTTATGGACTGGCCAGCATTTTCACCGGACTTGAATCCAGTAGAGCATGTGTGGGACATGCTTGGCCGACGAGTTGCAGCCCCTCAACCACCTCCTACATGTCTACCAGAACTCCGGAGAGCATTTCTTGATGAGTGGTGTAATATTCTCCAAGATCAGATCGATAATTTGATACTCAGCACGCCTAGGCGTTGTACGGATTGTATTGCATCGTCTGGGATGTATTAACCATCATACCAACCATGTAATATTGGCTTTTGTAAATAGGGTTTTTCTTTTCTAATTTGCTCCAGGGAACAAAAAATCGCAATTTTTATTATTGATATCAAACATATAGCATCTTTTTTGCTCTTTACCTTTCGTTTAATAAATAGGCTTTACAAATAAATCTCATTTGTTTTGCTTCTGATTCTTTCTTTTTCTGAAGTTGCATTATCCTTAATTTATGGACATGAGTGTATTTCAACTGCAATAGCAATCGAAAATAAAATAGTATGGAAGAAATACACTAGCAAATAGTTCCGCCGTGTTATGAAGTATAATACTTTCCATAAATTAATAATAAATTAATTTTTTTTCTTATAAGTATTGGTTAGATTATCTTCTAGAAAATGATTTAATATAAAGGAATTTTCCCATAAGCCTCTAACATCCATATCGCTAACGAAAGCAAAGAAGATTTGCCACAGAAGCCATTCAAAAGAGCGATGACGCGTAAAAAATAGATGCTCAAAAGGGTCCATGCTTCGCGTCCTAAACACTATCTATTTTCAATGACAGAAGGACGGACGGAGAAATCGGGCGACATCCTAGGGTTATGGAAAGTTGGTGATGAAAAGCGCCTTAAAGATAAAGTAAGCGATTTTAATTTAAAAATTGTGATTTGAAGTTATACTGCGTACCGGGGACAAGCAAGAAGAAAAAAAGAAATTCAAAATCAATTGTCGGAGACGCGAGCAAACATGCTTCTCGGTCCTTCTTTGTATTTCCTTTTAACGGTGTGAAATAAGGAGAATTGTCCTTGTTATTTTGTTGCGACTACAGCAATAAAACGGAAAAGACCCAGTCATGCTTCTGGAAATGCATTCAGTATCCACGATGGAGTGCATTATCTTTTTGTCAACATATTTTTCTGGAGTCGAACTGTTTCGCAGAAAAGATAATTGAATTCTTCTGTTTTTTTCCTTGTTCTTTTTACACTTATTCTTTTCGGTATGGGAATTTTATCAAATCGCAAAGGTTGGTGCAGTAGTTTTTCTTAACATTGTCTGACATTCAAGGAGCAATTTTTTCCCCAAGTTATATCATTCTATGAAGTAGTTGTTGCAGATTTTCAACCATTTTTTTATTTGTATATTTTAATAGTGATTCTTTAATTTGAATTTTATTCTAATATACCAAATGATTAAATAATAAATACATCTACATTCAGTGCTCAGTATAGCAAAAATTAATGACTATAAAAATGTTCTAATCTTGATATACCACGATATATGATAGTAAATGTTAAACCGTTTTCCTTGAGTAAACATGAGCAATTACTAGCTTTTAAGAATTCCATTTCAGTCCTTGTAGATATTATTGAGAATACTACACGTACTTTTAAAATGCATCCTTTTTTCTATAATCGATAAACAAAACTTAGGATTGGAAAAAGATCTTATTTATCTACATAATCCACTGCCTATGCGATGCATTTAGTCAGCGGTCCACAAGTTTGTGTATTCCCAGAAAGGTGAAAGCTCTTGTTTAGGCAGAAGGTGTGGTTTGAAGAAAACTGATATATGAATAAATGAAGATGAACACAATAAAAGAATACTTTCATTAAAAAAATATTTCTTATAAATATTGTAAAGGAATTTTATTTAAATAAAAAATGTGTAGTTATAATAATTTTGTTTTTAAATAATAATTTATAGAATTTATTACATTTCTAGGATGGAAGTGAAATGCTAATTTTAATCGCACTGCACCCCTGCAATACATTATGCATGGCATCTACTGGGAACTAATCTATAAACTAATGAAATGCTATACTTATTGAAATTTGTTTGACGGAAATTATTAGAAAGCGGAAATACAGTTTTCCTGATATAACCGAATCAACCCAGATACATTTCCTAATTTTGAGATTAGGGCCGCGGTGGCCTGGTGGTAAGGTCTCGGGTTTGGAACCGGAGGGTTTCAAGTTCGAGACGCGATTCCACCGAAGAACCGTCTTGTAAGGGGGTCTGTTGCACGTTAAATCCGTCCTCACCAAACGTCCTCCCGCTGGTGTGGTGTGGTGTGGAGAGGGGGATGCCAGCTCAGGTGTCGTCCTCGTCATCTGACCGCGGTTCAAAATTACGAGGTCCGTCCCAAAATAGCCCAAGTGTTGCTTCAAACGGGACGTTAATATAACCAAACTAATTTCGAGATTAGTAATTTTCCTAATTTTGAGAGACAGCAAATTCGATTAATAACAAGTAATTAAATTAATTGCTATATTATTTAAAGTTGTGACCAGAATGGTCACGGATACGGGGGGTATGAGACGCGTTCTGTTCTATAGTATTGCAAAATTCCATTTATTTCTGAAAACATTGATTTGAATTCATAATTAACATTTTGTTAATTGTAATGTTTTATAGGTACACACAATGGTGAAGTCGACAAATTGTTTTTTTTGAGATGATAATTTGTATGAAACGCTGTGTAAGGCACTTTTCTGACTTCGTATATGAATCTTTCAACTTTATAACTGGAACTCTCTGGTTTCTAAAATTGCAAGAAACATATATATATTACTCAGATTTAGAGCAGAGAAAAGAATCTGCATATATACGAACCAAAATTTCTGATGGAACTTGATACAAAGTAAAGTGAATATTTTTCAAAAGAATTTTTATTGCCGCTGTCCAAAACAGCGTTCTTTGACGAGCGTTTTAACGGTTGGCATCTTTTTGTGCGATTGGCGATGGAACTGTAACAAAACTTAAATCTAGACAATGATTGCTACTAAAGAATTAAACATTAGTTGCTTCAGATTTCAACAGTTAGTTTTTATCATAACTCATTACATATCTTTAACAATGTGCATATTAATATTTGTGATATACGAACGGATTATGTGTTTTAAAAACAGATCAAACTTTTTTTGGTTGATCAATGTCCAAATCAAGGGATTCTTGACTTATATTGTTCAGCAAGCTAAATAAATCCATATTCTTGAGCTATGGAGTTTACCCTATTAGTACTTCGCGATGTTATTCGATATTTTGATTCCGGAGGTTGAGATATCGTAACATTGCTACTAAGCATTTTGTGATGCTAATAGATTAGAAATTTGTAACAACAAAGACCTTCTCTCCAATTTTGAAAGAGAAACACATTAAATTCCAAACAACTTTAATCCACTGTATTCGTACATCAGTCATAAAATATATCGTTATCATGGTTCAATCCAACAGTTCTTCGGCTCAAATTCATTTTAAGTAATCAGAAGTTTTTAATTTAATAAACAGTTACAATTTTTTTCAGATAAAGCTGAGGAATTTCTATTTAATTATTATCCATGTCCACTTTGTTTTGGCGAAGAAAGGGGGGGGGGGGAATGACACTCTACAAGAAAGCTTTATATTCTCCATCACATCTATATGAGCTATTTTTAACATTCGATTTTACAGATAGACAGGTGTGAAAACCAAAGGTATCAACCTCTGTTAAATTTACAACAGATGTATACGGTTTTTATAGTTTCTTCGTGTATATTCCATAAATACTCCGTTATTTTACTGCTCGATAAACAACTCGGAACGTCTCAGAATACGGAGTTCATTCGGTTCGAAGAATATTTATGCAGATTAAGATTTCCTTTGGTATATATATGACTAATATATCTGTTTCTCGCAGTTCCAGAAACCACTGAGTTTCAGTCATAAAGTTCAAAGATTCATAGAACGAAGTCAGAAAAGTGCCCTGCGTAGTGTTTCTTGGGATTGGGAATTGTTGCTTTCTTTTATGTTTCCCAGGTTTCTTTTCTTTGGATTCGAAAAGTATTTGCACATAAATTAAGTTTTGTGCTCGACTGCTGTATTTCGATTTCGAAATAACACTTTTCTTTTTTCTTTCTTTCCTGAGTCTTTAAGACATTAAAAGTCTAGAAGTTTCTGATCTTTGAAAGCCAGACTATACTGATGCCGAAATGTTTTGAAAAATATTAGGATGATTTTTTTTAAAAAAAAAGTTTTATTTTTGCTCAATTTATGGAAAGATTGTGGTTACTGTTCCTTTGTAAGGGTTTTAAAACAGGTTGTTTTCTTTTAAATATATTTTTGCTTTTTACTTATTCGCTTTTTAAATGGCTAACTAAGATTACATTATTTTATGAATGACGTTTTACTAAACCACAAATTAGTTTGACTTCCATTTTTACGTAAATCATATTTTTAATAAGATAAAACATTTCATTTCAAGTGCCTTTTTTTTCTCCAAACAATAGTTTGCAATAAAAAATATTTTATTTGTATTTTATTGAATAGTCATGTTTTTTTAAAAGCGAATTAACTTATATTTCTTTAAAGATAATTAATAGGTAAGAGTCACTGTGAATTTAATTAATGCAGAATTTCTTTCAGTTATATTCCTTTAATGATTTGAATTATATCTTCTTGATAAACATATGTTAAGTAAATACGTCACTGGGATTCTGATCTAAATGAATAAAAGAAAATGTATCTTAAAATTATTATATGCTCCATTTTTTCTGAATATTATTTTACGCTGTCATCAAGGCTGATAAGATTTTTGAAACTTTTTGAAGTAATTCAAACTCCACATAAAATTGGATAAAATTCTAAATACTTTAAAACGAAGTATCGAACATTTGAATAGTTTGTGTCAAATATTAATTTAATATATGACACAAACGACTGAAATGTCATAAAAATATGATGCATCTAATCTTATCGTTATGGTAACACATATCTGAATTCCTAATATTTAAAATCTAAATATTGTTATTTCCAGGAGTACTATGATAACGTTTTGTTGCTTTGCAACGCTTAATTATATAGGAAGGCCACTGGAATGGAGATTAAACACCTAAATCATTTTAACAAGCATAAACATCTAGTTATAAAATGCTTTAAAAAATTAAAGGTTTATAACTATGTTAATAATTTTTGAAAAAATTATTTATTAATTTAAATTCTTTGTATACATAAGATAACGAAAACAAATCTTTTGAAGGCCACTCGAAATAAAAATTTTGTTATTTAAGTTGTCATAACATTTGATACTTAAATTCTGCTTATACAGAAAAATGATTTGGGGAAAGCCCCCCCCCCCTCCCGTTAAGGCTTAACGTAACCCACATCACTTCTTTGATATAATTACGCAGTTCATGAATTTACACTTTGTTAATGGTAAAATAAATTATTTGGTTAAAATTCAGTTTTAAAGAATTCGCGTCTCTCAGTTTAACTGCTCAAGTGGAATGTGCCAATATTCCAATGGAACATGCTGTCATCAAGCGTCTGCTTAACATATTTCTATAATAGGCAAAATGGCGGAATTTGACACATTATTTCAGTTTCTGGACGTGATTAATACGTGAAATAATCAGAAAAGGAATGATTTCTGAACGAATGACTGAGGAACGTAGCTCGAAATAAAGCTGTCTCAAGAATCACTGCACCCCAAACTATGTTTTTTTTTCAATATATGAATATAAACAAATTCAATATGCTTGCATTTTGGTATTAAATGTTCTATAAAAAAGAGGTATTATAAATTGTAAACATGTTTGCATCAATAAACTACCTTTACTAATGTTATTATATATATATATATATATATATATATATATATATATTAGTATTTAATTTTAATAATTTAACAAAAGACCAAATCCTTCCCTTTTGGAGAGAGAGGTGGAGGTTAAACGTGTAAAAATTTTACACAAATTAAATTGTTCGTAAATATATTTATATTTTCATCGATTTTTCAATCATCTTTTGTTAAAAAGCAACTTGAATAGTGTAAGATAGCTAAAAATTAACCTGTATCAAATATGTACAGGGTGTCTCAAAAACCTTGACCGCGGCTTTTATTCCTTAAATATTGATCATCGACATATACTGTAAATTAAAAAGTTGTGTAAAAAAAGGTGCAATATTTTATGAAATCGATTAAATTTTTCAGGGGATTAAACTTTAAAAAATATAAAATTTAAATTTTTATACAGACCCTGTACAAAAAAAATCCTAAGAGTAAAATGTGTTCTATCCTGTAATAAGGTCATGTACAAAATTTCAGAATTTTATCATGAAAACTCTTAAAGATATGTTAAAACAAAGTTGGTGAAGGATCAATCACAAATTAAAATGCAAATGTTTACAGTTTCAGTGCAGATGACGCGACGCAGGAATGCATCATAAGAGAATTAAATATGCTTCATATCTTTAGTTTTAAATACAAATTTTGAAATTTATGCTTCCTGAAAAATACTTTAAAATTTTATATCATGAATTACAGAATATAACTTAAAAATAGAACAGTCAGTGAACTTGTAAAAATATCTTATGTAATCTTTCCTTTAAGTTATTATTTCTACAAATTTTTAATACTTTTGAACCAATAAGTAGCAAAATGATTATTTATTTATTCAATCATTACTTTATTTGTTAATTTGTGTACTACCCCTAAAACATGCACACCCGACATTATTTTTCCTTTTTGCGAACTCATATCGAGGCATCGGAAAGTGGTTTAAGTCAGCATTTATGTAGTTTCACATCTTTGAGACTTTTTGTGATAAATTTCTGAAATTTTGTACATGACTTGATTAGAGGATGGGGCACATTTTACTCATTGGGAAATTTTTTGTACGGGGGCAGTATAAAAATTTTGCATTTTTTAAAATTTAATCCCCTGAAAATTTTAATCGATTTCATAACATTTTACACCTTTTTTTTACGCAACTTTGTAATTTACAGTATTTGTTTATGATCAATATCTAAGGAATAAAAACCTTGGTCGAAGTTTTTGAGACACCCTGTGTGTGTATATATTTTTAAGTATTTAATGTTAATAATTTAACAAAAGACCAAATACTTTACTTTTGGAGAGAGGGGTGAAGGTTAAGTATGTGAAAGTTTTACACGATAATTAAATTTTTCGTAAATATATTTATATTTTCATTGATTTTTCAATTATCTTTTGTTAAAAAGCAACTTGAATAATGTAAGATAGCTAAAAAATAACCTGTATCAAATATATATATGTATTTTAGATAATGGTTGGACGAATGACTAAAAAATAAAATTCGAAAATTTGATAAGGAATTGTCAAAACAGTTTCCTTATGTATATATGAGCATATACATACGATCGTTTAAGAATTCTTTTTCAATTCTTTATTGATATTATTGCGAATTCTACTTGGAAACAAAATGCATACTTTTTTTCTATAATGGGTAAACAAAACTAAAGATTGAATAAAGATTTCATATCTTCCTAGTTATGCGATACATTTATTCAACGACCAACAAGTTTTATTCCCTGAAAGATGAAACCTTTTGGTTGGTCAGAAAGTTTGGTTTGAAGAAAACAATTTCACGAATAAATGAAGATTAAATAGAATAAAGGAATATTTTCAGTTTAAAAACATTTTGTGTGTGAATTATGTAAAGGAATTTTTTTTTGAATAAAGAACGTTTGGTTAAAAATAGTTTTTATTGTTTTTAAAAACATAATGATAATTTATAGAATTCGGAAATAAAATACGTATTTGAATCGCACTATTCTCCGACAATTCATTATACATCTACGGGGAATAAATCTATTAAATTAATGAAATTAAAATTGGATTGATAAAAAAACTATTAGAAGGAGGAATCATTGTTTTCTTGATATTGCAAGATCAATCCAAATACATTACTTAATTTTGAGATTACTTCCTTCGTCGACAGAAATGTATGGGAAAATCAATAATTAGCAAATAATTAAATTAATTTCTATATTAAAGCAAATTCCTTTAATTTTGGAAAATACTTGACTTGAACTCCTATTTAGTAATTCATTAATTGTAATATTTAATACATTAACACTTCCATACTGTAAAATAACTTTTGCAAAGGATAATTCGCCAAATGTGTTACTCTACAAAATTTCACTGGCAACCCTACAAAACGAAAAGTGAATATTTTTTAAGCTTATTTTTCATTTCTTTATCGCTATCTAAGAGTAAGATAGTGTCCTTTGTCGAGCGTTTCAAAGTTTGGCAATATTTTGTGAGTTAGGCGACGAAACTGTAGTAAAATCTTAAATCGAGCCAGTGATTGCGACTAAAAGCTTAAGTATTGGCTGTTTCAGATTTCAACAGTTAGTATTTATTATAATTCATTACTTATTTTAATATTTATATAATTATATATAAAATAATATAAATATTTTATTACTTATTTAATATTATAAATATTAATATAATTCATTAATTATATAAATATTTTTGATAAACGACAAATTATGTGTTTTAAAAACAGATCAAACTTTTTTTGGTTTATCAATGTCCAAATTAACAGTATTCTTGAAACTTATGAGCTTAGCAAGCTGAACAAATTATTTCCCGAGTTAACGATCTTGTCTTATTAGCAGAATATACAGTACTATATCTTCACGATGTTATTCCATATTTTGATTCTGGAGGTTCAGATATCATAACATTCCTGATAAGCATTTTGTGATGCTAACAGTAGGAATTTCCAACAGCAAAGGCCTTTGCATACGATTTTGAGAGAAAAGCATAGTAAATGGCAGACAGCTCCAATGCACTATATTCTTATGCAATACACTCCCTAGTATCTGGTCTAATGTGGTGGAACGGCAGGGTGGAGGGCAAAAACATCGATTTGAACGGAATTCTATGAACTCACTTCTTTACTCAATAATACCAGAAGACAAAGTTTTTATACCAAAACTCACTGTTATGATATAATTCATATTTTCTATCTTCTTGTTGAGTAATAAGCCCCCCATTTACCTCAAACCACGTATAATGTTAATGTGTGTCTGTAACGAGCCTAGTTATAATAGAAGGCTCTGCACTGGCAGTTTATATAAGTTACTAGCCGCCTTTGGCGACCAGCCGGTTCGCCAATCTTAATGTTCGTTAAAATTTTAATAATTAAATATTTTATGCAATTCCTACTTTAATAGCTTCTTCATCAAAATATTTTAAAACTTCAAATTTTGATAGTCATATAATTCTCTCGTAATATTATAAACGCCTTCAGTCATAACGTAATATGTATCTCTCTAATTTTCTGTTACCTCTCGTAGAATTTATACTATAAATTAAAGTGGAAAGGATTAATCTGCAATTAATATAATAATATTTTTTACTCAAACAAAGCATTTTTTTGTAATATGATTACTGAAAACTGTCAATGAGCGTTTAAACTTTATGGACACTAAAGAATATCTTTCCTAATTTATGTAATATTTCAAGAATTTGTCAACAAAATATTCTCAGATTCATTATGACCAGAACTATTAATTAACAATGTTTAATTTTAAATGCATCAAACACTAAGAAAATAAAACGAATCGTTTAAAATAATCGGTTGAAAACAGGTTAACTAAAAAAACGATGTACTTAAAACTATAAGCGTATACAAAAAATATATAACTACCATAAATACAATTTAATTACAAAAACATGCAACTAACCTAAAAATAATTTAAGTCATCCATTGATAATGGTTGTCATGTCAACAATCAGAACACAATGCGCATGAGTGAATTTTCAACGCCAGTTACGGTAACGCAAATGCTTGAGTTTTTCTACGCCAGTTGGGGTAACGCTATGCACATTAGACATTTTTAATTTCCTTTATTCTGTTTTATTTTAATTGAAAAGTACTTAAGAATGAATCTGAAAGATCGATTCATTAACAATGTTTAATTTTAAATGCATCAAACATTAAGAAAATAAATAGAATCGTTTTAAATAATCAGCCGAAAAATCTTAAGCCTAGCCTCATGACTGTTGGGGAAAAAAAAAATGAAGCCGTATTTATTTGGCGGTGGGGAAAATGAAAAATTTTTTTGGCGGGAAAGTTAGTTTTTAATTAATAATTAAAATTCTAATTAAAAATTCAAAAAAAGGTCTATTCTATCTTTTAAGTTAGATCAAACTGCACACGGTGCGCAAATTTGATAAAAATCGGTTAAGTAGTTTAGGAGTCCATCGCGGACAAACAACGTGACACGTAATTTATATATATTAAGATATAACTTTTAACTCCGAAGTTATATTTCTTGCTGTCACACCAAAGTCTAGTCGCCATATAGCGCGTAATTTCTCGTCCATAGTCCCTCCAACTTTTTTTCATTTATCACCTATTTTGAAATCTTCATCGTGGAAAACGTATCAGAATTCTTAATATTGAAAACCTAAATATTGGTTATTTCTAGGAGAACTATGATAATGTTTTGTTGCTTTGCAACGCTTAATTATATAGGAAGGCCACTGGAATGTAGATTCAACAGCTGAATCATTTTAAGCAAACATAACCGTCTAATAAAAATGCCTTAAAAATTAGTTTTGTAATTGTCTTAATAATTAAAAAAATACTTTTTAATTTAAATTCTTTGTATACATAAGATAACGAAAAAAAATCTCTTAAACTGACTCGAAGTAAAAGTTTTGTTATTTAAGTAAGTCTAACATTTGATACTTAAATTCTGCTTATATAGGAACTAAATTAAATCAATAAAAATAGGGAAGGAAGTTGAGGAGGGGAAAGCCCCGACCTTCCCCCTAGGCTTAATACACCTACATCACTCCTTTGGTACAATAACGTAGTTCATGAATTTCCACTCTGTTAATTTTGAAACAAAATGAATTTTAAAGAATTCGTTTCTGTCAATTTAACTGCACAGGTGGAATGCGCCGAAAATTACACTGGAAAAGGTTATCATCAAATGTTTGCTGTTCTGTAACAAGCAAAATGGCGGAATTTCAAATATTATTTATGTTAGAAGACGTGATTAATATATGAAATAATACAAAAACAAAAATCTCTTGAACGGATGTCTGAGAGCCATAGCTCGGAATGCAACAATCTCAAAAATCGCTGCATTCCACACTATATTTTGTTTCGATTTCCGGATATCACAAATTCAATATGCTTGCATTTTGATGTAAAATGTTCTATAAAAAGGAGGAATTGGTAATTGTAATATTATATCAGTATTTAATTCGAACAATTAAATAAAAAATTAAATACTTTTTTGGAGGAAGAGTGGCGATAAAACGTTCTAAAGTTTCGCGCGAATTTTATTGTTTGTAAATATATTTATACTTTTTTTTTATCAATTTTTCAAGTTTTTTACTAAAACAACTTGAATGGTATAAAGAGCAAATAAATATCTTGTATCAAAATAAAATAAATAACTTACATCAAAAGCAATTTTCAATGATTTTTGTAAAGTATTTCAGAACGTCTCTGCATTAAATCAGCGGAATACAAAATGTAAAAGAGGAATTTTAGATAAATACATCGATATTTCAGCTAAATGCATTAACCGTAAAAGCAATCGCAAACTGAAATGGTATGGACAAATTACACTGGCATGAAGTTCCACCATGTTTTACATGTAATACAGTCATGTTTGACATCATGGATTTTCTAAATTCTTTTTTCCTTATACGTAATAGTTAAAATTAGCCTTTAGCAGATGGCTCAATAAAAAGGATTTTCCAATAAGACTCCAACGTCCATATCGGTACCGAAAGCACAGAAGATTTGCCACAGAAACCATTCAGAAGAGCGATGACGCGTAAGAAACAGATCCTCAATACGGGCAATGTTTCGCGCTCTAGACGCTATCTATTTTCAAAGACAGACAGTCGGATGGACGGAGAAATCGGGTGACAGCCGAGGGTATGGAAATTTGGCGATGAAAAGCGCTTTAAAGATGAAGTAAGAAATCATGCGGGCGAATGGAAAAAGCAGGGACGATTTGAAGGGATATTGTGCGCTGGGGATGGGGGGAAAAAAGAAAAGAAAAGAAATTCGAAATCAATTCTAGGAGATGCGAGCAAACATGCTTCTCAGTCCTTCTTTGTATTTACTTTCGATGGTGTGAAATAAAGAGGATGGTTCTTGTTATTTTGTTGCGGCTGTAGCAATAAAACGGAAGAGACCCGGTCATGTTTCTGGAAATGTATTCTGTATCCACGAGGGAGTGCATTACCGTTTTGTCAACACGTTTTTCTGAAGTAGAGCTGTTTATCGAAAAGAAAAATTGAATTGTTTTTCTTCTTTTATTTTACTTATTCCTTTTGATAAAGGAAGGAATGCGAATTTTATCTAATCGCAAATGTTGGTGCAGTAGCTTTTCATAACAATGTTTGACATTCGTGGAGCAATTTTTTTCCAAGTTGTGTCATTGCTATGAGGTGGTTGCAGATTTTCAACCCTTTTCTTTATATAGTTTAATAGAGATTATGAAATTTAATTTTTATTCTTATAAACAGACTGATTAAAATTAGTATATCCGCATTCAGTGAGTAATACAGCAAAAATTAATGACTCTAAAAATGCTCTAATCGCAGTATTTGTATTTCAGATCATGGACGGGATGGGGAGCAGGAAAGGATGACGAAAAACAAAATTCAAAAAATTCTATAAGGTGTGTTAAACCTGTTTTTTTGTGTGAAGTTGAACAGTCACTATCGTTCAAGAATTCATTTTCAGTCTTATACATATTTTATTGCGAATTTTACTAAGAAACAAAACTAGGGATTTAATAAAGATTATTTCACTACACAATCCTCTGCCTATGCGATACATTCAGTCAGCGATTCACAAGTTTGTGTATTCTTAAAAATATGAAAACTTTTAGTTGGACAAAAAGTTTGGTTTGAAGGCTACTGTGTGTTATGAATAAATGAAGAGGAAACACATTAAAGGAGTATTATCACTTTAAAAAATATTTTTGTATGTTAATTTTGTAAAGGAATTTTATTTGGATAAAGAACTCCAGATTTATTAGTAATTTGTTACCTAATAAATAAATCCTCCATTTCTCTTATCCCAACCACTTACTAAGTAATCGCATTGTCATGATATTACTCTATTCACCTCTTATAACCGGAGGTCAAGAGTTTTGAGTTCAAGAACTCCATGACACTTCCTTCAAATCGGCAAACCGAATTAAGAATGTTTAATTAAAAATAGTTTTTATTGTTTTTAAATACATAATTTAAAGAATTTGTCACATTCCTCGGTTTGAAGTGCAACACGAATTTGAAACGCACTACTTCCGGTAATTCTTTATAAATAGCATCGGCGGAGATCTAATCTATTAAAGCAATAAAAGGCTATGATTAATTGAAATCTGATTGATAGAACACTATTCTAATGTACAATCATTGTTTTCCTGATGTAATGAAATAAACTATCTACATCACTTAATTTTAAAATTAGTTCATTCGTCAAACAAAATATGGGAAAGCAATGTATAAGAAGTTCAATTATTAGAAAGTAATTAAATTAACTGCTATGTTATTGCCAAATTCCGTTAATTTTTAAAAAACATTGGCCTGAATTCATATTCAACACTTCGTTAATTGCAATATATGATAAATGCACACTACGGTACTGTCATAAGTAATTAATTTTTAACAAATAAATAATTTTTTTTCAGTCAGTAAATATTATAATTTAAATAATTCAGATGAAAATATCTAAAACTCTAAGAAACTCTACGCAGGGCACTTTTCTGACTTCGTCTATAAACGTTTGAGCTTTATGACTGAAACTCGCATGTTTTTACATTTTGCGAAAAACAGATATCTTACTAAGATATGGAGCAGAGGAAACTCTAATTTGCATACATATTCGATACAAAATTCCAGTGATAACCCTATAAAAAGAAAAGTGAAAATTTTCCTTCCGAATTTTTTTTTTTGTCGCTATTCAAGATAGCGACCTTTGCCTTGCGTTTTAAGGTTTGGCATCGTTTTGAGAGAATGTGTAGCAAAATCATGAATTTAACCAGTGATTGCGACTAAACGATTAAATATTATTTGCTTCAGATTTCAAAAGTTAGTTTTTACTATAATTCATAACTTATCTTTAATGAGGTGCATATTAATTTTTTTTGATATACGAACGGATTATGTGTTGCCATAATGTGTTTTTAAATCGGAGTATCTGTTTTACAAACCTATCTAACATTTTTTTTGGTTTATCAATGTCCAAATCAACGGGATTATTGAAGTTTATGGGCTAATCAAGCTGAATAAATCTATATTTCTTGAGCAAACGAGCTTACCCTGTAAGTAGAAAATATTGACGATATCTTCCCGGTATTATTCGATATATTGGAGTAGGAGATATCATAACATTGCTGCTAAGCATTTTATGACGCTTATAGAGTAGGAATTTATCTCAACAAATGCTTTTCCCCGAAACTTGAATGTGAAATATAGGAAATGCCAAACAACTGAAGTCCACTATATTCTTAAACCAATTATAAAATGTGTATCATTATCATGTTTCATTCAACAATTATACGGTTCAAATAATTCCTGAAAACAATTCTACTGTTCAAATAATTTCTGGAAACAATTCTACTGTTCAAATAATTCTTGGAAACAATTCTACTGTTCAAATAATTCTTGGAAACAATTCTACTGTTCAAATAATTCCTGGACATGGAATTTTCTACTGTTCAAATTTATTTTAAATAAACAGAAACCCTCAATTTAATAAACAGCTACAATTTTTTAATTTCTCGTATACATAGTATAGATAAAGTATAGTAATCATCAAGAAATTCAAACTCGAAATTTTGACGAATCTTCAAGTTTTAGACCTCTTTGAGTTCGAAAAACTGAGTTTTGGAAAATATCCGTAAGCCTGTCTGTGACTAAGACAACTTAAAAACAATTTGCTAGACGGATAAAATTTGGTATACAGTCTTTACACCAAATTTGCAGATTTCTATGAAATTTTGAGTAAAATCTGTTCAGAGGAAGTCCGTCTGTCCAGCTGTTCGAACATAATTTAACACGATAATTACAAAACGAAGGGAGATAGATAAAATTCGGTATACAGATTTCACATCTATAATGCTGATGTAAAATCTGTGTACCTATTACATTTTAAGCCAAATCCCAACTACTGGTTGACTGTCTGTCGGTCTGTATTTTCAAAAGCATGTAAACGAGATAATTCACATACGCAGTGACTTAAATATATGAAATTTAGTAAGAAATTTTGTGACAACAAGTGCAATATTGTGTCAGTTTTTGTTTCAGTCTGTGGAGAAAAACGTGTCTAAAACTTAAATTCGATTTTTGATTGCTATTAATGCAAGCCAAGGATAAATCGACAAATAATTTGCCAAGAATAACACGATAGATTCAGTAAAAATGCTAAATTGAAGCCTAAGATTAATATGTCATAACTATGATACGCCAATAACATGCAGGATGTTCTCTGGGATAATGCTTTTTTTAAAGAATATGTGAGAAAGTTTTGGGAAGACAATTTCCACTGGATTTTTTTCAGATAAAACTGAAGAAATTCCATTTAATTATTATTTATGTCCAATTTGTTTTAGTCAAGGATAGTAAAAAAAAAAAAAAAAAAAAAAATGGCCGTTAACTGGAAAGCTGTATCTTTTCTAACACAACTCTATATGAGCTATTTTTAGCATTCGATTTTACAAAAGGGTTGACACTAAAACCAATGGTATCACCGTCTGAAGTCTGTTAAATTTACAGCAGATTCATGCTATTTTTATAGTCTCTTCGTGTACATTCCATAAATACTCCGTTATTTTACTGCTCTATAAACAACTCGCCACACCTCGGTATACGAAATTCATGCGATTCGAAGAACACTTATGCAGATTAGAGTTTCCCCTGGTCTATATCTGAGTAATATATCTGTTTCTCGTAGTTCTAAACAACAGCGAGTTTCAGTCATAAAGTTCAAAGATTCATAGACGAAGTCAGAAAAGTGCCCTGCATAGCGTTTCTTAGTTTGGGAAACTGCTGCTATTCTTTATTTTCTCGGGTTCCTTTTCTTTGGATTCGAAAAGTATTTGCACATAAATTAAGTTTTGTGTTCGACTGCTATATTTCGATTTCGAAGTAACACTTTCCTCTTTTCTTTCTTTCGTGAGTCTTTAAGATATTAAAAGTCTAGAAGTTTTTCATCTTTGATCCCAGACGATATTGATGCCGAAATGTTTTGAAAAATCTTGGGATGAGTTTATTTTTAAAGTTACATTCTTGCGCATTCATGGGAAGGTCTTCGTTGTTGTTTCTTTTTAAAGGTTTTATAATAAGAGGTTTTCTTTTAAATATATATTTGCTTTATACTTGTTCGCTTTTGAAATGACTGGAAAAAATTATACTATTTTATCAATAACTATTTTTTAAATAATAAAGTGGTTTGTCTATCATATTTAAATGTACATCAATCATACATTTAATAAAATAAAATCTTGCATCAATTACTTAGAATGAAATATTTTTTAGTTTTTATATTACTGAATAGTCATATTTTTTAAATTGTGAATTGACTAACATTTCCTTAAAAGTAATTAAAAAATAGGTGACGCTATAAATTAGATCAATGCATTATGATTTTCAGTAATATTCAATCAGTGACAGGAATGATTTCTTGTAAATCCATTATTAAGTAAATACTTCGTCGGCATTCGAAACTAAATGAATAAAAGAAAATGCTTCTCAAATATTTCGCTTTAAGTTTGAAAATATGTCTCAATATTCAATTTTTATTGAATATTTTATTTCTAATAATAATTGGTTTTGGGAAATTTTTTGGAATTCTTTAGAACCCACGTAAAATTTGAAAAAAAATCGGAATATTTTGAATCACGAATTTATTTTAATTGAATTTATAACAGAAATTATTGAAATGTCACAAAAATTACGATGCAATTAATCTTACTGATAAAGTAACACGCATCAGAAATCTTAAGATTTAAAATCTAAATATTAGGTATTTACAAGAGACCAAGATTATACTTTGTAACTTTGCAACACTTAAGTACACAGGATGTTTACTGGAATTTTTCTTCAGTAGCTAAACCATTTGAAGCAGATATGAACTTCTTGTAAAAAAGTGCTTTAAAGAATTAAAAAAGTTTTGTAATTGTTTTAATATTAAAAAAAATATTTATAAATTTAAATTTATTTTATATATAAGACACCGAAAACAAATCTCTTGAAGGCGACCCGAAATAAAAGTTTGTTATTTTTGTCATAACATTTTATACTTAAATTCTGCTTATATAGTACTAAATTAAATTTAAAAAAATTTAGGAAGGTTAGAAAAAGAAAGCCCCCCCCCCCCTTCCCTCCTCCCCCCAAGGCTTATTTTACCTACATCATCCCTTCGAAACAGAGACGTAGTTCATGATTTTCCAATCTGTTAATGTTCAAATATATTATTTGGTTAAAACTGAATGTTAAAGTGGGAGTAGCTTCTGCCATTTTAACTGCTCAGATGGAAAGCTGGGAAAATTCCACTTAAACATGCTATCATTAAGTTTTTGCTTAAAATATTTCTGTAATAGACAAATTGCTGGAATTTTACATATTATTTCTATTAAATGTGATTAATATCTGAAATAATGGGAAAGTAAAAATATATTGAATGAATAATCGACAGACGTATCGTGAAATGAAGCTTTCTCAAAAATTATTGCATCCCAAACTATATTTTGTTTCAAATTCCGAATATATACCGATTGGATATGCGTGTATCCCGATATTGAATATTCTGTGAAAAACAAGCATTGCCAATTCTAAACATGTTCACATCAATAAAGTATCTTTAGTAATTTATATACATACTGTTTCTCCAAGTATTTAATTTTAACAATTTAACCAAACACATTCTCTCTTTTTTATGGAGAGGACTGTAGGTTACTCTTGCAAAAGTTTCACACCGATTTAATTGTTTGTTAATATATTTATATATTTGATTTTTCAATCATCTTTTGCTAAAAAGCAACTTGAATAGTGTAAGGTACCTAATAAATAACCTGTATCAAAAGTTATTTCCAATGATTTTTGTAAAGTATTTCAAAGTGTCATTACATTAAATAAGCGGAATACAAAATGAAAAAAAAAAAAGAATATTACATAGATACATCTACTATTTCAGCTATATTCATTAACCCCAAAAGCAATCGTAAAATGAAATGGGATGTAAGAAATACTAAGACATAAAATTCCACGGTGTTTTATAGTATTATAAATCCATAAATTTTCTCAATTCTTTTTTCATATATGTAGTAGTTAAAGTTAGCCTTTAGAAGATGACTCAATATAAAGATATTTTCGGATAAACCACCAACATCCATACCGGTACCGAAAGCACAGAAGATTTACCACAGAAGCCATTCAAAAGAGCGATGACGCGTAAGAAACTGATCCTCAATAGGGGCAATATTTCGCTTTCTAGCCGCAATCTGTTTTCAATGATAGACATATGGACGGGCGTAGAAATCGGGTGACATCCGAGGGTTATGAAAAGTTGGTGATGAAAAGCGCCTTGAAGATAAAGTAAGAAATCATGCGGGCGAATGCGACTTCAATGGGAAAAAGGAGGTGCGATTTGAAGGGATATTGTGCGCCGGGACGCAAAAGAAAAAAAGGAAATTCGAAATCAATTCTCGGAGATGCGAGCAAACACACTTCTCGGTCCTTCTTTGTATTTCCTTTCGATGATGTGAAATAAGGAGAATGATTCTTGTTATTTTGTTGCGGCTGTAGCAATAAAACAGAAGAGACCTGGTCATGTTTCTGGAAATGTATTCAGTATCCACAAGGGAGTGTATTATCTTTTTGTCAATACATTTTTCTGGAGTCGAACTGTTTGGCGAAAAGGAAAAATGAATTCTTTTGATTTTCTTCTTCTTTTTTTACTTATTCCTTTCTATAAGGGAAAGAATGCGAATTTTATCAAATCGCAAATTTTGGTGCAGTAGCCTTTCATTACAATGTCTGACATTCATGGAGCAATTTTTTTTTCGAGTTGTATCATTGCTATGGGATGGCTGTTTCAGATTTTCAACTATTTTCTTTGTTTGTGTATTTTAATAGCGATTTTGGAATTTGATTTTTATTCTTATAAGCAGACTGATTAAAATTAATACCTCTGCATTCAGTGTGCAGTACAGCAAATATTAATGTCTATAAAAATATTCTAATCTTAGTATCTGTATTTCAAATCTTAGACGAAAAAATAAAATTCAAAAATTTTGATAAGGGAATGCTAAACCGGTTTCCAATTATAGTAAAACGTGACCATTTACTATAGTTTAAGAATTCCTTTTCAGTTCTTATAGATATGAATTGCGAAATCTACTCAGAAAAAATACATTACTATTGATAAACAAAACTTGGTCATACTTTTTTCTATAATCTATAAACAAAACTTCGGACTGAATGTAGGTCTTGTAAAGAATTTGACCGGAAAATTGCCAGAAGATAGATGGCAGCACCGTATTGATGTAGATCAAAAATGTGATGACATCATACCGGTAGTGCGTTTGGCAGACGGAGATTTCTCTCGGCGGGAGTCAGCACGGTGTTGTGCTGTGTTATGTGGTGTTGAAAAGTGAAAGACATTGATGCCTGGTGATGGTGTTCTATCTTGTGGATTAAGATAATGGTCATGGGAATGTATTTACAAATATTGTAATGTATGAAATTCCTATTGTTTATATGTTGTGAATGTTTTTTATGTTATGTGTTTTATGTTGTATGTTTTGTCCGACTGTGATGTTATAAATAAACGAATTTAAACGACAAATTTAGCCTATTCACTCGGCTGTATTTTGATGACATCACAGTCTCATTTTTCTTCATTATCCTCTGCCTATGCGAGACATTTAGTCAGCGGTCCACAATTTTGCGTATTCCCAGAAAGATGAAAGCTCTTGGTTGAGCAGAAGGCTGGGTTTGAAAAAAATTATGTTATGAATAAATAATGATGAAACAGAATAAAAGAATATTTTCATTAAAAAAATATTTTTTATGAATTTTGTAAAGTAATTTCATTTAAATAAAGAATAATTTTTATTGTTTTTAAATAAATAATAATTTATAGAATTTGTTGTATTTATCGGGTGGAAGTGACATGCGAATTTGAGCCTTACTGTTCTCTGGCAATTCATTATACAAAACATTTACAGGGAACTAATATAATAAACTCACGAAAAGCTATACTTACTAAAATTTTTATTGACCGAAAACTATTCGAATGTGGAACCACCGTTTTCCAGATAAAATGAAATCGACCCATATACATTTCCTAATTTTGAGATTAGTTCATTTGGCGACAGAAATATATGGAAAAATTTAACTGATAGCAAGTAATTAAAATAATTGCTATATTATTGAAAAATTCCGTTAATTTTTGAAAACATTGATCTGAATTCTTGCATAACATTTCGTTAATTTTAATATTTAATAGATGGTAGGTCGTCAGATAGAGTATTCAGATGATAATTCGCCTAAGAAACGCTATGCAGAACAGTTTTCTTCCATCGTCTATGAATCTGTGAACTTTATGACTGAAACTCACTGGTTTCTAGAACTACGAGAAACAGATATATTACTAAGATACGGTGCAGAGGAATTTGAAATCTGCATACATATTTTATACAAAATTTCAACTGCAACCCGACAAAAAGAAAAGTGAATATTTTTCAAGCAATTTTTTTTGTTGCTATCCAAGACAGTTTCGTTTGTCGAGCATTTTAACAGTTGGCAACATATTTCGTGATTGGCGACGAAACTGTGGCATGATCTTAAATCTAACCAATGATGCGACTAAAGGCGTAAATATTGGTTGCTAAAGATTTCAACAGTTAGTTTTTATCATTTCATTACTTATCTTTAACAATGTGCATATTTAAAATTTGTGATATACGAACGGATTATGTGTTTTAAACAGCGATCAAATTTTTTCAGCTTTATCAGTTCCAAAATCCACGGGATTCGTGAATTTTATCGGCTAAGAAAATTGAATAAATCTATATTTCATGAGCTAACGATATTGCACGATATCTTCACGATGTAATTCGATATTTTGATTTCGGATGTTGAAATATCATAACATTGCTTTAAACATTTTGTGATGCTAATAGAATAGGAATTTCTAATAACAAAGGCAATTTTCTCGATTTTAAAAGAAAAACACAGTAAATGTCAAATAACTTCAATTCCCTATATTCATATATCAATCATAAAATACATCACTTTCATGGTTCAATCCAACAGTTCTACTTTTCAAATTCATCTTGTATAGTAAGAAATGTTTAATTTAATAAACAGTAAAAATTTTTTTTCAGATAAAACTGTGGTATTTCTGTTTAATTATTATCTAAATCTAATTTGTTTTACTCAAGATAGAATAAAAAAAATGGCCCTCTACATGAAAGAATTATCTTCCCCATCATATCTATATGAGCTATTTTTAACATTCGATTTTACAAAATGGCAGACACTAAAACCAATGGTATCGCCGTCTGAAGTCTGTTAAATTTACAACACATGTGTACTGTTTTTATAGTCTCTTCATGTACATTCCATAAATACTCCGTTATTTTACTGCTCTATAAACAACTCGCTATACCTCGGTATACGGAATTCATGCGATTCGAAGAATACTTATGCAGATTAGAGTTTCCCCTGGTCTATATCTGAGTAATATATCTGTTTCTCGTAGTTCTAGACAACAGCGAGTTTCAGTCATAAAGTTCAAAGATTCATAGACGGATTCAGAAAAGTGCCCTGCATAGCGTTTCTTAGGTTAGGAAACTACTGCTTTTCTTTACGTTTCCCGGGTTTCTTTTTTTTTTTACGATTCGAAAAGTATTTGCACATAAAGTAAGTTTTGTGTTCGACTGCTGTATTTCGATTTCGAAATAGCACTTTCCTTTTTTCTTTCTTTCGTGAGTCTTTAAGTTATTAAAATTCTAGAAGTTTTTGATCTTTGATCCCAGACGATACTGATACCGAATGTTTTGAAGTGTCTTGGGATGATTTTTTTGAAGTTTTGTTCTTGTGCAATTCATGGAAAGATCGTGGTTGTTGTTCCTTTTTAAAGGTTTTGTAACAGGACATTTTATTATAAATTTATATTTGTTTTGTTTGTTCGCTTTTGAAATGGCTAACTAAGATTATATTATTTTATCAAACTGTTTATATTACTGTTTACTACAAAACAAATTGTTGTGACTTCCATTTGTACATTCATCATATTTTTAATAAGTTAAAATCTTTCGTTTGACGTAACGTTTTTCTGAATAATAATAATTTGCAATAAAATATTTTTAAATTTTGGTTTTCTTGAAAGTTATAGAAATATTTTTTTTAAAGTTGACTTACATTTCCTTAAAGATAATTAGATAGAGGGAACTGTAAATTTAATTAATGCATTATGATTTTCAGTAGTACTAAATCATTCACATGAATTGCATTTTCTTAAACTGCTATTAAGTAAATACTTTAGTGGAGTTCGAATCTAGATGAAAAAAAGAAAATAATGTGTCTTAAAAATATAT
This sequence comes from Argiope bruennichi, assembly GCF_947563725.1. NCBI lineage: Eukaryota > Metazoa > Arthropoda > Arachnida > Araneae > Araneidae > Argiope > Argiope bruennichi. The sequence goes on from NC_079155.1 coordinate 47,741,044, forward strand.
ATTACATTTTTATTAAATTGCATAATATTACATTTCTAAAGTAATTGTTGATTTTTTGAAATTTTTCTGCTGTTATTCAGGATCCTTAATAAAACTTATAGAAATTCAGAATATTTTGAGGCATGAAATTGTTTAATATACGACATAAATGATTGAAGGACACAGCTAGAACTTCAAAGAATTTATTCAGTTACTTTCTGTGTCACAGCAAAAGGCTGGGGAGGAGATTTAATCAAGAGAGAAGGAAATAATTTACCTCAGAAGTGTAAAAGTCTTTCAGTAAAATGAGGAAAATGTTGAAAGCTTAGAATATTATCGAGAAGTATCATTCTAATCTGGCAATAATGCCATGTCTTATTTTCGCAAATTTAAAAGCCTAGATAAAACAAATAGCTTTAGATATATTTGTCGTAAAAGTATTGTAAATAATATTTTAATAAATTTATTTCAATATTTCTTAAGAATGATGCGCATTTTCCTATTTTACATGAATTCCTGTGGAGAAATATTTCGATCAAAAGTTTTTCGCATTATTATTAGCTTTCGAAAACGAATTACACTCGTTAAGCAAATTTCCACTGTAGTTTGAAACTAAATAAAATTATGAATGAACAAGTATGCAGAAAGTATATTTTCCCTCTATTTTTTTAAGGATCTGCTCAATATCAAAGAATATTCATCTTAAAAAAAGTACACTTTGTAATTATACCGCTCCTATTGGTTATTTTTATTATCATTGAATAATATAAAGTGTTCTCAGTTATCATTGCATCTATAATAAGAAAATTATAACTTAACAAGTTCTGATGACGAGTGAATAATTTCCATGCTTATATCAATTCCTTAGAATTAACTTCTCTTTAAGTAACGGTAAAAATAAAGCATAGTTTTTTCAATTTCAGATATTTGAATATGGGATAAAATACAAAGGGGCAGATATTAATAATTTATAGTTGAAAGCTGGTTATTAACTTAAAAACTCCTGCAGATGAACATGAAAGTTGACAAGTAAAAAAAATATTTTAATTTAAAATACGAGAAAAAAATCTCGATAGGCAGAGAATTTCTGAGAGCTTAGAGATCTCATAATTATAGTTGTTAGATGTTTGCAGAGCGTAGGAAAAAATCTTTTTAAATGAATTTAGTTTAAAGCCCATAGTGTGTTCTTTACAAGAGAAATATAATTACATATTTAACAAGTACATAGTACTGAATAAATTGTTTGAAAATTCAAATTAATCCAGATGAGTATTGATATCGATCGATATTTCTAAAGTGGAAGTCACATGATAAAAATGGTGAAATTCTTTTGTACAATTGAAAGTGAATGACTGAAAACATTAGTTAAAATTTACTTTATTGTGACCTTGAGTTTTTCACCTTGATGTTAACCAAACACGCAAGTAGAGTAATTTTTCTAGAAACCCTATTGCTAATTTACTTATAAATATTGTGCCTTATTGAGTTGTACACTGTTGTTTTAGTAATTTGGCATTATTGGCATACTTGATGGTGTGAAGGAGCACATTAAAGTAGATTTCAACGGAAGGATTTTGGATGTATCTATTGATATTTAGATTTCTTCCCATTTATAGTATTTTGTTGTACTGTATTTTGTCTAAAATAACTGGCCCGTGAAGAAAATATCTTTAACTGCTGTCATTGCTATAGTTTTGATTTTGAAGAATATTGCTGTAATTTATGTGCACTTGAAACTCAAAATCTAATTAAAGGATGAGAATTGTTGTTGTGTTGTGACTTTAAGAAAATTTTGCATTTTAATAATTTTTCTCTCAGGATCAAATTTTTAAGAGAAAAAAAAACCCCACTTGTTATACCGCACTTATTGAAGAGCACATCAATTAGTTTCCGATTTTGGTTCGTCTTCAGATTCGTAGATTGGACTCCTATTCTACAAAATGTGTAGAAATATTCGTCTTTTGAAGAAAGAGTGGATAGTAAAATAATTCGTAGAGATTGCCCGCCTCCCTCAGATGACATTTGATAATGATCTTTCAAAGTGAAGAGCTTAAGAAATTTAGTTAAGTAATATTTGCAATAAATTATTGACTTCATTAACAAAGTATTAACAAATATATGTTTATTTATAAAGATAATGCTTCTTTTCAAAACAGAAAATTATCAATAATTATTTTCAATTATTTTTCAGTTATAATTTTTTTTGTCCCTGACGAAAACAGTATTTCTAAACAGTTGAAGGTTTTTAATGTACTTTTTAATATCATACCTGGGTTAAAATAGAACATTCATGCGAGAATTACAAAAACATGCTCGCATATTTTATTTTTAAAAAACTCTTAATAAGTCCTTTTGTACAAAATAAAAGAAAAAGAAATGGCTTTATAATATTATAAAGCACCGAGACCGGAGATAAATTACATTTAGAACCTCAATATAATTTTTTTTTAAAGTGCTGTCTGCCCTTTGATATATTTTTCTCAGGAACTGAAAGAATTTTATTAATTGGAGAGTTATTTCCCAATGAACACTCACAGCAAACATTTCAATAAAAATAATTCAACCAGAATATTCGGGCTACGTTTTTTATTTTTTTTTTCATACCTCGAAATCTCATTTTCTAAAACCGAAAAATCGATTAAATGAATTATTGTTTCAAATAGGTTCTTATTTCGAGGTAACAATGGAAATTTCTGCTGAAAATTAAATTACTTACTTCCATTTACTTAATTTGCACAAATTTCATTTCTTCAAAGATTTTTCTATAAATCTATAACTGCACAAGGCATTCCAGAAAAGAATTACAAGTAATTATATGATTTTCAAATCATATGATTATATGATTTTAAAATCATATATTTATTGTTATGTTTTCAAGCGGATAACAGAAAGTTGGTTAAGTTTTTTTATAACTATCTCTTTATTCAATTTTTTTTGAAACCGTTAGTGAATGAAATCAGAAATTTTTAAACTTATTTCTGTTAATGCCAAATGTCATCGGTAGATGGCACTGTTAAAACACTAGCGAGAATTGGAAAATTCGGAAACTACAGGACAATTACTCTACGAACAAGGCCGATTACATCACGAAATCCGGCATGGAATATAGCCCGCATGCTCATTGGATTAAATCGGAAGGTACCATTTCCCACATCAAACAAAATCAAAAAAAAAAAAATCAACAATAGAAAATTTTAGGCATTGTAAATACTATAAAATATCAGATATCAGAACCACAACCAAATAGACAGGGAAAAAATCCACACAGAAGGAAAGATATTAATAAAACCAACTTTTATATAAATTTTAAAATTTAGCTTCTATATAAATTTAGTTTTTCGAATAACCCTATGTGTAATACATGCAAAAAAATTTATAATTTGCATTGTTCCAAGATATTCAACCATTTGGAACTTTCTGTAGAATAAACTGTGTTTCAACATTTCCGCAAACTTGCAATTTTAAGAACTTATTGAAAAATATTTGAAAACAAAATTAATAATTTTATAGAAATGAAATTATTTGATATGGAATTTATTAATGAAATTATTCGAAAAAAAAAACATATCTGTAAAACTCTCTTTTCAGATATACGACATAGCACTGCAGGAAAAGCACTATTAGAGATTCTTACAAAATATTGTGTCTTAAAAAGGAAAACTTTGATACTGATGAACCAGTTTCAAATCACAAACAGCCAAATCACACTCTCGATTCATTCGTTATCATTGTAATGATACATATTTTGTTTAAACGTTCCAAAATTTATTATATACTTATAACTTTGCTTGTTTCGAGATCTCTTTCTATTAATACATGAGCTGTGATATTGGTAATTTATCTTTCGAATTATTCAAAATTTCTAAATTTGTATTTTGCAATCAGTTATTTTTTTAAGCAATCGAAGTTTTAGATTCCATGTTTTTATACATAAAAATAATTCCATATCACAAATTTTTGCCTACTATTTTAAGTAGGCTGCGAGTATTTAATTCTACTCCTCTTGGCAATTTCTTTCCTGGGAAGAAAGAGTGTTTTACTGATAGCTCTAACAAATTTTTAATAGATTTGGATCAATGACCTCCGGCCTTGGCGATCATTTGGCTATTTCGGTGACAAAAATGAAGAACTTAGGACATTCGAGAATTTTAGCAATAGTCCATGATATATCGAGTTCCAACGCTTGTTATAGAAAATTCGACGCCCTGTTAGGGGAGTATTAAAAGTGGAACAAAATGTAAGAGGTGTCAGTAGTAGATGAATTGACTTTAATCGAGTAGTTAAGTGAAAATCCTGTTTGAAGTGTTGACCTGCTAGTTCACTGAATATTTTGTATTGGCGCGGTCATTTAATAGCGATTAATTGCTTGTATGTTGCGATTTATTGCAGGTGGTGCTCTTGTGTACCTTTCTGTGTTTTACTCTACTGTATGTTCTAATTATTGAGTACTCAAATAGCTAACTTCCACTCAATAGGGCAGCGGTGGCCTGGTGGTAAAGTCTCGGCTTGTGAGCCGTAGGGTTTCAGGTTTGAGACCCGATTCCACCGAAAAACCGTCGTGTAAGGGGGTCTATTGCACGTTAAATCTGCCATGCCAAACGTCCTCCCGCTGTTATGGTGTAGTGTGGAGAGGGAGGTGCCAGCTCAGGTGTCGTCCTCGTCATCTGACCGCGGTTCAAATTTACGAGGTCCGTCCCAAAATAGCCCTAGTGTTGCTTTACAACGGGACGTTAATTTAACTAAACCAAACCATCCACTCAATAGATTTCGTTCAAAATTTAATGGAAATCTACTAATTTGATTTAAAGACCACATATCAAATTTCAATTCTCTAGACCAAAGTGTTTGAGTTATCATGTTTACATAGAGGTATTATTCCAAAAATTTGTTTTTCGGACAAAAAGTCTGAAATGTCTACATTCGTAAAAATTTAGAATTTGAATTTTTTAAATAATCACAGTAGTTTCTCTTTATATACGAAGAAGTACACTTATGATAATTTAAAACTTTTTAATACTAAAAAGTAAGAAAAAAAAACCTACCCCATCCAATGACAGCATACACGTACATCTTGATATTGTCCACCGTGAATGTCTTGACCACGAGGATGAAAAGATAAAGTCCTTCGACAAACATCCAGAAGAAGTTGGTGCCCATCAGATATGTCAGGAAGATGGTCAAGAAGCAAGCGACCTTTGAAGACATGAAAAAATGAGTGAGGCAACAAAAAGACAAAAGGTTTGAACACATTGAATATGGATGCAAAATAACTATTACTGAAAACAAGACCTAATTGCTTAATGGACCATGCCGTGCTTAATCTAAATAAAAAAGTAATTGAAAAAGTCAAAAATTTTTACTAGCATATAACGAATTTCATCCTTCTTGTTCTATTGTTCACGGATAGATACAATTCCGAAAACGTATTTTTCGAATTCCGAGAGGTCTGTAAAGCGACGAATATGCAAAACCAATTGTTCGAGTTTTTTTGACCATTACAATACTTTGTATAACTTCGCATACAAAAAAGGAAAAAAAATATCCACTTCTTAATATAAACTTTAAATAATATAGAAATAACGGATTTTTTTTTATTTAAAAGAATGTATCCTGATTTTCGATACGACTAAAGTTTAAAAACTTTTTCTATGAATAAGAGCATTTGAATGATTCTTTTACTAAGTTGTTATTGTAGAAAAATAAATTGGTGGAAAAAACGTCATAACCAGCCCATATTTCGAAATTTAAATGATCTTTTTGAAATCTTTTTTTATGACAATAAAATGACTGACTTCACTGAATTGATGTGTTAAGTACAGATGGGCCCGTCACATGACATCAAATGGTTACTTACTTCGCCGTGTTAGGACGTTACTTTCTTTTTTAAATTCAGAGAGACGCAATGGATTCAAAATCTCAAACGCTAAGATGCATTCTATGTATGTGACATGGGCATCAAATTACTTGATTATAGCAGAATAAATTTAATTAAAAACAATTATCAGAGGCCTTTTTCAATTATCATATTAAAGAATTGATATTTTTTAACATTCTAATCTCGAAATTTACTCTCGAACTCACTATCAGATGACGTAGCTGATATGTAATAAAAAATTATTTATTAAAAATTAATTAAATAAAAAAATCCCTAAAGATATTAAAATAACATTATCATCCAGACTACACAAATGTTCAAAATGTCAAACTTTTTGCACATAAAGAAGTGAATTTAATAATTAAATCTTTGCATATACACAATATACACAAGTTTTACTAAAATGTTTTAAAAATTTAATGCAGGTCGATGCTTTAAAATCCTCGTTTTTATTATTTATTGGAATGAATAAACTATCTTTTACCCATCTCCGACATAATAAACCCCAAAATATAAAAATATTATTTTACATTTCTTAGTATACTTAATTGTTAGATTTTAATCACTGTTGGGAATTATATTTGACAAATAAATAGAGCAAACGATAATTTATTTTATTATTAAGTAATTGCTTTTTTTATTTTTTAAATGAAATTATCAAACTAAAATAGAAGTCTTTCGCTCGTAAATTTCTTTTTTATATGAAATTCATCTTCGGCAATACATTTTTTTAAAGCTCAGAAACAATTTCGCTTTAACTATCTTTAAGCGAAATTGTTATACTTGATAGTTATTTCTTTTCAATAAACTTACCTCATAATAACTTTAAAGTTTCATCTCATTAAAAAAAGTTGTTAATCACAAATTGCAATTAAAAAGTAAATTAAAAAAATCTCCCTTAGAAGATGTTGAAGCGGCAAATAGATACAATCTTAACATTTTAATTAATTCCAAAAAAAAAAAAAAAAATTCCACTCAAACTATTTAGTTACTTTCTCTAGCCCTGAGGCTTCTAAACTTTATAAGAACTTCCACTTTACATCATTAATATTATTTTAATGCTTTTATGACTAAACAACGGTTAAGCGTTCGACTGCTAATTGCTGCCGGAGGTATAAATTAATTTGAAAGGATTTATTTTTCGTCGTAAAAGTAAGTATTTATTTGTTTTAAACAAGTCGTTGTATTTATTTTTCGGATTTTAACAAGTGAAGTATTTATATTGGGTAAAAGCTAATGAAATGCAAATATACATGCAAATAGATAAAGTTTTAGGATTTGATTTACTTGAACTATATAAATTGAAATGTAATGAAGAAATTAAGCAAATATTTCGAACTAACTGTTTGAATAATTTGTATTTAATACTTTTGTTTAAAATTACTCTTTATCTTCATGTATATTATTTTTTTCAGGGTTTGATCATGCTAATATACATGTGTGGTGCTAAAAGCATTCCTAGGACTTAAGTATTGCATAAATGGAATTCGATCCAGTATTTTGAACTATTATGAATGTTCTAGATTTTTTTTCGATGATACACGTTAATATCGGTCAGTTTTCAATTGTCAAAAAAAATGGCAGATAAAATCTTGTATGAATTTGTGAACTTGTATTTGTAAATTATATATCGAAAGTAAACTACTGCAACTTATTGTTAATATTTGAATGTTACCATTGTGTCTTTATCATTTTTATTGATTTATATTATTTTTGTTTATATTATTACTTTCCAGCTTCGGCGACAATTGTTCGCCTAATATCCACATATATTTAAAATAATTAGCAAAACCAAAGAAACATTTAAGAACCTCCAAATAGCGTTTCGATTTCGACATTTTTTTAAAAAAAATCGTATGATAATCGATTATAGAAATGTTATAAATTATTTCTCTGTTTCTCGACCAACGTTCATTTTCAAGAAAAAATCTTAAAAACTCTAATTATGGTATATTCGCTGTCGGAAAAAAAAAACATTGACAGTACTCTCAATCACAACCACTAAGTAAAATATTTAATGTATGAACTTTGCCAATTTGCAATTCGTAATGATGACATCTCATGATCTCTAGATAAATCATCAAGGATCGCCACCATTTCCGAGAGATATAACAAAATAAGAGTTCCTAACTTCAACAATTTGAACGATTTTTGCCACATTGCAAATATAGCTAACTATTCTATAATAGAATAGTTAATGATAGATAAAATAATTAGCTATTATTATGAGACAAACATAATTTAAACTAATATTTTCTTTTGTTTTGTTAAGATGTATTTCAACAAAGTAGTTCAAATGGAAATCTATTGAATACTTGACTTATCTATGTATTCGTTGTAATTTTAATATTGAATTATAATTGTTATAAATGGTTTATTTTTTGCTTCCAACTATCGAAATTCGATAAATCGATGCGCGTATGGCACACGTTAAAAACAGTTAAGCGGTTAATAATAAAGAAGGACCATCCACAATGAGGCTTAACTAGCCGAAATGATCTTCTCAAAACTTTCTTCATGCTCTCGAATTAAAGTATTATTTTCTCCTCTTATAAAATTATGGAGCTTGGATAAGGCTGCAAGTGTCTTGCATGGTATTGACGAGAAATAGTTACAAAATAAAGGGTGTTCATTAATTATTGTCGAGGTTTCCGTACCTCATAACTTTCGAATAAAAAATATTATGCAAAAACCGATTACGTATTCGTAAATTACAACTCAAAGAATTTTATTAATGATATTAAAGTGATAAGCTTGCACAATTTGCACTTTGTAGGCATTCAGATGAAGGCGGTTATGGAGAACGTTGCATATCGTCGTATGCGTCATATGTATGCGCACAGTTGCTTATCTCGTTGATTTTCGTGGACTGCGAGTAAACGTTTCTTGGATGCGATCAACATTTCCCTGCGAAGTGCTCGGTCTTCCCGCACCCTTTCGGTGTAGAACGCTACCAGTTTCCTGAAATTGTGTTAACCAGCGTCTGATAGAATTATCCGAAGGAGGATCTTTCTTGTACGTGGTCCTGAAGCGACGTTGAGTAGTTATGACTGATTTAATTTCGAAAAACCACAATACACACATTGCTTTTTCTGGCACGGTCGCCATTTTTATTTATGACGTCATAATTACCCAGACTGCAAATGCGCTAAGATCGCATTGTTGCCACGTAAAATTCTTTGAGTTGTAATTTACGAATATGTAATCGGTTTTTGCGTAATATTTTTTTACTCGAAAGTTATGAGGTACGGAAACCCCGACAATAATTAATGAACACCCTGTATCGATCTTTCATATTTACTGAATCTTGCAAATCTGCATTTTGGACGCCTCTTTTTCTGTCCAAATGTCACCAAAACAAGAGAATGTAACTAGAATACAGAATTACAATTATAATTTTAAGATCACATACCAAATTTCATAGATCTAAATCACTGCGTTTATGGGTACTGACCGATGTACATCACTGCGTTTTTGTGTGCAGAAGTACAGACCGACAGACGGTCAACATTTTGTCAGATTTGATTCAAAATTTAATAAGAATCTATATTTTAGATACTAATTCCTAAATATAGATTTTTATGAAACGCATACACAATTTTATTTATTTAGATCTTTATGTTTTGAAAATATCGAATTCACTTGGAACGGACAAATAGATGTAGGATCGTGTTCCCAATCGAAAGAAGACTACACGTTTGCCTTTTCCATATTTTAATAGACGAACACATGAAACATTAAGCAAAAGAATAAAAGTATAGGGTTGGTTGCAGTTTAGGCGGACATAGAATGGCTGTTATCCTTCAACATTGACGCTCACACTCTCCCGCTCCAAGCGTCTCCTTTCTGCTGTTTGCCTCGCTTCTCCATCTAGTCGGAACAATACAGCCATCTGCAGGCGGCGAGGGAGAGAATACCATAGGGGCTCATACTACATAGACTAGTTTCCATTGCGTGAATTTGATTTAAAATTTGATCACATTTCATCCGTCAAGGCCAAATCGTTTTTGTGTTATAATGTTCTCATACAGATAATGTCAAGAGTGTGTTTCTCGAACTCCTTGGAGACGACTTTTTGGCCAATCTCCTTTAATTTAATTTTTGGCAAGTTCTTTTTTTCGCCACGACCTGTCTCAATAAATGCAGCATAGCCATAGGTACACGTTACTTTCCTAGCTATACGTGATACCGTTTGAATTAAAAAGACTTAAAATATTTCCTGTATATGTTGGATAATAATAAAACATTTTTTCGCTTATCGATGCGTATTAACTCAATATTCATGTTGATTATTACAGATTTTTTTTTTGTTTGCAAAACAATAAAATAATATTTTATATTCCTTGTTTCAATTTTAATATAATAATTCACTAATTATAAAGATTAAAAATTTATTCAAACATTTTGAATCATTTAAACAATTGGAATATATTTGATAGTTTTCTTAAAGTGTTCTTAAAAGGAAAATCGGAATTGATTTGGAATTAGCACTGATTAATAATTTATTATTTGGAATACTATCATATATGATTGATTCAACTTTTAATTTATTAATATTTATAAACAGATTATTTTGACTGATATTTTTAAAAAAATGACGCAACTTAAGTAAGCTATTTTTTAAAATTTTACATTCAATTAGCAAGAACAGTTTAAGAAATAAAGATTCTGTATGCAAATTTCTGAAATCCGAATTTAATGTTTATCCTTTATCCTTTCATAACTGTGTGGTGTATCGAAGCTGAAAATCAAAATGAATTTGCAATTACGCTAACTTAATTTCCGCAAGAGTGGTTAATATTTTCTGCCTCTCTGATTTGCAACAAAATAGCAATTTTAAACAATCCTTGAAAATGTAATTAGTATTTTTTTTAAACTCCTTGTTTTCCATAAGTTCCAAGCGTAAAGCAAATATTAATGTGGCAATTAGCAGATTTTTCATGTTAAAGCGATATCTTTGCTGGATTCATAGCAGGCAATTTGATTCGGTTTTTTTCTCTTTAGAAAATGCTGTTCTTTAATGAATAAAGGTGAATCATCATGAAAAAGTGTCTTTAAACAGGGTATAAATTTTATCACCTTTTATTTCGATTATGATTAAAAAAACCCTTTTTACTTAAGGTCTTAACACTTAACAAACTAATAAACAAACACATTCCATGTAATGAACTTTTCGATATAATTAACTATCCGCCTTTGGTGACCAGCTAGTTCGCTAATGATATTGGTTTGCCTTTTTTTCAATGAAATCTCTTAAACATAGCTTGATATTCATGATTACGCGCGCGCGCACACACACACACACACACACACACACACACACACACACACACACACACACACACACACACACACACACACACACACACACACACACACACACACACACACATACATACATACATACACACATATACACATACATACATACACACATATATACATACACACACATATATACATACACATACGCACACACACACATATACATACACACGCACACACATATACACACACACACATACGCACACACATATACACACACACACATACGCACACACATATACACACACACACATACGCACACACATATACACACACACACATACGCACACACATATACACACACACACATACGCACACACATATACACACACATACGCACACACATATACACACACACATACGCACACACACGTACACATATACATACACATACGTACACATTACATACACATACGCACACACATATACACACACACATACGCACACACATATACACACACACATACGCACACACACGTACACATATACATGCACATACGTACACATTACATACACATACGCACACATATACATACACACATACACATACGCACACATATACATACACACACACACGCACACATAGACATACACACACACACACGCGCACACATATACACACACACACGCACACATATACACACACACGCACACACGCGCGCACACACACCTTTATTATTAGTACAGATTAGTAGAATTTATCAAGCATGGTTAGAAGCACTTAGATTCTTTGATCATTACAATTGCAGTATACTTAATCACTCTTTATCGAATCTTAATTAATTAGTAATCCTATATTTCTCCAATTATTAGAAAACAGTAAACAATAGGAAGAATGATCCCTTTTATAGTTAGATCATAATGAAAATAAGATCTATATCATAAAATTTCATAGGAGCTAATGCACAGACCCATAAAGACCCAAATCGTTTCCAAGTAGGTTATCAGTTAAGTTAATGGCCGTGGCGGGGAAGCCAGAAGCATAGTTGGCACTTGCTCAATCGGTTTCCGCTCTTTTATCCGCTAAATGAATGAAGATTTGGTCCTAGAAGTAGTTAGAGCAAGTAAAAGGAGTTGCTCAGTAATTTAGGAGTAGATAAAACTTTATTTCTTACCCTGTTGGCTATGTAGTTCTGGCTTGATTGGAGTTTCGCTGTGCAAATCCAAGTGATGTCTAGGAGTAAGTACGTGAACATGAGGTTAGCGTGGATTGTGTTTCTCAAACATCGCAGTTCTCTGAAAAAAAAAAAAAAAACGAACATTCGCTTTTTAAGCTTGCAATGGATAGAAATAATACACCCTGGTTATTTAGAAATCGTCAGGAGCACAGTAAAGATTCGATTTATCTAAAAATTCGAATTAAGAAAAAAAATGATTACAGCAAGAGTGAACGATAATTTTTGAATAAAAGATGGAAAATATTTATTTTAAATAACTGATTTAACGTTTATTTATTTATTATATATTATTTATTAAACTTTTAAAAATTGTATTGTATAAAAATTGTACAATTTATTATATAAATACAAATTACATAAATATTTCTATATATATATCATAATTTTCACTATTTATTTTAATATTTTATAATGAATATGCTGTATCCAGATTGTAATATACCATTGTTTTATTAAAAAGACGATTAATTAAATGAATAAAATTATTCTTTTCAAAATTTTGAAAAGTATTCTAAACATTTTTATTAATTAAAATTATTAAAAATAAAAATAATAAAATTTTTCATGCTTTTAAAATTGATTTTAATAAGTCATTTTAATAAACAAATGGTGTTCAACCTTTTGAATACAACATATGTATTATAAAATTCTAAAATAAACAATATAAATTCATATTTAATGGATATATTATACACTTGCAAAAACATTGAATGAATGAAGGACCTTAAAAATGTCATGCATTGAGGGAAAGAATTACTATTTAGTTAATTAAAACTATTCAAAAAATAAAAACTTTTTACAGTTTATTTTTAAATCGTAACTGTAAAAAAATATCGAATTTCAGACGATATTTGAGAAATTTAAAAGGAAAAAAATCCTCGAATTAAAGATTCTCAATTTGAACTAATTTAAATATATTTGGAAACGTACAATTTACAGTATAGCTTGTTTTAGTTTATGCATTATTTCCAATGAAAGTGTTCTACAATCGAATTATTTTATTAAGCTGAAAAAATTTATTGCTATCACATTTCAAAAGTTCTCTGGAACGTCGCTATCATCAATGAAAAATGTAGTCCATGGTGACCAAGGACTGCATGCCTATCATAAGAGGCCAGGTCGTTGGTAAAATCAATGCTTTATTTGAATGAGACATGGCATATCTAAGTTGTACTTGCAGAAGTATGCGCATAACAAACACGAAGCATTAATCACTGTTGAAGAATACCTCAAGAGAACGATTGACAGAATAAATGCTACAACCAGTGAGACATCATGTGAACACGTTCCCTGTGACTAGAAATTTCCAGGTGGACAGTAATGATAAGGCGATATGACCCCGTGTTACCACTATGTTCAACAGCAAGGCGCGGGCATTCCAGCAGGATTCAGCCTCAGTACACAAGATGAAGACTAGTGGTTGCGTCGTAAAAATACTGCGTTAATCAATAATAACCGAAGAATAACCCTTATGCAGTCTAGATATAAATTCACTTGACTAAATGATATGGTCCTATTTGAAGAAGTAGTTATGTGCTTAACTTCTCATGACTCCTCTCGTTTGTAGTCTACTATAGAGAAAGAAGCGCCTGGAATAGGCACAAATGGTGCCTATTGATATCAATGATTTGCAAAGTATTACCTATGTCCAAGCACTGGGCCAAAATTTTGTTTAACGTTTTTGATATTTTATCTACTCTTGTATTGCATTACACATTTCTTTTTCCTCATGATTCATTTTATTTCGATGGTCTGCTGAACTTATGGCAAGATTGCATACAATATTTTCTAATTATATACTGCGTATAGAAGAAAGTAAAAAAAACAATTGCTAGGTTTAGCTTGCTTTTTTCAATGTGGAAGGGGGTAGAGGTTAGACTTATAGGCGGCTGAGACGTATTTATATTTTTCTTTACTAAAAATTGAAATCTCAGAACAATCAGCAAGACCTTTTGAGATAGATAATTTTTTTTAACTTTTTAAGAACATGATTAGAAGATTATTTTTTCCTATTACAAGGAATTGCAGATAACTATTAAAAAGTAGAAATTAACATATGCAATTTAGGGGATGTTCATGCATTCAATATATATGAATCCAAAAATGATGAAGAAATCTTGAGATTTCAAACCTTGACATATTTTTCCTTTCTCAGCGTAAAGAATACTTGACATTCTTTACAGTCCCTAGGCTATTAGTGTTCGAAGATGGCAATATTCTACAAAAAAATTCCCATGTAACCACCCTTTGAATACTGCATTTGTCCAAATCCACATTTGAAAAAGAAAATGAATTGGGGGGGGGGGGTTATAGAGAATCAACACTTAAATACATTAGGCTTCAAAAAATACTGTGGCACAAACAAGAACAAGATAGTGATTATTTTACGCACACACATACACAGACACACACAGAGAGAGAGAGAGAGAGAGAGGAGACCGACCGAAGTTAAGTAACGTACAAGTTGGGAAAAGTATTAAATTTCGGCCGGCCAATTTACATAGTGGGTAGTGATAGTCACTGCAGTTAAGCTAGAAAATTAAAATTTCGGGATTCCTGTTATATCTATTCTTTTTTTTCTGAATTCACTTCATTATTTTTTTCCATTTCTTTATCATCTAGCCTCGATCATGTCATATGGAAAGGATAGTAGAATGTGTTTGAGGTATGGTGAGATGATTCAACTTTATCTCCAAGTCATTGTAGAAAATAAAAGAAGGTTACGTTTCTTTCTCTTTGTCATAGAAGGTTATGAGAAAGTACTTCTCAGAGTTTTATTCGGATAGAAAATTCTCTAGACCTACATTAAAAATGATTGCTTCAATTGTATTGATTTTTAAAAACAGATGCCTATTCCAAAATATATTAATTAATAAATATTCAATGAAAGTTAATACTTCAAAAGTAATTAATTGTGACGTTCAAAAATAAGTATTTTTGCAAAGAAAAAAAAAGGTAAAAATAATAACAGGAACTTGTTGAGACAGCAAATGCATTAAAATAAAAATGGAATTTAATTGCTTGTCTTTTGGATTTTTCAATGCCCTTTAAGCGTCTTGTTACCGATTCTACCAATTTTTGGCGGTATCTGAAGATATTTTATCCCATTCTTTTCGCAACACTTGTTTAAAATCGGTTTTGTTCCTAATTTTGTGTTTTTGGACCTCTGCTTCGAGTGTGGCCCGCAGATATTCAATGGCATTTATGTCGGAGTATTATGGTGGTGATGATGTGTAACCTCTGTTTACAATGAAAAAGACACCACATTTTGACGTTATGTGCAGTGTGTATGGGGTTGTTGTCTCGCAGGAAAATGGGATTTCCATCTAAACCTAAATTTTTAGCACTTTCCTTTAGATTGCTGCACCATACGGTTAATCTAACCTGATGCAGAAATTTATCAAATCATAGGCAGAAATGTAAGTGCTGAAACTGTGCGAAGTGTAATTAGACAAGCAGGATATAAAAGTCGAATAGTTAGAGAGAAACCGTTCATCAGCTTGCAAATTCAGAAAAAGCGTTTGAATTGAAGCAAAAGCTCATCAATTGAAGACCAATAGCTTTTGGAAGAAACTCATATTTAGTGATGACAAAAAATTCAGTAATTTTTTGTAGTGGCTGTCGTCGCACCATATGGAGAAAGCCTAATCCTGCTTTGGATCCAAAAAATTTGCGTCCTACAGTTAAACATGATGGTGACTCCGTCATGATTTGGGGTTGTATGACTTCATCCGGGGAAGGAAATTTAGTTCTTATAGATGGCATTATAAACCATATGGATTACTTGGATATACTTCGCAGCAATCTAAAGAAAAGTACAAAATATTTGGGTTTAGATGGAAATTTCCTTTTCTAGCAGGACAACGACTCCAAACAGAATGCATATAACGTCAAAATACATGTCTTTTTCATTGTAAATAGCAGTTAAACACATAACACAGTACCCCGACATCAATGTTATTCAATATCTGTGGGTCACACTCGAAACAGAGGTCCAAAAACATAAAATTAGAAACAAAACTCCTTTAAATTCAGCGTTGCAAGAAGAATGGGGTAAAATATTTTGAGATACCATCAAAAATGGGTCGAATCGGTATCCCGACGTTTAGAGACATTATAAAAGCCAAAAGACAAGCAACTTAATACGGACACTTTCTTTCTTTGCGAGATATTACAAAAATTTCACTGATGTATTCTCAATTTTTTGAGACAAAAATCTGCATATGTTTATTTAAAATGCTTCTGAAAATCTTCAGTTTAGAAGTTTTTCGTTGATTCTTCTTTATTTTTACTTCAAATTAAACCATTTGTCATATGTAAAAATAAAAACATGTCTACACTTCTCGGTAATGTGTTATTTATATTGAAAGTCGGATCTATCAATTAAGGTGTGCTTAATTGTTTGAATTATATAAGATTTGAGAGATTATTGCAAAATTTAATTCTTGTAATAAAAAATCGAGATAAACTTAGGAAAATTTCCAAATCTATATTCACAATTTTGTTCATCAGCATGTTCATAGTTCAATTTATAAAATTGAAAAAAAGGGTACTTACTTAAAATATACAAAAATCCAGAGGGCTAGTGATAAGGCTATTAGAGATATGCCATAACCAACATAATAGACGGTGACGGCATCTCTCATGTCCCACAATACCTAAAAACATAAATTTATTTACAAACAGCTTTTGAAACACATTAAAACTGATTTCAAAACAGGCAATATGAAAAATATATTCAGATAATACATCTAAACTTTTGGTACATTGTCAAGGAAAAATGTACAATTATTAGTTGATAAAATATATTATTAAAATTAGTTTTGTTGAAATATCACGAAAAGTTCCATTATATCTTTTAGATGGTTTGGTTATTTCAAAATGACCATATTGTTACGAATCTGTAATGTTGCTTCCCAGCACAATTAGTTCCATCGTAGGAAATATAGTTTTACGGTCAGCTTTAATGGATGCTGGTTGGATGCAGATGAATGACTCCCAAGCTTGGCGACATGACGACGAATTTGGTGACTTTGGCGACAAAATGGATAATACTTAAGTGTTCAGGAATTTTGGCTATAGGACCAATAAGAGGCGAGATATGCTTGATTGTTTGAGAACCTTCTGTGCCCTGCTCCGGAAGCTATAAAAGACCGGCTATCGAAGCCGAAGTCATTCATATAGTGAGTCAACGACGAATAGTTGGAGCAGTTCAGCGAAGTGCAAGCATTTAGTGGAGCTCATTCAATTCGTGGATTGAGAATAGGTATCGTGAGCCGAGTTTTGGAGGCAAGTATTGAGACAGCATCCAGTCATGTGTGGAATAGTCAATCGTATAGTAGTGAGTCGGCAGTTTGGTATAGTTAAAGGAGGAGACAGTGGGGAATAGCAGGCGTTTGGAGAGACCTTAGAGAATAGTTACGCACATTCCTTCCTCTTGCTGAGTTCTGCCCACTTTGTGTGCTGCTGTGGTTGTTGTTTACTGCCGATTAGCTACTTGTGGGTTGTTGTTTTGTACGTCTCGGCTGCGTTTCATCACGTGTGTCTTCGTGTTAATAAATGTCGTTATTTGTTACTGAGGCCTGTTGATTGTATCACTATACACTCACTAAAGCGAACACGTTATTTTTAACGGAATAATTTCTTTAATAATATGGATTTTTGGAATTTTTTAATAGACATGTTGGCTTTATAAATATTTGAATCTTCTCATATTGTTGTTGGCAAAAATAATTGATTTCGGAGAGAAAACCTGTTATGAAAATTAAGTAATTACTTTCATTTGAAATCATTGCAGAGTTTTCATAACTAACTTAATCGAAAATTCTTCGCTAATTTTCTATTCAGGTGAATTTTTAACAAATTTTATGCAAAAAATAAAATCTACTTTTAAAATAAAAAATTATTTTAGCGAACAAATAAATCTTTGATCGAAGAAAATAAAATTCTGGACGATGCGGCTGTTTGTTCGAAAGCTTTAAGATAAAACTGTATAAATGAAAAAGAATTTTTCGGACAAACAACAGATTATATAGATGCACATTTCATTTCCTGTAAACTTTATCAAATTTGGCATCATTATGAAATAACGATAGCATGAAACTACATTTAGAAACTTCTATTAATGTATTTTATGTATTGCAAAAAACATTTGAAAACATTCCAAATGGAGCAAGGACCTTTTTTTATG
Source organism: Argiope bruennichi (assembly GCF_947563725.1). Lineage (NCBI taxonomy): Eukaryota > Metazoa > Arthropoda > Arachnida > Araneae > Araneidae > Argiope > Argiope bruennichi. The sequence goes on from NC_079155.1 coordinate 47,759,591, forward strand.
TCTGTCACTTTAAGCTTAAAAATTATTGCAGTCTTTCATTGTTATTTATATCTAGTACTTTATCTTAATAATTTAAATGTAAATAGCTTGTTTCTATTGAATTCATTTCTCATCTTTTAGTTTTACTCTCTCGTACAGAAATAAATAAACAAAAAGTTTAATGGTCCAAAAATTCGACCTCAAGATTTCGAGAAATCTTTATGCTCCAGACCTTCTCTATATATTTTACAAAATATATTTCTGAAATCATGTCCGTCTCTGAATATAAGTCAAAAACTTCTTGAGACAGACGAATGAAACTTGATAATAGTATTTAAACCAAATATGGAGATTTCTAAGAAATAGTATGTTTTTTTTATTCTATGTAGAATATGTACTGAAATAGCGTTTTTCTTTCAGAATTTTCTAAAAATGAGGACGAAATGAAAAAAATTGATGACGTATATAACGATCAAATTTTCATATGAAACAAAAACAGGCGAAAACGTGTCAGCACAGCGAGCATAAGAACGCCAAATTTCAAAATTGTCTTTTGTAATATAGAGCAAAGAATGATACACATAAAAATTTTAAAAAAGTTTTTAAATGCACGCTATTATTAATATACTGAAAACTAGAAAAATTGTTAAAAAATACAGAATTCAAAATAAAAATGACGAAATACCTCTAAAAATATTCTTTGCAAATTGAAATTTTAATCTTATTATATAAAATTTATATTTCGTTGAAGAATAATTAGGGATTTTCTTTTATGTGGTATTTCATTGAGGATTAATTTTCTTATAATATTATTTTCGAAGTCTCGCACTTTTTCGATTTTATTTAGACCTCCATATTTTTGATGAAAAATATCTTCTGCTTTCCTGTCAAATAATATAAGTATTTAAAAAATAACATTTTTGTGCGTTTATTTACTTTTTTTATCTTTAATATATTTTACAGTTTATTATAATAAATATTCTGGAATTTTTAAAAATGTAAGATCGGTTTGGCATTTCTTTAAGTTTTTAAAATTTAACTGAAGTTATTTTATAATAAAAAAATTGAGAGATAAAATATTTAAATAAAGCGCACATCAATAATGTAACCTTTGTACTATCATTTTATTTAGCGTGACTTGTTTGATGTTTATGAAGAGGAATTCTGCAATCGTTTTGGACTTTTTATTTTAATGTGCTAATTTTGAAATTTTACACTCTTATGTCTTCTCATTAATAATGCACAATTTTAATATTTTCAGAATTTAATCACCAGTTAATCGATTAATTAAAAAAAACTGAATTCGATGCAATTGGTCGTGAATGATGGCAAATTAAAAAAAAATTGTATTCCATAATATTCTTAGTAAGGAATTATTAGACTAACAAGTAGGAAATGATTAAAGCAAAACCTTCATTTTTTTAGCACACTTATAAAAAGTATGTTTAAAAGATGTTTTTATTAAATTTATTAAAATATGTTTTTGTTTAATTACTCTAGAATTTTTAACATCGCATTTATTTGTCAAATTAAATATTGATCGTTCCTGTTTAATATCTATTGCGCTGTTATATGATTGCAGCTCTTAAATCAATACAAATCATAAAAAATGATTTAAAAATTACATGACAAATATACTATAAAATTTTTGTTCGTATTTTATCCTCTAACTTAGGATAGTTTAACATATTATTTTTAAATTGGCATACTTTCTGTAAATTGAGCAATGTAAAAAATTGTTACTTGAAAAAAGCAAAGTAAAGAAATGAGTACTATATAGAGTTGCTGGAAGATAGAGAGCTTACAACAATTCTTGCTTTAAAGAAATTCTTTCTGTAAATTACACGATGTATTAGGGTGTATTATGTTTCTCTCAAACTCCAACAGAAATGAATTAAACCAATTATTTTTATATAAAAATGCTTACTTTTATTATTAGCCTCTGTGGCATCAGTTTCAATCGCCCTAGAGTTCTTTTAAATAACATTGACGATACAATCTTTTATAATTTTTTTTCCTTCAATGTTAATATGGATAGCCATCAAGAGGCATTTGAAATATGTTATGCTTCATTTCTTTAAAAAAAGATAATTCAAAATATACTACAGAGGATATTTGTACATTTAGAGAGTGGTGCTACGAATGTTGGGGCCTTACGAAATACGTTTAAGATATTTAGAGCCGACAATTTTGACTTTTATGGTGAAGACCGAAGTGGTCGTCCAGGAACGATAAATAAAGGCATTATCAAGATCTTGCTAGATGAAAATCCCTGTCATAATGTGTATGAGATAGAGGATGCCACTAGCATTCACATGAGAAAAGGTATATAATTATTAGATCAGGTTGGGATTTGTCAGTCGATGTAAAGCTTAGATTAACAGGAGACAGCCTTATGAGCCGCGTCTCCCTTCGATTTGGTTCTTCAGCAACTTAAAATAAATCCTTTCTTAAAGAGGCTTGTCGATGGAGACGGAACTTGAATTTTGTATCGAATCGAAATACACTTAATATACGAAATACACGAAATACACACATCGAAAATACACTTAATCTAAGCACAGTATATCTTCAACTGTTGCGAAGCTGAATCTTCATACGAAGACCACTTCTTTTGTTCATTTTATAGGACTTAAAATATGTAATATATAATATGAACACCTTCTTTAAGGCGGAACTATCGCTTCTGCCAAATATCACAAACAGCTTGGCAAAATTAAAGTCGACGCAAAAAAAATATAAAAACAAAAATTAGAAGTGTTTTTTTTAACCTGACTTGAATTGATAACCCAACTAGGCATTCTCCATACTCCCATTATTTTGTTCCATCCGACAATTCTGTTCTCCGGTTTCTGCCTTTTAAAAATCTTTTCTTTGATATACTCTTTCAATCTTTAAGTAAAATAAAAACCGACCCTGAAGAATATTTTGTAAGTAAGTTTTTCAGTTTTGGAAAGAGGGAATAATAATGTTTTATGAGAAGTAGAAGAAGGTTATAGAAAAGAATAGTTTATATATATAATGAAATAGCTCAACCTTAAACAGACAAATATCGTATATTCATTTCGTACCAAAGAAGGGAAGAAATTAATGGGAATCCTAACAAAATGATATGAAACCAAAGATAAGACACGCAGAGCGTATCGAAAACAGAACCATTCTACAATGTTTTGGATTAGAAAACCGAATTTAATCATGTTCTTTTTATACTTATGATTTTTTTTTTTTCATTCTAGACGATCGAGATTGTCATTCTTGTCTAAACTATTTTAAAATTTTTCAGGTTTGAATAGAATAATTCGAATTTTTATAATCAGTATAATTCATTCAGTTGTATAGTTGAAATACCAATTTTAATAACCCATTTCTTTCTAAAAGAAGCTTTAATTATATATTTAATTTGATAAAAAGAAGCACTCGTTCCCTAACTGAAAATTCGAATTCGAGGTTTTGACAAATCTCTAAGTTGTAGAACTCCCTCAGTTTGAAAAACATATTTTTAGAAAGTGTCCATCTGTCTATCTGTGGCAAAATTAACTCAAAAACACTTTGAGCTAGACGGTTGAAATTTGGTTTGTGGTCTTCACTCCCAATTTGCAGATTTCTGACAAACTGAGCAAAATCTGTTACAACACGATAATTACAAAACGAAGAGAGCTAGATAGATAAAATTCGGTGCACAAATTTAAAATCTACAATGTAGAAAGCTGTCAAATTTTGAGACACGTCTAACTACTGGTTGACTGTCTGTTGGTCTGTATTTTCAGAAACGTGTTAACACGATGAATTAAATATATCAAATTTGATAAGTGAGTTTCCGATTACAAGTGCAGTTTTGGATGCTATATTCAAGTCATAGGTTAAATTTTCATAACCACTGTACGCCAATTCTATGCACGAATATGCGAAAGAAAAGAAAGAATGCAAGAAAAGAAAATCAGTTGTTTGGTATCATTCCATTAAGAAAAACCTTTCTAAAACACAAATTTGATTTTGGGATGCTATTAACGCATGCCAGGGATTTATCGCCAAATAACTCGCCAAGGATGACGCGGTAGATTCAGTGAAAATGATAAATTCAAGCCAAAATGTAATAATCCGTAACTGTTATACGCCTCTGTCATGTAAGGCATTCTCTAGCATGATAAGTTCATTAGAGAGTATATGAGAAAATTATGGGAGGACCGCTTCGATTGGTAAATTAACTGTTTGTTTTTGAAAGAATTTTAATTGCTTATTTAATCTGATACATGTATAATCCGAAGCATGTATTCTGAAACAAAATCACTCTTTTATACTCCTTTTATTTAATCGGATTTTACGTATACTTGAAAAACTTTTCAATTTACACATTTATTTTTTTGAATAGAACTTTTGTCTGATAAATCGAAACATTCGTATCCGAACAGAAATACCTTTTAAACCAAGTTTTAGATCAGGCAGAGATTAAGTTAATAATCTTGATAAACTTCGTCTGGCTGCTAATATGTAGAAACTCTATTCATTCGTAGGAACTGATGGCCGTCTGCGTTGACGGCTGACTTATTAGTAGCTCTGAAACCCTCCATCTTTATCCGCAGAGGCTATTTCATATTATGACTGAATGTTGGTTTTCCCCAGTAATGATATATGATGGTCACGTGTAAGAGGACGTACTGCTCTACTCATATTCAGAAGAACACGTCTCGGCACTTAGTGTGAAATTCTAAAAGGACTTAGATGACTACAGAGGGTAATTATAAGAGCAATTTCGGAATTAAAATATTTTTGGTTAATCTTTTGATAAACTTAAATCGTCTTGACCACGTAACCATTTGGCCCCAATATAAGTTAACTGCACTTTATAAAAAGATAAATTATAAAAAAATTAGTTATATAATTTGAAAATCTATAAATCTATATTATATATAATGTTAACATTCATAACACAGAAATTACTTTTATTACTTACTGTCGAATGGCAGTAGTTAAATGTAAACAAACCGTCATACGAATTACAAACTGCTCCAATGCTTTTACAGCAGCATTTAATTAAACGCGTTGTGGAACTAATTAGCGGAGCTTTAAAATATTCATAGATATATTCTGGACCTTGTTCACCGTATCACGAAAAAGTACATTTAGTTAGAGAAACGAAAATTTAAAAGAAATCAAGAAATATAAACTTTAATCGAACCTAAAAATAACTAAGGGTAAAATGTCGTCGATGGGTTTTATCGACTTGCTTTAGGAAATTGATGTTCATATTTTACAAAAGTAAACTTAAGTCAAAAAATTACCTTTTTAGTGATATCAATTTCATTACCATATAATTTCCCCCTTAATTTTAACAATATTTTAAAATCAATTTGATATACTACATGTAACAATTTTTTAAAATTCTACGATAGAATTCAAAACAGAATAAAAATGGCTAATAAATGTTACTTTAGTCTGAAAAAAACAACTAAAATCCAACTTAATCAGTCGATAAATTAAACTAAGAATTTATAAGACTCTAATTACGCCTGTTCTGCTCTATGCAAGTGAAACTTGGACACTCAACGTTCTCTGATCATGTTCGAGAGAAAGATCCTTAGCACTATCTTTGGCCCTGTACTAGAGAGAGAATGTTGGCGAACTAGATTCAATTTTGAATTATACAAACTCTATAGGCAACCACAGATACACACTGGTAATCCTGAGCAATAGGCTAAGATGGCTCTGCCACATCTGGAGAAGCCCTGAAAACAGCGCTCTCAAAATATCCACTTTTAAAAATCCAGTGGGATCCTGGGCCAGAGGCAGACCTCCAATTTGATGGCTGGATGATGTGGAAAGAGACCTGATTGTTCTGAGGATAAAGAACTTAAAGGGATTTGTGGGGGATAGACAGCGCTGGTAAGTTCGCATGGTTGAGGTAGCCAAGGTCTGCAAGGGGCTGTTGTGCTCATGAAGAAGAAGATGGAATTCAAATTCATTCATAAAAACGTTTAATCACGTGTTCTCGCCAATCATTAAATCAGTAGTAAGATTTTTACTTCCCCTTTTATTTTATAATATGTACGCTTTTTCATTTGTAGTAAGCTGATTCAATTGAATTTGAGCTTTTTCACTCGTGTCAAATAACACGGTGAAATGTTTTTTTGTTAAATACATCTTAAACCATTCGATAGCGCAAAAAGTCAGTAATCAGGGCGAATCAACTGGTCTCCAAAGGCGGTTAGTAATGGAAAAGATGAGTTAAACAATAATGGAAGTTAATTCGAACCATTTAAAGATTATTTTTTATTATATTTTAAATCGAAGTATATATGCAATTGCATATGCTTGATAATATTTTTTAAAAAAAAAGGGAAATCAATTTATTACTTATGTGCCTAACTAATTTAATTTTTAACTAAATTATATTCTTAACTAATTTTCGTAACATTTTTATTTAATTTTTTGTAGTATTTGGATAATTATTAGTTATTATGTTTTCTCCAATATTATAAATATAACATCAGTTAAATTTCATCTTTCGAACCTATGTATTTGGAGTATTATAAAGTTCATGTACTCTTAGCTTTTTTTAACCTGTTGATTAAATACATTAATAACATTTTGCATAAATTTTAAGCCATGCTACTAATAAAATAGTCGGCTAGTTGATTAAACTATAAAATAGAAAAGGTAGGTAATATTTTAAATTAAATATATTAATGAAAAGAAACAAATATAAGTGAAGCATGGAAATTTGACATCATTTTCGACTGAAATTAATTTTTCATTTAAAATTTAAGAAAACTAGGGAGATAAGACACGATTCATTTTCAACCTCTGAAAGTACTTTTGGTAACTGATTCCATACAAGTTTTTTCCAAGACTTTTAATGGCTTGTTTTCAACGTACCTCGGTTGATTTATTTGACTGTTTTTTACAGGATCTTGGCGCCTATTTTTTTCCCTTCCTTTTCCTTTTTCATCTCATAAAGATTCTTTTAGATTTTGTTGGGCCATAGTTTAATAGGATAAGGCTAAGGCTTAGAATATAATGGCTCAACTTTTAAATTTCTAATGTGTTTTTTAACGTTTTTAAGATTTATTATATTCAGCTTTGAAAACTCTAGCATTTTTAATGTCTTTAAGATTAATTATATTAATTTTTTAAAATGATATGTTTTAATGTTTTAAAGATGTAATAAATTTAATTTTTAATTGAAATTTAGTTTTTTTAATGCATTTTTAAAAATACAATTTTGAGTTTCGAAATTCACAAACTTCCAAATTCTAAATATGATCTTCACAGCTTTTAGATTGTTTGTATACAAGTATTAAAATCCTCCATGCGGGTTTTAAATGTTTTTATGTTTCACTAACTTTTATTATTTGTGTATTTAATGCTCACTTTATTATAGACTTTGAACATATGTTTTCTGTCGTTTACATTTTCTGGTAGTTTACTATGTTAAAAATTCAATTTTTTGCGAAATTATGAATTTTTTTAAAATTTATCATTTTTAAAGTTTGGACTTTTTTTTTTTTTTTTTTTTTTTTTTACAAAATTGTTAGAATTTTGTTTCCAGGTCTATTTTTTGTGAAATAACACTGATTTTTATATTTGCATTAACATACGTCTTAATGCTGGTTTATATCTTCAAATGCTATTTTTTTCATATATAGAATATGATAGAATTTTCTTACGAAAAATTTCATAAACTAAAATCTAATGCTCATTTTTTTGTTCAGATTTAGTATAATAATTTCTCAATATGTTCAACATTTTTAAACTAGAGAATAAGTAATCTATTCATTTAAAAATATTTTATAATTGTTTAAGAGCTTCACAATGTAAAAAAGTTGAAAATTTCATGTTATTTATTAATCGAATGCCAATATTTAAAGAATGAATAGAAATACAGTTTATTTTTTAGTTCAGAAACTAGATAACATATTCCTTAATCTATCTGCAAAATTTTAAGCAAATCGTTTGATAAACCTCTAAACTAGAAGATTTTTGCTTTATGCCTTTTTTTAGCCAAAAAGTGCCCTATTTCTCAATTAAAAAATTTTTTGGCATTTAATGGTATATTTTGATTTCATAGATGTTTTTCTTAATCTTTTTTATGCATATATTCAAAAATATAGCAGTTTTCGAACGTTTTTCACAAAATTCATCCCCAACGTAGTCACATATCTTATGTTTTTCCGATTAAAATTTTGACTTAGAACAATTAAGTTTTCTATTATATAAAAAAAAAATTGGTTATAACTACTCATTTAGAAATAATTTTAATAATAATTTTACATAATATTATTTGTGGAAGTTAGCGAGCTAATTTAAGAAATATATTCCACTTTATGAAAACATTTAATTATGTTATTTCTTTTTTATTTTTAGTCTTCATATTAAAAATCGATAGCCATAATTGCCGCGCGAAAATGAGAGTCATTAAAATTGATTTTCTCATCATCACCTTGAGATATTCATCCTCGGGCAGAGTCAGTGGAATGCAGGAGCGGTAATTAGACCAACTAGACCAGCTGGCATTTCTTAAGCAATCCCGGGTTGCGTTCTCTGGAAAAAAAAAATGAGAAGAAATTAGTTTCTGTCATCAATTACTCGTCACTCATAAGTTAAAAATATGATATCGCAAGAGGAGATCATATTAAAGGAAATGTTTTAGCAAAAGCAATGCATTTATATATTTTATGACTTGGTAACGAATAATCAAGGTTTAGGAAATTTGAAATTATTTATTTTATGCTCGTGTTAAAGATTTAGCCAATTTTAGTTAATGTAAGTAAAATAATCCTAAATAAAATGATTAAGAAACTTTAAACTTAATTTAGTCATGTTTCGGACACATAATGTCACGGGCTTAACCCATTAGCTACCAGGAACACCATTTGGGGATTTTGGAATTTTATGTACATCACTCGGCGCCAAAAATGTATTTGATACGCCTGACAGATTAGTTTTATTCTAAATATATCAATCAATATTGTATGTAGCAGAAAGTGTGCATCCCGCGGTTCGCTTCTTTGCAATAAGCGAACAAATTTGGAATTCGTCTGTAAGTTGAACGGAACAGAGTTGTCATATTTGCGGCATTACATTTTTGACTTGGCTTTTATATTATAATGAAATACCGTGATTAAATACATAACTTGGAGGTTATATTATTTATTACTCACTCAGTCTTCTGTTTTTTATCGAAATGATTTTATAGATCATTTTATAATGATACAAAAATATCAAATATTTTCAAAACGAAACATAATTTTAATATAGTCATACTGTTACACAACTTTTAGTGCACATATATAACTTATCCGAACAAAAGTTTAAAAAAAAAGATAGCAGTAAAGATAATAAAGATAAATGTGAGCTACAAGTAAAATTTATAATCAATTTTCTTGTGCAAAAATATAAAAAAGGTTTATTTTGACTACTTGAGTTAAAAGTATTCTAATATAATTTTCCAGAAACAGTTTTTGTTTTTTCCATTAATTTGTTGCTTTTGTTAGCCATTTATTTGTAGGTTTGCAATAACTGCTTTGTTACAGCTTTCATCTAGACGCAAATCGCAGGATATTATCGCCTAAGATTTCAGCCACCCGAGTCATTTGCAGCTTTCCATTTTCATATGCTTAGCCATCAGATTACTACTCTTATGATTCTGGTGCGTAAAATTAGTAAAAGACATGCTCTTATATCTATACTACTATTATAAATGTGAAAGTTTGGATGGATGTTTGTTAGTCAATCACGCCAGAACGGCTGAACAGAATTCGATGCAATTTAGCGGAGAGATAGATTATAGTCTGGAATAGGACATAGGCTACTATTTATTCCGTTTAATTGAGTGCTTAATTCTTTATTAATTAAAAACTAAATTTCCCGCCAAAAATCGCCAACTGAATAAAACTTCAGAGGGATGAGGGTTCCCACGCTAATGAGATTAGGCTTAACATGATTTTGACTATTATTTCAAACGATTCTGTTTATTTTTCTTAGTGTTCGATGCATTTATAATTAAACATTGTTAATTAATCGATCTCTCTGATTCATTTTGAAGTAATTTTGAATTAAATTAAAGCAGAATAAAGGAAATTAAAAATTTATAATCTATATTGCGTTATCCCAACTGGCGTAGAAAATTCGTACATTTGTGTTGCCCCAATTGGCGTTGAAAATTCATGCATGCACAGGAGTAACAAAAGATAAAGCCATTGATGCTATAAATTCCAATCTATTTCCATGCGTACGAAGTCGCAGATAAAAGCTAGTATCTTATATCAGTGATGTACCTATAGATTTCGTCACAGTATAATACACAATAAAATAACAATAATGTAATTCATCCATATTTAGTCGATTGTGAATAGTTTGATGGAAACATGATCTTTTAATTAATTTTTAATTATTATTTTTATTTTCAGAATTTTTTTTAAATTCTTGACAATTTTATTCCCAAATAAATATCTAATGTGGAAGAAGCTATTATTGAAAAGAAATATTTGGTAAAATGAATCGTAATTTTCAGGAAAAATTTCAGCTAGAATCGACCTATATTCTGGTCATTGTATATATAAACTTTTCTAATGGAGACCTCCACGATATCACAGCGCTATTACGTCGTTTACCAACCTTCTAAACATACTACTATTTCAACTTCCCTACTTTATTCGTTCTGCAAACAACACAGATATTAAACAGAACCCTTTAGTTTTCAACAAAGAAAGAAAATCATGACAAAAATGAAAATATTGTGAATTATACCTGAAAGTAAGCTTTAAAGTTAATTAAACCAGACTAAAGAATTTTTCATAAACTAAACTGGCTTCATTGAAAATATAATAACAATATGGTATAAAAATCCTTTTTGTATGGGAATATTTTTGAAAAAACATCAAACTCTAGTTTGTTTTTAATGAATTAAAATTTCAAAACAATCGTTCTGAGGTGCACATTCTCTCCTTCCAAAGTATAAAAGTATATCTAGGCCAAATTTGGTAGTTTTAGATTTGTATAGAACGTCCATACACACCTCTTTATTACCAGTAGAGATTGACAAAATATAGCCAATTTTTATTCTTTGTAGTATAATAAAAAAAGTTTATATTTGGGGGCACTCCTTTTGATCGATTGAGTCCAAAATGTGTTACAGATTTACATTTTTAGTCATAATTTAAATTTAATTACCAAAATTGTTGCGTTCTTTAATGATCGTGTTTAAACAAGCGTATATGGAAAAAAAATGTCAATTCATTCATACATTTGGTATGCAATTCCGATGATAAAAAAAAGGATGAGTTCATTATAAAGTGAGGATTCTATTGATAAAACATTATTTTATCTTTACGCTATTCAGTATCATAATAAAGAGTTCTCAGACGAACAGACAGAGAGTCTGTCGAAGATTTTGTTTTGTCGAAGACCAAAATTTGAAAGAAATGCACACTTTTGATGTAAAAATCGCATACAAAATTTCATCCTCTCAGTTCAGTGATAAGGGGATCTGTTGCACGTTAAATCTGTCAGACCAAACGTCCTCCCGCTGGTGTGGTGTGGAGACGGGGGTGCCAGCTCAGGTGTCGTCCTCGTCCTTGTCATCTGACCGTGGTTCAAAATTACGAGGTCCGCCCCAAAATAGCCCTGGCGTTGCTTCAAACGGGACGTTAATATAACTAAACCAACCATCTCAGTTCAGTGAATTTATTTAAAGTTGGTTTACAGATAAATTAAAAAACAGAGAGGTAATGCTAAAAAATGATTAATAAGTTCTTAAATGTGACGATAAATTTCGAAGTACAAATTATTGATGACTACAATACTTTATATTTGTATATGAGATAGAAAAAAAAGTAGCAGAGTGTAAAATCCGAATTCTTTAAGAGTAAGAGTTTATTATTGGCTGTATCTTTCTTGGTCAGAGATAAGACCACCGCTCGAAATTAAGAGGAGAAAACATACATGATCAATCTTGAAGTTTTATTTTTTGATAACAATGCTCTAGTAGCATATTACAGTGACAAGAAAGTTTAGACAATGGCATTGAGACCTCGGTAAAAGATTCAAAACAATCGAATCTTTAACATCGTAGCATGGCAACGTTATTATGTATTAAAACATCATTGTTTTTATCGTCTGCGTTTTAATATTATTTCTCCGCTGCTACTATATCAAGCATACAAAATGATAAAATTATATATAAAAAGCGTGATGTTTCCATTAAATTTGAAACGATCATTTCAATTGTTTTTTATAAATTTATATGCTATGAAATTTTATTTTAAAAATATTTTTGAAACAAAAATTATATTGCGAAAGCCGACTCGGTAATTAAACAAATTATTACATATTTATTTAGTTATTATTACATATTACATATTTAGTTATTATTACATATTTATTATTATATTATTACATATTTATTATTATATTATTACATATTTATTTTTAATTATTACATATTTATTTATTTATTTTTTATTATTACATATTTATTATTTTTAATAGTAAAAAAATCTATTTCTTCAGTCATTGTACAAATTTGAAAATAAAAATTAAAAATTAAGATAAAAATTGACACAGAAATAAAATTGATGACACCTGGTTAAAAATATATTGAAATAAAAAACCAGATAATGGAATTTAATATGCAATGATCTTTATAATGATAAAAATGCACATGAAAATAGATAAAAGAATGTTCACTAACAATAGCAATACTAAGATTATTTTGCTAAAAATGATATGAAATCTTTTAAAGAACTGTTCAAATCTACAAAAAAAAAAAAAAAAAAAAAAAAAAAAAAAAAAAAAAAATTCAATTTCGAAATACGAGAAATTCTGTTGATGACAGAAATCTTTAATGCATGTAGGTTTGAAAGACCATAAATCATGTGAAAGAAACATAGTTAACAGGATAAAAAAACTGTTTTTTATATTTTTTTAAACATTTTTTTTTGAAACTATTTTGTTACATATACATTATAAACTTTTTTACTGCAATTCGAATGAAATCTTATTCTAGAATATATACAAATACTAAGTGTCATTAAACCTATTTTTATTTATTTCTGAATGATGATTTAAGAGTTTTAAAATCTGTTTTTAATGAAAAAATATCGTACATGTTTCCAAATTTTCAAGCTACTAGACATTTACTATTAAATTGACACTGAATGTCGTTTACTTAAAAAAAAATCACTTCTTTTAAAATTTCCGGTTAGTTATACTATTTTAAGGGACTTTTGATCAAGAAACCATAAGATACTTTAAAGACCCTTTCTTCTTATATTGAAAAATATCAAACATTTTTTTCGGATACTCACATTATATAAAATTTTATACATAAAAATTGCTTTAAATATATTTCTAAATATTTTATAAATATATAATTACTACTTTAAATATATTATGATAAGTTCACCTTGATTATTGAACTTATTCTTATAGATAATAGATTAGATGGATTTTATTCAGAATTCTTTTTCTTTTGAAAGCACTGGTTTCATATTATGAATTTCAAGATCATAAGGTATAAATCGTTTTGTTATCGTTAAGATTATATTATAGTTTAGCTATAAAAAACAAATATTTTAAGAAACAAATATTTGTATGATGTTTCTTTTAATAAAAACAGTTCATTCTTTCTTTTAATGCAAAATTTTCAACGATACATAACAATTACTTGGAACTAGAAAGAATTCTTTTTCAACTCAAATTTTGATGGCTTAGGTTTCTATGAACGTCCCAGTTTTATAATAACCAAATGGTTCTTAACTTTGAGACAAATCTCGAATTAGAATCTTAAGCCACAATTTATAAAATGGAAAACGATTTGCAGGCAACAAATATAGATTTCCTAGAAAGCGTTCCAATCTCGAGGGATTATCTTAATAAAGCTTCCCATTATGAAAGAAAAATCAAACTTTGTTATTAAGTTGCGTGGGCTATTTTATTTTATTTTTATTTCGATTTTGGAAGAAAATGAAAACTGAACTTGCATCACGAATTCAATTTCCGTTTTAAAAGTTTTTTTTAAACATTATGATTCATAATGGTTTGAAAATAGATATAAAAGCATTGATAAAAATACGAATCTTTAAAAGATACGAATTTAATCAAAATGTCTCTTAAAGATGTGAAGCCTCAATTTTAAAAGTTAAAGAAAAACTATTTGCAGAGTTAAAATGCAATCTAAATGATTTAAAAAGAAATAAATTGCAAAAAAATACTACAAACTTAAACAGCTTCATTTAAGAATATTATTCTAAGAAAATAATAAAATTATATTTAAGATGTTTAAAGTAAAATAATTTTTGAATATGAACTTTTTTTTGCTTTTTCTTAACGAATTCGGTTTTCTTTTATTTATTTCATTCCAGAATAATTGAAAGGACTGTTGTTAATAAAACAAATAAAAACATAAAATAAATAACATTAAAATAGAATACGATAAAAGTTGTTCAATTTTATTTCCTTCTAATTGGGAAATAGTTTTCATAAAAAAGCGGTAAAATCTATCTCTACTGAATATTTTCTTCCATAATTTTTATTTTGATTTGCATTGTATATACTATTTTTTTTTATTTTATATGATCAATATATGTTCTAATAGTTTTTCTTGTATTATGGCACCGTTTTTACAATTTGTCTAATTCCCAGCAATAAAAATAGGGCCTTTTTTAGAAATTTGAATTCTTTTATTGAAAATACCTTACTCGATAAACAAAAAAATTCCAAACCTGACAACATCAGGATACTATATCACATGTATAATCAGGACCATTACCATAACACAGGATCTCAAACCTACATACAAGAAAATGCTCGAATCGCTTTAGACTTATGATGTTTAGTTATTATGGCATAAACTTCATTAAAAGTGTGAATTGAAGTTCACGATCAATAATTACCAATGTTTTTATATTAAAAATTAAATACAATAGATATATATGTGGCTGATTCCTAATCTCAAGCTTCTTATTTCAACGATTCTCAATGTGACTTCTGTCAAATATCTGCATAGTTTATCAGATAATCTGGTAAATGCGATAAATAGAATAATTTTGATTAGATTTGAACCATGGAGGGATAAGTCTCAGGTAGCATCGAAAGTGCCAACTGAGTTCACAGATATGCCATCCAGTTCAGAAGAGGTGAAAATGATTGTTGAAGGAACTGAAAGTTTCATTTTCCTGTAGCTCTGCTTAAAAAAGTGTTGCAAATTGAAAAATTATTCAAATTAGACGAATGATCGCCTCATCATAATAAAATATTTTAATAGAAAAGTGTTTTGATTAATTCAAATCCCTTGCAAGTTAGATGCTGGAGAGTAACCTTAAGTATAAGTATGTGACAACTTGTTGGAAGGCTCTCATCAGTTGCTTTCTGTTCCCTTTTCTTTCAATTTCATTGCTTTACACTTTATTGGAGATATGAATGGCGGAGATGGACAGTTGGATTTTATTTTCCTTTTTTCTACAATAAAGATGAATTTCCTTTATTTTACTTCTGTTTTTGATATTTTAATGAATTTTACCATTAAAGAACATACTGTTGTTTTGGTTTGAGGTTTTGGAGCCTCAAAATGCACAGTCAGAAAATTGACGATTTATAGCGTTTGAAGCATCAATGTTTCGCTTTTAGGATTATTAGAAAATGATAAAGATTATCACATTTCATAACACAAAGTTTGTCCCATTTGGCGACTTGTCGCCACCAAAAAGTTACAACTTCGCGCGAATGTCCGCCATGTATCCTATTCTCCTGATTAACTAATAAAAGACATTGTCGTAAAGAGTTATCGCTCGAAAATAACACATGGAAGAAGATGGGAATGAAAGTGAAACAGCGAGGGAAAGTACCAAAAGTTAATATATATTAATTTTTCTAGTTGAAAAAAAGAATTCTGCACCTTGCATAATTTTAAAATGAAAAAAAAAAGTAGTTTTTTAAATATTGACGCATGCGTAATCTGATAGTCACGCGATTATTTCAAACCGGTTTAAACTGAATTTTTATGAAAAAAATTCTGACCTTTTTTTACAACTCGATTGATTTTGAGATGGTCAAAAACCATCGTTTTTCAAAATGTTGGTGATCGCGAAATATGAGTCATGTGAGGACTTGATGTTTTTCTATCGCAGTGATTCCACGCGACTGAAAAAAATAATGTTCTCGTATGATAACTTGAAATTTGCGATAACAAATTTCATTTTTTTAATAATTTTAAAACTGAAAATGGTTATAAAGTATTTTTCAATCTAATTCTTCATTGATAATATTCCAAATGCTAGTTTCTGACCATCTCTAAGGAAAAGATTTGTTTCTAATCCTTGTGAAATTCAAGAATTAATTCTAAATTAAATTCTTAATAAGTTTTCACAAAAAACCAAACTTTAGTAAAAGATGCATGATGCATCATTTGTAAAAATTTATCCAGCTTGCCATTTGACTTTCAAGTAAATGTTACGATCCAAAGCTATGAATTTTTTTTTTATATTTGATCGATTAAAAATTAGTCTTGTTTGAATCGTCAAAAAACAATAGAAATGCTTTCATTAATTTTTAATCTTCACAAAATTATTTTTACAGTTATTATTATTATTCAAAATTATTTTACATCACTGCAATTTTTTAAAATTGGTTTATGTTTTAAAATTATCGTTTGAAAATTCTTCCATGAAAAGTTTTTTTTTATTTTTTTCTGTTTCAATGTGGCTTTTATTAGAAAGAAGACTGTATGTTCTTGCTGCAAATTTTTGAAAGGACTCCACATTTTCTATGATAATTCTCCTTCATTTTTATATTAAAAAAATTAAATCTGTTTCTCAGATTATGCTTTTGTATAGATTATATTATGCTCTAAATACACTTTCTCAAAGCAATATTTTGGAATCTATTCTTAAAACTGATGTAGCAATGATTATTTTTAACAATCTGTCCATTGAAATCTATGGAGTTATAGATGCAACTTTCCTATGAAATACACGAAAAAGGAAAGCTGAAAGACACGAATACTCAAGAGAAATCAAGAACTTTTAAGCAATGCAAATTGCAATTGTTTCAGAATTTTAGATATTTTGACTTAAGTCTTTTTCGCCACTTACGCCGCAGAATGACCGTTCATCGGTTTATCCAATTAAGAACTGAAAAACTGCTTGATTAAATTATGAAGCTTAGAGGAATAATTATGAAATAACAGTAATAAATACAGAACTGCGCTACCTAATCAAGCCACTTTATTCTTTTTAAATGCTGGCTTTTCAACTTCATTTTATACGATGACATATCTAAATTTATATGAAGAAATCTAGGTCAAGATCTTCTTTGTCTTCAATAGAAGATTCCTTTTCCCATTATTTAATGCACGAATGGCGAATAAAAATAACCATCTGTTCCATGAAACAGAAGCTGAGTTGTGTTTTCGAATTGCGCCATTTTCACAAGTGTTGGAAAATCGAATATCTGTTTATTCGTCGACAGCAGCAGCTAATGATATTTTTTGTAGCAACAACAAGCGTGAGAAAAGTAAACTTTAGAATATTTCACTCGTTCGAATAATGAACAAGGGAAGAGCTGTCATGATTGATGGAATAGGCATGGAATCTGATATGTCACGCTAATTGATGATTAAAAAAAGATGAAAGTGCTTAGATCTCTTTTATGGGAGGAAAAGATTATATTGGACGTGGACCGGAAACTGGTAAAACTAAAACCGTTTCTGGAAAAAGAATTTCTATTCGAGATAAATGAACACTTCTTTATGAAAAACGTCGTGCAATATATGCCCATTTTTTTCTAAACAGAGATTAATTTTTTTTTTATAATTCTTTCTACTGCCATTACACAATAGATGTTTTGTCTCCTGGCAAGATATCCAGAAAGTGCAATTTGCATAACCCGTATTTATTTTGAAGAAGAATTTTCTATAATTAAATTCTACTTCGGTATTTTATTGATTAATTTGGTTTTTTTCAAATCTTTGTATACACAGATTAATTATTTTATCGGGTGAACGATTTATTTTAAATCTCTCAACTTAGCAATTTCAGGTGAAAAACGCAAACGATAATTTAAGCAAATTCTTTCAGAACTTTTTTTTTTATGAATATTAGTTTCTATTCAAATTCTTTTTTTACAACTATAACTGTGAGCATTATTTTGTCACGCAAGAGGATTTGCCTAGTTCCATATCAATTATCCGGATCGAAAGAATCTGATGTTCTATTATTTTGGTAATTAAAGAAGTTTTATTTATAATATTTTACTGATACTAAATACTGACGCAACAATTTTCAAATTAATATAAATGAACACAGCAATTTATACAGAAGTCGAAATTATTCTTATATTTCCAAACTTTTGTGCATAGAGGCATTCAAAATTCATTAACTTGCATATTTATTTTCTTTGAGCGCAAACTCTGAAAAATTCTCAACAACTATAATTCAAAATTCATAATGATGCCATTTGTGGTTAGAAGATGTTTCTGATATATTTCTATGTTATATATCGTTTGCAATAATTTTAACAGCAGGAAAATACATAATAATCGTTTGCATAAACATGATATTAATGATATTTGATTTCAAAACAACTAAAGGAATGCAGTTATTTGTGCGTTATGCCGGATTTACACTTGACCAGTTATAAGATGGCCAGTAGTCAGCGCATGCGCAGTAAAGAACTGATTCATTTTTACCACAATTTCATAAGATATAATCAGGCATTCCATATTTGGCTTCAAAACTTCCGTTTTAGCTATCCTGAATTTTTCTTTTTCCCTGCGTATCGTATTAAAATGATGGATATTTACACAAAGAAACACGGTAAAATAAAAGAAGAAAGGTCAACATGCCTAAATTTGGAAAAACCATAGAAAGAAAATGGCAATTAAAATAAAAACGAACAACCTCGCATCAGAAAAAATAAAGAGCAAAAAATGGCGGATTAATCTATGATAAGGGATCAATTTTTTTCACACACAAAAAAACGCCAAATTCTACAAATGCATGCGCAGTAAGAAAAAATACAATACAGCTACATGTTCTCGTCCCATTGTGACAATTACTTGTCATTGACCGAACAGCATTTTTCAGGCTTTCTAAGCATGCGCTGCCTACTGGCCGAGTGTAAACCTGGCATTAGTATTAAAATTCTATCAAACATGTCGTAAAATTTGTTACACAATTTTTTAAAAGATATCTAAGATTTTTTTATTGATATTTATTTGTTGATCTGTAACAAATTTAAAGCAAAGTGTTTTTTTTTATTCTTTCTAATTATATGAACATACAAGTGAATACATTGAAATAAATTAATTGAACTTCAAATTGTCAAGAAAAGCTTAGAAGAAAATTCGAGAAACTTATTATAAATGAGTAAAAATAAACTCTGCTGGATAAGTGCACGCCACTGAAATAAATTTGAAAACATGGGTAAAGAGTAATAAATTTTGTAAATTATTTATTTAAATGATGTAAAATAAGTAGAATGAAAATTTATTTTGATTTATAAAAGAAGGCAAGATAAAACAAGTTATTTAAACAAATAACACAATTTCTCTTTGACGCCGTAAAGACATTTTTGCTAAATCAATTAAATAAATTCCTAACTAAAATTAATTAGCAAAACCCTTGCAGGAAGTATTAAAAATACATCCTGATGAATTAATTTTTGAAGTAATTTAATATTCGTTGCCGCAATAACGAATATTTTTACCGCAGTTTGAAAGAAAACGTCGATAACTGATGATTTCTTCAGCATTTGAGGTAATTCAATATTCTTTGACAGAACTCTAAGGAAAGTAATTTTAATTTATGATTCTATCAGTATTTTTGGGGAAAAGTAATAACTTTTGAAAGCTTTTCAAATAGTTTCTGAAACAATTATTTTTTTTTGTTTTGGGTTTAAAGAAAAAGATGACGTTTATTAAATGGAAAGTTATTGGTGACGTTTTTACTTTATTTTAATCAACCTTTTCCATACATCTTATCCATCAAAGTTGCCGGATGCGTTTTGGTTTTGAAGCAAAGTTTGAGGATTTCCATAGATGATTAATGGCCATTTTGACTGGAATCATGTCAAAAGCTTTGATTTTTAGTCTTTCATTTAGGCAAATATATTTTCTCAGAATATAAAATGAAGTTGACTGAAGAAATTTTCCAAAGAAGTTCTTTTAATAAATGTAAAACGAATATAAAAAAATAAAATTATAAAAATATCCAATTTATTTTGGTTGTATGATGCAAGTTGATTTAATTTTAATTCTCTATACATTTTCATTTATAAACATTTTTCCTCAACTGTTATCTGAAAGGGACAATTTTTTTCTTGTATTCATTAACTATTTACGGTATTATTATTCGATTTTTCTAATAAAGTATAATGGCGACAAGCTGGTTTGCTAATATTAATCCATTTTGAAAGCTTCAAGTAAATACTTAATGTAACTTTGACTTAGGAGCTTATTCAACAATCTATGTTCCAATTTCAAGTATCAAAAGTATGATTTAAACAAAAATCTACCTAACAGGAGAAAATAAGTCGTTATTTTCACACTTTAATAATAACAAACGAAAAAGAAAATGCGGATTGAAATATTTGTAGCAATCGAATGATTTGAGTTTTCTTTCAAAAGTGATATATATTGCTATAAAGTAAATGTAAAAATTTATTAAAAATAAGCAAAAGATTACTAAAAAGGACAAAAATGGAAAACAAAATTAGTTATAATGAAAATATAATTTTTTGAATATTAAAATGCAGTTCATTTTTATACTAATACTTAAAATTAATACTAATTAATTTTAAGACAAGTTGAAATAATGAAATATTTAGTTAAAAATCATCACGAAGAAAATTGTTTTTAATATCTGGCGCATAAAAAAGTTAGCATTTAGTTTAAAAGTAATTTTTAATTCAATTGTAAAAAAGTTACATTTTGTTAAAGACATAATCTGAACAGTGGAATAAAATATTTGTCAGGGATGTTGATTTTCCAGTTAGCCAACCAAATGCAAAAAAGGACCATTTTGATATACGAACTAATTTTTAAAAATATTAAAAAAAAAGAATAGTATCTTAAGAATATTGTTCTGTAATTTAAAAAATACTTAAACTACTTGAGTAAGTTTGAATGCATAGCTCCAATAAAAAAAAGCAGTATTAAAGTATTACTCTGAAAATATTTCGAAAAAAATCATTGCGTCCAGATTGCTAAGACTGTGGAACTTCAGGACAATTGTCTGTTTTGTCTATTTGATAATCTTGTCTTGTATTAAGTATCTATACAGAGGAGTTACGAAAATAAGTAACGCTGAGAACACGATATTATTTTCCCCCGTCTAACAGTATTTGGCTTTAAAATGTAACACTGATGTACTGATATTTTATATTCACGATTCCCATCCCCACCCCCACCCCCGAGAATGGAATCAAGAGTATACTGTCTTGCTACGTCGCTTGTAATATGTAAGCAAATGTCTGAACGATACATCAAAAGAAACAAATAAACAACAAAGGATATCACGACAATAAACCAAACATCAAGACATTCACATACCAACATAAAAAAAAAAAATACTTCAACGCCAAAATAAATCTCCAGAGTTCTTTTACTCGCCAAAGACAAGCTCCCTCGTGTCTCAGTCTTTTACGAAAATCTCTTCCTCAACTCAAAGCTTCTGCGACGTTGGCGGATTTCACAATTTAAGAAGGTTGTAAATTTCTTTCACCCGGAATCCTCGAACATCCCCCATTTGTCCGCCAAGGAAGTGTTGCTCCAAAGAAAGTTTCGGCAGTTTCTAGCTTCCGGTCGTAAATTAAAACTCACGACCTCCTTACTTTTCGATGGCTAAAGTGGTCTTTATGGGGTTCCGATAGGAAATATTAAGCTACGATGCTGTGTTATTTTTGTTCTTTACAAGAGAAAATGGGAAGTTCTTCCTTTTTTCCCCCTGTCTTGTTCAACGGTATGTAGAGATTAAAAAAAAGTGGAATTTAGGGAGGGCTGTCTAATTTTGTTATTGAATAAACATTCTTTATACGAGAATCTATGGGAAAGTATACAACTTCTAGAGAAACCTTTTGAACAGTATTTAAGAGATACTCAAAATTAAAATGACAAAAAATATTGGGCTTCTGTAAAGCTGTAGGCGTTAAGATAAACACCTAGTTTCGACCATCAATTGATGCTTACACCTTAATTTACCAATTTTGTCTTAAATACAAGTTTTTTTGTTTGTTTCTTTTTTTTGAACTGACGGTACTGAGGGACCTCTGTAGCTCGAACTATCAGCCGCAACGCCACCAGAATTCGTACGGGGATTGTTAATGAGATGGGAAAAAGGAATCCGGAGAAAAAAATTAGTTTGAAAAGTTGCCAATAGGGGAAATGTGACGCCTTTGATCTAAATTTTAAGTTTAACTGCATGATAAAATTTTAAAAAACTACATTAAACATATAAATAATAACAAAAGAATTAATTTTTCCACAAATGTGCTTTATTTGAAAAAATAACTTCTGTAAATGGTTGCAATTTGTTTTTTTAAAAAAAGGAGATTCTATTCGAATTTCTTTTTATTCTTTGTTCTTTTGTTTTTATTCAGTAGAATCGCCTTCCCGGGGAAGACCGAGTATTTTCAATATGACCTCCTTTTCTTGGACTAAACGTTGCATTCTGTACACCGTACTCTTTGCAGCTGAATGCAATATTTCGTGAAGCATGTTCATAACAGTTGGTGTTATGTTTTCTTTTAAAACTGATAAGTTAGAGATTCCACCAAGATAAACCTTCAGTTTTAAACAACCTCAGAGAAAAAAGTCACATGGGTTTAGATCCGGGAACAAGAAAACAGCGACTAATGACTCTTTCTTCTGTAAAGTGATGGTACATCCGCGCAGGTACTGTTACGCTAATATGTGGTGGTACTCCATCCTGCATAAAGACAATTTTATCTAAGCACTGCCTTTGCTGAAGTTGTGAGATAACGCAATTACTCAGCATATATCTTGGAGCGTTTACGGAACAGGTCTGCTGTTCTGCTTGGGTGATAGTCTCAAAAAAGTATGGTCCGATGATAAAATCTGCAGTAAAAGCACAGCAAACAGTTACTTTTTAAAATGCATGGAGTTGTTCAGTTGCCCAAATTCTAGTATTCTGAGTGTTATCAGTCCCATTCAAATAAAAATGGGCCTCATCACTCCAGAGAATTGTCCTAGCCTAAGCCTCGTTGACCTCAATCTTGGCAAGAAATGTCAAAGCAAAGGTTAATCGAAGATCATAATCTGTAGGTTTTAATTCACGCAAAAGCCTAATTTTATATGATAAAATTGAAGAATTTTTCATAAAACTTTCCATATTGTTGAAGCACTAGCATCCAGTTGTCGGGCAACTCCATGTGTACTGCTATTACCAGCAGTGCTCATCTGATTTCTTTCAACAGTTGCCGTCACAACATCTGCGATTATATCCTCCGATACCGGTTTCCGTCCCCTATCAGGCCGAGTTGTGAGAAAACTTGTTTTTTTTCAAATTTTTTAATCATTGCTTTCACTACATTAATTGATAGAGGTCCTTTACGTAAATTGTCTCCACTTCTAAATTCGCGAAAAGCGGTCGCTGCATTGGATTGATTAAGATAAAAGAGCTTCACAAGTAATGCATGTTGTGCTAAAGCGAGAAGTATTTTACAAATCAACTGATACTTGAAATGATTTTCAATGCTGTGTTTCTTTTTTATAACTCAAATACTGGCGGTGGTGTCTACTACGTAATCGGATTTTGCAATTTTTCCCCGTGTTTTATGCAAAATTTTAGCTTAAAGTGTAAAGCGCCACATTTCCCCTATCGGTAACTTTTGAAACTAATTTTTTTTTTTTTTTTTTTTACGGATTTCTTTTTTCCATGTCGTTAATAGTCCCTGTATTAAAATTGGTGGCTTTGCGGCTGATAGTTCAAGCTCATGAGTACTGTCAGTTTAAAAAAAACACCCTGTATTTCTGATAATTGATGGTATACACCTATACCATCAATTCTCTGAAATATTTAAGACATAAAATTGGTAAATTATGTTGCATTGATATTGGGGTTCTTGTTTCATTAATCCTAGCCTAGCTTTGCTTGATCGTCCATGTTTCGATGCTTTTCCTGTTCTTTGTTGATAAATTTGCATTTTTTCATAAAGTTATATAGATACCGATTTGAAATTTTTGCCAAATATTCTTTTCTGTATAATACCACTCTATTAGGCCATTTCAAATCCCCATTCTTAGGGTGCATGTCCAGCCTCATCGATTGGGGGTGAATGCATTTAGAAAAGGGAAATATGAATCATTAATTTTTAAATTATTTTTTTAGTAGAATATGAGAAAAGAAACATTTAAAATTATATGAACTAAAATTATATTAAATAATTTAAAGAATTGAACTGTTTTTCTAACATACGAGTTCTGAAAATATTAAAAGCAAGTTTGTTACTGAAATCGCGTTTAATAGCTTGTCTATTAGTTAATAGATAAGGGAGAACGATTATTGAGGTATCAATTGGCGAGCTCATGAGCGATTATTGAGGTATCAATTGGCGAGTTCATGAGCGATTATTGAGGTATCAATTGGCGAGTTCATGAGCGATTATTGAGGTATCAATTGGCGAGCTCAAGAGCGATTACTGAGCTATCAATTGGCGAGCTCAAGAGCGATTACTGAGCTATCAATTGGCGAGCTCAAGAGCGATTACTGAGCTATCAATTGGCGAGCTCAAGAGCGATTACTGAGCTATCAATTGGCGAGCTCAAGAGCGATTACTGAGCTATCCATTGGCGAGCTCAAGAGCGATTACTGAGCTATCCATTGGCGAGCTCAAGAGCGATTACTGAGCTAACATTTAATATACAAGCAGTCAATTTACATATTAAATGTTAGTTATCATTACAAATATTATGTACAGTATACAAAATAGACTGAGAAAATTTAAATATATAGACATACGATAATTTCACACAATGGTTAGAAATGTTTTCTAAAATAACTTGATATGAAACAAGCGGAATGGTTTTCACGAAATTTACTCGTTTGTTCTTTAATTAATGAACTTGTATATTAAATGCATGCTGTTAGCAAACAATAGTTATGGAAGAGCTAATACAATGCGATCTTGGGAGGTTTGTTTTTTTTAGATTAATCATTAAGATGCGTTTGATATACAAGTACCAGAACACCGAATGTATATTTTGGACTCTTTTTTTTCCTGATCGATTGTAAACAAAATTTGACGGAGAGCTACAATTGTAGTCACAAAATCACACGGAAAATTTCATATATTTAAGTCATTGCATTTTCTAATGATCTCTTTTACAATCTTGTGAAAATACAGACCGACAGACGATCAATCCTTTGACTGATTTTTTTAATTATTCCTATCTATGTTTTTGATGTTAATTATGTGTATCCAATTTTATCTATCTAGCTTTCTTGGTTTTTTAAAAATTATTAACGTATATTTGAACATAAATTTTAACGGAATGGATTTTTTTTCTCAAAATTTTGTAAAAATCTACAAATTTAGGGTAAATAATTTATATCCAATTTCATCCGTTCAGGTGAAAATGCTTTAGAGTTATTGTATTTACAGACATACAGACGTAATTCCACAAATGTGTTTTTCCAATTCACTTGGTTTTAAGCATGAAGATTCTTCGAAATCTCGAATTCGAATTTTCCGATGGTTGCAATACTTTATACACTTCGTATACGAGACAGTAAAAATGGAAACTTAAATTTCAAAATCTAACTAAACTAGGAAAACAGAAGAATAAATAATGAAAATTAAAGGAAGGTGATCTATTTACACACAACTTTTCCATAATGGGCTCACAAGGTCCCAGCAATATCGGTTCAAAATAACAAATGACGAGATAAAATAATTATAAAATAATAAAATAATTAAAGATGAGATAAAATAATTATACATAAAAATGCATAGAAATGTAAAACAATTGTAAAGTTTTGTAACAAAGTAACTACGGATTAGTTATAATATTAATTTGTACACCTGGAATTTTAACAATAGCATTTAAAACTATATAATCAAAAGTATAATTATAAAGAAAAACTATATAATCAAAAATATAATTATAAAGAAAAAAAAAACTTTATAATCAAAAATATAATTATAAAGAAAAAAAACTATATAATCAAAAATATAATTATAAAGAAAAAAAACTATATAATCAAAAATATAATTATAAAGAAAAAAAACTATATAATCAAAAATATAATTATAAAGAAAAAAAAACTATATAATCAAAAAGAAAAAGATATTGAAAGGAGAAAAATATTTATAACGAAACGAGTTTTAAAAATAAAGAGAACATCTATAGAGGTCCAATATTTTGTCAGAATAATGTAGGATAGTGATGATACGTTTGGGCTACAAAATCTAAGCAGCTGCTTAATGTTTTGTATGAAATATATAAAGTATAAATTTCTAGCATATAAAGCGTGATTAAGTGAAATTCCACTGAACTTTAAAAAAATATTTTTCCAGTTTCACGCTTTTTTTTTAAATTCTTCAAACTTAGTTAAATTATTTAATATTCAACGACCCATTTTAAGATTCTAAAATACTTACAGCCTTTTCGTTTAAGGTCATCATTGTCCGTAACATACTAGAGTTTTCAAGTGAAACTTCTGCAGAACGCCCTTCAAACGTTCTTCTACATTTTAAAATTTGTAAACGTTTAAAACACTTTGTAAATGTTTACTTGTTTGAGCTTTTATTTTTAAATTCTTCAAACTTAGTTAAATTATTTAATATTCAACGACCCATTTTAAGATTCTAAAATACTTACAGCCTTTTCCTTTAAGCTCATCATTGTCCGTAACGTACTAGAGTTTTCAAGTGAAACTTCTGCAGAACGCCCTTCAAACGTTCTTCTACATTTTGAAATTTGTAAACGTTTAAAACACTTTGTAAATGTTTACTTGTTTGAGCTTTTATTTTTGTTTGTTCTAATGCGGCGAAAAACAGAGAAAAAATAGAAATTTCCGCGGACAGGAGAGGACTGCAAAAAGGTTACAGTCTTCTATTTTAACGTGAAAAACCAGTTTCTCACGCTTTTTTTTTCTTTCCTCGAATAAATAGTAGATCCAGGAGTAAATATAATGACCCATTTTGGGTAGCCAACCCAGCAAATAAAAGCAACAAATCCTGTGACAAATTTATTTCTGTGTCAAAGTACACTTCAACTGTACTAAAAGTCTTCTACGATCTGTAATACGTGATCTACAATGACTAACATTTAATAACAATTTCTCTTTTATTTACAATAGTTTCAATAAAAAAAAGCTATCCGATCAGCAAGTTTAATTTTGCTCGTGTCTCTAAATTTGTCATCATGCTTTTCGCATAAACATTATCAAAATCAATAAACTATTGCTTCAAATTAACTAAATACTTATCATTTTTACATAAAACACAAGTTCATAATCAATAATTCCCCATCAAAGTACGTGCAAACATAAAATACAAAAAATTTACATCTTATAAATATATTACACAATGCATTGCAATATTCAAATAAAAGCACTTTACAATTTATATTCCACTTTCAAGAATGAAGACAAACACTCACCACTTTAAGACCAGAGGAGTTTGGATATGAGGGTTTTTAGAATATTTTGAATGAATTAAGAATGATCTTTTCGAGGTGAAAAAAAATTCGAACCCACCTCGTATTACTAAAATAAATCACGAAAATAAAATAAGCTTGAATTACAAAGTAAGCTTAATCTCAAGATTTGTAAAAAAACAAAACTTCGCATTCACTTCAAATCCTGAGGATTCTAAGTTATTCTAATTCCGCTTCATATCCCAAGGTTTTCCCAGTTAATTCTGTTCCATATCCTCAGGACTTTATAATCAATTCCCTTTCAGATTTCGAAGACTGCGAATAATTCCGCTTCAGATTTCGTGGATTCTGTGGTTATCACAATTCTGCTTCAGACCGAAAAGATTCTGTAATTCCCTTTCAGATTCCAAAGATTCTGAGGTTAATTAATCTTCAGATCCCCAAGAGTCTGTAATTATTGCCATTTCGTTTCGGAGAGCGAGATTCTGTAGTCAATTCCCCTACAGATTCTGAAGACTCTGTGGTTAATCCCGCTTCAGATCCCTAGGATTCTATAATTATTGCAATTTCGTTTAGTGCGTCGAGGTTCTTTAGTTAATTCCCCTTTAGATTCCGAAGACTCTGAGGTTAATTCCATTTCAGATCCGCAGGATTCTGTATGCACTTCCGTTTCGGATCCCAAGGTTTCTACAGTTAATTCTGCTTCCGATTTCGAGGACTAATTTGTTGTTTACATATGGACGATGAAAAGATCACCGAATGCTTGATGCCGATAGCAGCTTTAAAACTCAGATCCAAAAAAGGACAGGCCTCTCCCCACCTCCAAAAAAGGAAACTCTTGCCAATCGAGTTTACAAGGTGAGTAGTTTCTTCCAGATGTGAATATGCTGGAAGACAACCGAAAAATGGGCGACTTTCCGCTTAAAGGTGAGGATGGCAACGTAAACAAAATTTATTTCCAGCCCAGTTGTTGTCTTTACTACCGTGCAATTACTTCCAGGATGTGAGATTTGGACGAAATTGAGAAATAATCGCCGATTCTGTGAAGTGAAAAATCAAAAATGCCTTAACCTATAAGGATGATTTTGTAGACTTATGTCGAATTTTGAACGAAATTTAATCACAAAAACTCTGCCTGTCTTAGAGCCAGTAAACACGTTAACAATAAAACGCAATGAATTGTATGGATTGGTACATATATTTAAAACCTATTGTGTAGATATCCATATCAAAGTTTCAAGCAAACCCGTCAAGGGGTTGATCATCTGACAGTCTTTAATGTCGTCTGTATAAGAAAGCTGTAACTTAAAACAGTACAACTTAGATAAATGAAATTTAGTATACAGTTTTAGCATTTAAAGTGTAATCCTTTTATTATTGTATTATTGAATAAAATCTGTCAAAGAGTTGATCGTTTATCGATCTGTGCGTCCGCATGTTTATGCGCAAGGACTGAAAATCAAAACGACTTGGATAAATGAAATTTATAAGTCTTTTCAACTTTCGTTTTCAACCCATTGAAAAGAAGATGTACTAAATCCATACTCACAGTTATTCACTAAATTTCGAAGCATGAACGCTCAAGTATGAGACTTTGAAAATAAAAATATGAGCATTCATGGCGATGAACGCTTTGGTTAAGGCTCACAGTTTTATGAGAGGGAATGGGGAATCATCTTTAATAAAGCGTATATGAGAAAGTTTCCATTCTCGTAAGTGGCATTTCGTATCTGTGTCATAATTCGGATCTAAACCCATTGCTATTAGTGAAGGTTGAATTTTGAGTATTTTGAATGTGTTTTTTTTCATAGAAATACAGCTGTCATGCAAATACAAATTTTTAAAAATAAAATACCAAAGATATATGATAATACCAAAGATATTTTGAAAAAGAAAAGAAAAAAAAAGAGCGCCGTGATGGCCTAGTGGTAAGGTCTCTGAAGAATTTCAGGTTCGATACCATATTCAATTGAAGAACCACCGCTTAAATGGGTTTGGTGCAAGCCAAAACTGTCGGGGTCAAACACCCTCCCGCTAGTGCAGTGAAGCTAAAAGAGGTTGCACCAACTCAGGTACCGCACTCGCCATCTGACTGCTGCTCAGAATTACGAAGTTTGTCTCAAAATAACCCTAGTGTTGTTTTAAAATGGAATGCTAATAAAACTGAATAAAAAAAATATTTTTTTATATCCTACTTTTGCCCACTTATAGAAACGCGGTGGTCAGAAATGCATGTCTTAGGTTCGGAGTTGAAGAATTTTAAGTTCGAACCTGGTTCCATTGAATCACTGCCGTATAAGCGAACTGGGCAAACACATCAAGAATTTGTGACTTTATAAGCAATTGGATTTTTTTGGTCGTGGGATTATCCATTCTTTATCGAATGTAAATTAGTGTTCACACGAGGCTAACCATTATGCGCAGTAGAAGGCCACACATACTTCAGAAACATCTCGTCACACCAACGGGACAAGGATAAATAGTTGTCTCATTGAGAGAACTATTTCCCATTGCGGTCACGTGATGTTCCTGAAGTAGGCGTGGCCTTCTATTGCACACAATAGTTGGCCTCGTGTGAACGTTGCCTATTTCCCGGAGAAATGATATTCAAGGGGACAAGCCTATACATATACACATATAAATCTTAATTATTAATTGTCTCTCAGCGATTTATCATCCTAATAAGCTCTTTCATAACTATTGTTCTCCCATGGCAAGCGTCCTCCCGCTGTTATGGTGTAGTGTGGAGAGGGGGGTGCCAGCTCAGGTGTCGTCCTCGTCATCTGATCACGGTTCAAAATTACGAGGTCCGTCCCAAAATAGCCCTAGTGTTGCTTTAAAACTGGACGTTAATATAACTAAACCAAACCAATATGATAATTACGATATGGAATTATAACTGATGTCATAACTTTATTCATTAGTTCAAAAACTTTATTGATTTCTTAAAACTGCAAACGATTCTTATTGATTTTTTTCCAGTTAATTTTTACAACTATTAGAAAAGAATGAATTTGAAAAATCTTCATCCTTTAGATTCTTTTACAAAAATGCGGGAACTGAATGATTTCCTAAATGTTTTTATAACATTATAGGATGAATAAGAAGTTTTTGTTTGACTCACGAGGTTCTGTTCCGATGGCATAAGAACGACAATTAACAGCACGGAGCTTCGTCATGACTAATTCTACTGTATTTGCATTTGGCATAAATTAAACCAGCCACTTTTGGTAACCAGTTCGTTCACCAGAATATTGATTTTTCCGGGTTTTAAATTTTTAATATGAAATGTATGTAATCAAAATGTCATCTTGTTATTTTGATAGGGCTGAAAATTACGAATTTAACCGAATCAGTCAAATTTAAATCACTCCAAATGGAAATTAAGAAGTATATACACTCTTATAGTATATTATTGTTACGAATCTGTGATGCTGCTTCCCAGCATAGTTGGTTCCATCATCAGAAAGACCGTTTTACAGTCATCTGTACTGGATGGAGTCCGGGTGTCGCATCGGAGGTCCCAGAGCTTAGCGACAAACTTGGCGACCATTTGGCGACGAATTTGGCGACTTTGACGCCAAAATAGATAATACCCGAAACATTGAGAATTTTCCCGATCCGTCCAGTAGGAACCGAGATACGCCTCGAACGTTCCTGATTGGTTGAGAAGCTCCTATCCCCGCCTCCTGAGACCTATAAAAGGAGGCAGTCTGCAGCTGCTAGAGAAGAGTAGTGGGAATCGATGGTAAACAACTGGTCTTCCAGAGATTAGCAGAGCAGCGACGGAGTCAAGCTAGTGCTGAACTAAGCTGTGCACTACTGTCTGCAGTAGAGTCTTGTTGTGAGCACGTCTCGGCTGAAAATAATTGTCTTCCCTATGCTGTATATAGTTGTCCACTTTGTGCTGTCCTGTCCTGTCTTCGTGTAAATAAACGTCGTTGTTTTATTTTCTACTGCTGCCTGCTGATTGAGCGTTCTCCACACCCTATAACTTCCACTATCCAAACGAACCCCGGGAAATTTCGTAACAATATATAATAATTTCGGTAAAGAAAATCTTTCTTTGGAGTTAATGTAAAGAAAGTAAATTTTTATCTTAATTTTATTAAAGGCAAAAGCACGCGATACAATGATTTGATGGGAAAATGAAATTAGCTTGATTTTCACCACAAGAATAAAAATATTGTTGCAACTTGTGTATTAAATTAAAAAAAAATATTAAACTTAAAAGGAAACATCGTGTAGAAATGATACTGGTGTCAATAATAAAGGGATTTTTTTTTTGAGTTTTAAAGTAATTTAAAAGGTAAAGAGTTATATAAAGGTATTGCAAGGTATAAAGAGATATCATTTTTGTGAATTAATATCTTCGGAAATAGCTGAAAAGCACTAACAACTTGTTTAATTTTAATTAATTTTTCAACCTGTAAAAAGTCAACAGTGACTTTTCTATTGGCTTAAAAATCACGTGTGCTGAATTTTATTCTAGACTCAGCATCATTATTATAGTCCGACTCTCAGGAGTGTGGGAATATAATGTCAGAAGTAAGTGACATCAGATGAAACTATTTTGATAAATGAAGAGCCTGAGCCAAATATGCATTTCTGCATATTTGTAGCAAGAGATTGAAAACCTGTTAATAAAAATGACTAGTAAGGGGAAAATGCGACGAATTCCATATAGACGCTTTTATTACAAATATTATTTCATCCTAATCCATTCTTCCGTTTATGCTTTCCTCCCTCATACCGAATGAACTCGTCTGTCTAGTGTCGAAGGTCAGCCGCCAACTCGTGAGACGTTATTTATAATTATTTTTTTTTTCTTTACAAGAATTTATCATATACTTTTGTGATTATAGTTCGTAATCCACTCTGTAAACAAAATTGAAATAAAAATATAAATCAATTGACATAAAACAAATATAATAGAAATTACTCACTGGTACGTTTTGAAAAATATCAGAGTATGTACATTAGAAATGTTGTCTATGTATCTGGTCTTTTGCAATTTTGAATTATTATGTATGTATATAAAATACGATTAAGTTTAAAATATCTGCAAACACTAATATCTGCGCTCAAAGTGCATATTTATCATTACCAGTAACAGGTGCTTTTATTTGATTGAAGATTAATTAATCCGGACTTCCATGACGCGTCATGTAGACACTGAAATGTTTTTCAGTAATAATGCGTAAACGCCTGAATGTTTTTGTCTTGCGATCTAATTGTTTCGATGTGTATGTCTGTCCTTATGTCCTTTCCATAAATGCTGTTATACAAACCAAAGAAAATATAAAACAAAAACAAAATTATATCAGTAAAAGAACTCTTATCTTAACGAACAGCAACTGCATAATATGTATTAGATTCAGATTTGATTACCACTTTATTAACGTGAATATAAATAGATATAGAGAATTTCTTTTATCCAATTTCTGATCTTTAAAACAAAATACTTAAAAAATCCACGGGAAAACTACATTCTCATTATTATTATCTTTACTTATAATAAAATGAGACTGAAATTTTAATTAGAAAGAAAACAATTTTTCAAATCAAAATTTTGGAATTTCACACGATAATTTTGAAAATATCACAGTTAAAAAATGGTTTTTATATCAGGTTATACTTTAAAAATTACCTTTTCAATAACGCCATTTTCTGCTGCATAATGCTTTTTTTTCTATATTTAGTCTATTTTTTTTATTTGAGCGAATCACGAACAATAATACAAGAAAATGAACATTCTGGAAGAACGTCAAATTATTGATAAAAGTTGAAGATATTTTTTCGTTTTTGTATTATAATCCGAATTACTATGAATATTAATATAAAAAATAATTAAACCAGCGTAAATAACAAATCATCCTTACACAAATCTTTATTTTCAAAGCAGATTTCAGGAAAAGTAAGCGATATTTATCCAATTCAGATGAGATTCCGTGAAAAATTTAAATTTAAATTAAAAATATTATTAACATGAAGAAAAAAGAAAAGATTTACATTGTTTATGTTAGACATTAAGTTAAATTATTAAAAGGCGAGAAACAGCAAAGTGTATCCATTTTTTTAAAGATTTTTAAGAAAACTGACAGAAAATAAGGTAAATGCGTATTAAAATGAATAGAATGGTATGAATTAAAGTGATACTTAAAAATATTTTGTTATATAAATATTATAGCTTAAAAGTATTTTATTATATAAATATTACAGCTTAAAGGTATTTTGTTATATAAATATTACAGCTTAAAAATATTTTGTTATATAAATATTATAGCTTAAAAGTATTTTATTATATAAATATTACAGCTTAAAGGTATTTTGTTACATAAATATTACAGCTTAAAAATATTTTGTTATATAAATATTATAGCTTAAAAGTATTTTCTTATATAAATATTATAGCTTAAAAATATTTTATTATATAAATATTATAGCTTAAAAGTATTTTGTTATATAAATATTACAGCTTAAAAGTATTTTCTTATATAAATATTATAGCTTAAAAATATTTTATTATATAAATATTACAGCTTAAAGGTATTTTGTTATATAAATATTACAGCTTAAAAATATTTTGTTATATAAATATTATAGCTTAAAAGTATTTTATTATATAAATATTACAGCTTAAAGGTATTTTGTTATATAAATATTACAGCTTAAAAATATTTTGTTATATAAATATTATAGCTTAAAAGTATTTTCTTATATAAATATTATAGCTTAAAAATATTTTATTATATAAATATTATAGCTTAAAAGTATTTTGTTATATAAATATTACAGCTTAAAAGTATTTTCTTATATAAATATTATAGCTTAAAAATATTTTATTATATAAATATTATAGCTTAAAAGTATTTTGTTATATAAATATTACAGCTTAAAAATATTTTGTTATATAAATATTATAGCTTAAAAGTATTTTCTTATATAAATATTATAGCTTAAAAATATTTTATTATATAAATATTATAGCTTAAAAGTATTTTGTTATATAAATATTACAGCTTAAAAGTATTTTCTTATATAAATATTATAGCTTAAAAATATTTTATTATATAAATATTATAGCTTAAAAATATTTTGCTGAAGAAACCATTAAGACAAAGTTGCTTAAAATACTCAATTAAAAATTCTAATGATCATCAGTTCCTTAGAACTAACTGGTCGTTTAAGGCGCCTAGCACTTTACAAATTAACTAACAATTCCTGGTTTTCGAAGAATTAATCTTGCCAATTTAACGAATATTTATTGTTTTTAAAATTTTAGGTGGAATTACTTTATTTTGAAGAATTTATGTGCGTGTGTATGTTGAAGACAAATTTTTATAGGGTCATCAGTGTAGCAAGAGGTGACAATGAATTGCCTTATTTTTGATCATACAGGATCATCTTGTCTCATAATCAAAGTTTCCAATGAATAACATTACTTTGTTTCAAGGGATCACATTGGAGCTTTTTCTTGATGACATCCAACGGCATTTTTCTTTTCGAATTCGAAATGAGACACGATGATCCTTCTACAGCAGTCCATGTATATGAGAAATCGTCTATTTGAATTAGATGTCTAGCTTGCTTTTTGTTTTTTTAGCCGAAAATGTTATTATGTACTTCTGTAGCCACCGATGTTTATTTTCTCGTATACGTAGTATAGAGAAAGTATAGTAATCGTCAAAAAAAATTCGATCTCGATATTTTGACGAATCTTCACGTTTTAGACCTCACTGAGTTCGAAAAAACACATTTTTGGAAAATGTCCTTCTATCTGAGTGTAATTCAAAAACGCGTTGAGCTAGACAAATGGAATTTGGTATACGGTCTTTACACCAAATTTGTAGATTTCTATCAAATTTTGAGTAAAATTTGTTCAGAGGAAGCTTGTCTGTTCGAATATAAATTAATACGATAACTACAAAACGAAGAGAGCTATATGGATAACTTTTTGTAAGCATATTTAACATTTGTAGTCTAGACACCAATCAAATTCAATGAATGGTCGATCGTATGTCGGTTTATACTTCCAGAAACATATAAACGCAACTAGTTAAATATATTGTTACGAAATTTCCGGGGTTCGTTTGGATAGTGGGAGTTATATGGTATGGAGAACGCACAATCAACAGGCGGCAGTAGAAAAAAAACAACGACGTTTATTTACACGACGACACACAGGACAGCACAAAGACGACAACTATATACAGCACAGAAGACGATTATCTTCAGCCGAGACGTGCAGCATACAACAAGACTCTACTGCAGACAGTAGCGCACAGCTTAGTTCAGCACTAGCTTGACTCCGTCGCTGCTCCGCTAATCCCTGGAAGACCAGTTCTTAACCATCGATTCCGACCACTCTTCGACTCCACTGGTTCACAACTACTCGGCAGCTGCGGCTGCTTCCTTTTATAGGTCTCAGGAGGCGGGGCTAGAAGCCTCTCAACCAATCAGGAACGTTCGAGGCGTAACTCGGTTCCTACTGGACGGTTTGGGAAAATTCTCGATGTTTCGGGTATAATCTATTTTGGCGCCAAAGTCGCCAAATTCGTTACCAAGTCTCCAAATGGTCACCAAGTTTGTAGCCAAGCTCTAGGACCTCCTATGGAACCAACTATGCTGAAAAGCCGCATCACAGATTCGTAACAATATTAAATTTGGTACGGGATTTTGTGATTATAAGTGTAGCTTTTTAAGAATTTTTTTATTTCATTTGATTGGGAAAAACGCTTGTAAATCACAGATTCGATTTTCTGATGCTATTAATCGCCAAATATCTCGCCAAGGATGACCCGATAGCTTCAGTAGAAATGCTATATTCACGTGAAAAGTTAATATTTTGCAACTATTACACACAAACACCATGAAAGGTTTTTCTGAAAAAAGGATAAAAAAGGAGAATGAAGTAAGAAGGAAAATATAGAAGGAATTAAAAAGAAAAAAGATAATGTAGGTGTGTGTGTAAATTTTGTAATGCGGGGGGAAAAATGCTCTCTAAAGCAGGTACGGGAACCACTTAGTCATTTCTTGGGTGGTAATTTCTCATTAAAAAGTTTTATAAATTTTTAATATTTTTTTTATCAATTTAAACGAAATTTTTAGTTTTCTTCGATGATATAGGAACTTATTATAATTCTACAACTATTTTTTTTTCAGAGCTTTGAAACTATAAAAATTAACTTTTCACTGACATCACTTTTATTTCCCTTCTTTTTTCTTTCTTTTGTTTAAAATTTTGAAAGTTAATGAAGTTATAGAAGGCGGGAAGAAACGACATAAGCTTTTTAAAATGATAATGGCTTTTAAATGACTGGCACAATTTCAGGGAATTTCATGATGTAAAATTCTTCATTCACAGAATGGAACAACTGATGAAATCGATTTAGAACATTATGATTCTAAAATGTTTCGAATTGGATGTCTCTTGATTTAAAGATATTTTCTCTCTCTTTATTTTCACGTATATGATTATTGTAATAGAAAGCTATAGTTGAAACTCGAGAATTCGGTATGAGATCACCAGTGGTGAAATTCAGGAACATGCTTTTACTTCGAAAATGGTATGATGCAGTAAAAGAGCCAAATACAAAAGTTGAAGAGTATTATCGTTTAGTAAGGTTTGCAAATATATATTAATTTTAAAAATAAAATACCTAAAACACGTATAACTAGAATGATATATGAATGTTCTCTGTTCGAATCAATAGAGAATTAGAATCTGAATTTGATGTTCAAATAAAAGTTAAATCCCAAAAGTAGCTACATCATCATCATCTTTTGTATTTAGTGAAATAAAGATGCGTTTGTGTGTTTTTTGTGTTCATGGAGATGATTTTATCTTTATAGAAATATTTGAAACATCTTTTAAACAAGTTAAGAATAGAGCGATCATTTAAGCAACCTCAGAAGCAGGAGATCGATTTAACAATTGTGTGAGCATTTCTCACATAGCAAAAGTACGCATTCCTTTTCCGAATTAATGAATGTTTTGGACAATTACTTGATGAAAGGCAGATAATGCGAACCAAGGGGAAAAGATGGAGGCAGAAATTTCTCAGTCTTGATAGAAAAGGTAGAAGTCCCAAGAAAAATTATTAACTGAAAAAGTAAGAATGTTGTACGTGTTCGCACACGAGTAGGACTTGACGACTTCTGGGGTTCAGTTCAATTCAGTTCAATTGATGGACTTTTCTTTCTTATGAATTTGTGCTATGTATATATAGATTACTGTTAATGTTATATAATATTGCTTTTTAATGAAATCTTTAATAAATTCCAATTATATCTGTTCCAAATCTAATAGAAGTCCCACGAGTTCACAAAACGAAAGTGTTGTGAGGTATACATATTTAATAAGGAATATAATGAGATTTTGATTGCAGTCAAGACTTTGTGTATAGTACTTAAGAATGAAGTTTGGTGTTTATTCAAATCTTAGTCCTTTGATTGTAAAATGAATTAAAGATCAATTTAGTTTAGTGCATTAATATGTCATTATTTGCAATACAACTCACGCTCTAGTTAATAAAACAAACTAAAAAATTCATTAAGTTATTATATCTGTTTCAAACTCATTACGAAGTTTCTAGATGAAGAATATTATGACGCTGTTAAACCTAATGGCTTAAAAAGTAAATTTATTTTAGGAATTACACAAATGAAATATTTTTTTATTACAGAAAAGAAATATGACTATATAATTACAAATACAGGTTGTCAATTTTACATGTAGCTGAAATATTTATTTTATTATTTAATACCGTACAAAATTCTAAGACAATTAACATAAAAAATTCATTTATTTTGAGCCGTAAAATATTTTTAAGTAATTCATGGTTAGCTAAATATAGCGTGTTTGAACTTCATACCAATCCACAAATCAATGTACTAATTTCATACAATCGAATTTTTTCTCACGAATTTTTTTCTCGATATTGAATGTTGCTTTATTGATTCTGGCACAAATTTGCATAAAATAGTCTTTGAAAAAATATGCAATTTTCTTTCTTTATTTTAATTCTAACATAAAAGGTTCTATAAATAAGAACATTTTCAAAAGGAAATGTAAAAAAAAAATGCTTCTAATGTTTACCGTCATAGTATGTAAATAACTGAAAATTTTGTTATGCGTTCTTAATGTATCCCAGACTCTTTTTAAATCAATACATTATCGATTTCTTATGTTTCAAAAAATGTTACAAATAATTTGAATTCAACATTTGTCATCATTACTGCTCTTAGAATTTTTATTGAAATTCTTTAACTCATTCTTTACATTCTCTCTACATTCTTTAACTCATTATGCTACTGTGGTACGTATTCTTACCACCGAATTCATAAATCTTTGAATAAAGTTGAGTATTTTGTGTAGCATAAATTTTCACAAATTTTTCATTAAGACAGAATCTTAAATTCTTCAATTTGTTTTCTCACACAAAATCATGTATTTTTATTTTTTACTCATTTATTAATTTACCAAATTAATTAATAAATCAAATTAAATTTATCTAATAAGCTAATGAATTACTTTTCTTAAGTCAATCTTAATCCTAAAATATTTTAATATACCATGACTAGAAAAGACGGTCTTTCAAAGGGCTAAAACTGTTGCAATTTCTTCCTCAAACACACAGAAAAACATGAAATGAAAGTACAAGTTTTGGAAACAAAACATTGGCGACTTGTACAGGACCATGGCGACTCGACTTAGGATTGTAGAGTCTGGTTCGTGCCATTAATACATGCAAGATGTTAATGACCCGACAGCGCAGAGTCAAAAGCTGTTCATTTTTTAATATTATTTTTATGTCAATAAAATTTCATGTCAAGGCAAAACGATAAGTCATTTTTTCTCTATTACCCTCAATGTGTAAAAGCTTTTATCAGACATTTATAAGACGGTTTGGATTAGGCATAGTATATGTAGAGTTGCAGAATCCTTTGAAATTATTTCATATATTTTTTTCTTACGCTTTTTAATATTTATTTATTTTTCCACATTGAAAGTTGGATGGGCCTGATGTTCGGAAAGTCTTAGATGGTATCAAATTTGGCTTAATATCTTGTTTCACGTAATAGTGGAAAATGAAATTCAAACAGAAACTTTCTGTCATTTGAGCTTGGGCTCGGCTACTCTAATCGCAGCACCGACTTGGCTCACGAACAAATTGTGAGAATCTTTCTTTTTCTTATAAGGCTCGGGTTCGCTCTTTTGATTGATTTTTCTTTGCTAATTTTCGTTCGCTATTGTTTGGCTCTTATTTCTCCCTCACATTGAGAAAGTATGTCTATTTTAATGTACATTAATTTTCTTTCGTTAGAAATCACCCAGCGAAAAAAACCCCACTTAGTAAATTTCCGGAAATACAAATCATATAATTTCAGTTAAAAATTTCTGACTATTCATATATAAACGTGTTTCTAAAAGCTGCGTTTTAATTGTACTTCTCTGACAAATACTTTTTGATCTATTGTGTTTTTTAGCTGACGAGCCGCCGTTTGATAGCGATTAGCACGGAATGTGTCCTTCGACACAATTTAGCAATATAGAGAGTGTCCCCAGAATGAGGAAAGGTAATTATTTCCTCAAATATTGCTCTTAGACGTACATTTTCAATTACAAAGTTTGATTTAATGAGATATAATTGTATAAATACACTTTGGACTTCTCACCTCTTTGATTTTATTTTGTGGGTAGAAACATGAAACATCACGAGTGCACACAGGAATATAAGCAAAAAATTTGCTAATTGTCACTTTTACACTATGGAGGTCGTATAAAAACCTCTTCTTCTCACTTCTTTGAATTTATTTTGTGGGTAGAAACATGAAACATCACGAGTGCACATAGGAATATAAGCAAAAAATTTGCTAATTGTCACTTTTACACTATGGGGTCGTATAAAAACCTCTTCTTCTCACTTCTTTGATTTTATTTTGTGGGTAGAAACATGAAACATCACGAGTGCACATAGGAATATAAGCAAAAAATTTGCTAATTGTCACTTTTACACTATGGGGGTCATATAAAAATATATTTTTTTTTAAATTTTTTTATTATTGACCTTTACAAAATCCAGAGTATTTTAATATAATTATCCACCTTATTTAATGAAACTTCGTAATTAGAAGCATACGTCTATGGGCGTTATTTAGGAAAATAAGAACTTATTCCACTTTTTCGAATACCTTAATAAGATGATTGATGATTCCAAATTGGTGGTGGGGTAAGATTTCTCATAGGAAAGTAAAGTCGAGAACATCATGCAGAAGGAAAAATATGTCCGAAACGTAAAAGGAAATATACAAACAAGAGGTAATCAAATAGTAATTATGTCTTCATTATACAGTTACAGGAAATGCTGAAAGACGAGATCGTTTGCTAGAATGTTAGAAAAATCACATCTATTATCTTTGTTCTGGTTTTGATTGACGAAAGTTATCAGTGCTTCATATAACTGCACAGTTAGTCCTCTACGGAAAGACGAGGACTGTTGTCTATGCTATGGTTATGCTATTATATGCTATGCTTTTTATTAGCATATAATCTAGTTATAAGATGTAAATAGATTCATTTTAGTTTTGCAAAATCTGATTGCCGAAAAATGATAGGCTACATTTATGAATCAACTTTACAAATGAATAAAAATTAGGACACACAAAATCCTCAATAACATCCTATATATAGGATAGTTATAATTAAAGTTCCACTTTGAAATGGTCATAAAAGGAAAACCACTGGACTAAATGTTATAAAACGTGGTAATAGTTTAAAGGAGGACATGGGAATTTATTTTCCGGCAAAAGAAGTTTAAAAACTCAACACCAGGGGATAAATGGCTCTGTATGCAATATTGTTAAACAAAATAGGACATGAAGACATCGGTTTAAAATGTTCTTAATCGTTTCTGAAATGTGTTACAAAGCATGTTCAATGTGTGTTATCTCAAAAAAAGCACTGTTTATGGTGATAATCTAAACAATTCAACAGAACTCAAAGATGCAATACGACATGTGCGTAACATTACTCCTAGTATGCTAAGACTACTGTTGAGAATGCAGAAATGCGATTTAACTTGGTTTGAAAAAATGGTGGACACCAAATTGAACTTGCTTTGTAACATGTTTGAGAAACGATTAAACCCATTTTAAACCTCCATTCTCCTTCAATCATTTCTCCTCTGGTGGTAAGTTTTTGATTATTATTATTTTTTTTGTGTGGCGGAAATGAAATTCCCGTCTCCTCCCTTTGATAAGTAGTTTTCCTTTTATGACTATTTCAAAGAGGAACTTTAATTATAACCACCCTGTACTTTTGAGACCGGCGGCGGTTGGTTCGTTTGGAAACGAGCAGTGCTGCAAAAAATATTTCGTTGTTCTTAAAAACAACAAGGCATTTAAACAGCCCAACACTTTTAATTGTAATCATTCGAATTGTATCTTAGGAAATTATCATTATATATTGTCATTGAATGCCATCTAATTAAAGAAAACGAATGTGTATTAAAGTAATAAAAAAGCGAAATCAGAATCAATAACAGCTACGAGAAAAGGCAAAGAAAAACAAATCAAGAAAGTAAAAGCAAATTGTAGAAAAGGTGAAAATCCCTTCACCAAACAGTTGGCAGTGTTCCAAACTTAATCTGCATTGAGAGCAGTTCATATACCGCAGAACTCAATAAGAGAACTCTTTAACTTCTCGACATTCGGTATTACGCATCTATTACATAATTAGAAAATTTTGATGCTTCCTGGGGCTGGTTTTCGGGCAGTCCCAATTTGGGTATCTCCAATTTAAGAGCTCATTTTTTTTCTTTCTCTGCTTTATTTATTTACTAGCCGCCTTTGGCGACCAGTCGGTTCGCCAATCTTAATGTTCGTTAAAATTTTAATAATTAAATATTTTATGCAATTCCAACTTTAATAGATTCTTCAGCAAAATATTTTAAAACTTCAAATTTTGATAGTCATATAATTCACTCATAATATTATAAAGGCCTTCAGTCATAACGTG
This sequence comes from Argiope bruennichi, assembly GCF_947563725.1. Classification (NCBI taxonomy): domain Eukaryota; kingdom Metazoa; phylum Arthropoda; class Arachnida; order Araneae; family Araneidae; genus Argiope; species Argiope bruennichi. The sequence goes on from NC_079155.1 coordinate 47,802,205, forward strand.
ATATGTATCTCTCTAATTTTCTGTTACCCCTCGTAGAATTTATGCTTTAAATTAAAGTGTAAAGGATTAATCTGCAATTAATATAATAATATTTTTTACTGAAACAAAGCATTTTTTTTAATAATATGATTACTGATAATAGAGTCACTGAGCGTTTAAACTTTATGGGCACTAAAGAATATCTTTCTTAATTTATATAATATCTCAAGAATTTGTCAACAAAATTTTCTCAGATTCATCATGAACGGATTGATTCATTAACAATGTTTCATTTTAAATGCATCAAACACTAAGAAAATAAAATGAATCGTTTAAAATAATCGGTCGAAAACAGGTTTAAAAAAACTACTTAAAAAACGATGTACTTAAAACTATAAGCATATACAAAAAAATATATAACTAACATAAATACAATTTACTTACAAAAGCATACAACTAACCTAAAAGTAATTTAAATCGTCCGTTGTTAATGGTTGCCATGCCAACAATCAGAACACAGTGCGCATGCGTGAATTTTCTTCGCCTTTTACGCTAACGCAAATGCGTGAATTTTTCTACGGCAGTTGGGGTAACGCTATGCAGATTATACATTTTTAATTTCCTTTATTCTGTGTTATTTTAATTCAAAAGTACTTCAGAATGAATCTGAAACATGGATTAATTAACAATGTTTAATTTTAAATGCATAAAATATTAAGAAAATATACAGAATCGTTTGAAATAATCCGCCGAAAAATCTTAACCCTAGCCTCATTACTGTTAGGAGAAAAAAAGAACTAAAGTCTAAATCATTTGGCGTTGGGGAAAATGGAAGATTATTTTGGCGGAAAAGTTGGCGGTGGGGAAAATGGAAGATTTTTTTGGCGGGAAAGTTAGTTTTTAATTAATAATTAAAATTCTAATTAAAATTTCAAAAAAAGGGACCCCAGGTGCACATTCCCGACCTCTAAGGTATACATGTACCAAATTTGGTAGCTGTATGTCAAATGACCTGGTCTGTAGAGCGCCAACACACACACACACACACACACACACACACACACATTGAGCTTTATTATAAGTATAGATTTATTTTCCATTTTCATTGAACATTGAATTCTAAATGTGCAAAAATTAATCAAACATTTTTGAAAAGCAAAACAAGATATCAAAATTAATTACAGGAGATGGACAAGGCATCCCTAATGGACGAAACGTCGCTGGATCAAACTTTTCCATTCTTAATTTGTACTCTTTTGATGTTTTCTATCTCCTTTCATATTTGGTCAATAAATTTGGAATCATTTTCTATATTTGACAGTTTAATTATGCTTTTATTGTTGGTTAACAATTTACTTGATCATTGTAGTGGCATTTTTTTGCATCATCCAGAAAAGAAAACAGTTATGGAGCTGAATATTGTAGCAAATAACAATACACAGAAATTTTAGCAGGTGTTTACAGTTTTCATAACAGCATATCCCCATTTAGTCGAAATCTCAATTATTCACAAGACAGATTATTGAATTAATAGAGAATCTCTAAGAACGAATAATTGAAATGAATGAATAACTCACTGCTTGTGTCGTACTTGACACCATTTAGCTCCGAAAAGCATGGTACCATAGCAGTGCTGCCAGCCAGGGCCGGTGGCCAACAGGATACTCCATCCCAGTTGACAGTGCAGAACAACTGGCTTCCTGAAATGAAAAATGATAAAAATTATATTCTTTTTTCTTAAATCTTCAATACAAAATCGATTATGTATTTCATTTGACATTTTCACGCCATTTCAGATAAATATGCCACTATAGTACCTTAAACCAGCTACTCCAACCCGCCACTAGGGCAAACGGATAAATCTGATTGACCGGACCGCCACTACAGCAACACTGACGGGAAAGTTGAATCCTAAGGTCACTAAGGAATTCTGGGATGACAGGAGAATCGTTTGCAATCCAATGAGATTCTTTCTTTTAAAAGGGAGTTGATTATTTTCATATTTATTTCATGCTGTGACAGTATAAGCATGTTTCGTTTTCATTGAATTTCGCAGAGTTTGAGCGATGTTTTAGACAATACAAAATTCGCAAATCAAAAATAGAAAGGTACAGAAAGAAATTGTATGAGACAGTCTTTCTCTATATTTCTTATTTGAGAAAGTATAAATGCAAAGAATGGGAAAATAAAAATTTGTTTCTCATTCAGAGTTTTAGAGTTTTAAATTATTAATTTTTTTTTCCGAACAAAACGAGTTAAAGCTAACCATTTGTTGATCTGCATTTTCTCTTGCGTGTGAATGAGTCAACTCAAACCTAAAATTATAATTCTATATCAAATTTATGTTTCAATCGGTTGGAAAAGTGGAGAACAAAATACATATTAGCGTTTCTTTTCTATACTGTGAGGCACAAAACACTCATGTTCGGGATTCTGAAAATAAAAATCTGAGCACTTGTGGTGCTCCGGCCTAGCAGAAGATCCACTGTTTAATTTAATGCGAGAGGCGAATAATATCTTTACTACAGATTGTGTGAGAAAGAGTTTCAGTGAGTTTAATTGATATATTTTTTAACTGTATTTAAATTTTTACTGTTTTTCCATGTTACTCCATCATACATAAAAATATAATCATGTTCTTTAAAATCAAAAATTAAATCTTCAAATGATATGCTTGACATATTTATGCACTAGAATTTTATTCCAATCTTCAATTTACTAACGTTTTTATATTTTTACTTTCTCGTACACGTAGTATAGAGAAAGTAAAGGAATCATCAAAAAATTTGGACTTGAGATTTTGATGAGTCTCCGCGTTTTAGATCTCCCTGAATTCGAAAAACACACTTTTGAAAAATGCCCGACTGTCTGGCTTTGACAAAGATAACTAAAAAACGCTTTGAGGTAGACGGTTGAAATTTGGTAAGTGGTCTTTACACTAAATTTTCAGATTTCTTTAAAATCTGCCCAGAGAAAGCACGTCTGTCCGGCTATTCGAACATGAGTCAACACAATAATTACAAAACAAAGAGAGCTAGATAGATAAAATTTGGCACAGGGATTTAATATCTATAGAGAAGAGATTTAACAAATTTTAAGCCAAATCCAAATACAGGTTGGCCGTCTGTCGTTATGTAATTTCAGAAACATATAAACCGGCAATTCAAAAACGCAATCCCTTAAATAAATCAAATTTGGTATGGGATTTTGTGATTATAAGTGCAGTTTTGTATCAAATTTTTATTTCAATAGGTTAAAAAAAAACGTGTCTAAAACACAAATTCGATTTTTGGATACTGTGGTGAAAGCTTATAAGCCAGTTAACAACTACGCTACCCGAGAAATTGCTTTTGTATCGTGGTCATGTTACTGGATTGCGAACCACGAAGTCCCAGGTTCTAACCTCGCTCATCCCAATCCGTTACATTGGTGGTCTCGGACGATGATCCTTCAAACTTCGTACAGCTGTTGTGGCGCCATCTACCCCACAGCAAACCAAAGTCGTCAGATTCACTTGACGCGGCAATAGCATCAGCAACCACTCACCCACACACGCTCGTCATAACGCTTGGCACTACTCAAATGGGTACAGGCGCATTAGAATCAATAGCTAATACATCACGACTCAACAGCCATATCGTTCGTTTCACCTCCGACTCACTGGAGGGAGAGTCTGTGGTGAATGCTTATAAGTCAGTTAACAGCTACGTTATCCGAGAAATTGCTTTTGTATCGTGGTCATGTTATTGAGCTGCGAACCACAATATCCCCAGGTTCTATTTTCGCTCAATTCAATCCGCCAGAATACTATTAATGCATGCCAGGGATTAATCGGCAAATAACTCAACAAGGATGACACGATAGATTCAATAAAAATGCCAAACTCACTCCAAACGTTATTATTTCCTAACCATTGTGCGCTAATGATATTCAAGTTTATTAGTGCCTTCTCTAACATGGCAAGTTTATTAGGGTGTACGCAAGAAAGTTGCGGGGTGACCATTCCCGCTGGTTGATAATTCCTTTCATTTCCCTTTTTAAGTAAGAAATTTATTGCAGCCTTTTTACATAAATATATGCTGAAAAGAAAGGCTGAAGCATACAAATCAGTTTGAAAATGCATTATCTAAAAATATCAAAACTTATATGGAAAGTAAAGGAAAAAAAAAAAAAAACAGGTTTTGCTGCTATTTACTTAAACTCTGTATGCTCCTCGTGTTGAGAAAAACGCTGATTCACATTAAAGAAACTTTAACCGTGACTTTTATGGCTAATTGAATATTCTTTTCAAGAATCAAAAACAAAGCTGCGTGTTCGGTTAATGTTCAGGATACACGAACATTGCGTGTTTTTGAACATTACGAACGAGGGCATGTTCTAGTAAAGGGCTGGTTTAAATGAGATATTACTTTCTGACGGAAGATTATTATACGGAAATAGACTATTGATGAGGAAAACTATCACAGAAAGACAATTTAAGAAACGCAGAAGGTACTCAAAGAAATGAAAACTGTCTCAAAATTGGGATTGGCCATCTATAGAGACTCGTTAAGGCTACAGCGTTGCAAAGACTATTGCTCAAAGCTTGGGACATACAAAGTGCAACATATTATTTTCATCGGATTTTTATTTTCGCAACCGTGGATCGTAGATATATAGTTCCAATTGTAGAAAACTTTCAAATGAGGTATTAATATTTATTCCTGTTATGGTATTTCTGAAAGTTAAAAAAAAATTATAAAAGTTGCGAAATTTATTTTATATGATTTTCTGTTTCATCATAATTACAGTTACTTCTGTTCTAATTATAGTTACTTCTGTTGGACAAAAATGACAGAAATATTTCATCTCAAAATTTGCGATGACTTAGTTTATGAGAATTTCTATATTAGATTGCATTATATATATTTATTTTGTATAAGTCAAATTAAGTAGTTAATTAATATGGTGAAAAGGACGGAAATGTCCAGGAAAAATATAACAATAAATTTGGTTTCTTCAGAACAGAAAGATTAAATCTGAGATGACTCATTTTATGAGAATTTATATGTTAATTAAGTATATTGACTGCATCAAATTAATTAATCGAAGCCCTGAAAATGAAAAAAAAAAAATGTCCAGGAAGACTATAACATGAAACGTTTGACTTCTGTAGTGAAAATAGACAGAAATATTTCATCTTAAAATTTAAATTGACTCAATTTGAGAGAATTTCGATTCTAGACTGCTTTATATATACTAAATATATCAAATTAAATAACTAATAGATACATTTAAAATGGAAAAAAAAATGTCTAGGAAGAATCAGATAAATGGTAGTGTAATACACCACCAGTGAGGCTATAACGCACCTGTAAATGGGATTATTATAATAACAATAGTACCGCAGCTATACATTAAATAAATGCATCTGTGGTGAAATTGGAACTGTTTATTATTATTTAAAGGAAAGCATAGAAATCTCGGAATTAAAAAAGAATCTGAAAGTTGAAAAGGATGATTTAAGTACAATACTTATGGCATCAGATAATCTTAAAACACCGAAGGACATGATGGTGAAAATTGTTTGGTATTGAATATTGCGCATTTCGAGGATATTTTCTTAATACGGTGGCCTGCTCCTCGTTTGACAGGATAATATGTGTACAGGCAGATGAGGTGGAAGGTCAGTGATTGACCACTTTGTAAAATGTCAGTTCGATGAATCGACCAGTGTTATATATGGATTTTGCTTAAGACAACAGTCGGCCACAACATTTCTTGTCGATATTGCTTCATTTAATGGTGGCGAGGTGATCGGCTGTACACAAAAAGTAGTGCATCTGTACATAAACTGCATCAGTTCAAATTCTAGGCATACAGAACAGAATTCTCTACAGATGGCTATCTATAGAGACTCGTTAAGGCTACAGCGTTGCAAAGACTATTGCTCAAAGCTTGGGGAGTAGTGCATCTGTACATAAACTGCATCAGTTCAAATTCTAGGCATACAGAACAGAATTCTCTACAGATGGCTATCTATAGAGACTCGTTAAGGCTACAGCGTTGCAAAGACTATTGCTCAAAGCTTGGGAAGTAGTGCATCTGTACATAAACTGCATCAGTTCAAATTCTAGGCATACAGAACAGAATTCTCTACAGATGGCTATCTATAGAGACTCGTTAAGGCTACAGCGTTGCAAAGACTATTGCTCAAAGCTTGGGAAGTAGTGCATCTGTACATAAACTGCATCAGTTCAAATTCTAGGCATACAGAACAGAATTCTCTACAGATGGCTATCTATAGAGACTCGTTAAGGCTACAGCGTTGCAAAGACTATTGCTCAAAGCTTGGGAAGTAGTGCATCTGTACATAAACTGCATCAGTTCAAATTCTAGGCATACAGAACAGAATTCTCTACAGATGGCTATCTATAGAGACTCGTTAAGGCTACAGCGTTGCAAAGACTATTGCTCAAAGCTTGGGAAGTAGTGCATCTGTACATAAACTGCATCAGTTCAAATTCTAGGCATACAGAACAGAATTCTCTACAGATGGCTATCTATAGAGACTCGTTAAGGCTACAGCGTTGCAAAGACTATTGCTCAAAGCTTGGGAAGTAGTGCATCTGTACATAAACTGCATCAGTTCAAATTCTAGGCATACAGAACCAGATTTTTTTTTTAGTTGTGTTCATTAGGATATATGTAAAATATTACTAAATATTACCAAATTATACTAAAATGTACCTCCTACCATCTCGTTATAGGTAAGAAGTAGGTATTCCACGAAATTTTTGTGCCCACTAGGGCGTCTAGAGCCAACCGCCATATCAGAAGCTTCTCTGAGGTATCCCCCAGGAGATTGTTTGTATTTATGTCTGAAGATCAGATAAAAACCATTTTTGACCATGTTATCATCGTCAAATTTATGTGGAATCATAAGAGAAATTCAACATTAGAGCAATTCTAATTTTTTTCTTTCAAATCCCAGTTTTATAAATTAAAGCCATGCATCGTTATAGCTTTGTTACTACCATAAATATCGGCAAAGTCTATTTATTTAAGGGCTTTATAAAAGAATTTACCTTTTTTCTGTATTAAAAATATTATAAAAAAGTTATTGGTTCAGTGAATTATATATTTACGACATGTTCAGTATCTGAAGGTATGATCGCTGTTGAATGTTCTTTCCCTAAAATAAACTATTCCTGTTGGAAAAAAGTTAAAGAAGATAGAAAAGTAATTCAATTTTCCAACAAAGTCTACTTTCATGATATTATATATTCTTTTTAACATACAGTTTCCTTAATAGATATAAAGAAACTAATTTATTTAATCTATAGGACTGGTAGGAAGAATTATGTGAACGAATTAAGATAAGAGCAACTAATTTTAATTCAAAGTTTTAGGAGAATTCAACTATTGAAGATTATTTTTTCAAGTGCTAGCTATATGAAATCTAGTTTTCAAAAATGGACAATGCTAGTATTAATACATTGCTCTAAAATGCTATTCTTTTTTTTTATAATCTGAATGTCAATTTAAAGAAAATAATATTATTGTATTATACTGAATGAACGAAATAACTTGATAAGGCTCACATTAAAAATGAAATACAATCATGTACGTAGTTATGCTATTACTAAGTTTCAATTTTTCGCAAAAATCTGTACCCACCATTCGAGGTAAAGTCATCGCTTAAGCTCGAGAAGTTGCAGTAGAGTTGTGTCAGGGTGAATTCATCGACGGAGGGGTAAACGGTCGTCAACAAGTCCACCGACTCCGGTGTCATCGCAAGTCTTGACTATTAGGTCTGGAAGTTCATTGTGCTCGAAACTGTTGAACCATAGCTACCCTTCATAAATCACTGAAATGGAAATAACAATTAATAAAACACAATGGGCATAAATACTTAGCTGATATTATTTATTTTTTAAGATAAAGATAAATATCCTACAGAACGGTCACAAAAAATCATTTTTTGAATAGGAAAATTTATTGGACAAAGCTTATCATACTCAGTTTTTTTTTTTTAAATAGTAAATATCAAAATATAAAGTTTAGAATTTATAAATGCCGGCGTCCAGGCATAGGAGTAGCGCGTTTTCCCCGTGATTTGGAAGTTCCGGGTTCGAGTCCCGGTTAGGGCATAGTTTTTCCACATCTGTGTTCTATCTGTAAGGTGTATGAATGTGCTCCCTTCCATAAAAAGGGGTTGTACCCCAGCGAATGTGACGCATGAAGTAGCTAAGTCGTATTCTTGGCCTTAGTTGGTGCTACTGAACAAACAAGAGACGCTCACTCGGCTTAAATCGCTGACAGATAAATTATCTTAGTTAAAAGAGTTATCTTAGTAAATTTCAGCACGTTATTCATTTGTGATTTGAACAAAATCAGTGCGATATTCTTATTCTCATCATTTTTTCACTGTAATTATTCTTGAACAATTGATGAATTGCGCCTTTTGTTAATTCAATAAAAAAGGCGCAACATCTTTTATCCCATATCTCTGTGCTACAATATCATGGAAAGGTGAGATACATCTTTACTTTCTCGTATATGAACTATAGAGAAAGCATAATAATTGTCAAAATATTCGAACTTCAAATTTTGATGAATCTCCATGTTTTAGACATACCTGAGTTCGAAAACATTTTTAGTCTATCCGTCCGTCTGTCTGAGACAAAAATAACTCAAAAAAACGCTTTGAGCTAGATGGATGAAATTTGGTATGTGGTCTTTACACCAAAATGCAGATTTCTATCAAATTTTGAGTAAAATCAGTTCAGTGGAATTCAGTCTGTCCAACTGTTCGAATATAAGTTAGCAACGAAGAGAGCTAGATAGATAAAATTCAGCACCCATACTAAACATCTTTAATATAGACGTCTACAAAATTCCAAGCGAAAACCACAACTTTCAGTTTGTACTTTCAGAAACTAGTAAACAGGATAATTCAAAAACGCAATGATTTAAATATATAGAATTTAGTATGTGATTTTGTGACTTGTTTAGTGTAAGTGTAGTTTTATGTCAAATCTTTGTTTGAATCGATTGGAAAGAACGCGCCTGAAATACAAATTCGATCTTCGGACACTATTGACCGCATACCAGGGATTAATCGCAATAAAGAAAAAAAAAAACTCTCCAAGGACGACACGATTGTTTTCTGTAAAATTGCTAAATTCACGCCAAAAATTAATATTTCGAAACTATTGTACGTCAATCTTTATTTGAGAATATACGAGAAATTTTGGGGGACACCAATTCTTCCGGTTATTTTATGAAAACCCTGAAGGATGCAATCAGGAGGAGTGTAAAGCGTCGTGTCCATGATAAGAGCCGTTCCTTTTAATTCCTCTTCTCGAAAAAAGAGAACTTCTGAGGGTAAAATTTTTTGGCTCCATCTTGAAATTTTTCTTTCTTATTGTAGTGCACAGATATTTTTGTTGAATTATTAAACAAAATTCTGGAGAGCATTTGGAGTTACACCAAAATCTCTCATGGTGAATGTATTCATTTATTACTTATATATTATTTCAGTAGCATTTATTATGTATTATATTTTCGTTCCTTATATATTATTTCAGGAGCATTTCTTATATATTATATTTTTGTTCCTTATATATTATTTCAGGAGCATTTCTTATATATTATATTTTTATTCCTTATATATTATTTCAGGAGTAATTTTTATATATTATATTTTCGTTCCTTATATATTATTTCAGGAGTAATTCTTATATATTATATTTTTGTTCCGTATATATTATTTCATTCATTCTTATATATTATTTCAGGAGCAAAAGTAATTTCTGTAATAAAAATTTAATTTTCTCTCTTCATATTAGGTCTCGAATTTGCAATGCGATGTTAGATAGATAAATATAATGGGAACTTGTATAGCCCAATCAACACAGCAGGTATGAGGTTTCTAAAATAAAACTAATTACATCTTTATCTAGATTTGAAATTTCAAAATATTTGGCTGAAGAAATTGATAACATCAAATTACGCATGACATATTTTTGCATATAATAATTCTGACGAATGTAATAATCGCCAGAGTTGGCTTGTTTTAAATGAAAATAAAGTGAATTCGCTTTTACACTTTTTGAGGTACATATAATAATACCAGACATCTTGAATTAATTTCAATTTCGACTCTTTTACTCTTTTAGAATAATAGTTTTAGAATGCAAATATATTCTGTATTTAAATATATTCTGTATAATATATAAATATATTCTGTATAATATATAAATATATTCTGTATAAATTTATATTATATAAATACTCAATGGAAATAATAAAAATAAAATATTAAAATTTTAATAACTGTTAAAAGTATATTTTTGAAATTGTTCCATTAAGTTCTATTTTTAAAAATTAATTTTTGGATTTCGTTAACCAATTCTCTTCGCCACTTCTTCTTTCTTTCTTGTTGCTCCTCTCCAAGCCAGCGTTTTAAATTATGTTCATAGATTTTAGAATAATTTGAATTGAAGGTCCGAGAGGAACTGTAAAATCGCGATAAATGGTAAGCCTAACTTAAAGCGAAAAACATTGCAATGCAACGTATTTAGAAGCAGAAAAATAAAAAATAAAATTTCAGACATCTACTTCATCTTTTATATTATTTTTAACTAGATAAAAGGCCTAGTTGCTAGTTTTCTGTCTTCTCCAGTCAGAATCTATCAGCATTAGCTAATTAAGTACATCTCTCTGGAGTATAGAGCTTATATCTAAGATCATCACTTTTGGTCTAAATGTCAAAGAGGCACTTAGGTTCTTTTCCCATGTGACCCTTGGATGTGTCAAGAGGAAAAAAGAACAGCCCTTGCAGTTGAAAAAGTGAGTATTGCAAGCATAAAATGCTCGATTCTATACTTCATCCATATTATATATATATATATATATATATATATATATATATATATATATATATATATATATATATATATATATATATATATACAGTAACCAAAAATATAAGCATTATGTAATTAAAACCTATTATTGAAACAACCTAAAATCAAAATTATTTTGGAAACGAAACTAAATTAAAACTAAAAAATTATTTCGGAATCAAACTAAAAACTAAAAAAAGAACAAAAAAGCACCATTGTATTTAGAGAGCGCAAATGCAGCTACTACTAAAACACAGATGAATCTAGACAATTAGTAATAAAAACCCAGTTAATAGGAAAAAAAGTATCAAAATTAAACCAAATAAAATAAGAATCTAACTTGAAGACTTTCTCAAGGGTCACCCTCAGGCAGGGATTCAAAATAATTGATTTTTTTTTCTGTGAGGAATCCAGATTGTCCAACAGTTTTGACCCCTCCCTCATGACCCCCAAATTCCCTGAAATTAGGCCTAAGTGATATACCATTTTTACAAAAAAGAAAACAATAAATTAAAAGAATACGATCACTAATAAGCAAAAGTACAATAACATAAAATAGCCATATAAAAACTCTCATAACCGATTATGAAAACAAAAAGGAAAGAACAAACCAACAGCAGGCAAAAAACTTTTTTACATAAGCGGTCCCATTTTTGTTTCTCGCGCCCTAAACTGTTTTTGCTAACGTCATTCAAGGTAAAAATAATTGGAGGGTCTCAGAGCCATCTATTGAATTAGTTCATATGAAACGGAAAGTCTATTTTTATTTTAGGCAAAGGATTAATCTCAAATCATCTCTTTTTTTTATTAAAAAAATAATATTGCAGTAGTTTCTGGAAAATTTATTATTAGTTAAATTTTTTATGAGATTATTTGTTGCTTCAATATAGGAAATTTTGTTATTATAAATTCTTTTAATCCTATTAAATTGTGAGAAAATTATTTTCTCACAATTTAGACAAAAATGTGACAGCTTATGTAAAAATTTTTTTTTGCCTGCTGCTGGTTTGTACTTTCCTTTTTGTTTTCATAATTGGTTACGAGAATTATTATATGGTTATTTTATGTTATTGTATTTTTGCTTATTAGTAGTCGTATTCTTTTAATTCATTGTTTTTGTTTCTTTTTTGTAAAAATGGTGTATCTCTTAGGCCTAATTTCAGGGGATTTTCAGATCACGAGGGGTCAATACTGTTGGACAAAAGTCTGGATTCCACACAGAAAAAAATCCCTTATTTTGAATCCCTGCCTGAGGGTGACCCTTGAGAAAGTCTTCAGGCCAGATTTTTATTATATTTGGTTTAATTTTGATACTTTTTTTTCCTAGTAACTTGGTTTTTATTACTAATTGTTTGTTGTTTGTTTCTTATGGCACTTGCCACTGACAAGCCCACTGTTACGAAGACAGCGATTTAAGCCTGAGGGGAAACGTCTCTTATTTTTTATAGCAGCGCCAACTAGGGCCAAGAGTACGACTTTGCCACTCACGCATCACTCATTCGCTTGCACAACCCCTTTTTACAGGAGGGCACATTCACACATCTCACAGATAGAACAACAGAAGAACAACCATGCCCAAACCGGGACTCGAACCCGGGACGCCCAGATCACGGGGAAGACGCGCTACCCCTATGCCAGGACGCCTAACAATTACTAATTGTATATATATATATATATATATATATATATATATATATATATATATATATATATATATATATATATATATATATATATATATATATATATATATATATATATATATATAGGTAAAAAGGTCGAAAAGACCAAAAAGAGCAATATGAAAGGACCAATTTTACTTTCAAAGTTCGATGGACCATAAAAAGAAGAGAAATATAGAAACAACACAATCATGGGTATTTTTCGACATAATTGCCGTGAAGGTTAAGGCATTTCGTATATCGGTGGATCAGATTACAGATGCTCTTTTCGAAGAAAATTACTGTCAAAAATGTGAGATGGACCTTTACGTTCCTTTGAAATTCCTCATTAGTCTAGAACTTCTCTGAACTTTCTGTTAAAAAAGAATATTGATTAGGAATGTCTAAATATTAACCCTTAAAAGTCACACTTTTGGTATGCTGGTCGACCAGCTCGTTGTCTATGATACAGCATCCTTCATTTTATTCGAACACTTTCATCATCTCTTTAAACAAGATCTTCTGCAGCCCTTTGTCCCCTTCATGGAGAATGCGGCTTAGAGCCGAATGATTTTTATCTTTTTTCTGAGTTAAAAATCTAGCTAGGAGTTCAAAGCTACCAGACTGATAGGGATCTTTCATTTCATATAATTTGCAGTAAAGTTTTTCAAAGAGGGAATAAGAAACAAAGGCTACCGCTGTGACAAATGTCTGAATGTTTAACGGTGATTATGTCGAAAAGTGACCATTTTTGTGCGTAACATTTTTTTATAAATTCATCTTTTTCTATATTCCTGTCTTTTTTATGATCCATCGGAGATAAAAAAAAAATGACACTCATATTTTGTAATAAGATCAACAATCTAGCTTACACTTTAAAAAAAATTACTTATGCAAACACATTTTTTTCATTGATAGAATGCCAAATTGATGTAAAATTTTATGTTAAATCCGTCTGGTAGTTGTACGCCGCAAGAAGTCCAACAAATTCGGAATCAGATAACGAAATTTTATCCCACAAGAAAATAAGAAATGCAAATAGCAAAACAGCCATATCATACAAAAGGACAGCCTTCGCATAAATCAACAACACACATGCAAATAACAAATCATCATTAAACAGCAACAACAGCACAATAACGCCCAGAATGCATCTAGAGGGATAGCTCCGCGTTTAATGTTCCAAAGAGGGAATTAATATTCATGTGAATGCCTTCGTTTATATAGTTTCCTTGATATGGTGCTGAATTTTCCAAAAGAATCTCTGAAACTTGGGTCTTAACTGAGATATTGTCAAAATTCTTGTACGTTCCTGAGCCTTCATTTTTCGACATATAAGCACCAAATTTATTGCCAGAGGCAGAGTTTATCAATAAGTCATACAATCACCATCCATTAAAAGTATCTGTAAATTTCTCTTCCTTAACATGATATTAATTGCGACTAAAACATGTAACAGATTCTTAACATTATAAACAATCCGAATTTGTAAGTTTTAATGCACAAAGTGTTCTGTTTTCATAAAAAACATAAATCGAAGCAATTATGCAATTAGGAGAAAACAATCATTTTATGGGTTTCGAACTCACTATCGAAAACTGTACCTAAGTGTGTATAATTTACACCCAAAAATCGAACCAACTATTAATTATTAAACAAATGAAAGCCTAACTGAATTAAATAATAACAGCATTGAAATTTATTTCTGTATTGCTTTGAGAAAACAAACAACAAATTCCAAAATGTTTTGGAACAAGTTCCTTGTTGTTTAATTATAAAATATGAAAACAACTACTTTGTATAACCAATCGAGACAATGAGATGTAATGCTATAGTCAAAACAATGCTCTTATCGGACATGATTGGGGATTGCAGTCGAGTGCTCCGGAAACACATCTATTCTCAGTATGCAAAATTGAAAGGACGGGACAGTAGATGAGAAGTTATTTGAAAGCAGCTCGAGATTAACATGTCCGTTCTCCACTTCATGTACGGACATTCATAAGCTTTCGCTAATCGTCAAATTGAGCAAAATAAACATTCAAAAAGGAGATATATTGTTCCTTGGCGAAAGGAATTATGTGGATACAGAAATGAAAATTTGAAATACATTAAAGAAATGTCTCCATTAAGCATCGATTAATTATACATAAACTAAACGAATGATGTAAAATGACATATAAATGAATAGACATATACCTGAAATCTTATTAAAAAAAACATTGATTATTATGAATTTAATTCCACTATTCCAGATTCATTTAAATGTTATATTTTAAACAAAAAAAATTAAGCTAATATAAATGTATTGCTATATAATGTTGAAAACAATTATACATTTTAAAATTATACATTTATTATAAATATGAGATATACCATTTTCTGTATTGCATATCCTAAGTATTAACTACACATTTTTATTTTCTCATATAAGTAGTATAGAGAAAGTATAGTAATCGTTAAAAAATTCGAACTCGGGATTTTGACTATCTCCACAATTTAAACCTTGTGGTGAAAGCTTATAAGCCAGTTAACAGCTACGCTACCCGAGCAATTGCTTTTGTATCGTGGTCATGTTACTGGACTGCAATCCACAAGGTCCCAGGTTCTATCCTCGCGTATCGCAATCCACTATAACCTCTTAGAGTTCGGAAAATGCATTTTTTGGAAAATTTCCGTCTATCTGTCTGTGACAAAAACCCTTGGAAACAGATGTACGAAATTGGATATACTCTCTTTATATCAAATTTGTAAATTCCGATCAATTTTTGAGCAAAATCCGCTCAGAGGAAGTCTGTCTGTCCGGCTATTCGAATGTAATTTAACACGATAACTGTAAAAGGAAGAAATCTCTGGGTAGATAAATTCGAAACACAGATTTAACATCTATAGTCCAGATAAATATAAAATTTTCAGCCAAATCCAACGAGAGATGGAGCATCTATCGGTTTGTACATTTGGAAACATGTAAATGCGACAGCTCAAAGACGTAATGACTTAAATATATCGAATTTGGTTTGTGATTACAAGTGTAGTTTAGTGTCGAATTTTTATTTCAATCGATTGGGAAAAAGCTTAAAAATACAAATTCGACTTTCGGGTACTACTAATCCCATTGCAGGGATTATTCGCCAAAAAACTCGCCAAAGTTGACACGAAAGATTTAATAAAAATGCTAGATTCAAGCCAAAAGTTAATATTTCGTAACTATTGTACGCCAATGCCATGTAAGGCGTTCTCTGGTATAGCACCTTTATTAGAGAGTATGCGAGAACGTTTTGGGGAGACGGCCACGCTGATTTATTTTATACGATACTTCAGGGAGAGTTTAATTTTAAAAAATCCTGGCTGGTTTGCTGATTTGTTAATACTTATTAAGTTCAACATTATAAGTAATTTGTAAATTCCGATCAATTTTTGAGCAAAATCCGCTCAGAGGAAGTCTGTCTGTCCGGCTATTCGAATGTAATTTAACACGATAACTGTAAAAGGAAGAAATCTCTGGGTAGATAAATTCGAAACACAGATTTAACATCTATAGTCCAGATAAATATAAAATTTTCAGCCAAATCCAACGAGAGATGGAGCATCTATCGGTTTGTACATTTGGAAACATGTAAATGCGACAGCTCAAAGACGTAATGACTTAAATATATCGAATTTGGTTTGTGATTACAAGTGTAGTTTAGTGTCGAATTTTTATTTCAATCGATTGGGAAAAAGCTTAAAAATACAAATTCGACTTTCGGGTACTACTAATCCCATTGCAGGGATTATTCGCCAAAAAACTCGCCAAAGTTGACACGAAAGATTTAATAAAAATGCTAGATTCAAGCCAAAAGTTAATATTTCGTAACTATTGTACGCCAATGCCATGTAAGGCGTTCTCTGGTATAGCACCTTTATTAGAGAGTATGCGAGAACGTTTTGGGGAGACGGCCACGCTGATTTATTTTATACGATACTTCAGGGAGAGTTTAATTTTAAAAAATCCTGGCTGGTTTGCTGATTTGTTAATACTTATTAAGTTCAACATTATAAGCTGAATTAAATTCATTAAATTATTTTTTTCACTAACTCTTTGACAAGCAAAATAAGTTCGAAGCTTCATATTATGTTTTTAAAGAAAAATAGAATAACTTCGTCTTCATTTACATCATCGCTTAAACTATTCAAACGAAAGAAAGGAATCCACACATCCCGCAGACTTGTAAAAGTTTCTCCTTTAACAGGAATGGAGCAATTATGACTGAAATAGAAAATTAAAGAGTAAACTTAATGAATTTTTAAAGTTTTTACGGCCTTTCTGCCCAAACGGTATTATATATATATATATATATATATATATATATATATATATATATATATATATATATATATATATATATATATATATGTATAGGCTTGTATATATTTTGAAATTTTTATTGTTTAACTAGCCGATTTATTAGCTACTGTTCGGAATTAAACTACTTTCAAATCTAACATTTTTAATGAAAAAAAAAACTATTTTTGTATAAATTATTATCATACAAAAAAAACCCTTTTACCGTCTGAAACATTTTGAAACTAAAATGAGAATATTATTAGAATCTGGCGAATTTTAAAAACCTTCAATAAATTTCTTTACACAAAAATCCACTGCAGCTAATCAATTATTTATTGAAAACGAAAAAATTAATAAAAATTTGAGAAAGTGGTAACACTGAAAAGAAAAAAAAAAGAATTTTAAGATGGCGTAAGGTTATTTTTTGTGGAATAATTTGCTCTCACGTTACATTTGAAAATAATGCAAAATTAATTTATTAAATCGGTTAATTTTTAACTTACTGAGAATTAAATTAATATTTGCATTTTGACAAATTGACGGTATTCTTTTTCTTGTCTGGAATACTAAGTGCACAAAGTAAGTTGAATTCTCTAACGTTGTTTAGAAGGAGATCTGGAACATACACACAAAACTACAAAGATTTTTATTTATACTAGGACTGAGTTCGATTATTTTATTTTATGCAAAAATTAAGTTTTTAATACATTGGCAACTCATGCTTTAGATTTTAAAAAGCTAATTACTTTTATTCATAAAAAAGCAAGAAAAATTGTATAAATTTCTAAATATATAATGCTAATATTCAGAATAGTAACACATTTTAAACAATACAAAAATATTAAACTAGAATTTTTCAATATCATTAAATTTAAAATTCTATACAAAACTACAAGAACAATAAATGAAACTTGACTTAAATTATAAACAACTTACAAAAAAAAATGCATCTATTTTTTTACACACTGAATTTTTTTGAATACCACACTTTTTTGATTATTTGAAGTTTTGAAATTACAAGGAGCGTTAGGGATGCTTGACGTCATGGCGTGGTCATAGTCTTTTGTTATATGTTCGCAGTTTGAAAAAAATGAGCAGCTGCGGTTGAGTACCATATAACATTTGTGACCGAATGTGAAAATATTCTACCATAAATGAAAAAATATAACAAACAATATATAATAAAACACATTCTAAAATGGATATTTTAAAAACAGGTGTTTATACAAAACATTATAGGGAATTTTTTTTTTTAATTTACTTTTAAGGAATCTGCTTTGAAAAGAATTAGAATCTATTGGTTTGATTCTGTACAACAAACTACAACATATTACTTTATATTTTGTTCCTTTTAAGGAATCTATTTTGAAAAGAATTACAATTTATTGGTTTAATTCTTTACGGAAAATTATAACATATTACTTTATGTGGAATTCATTATAGTGAATTTATTCAAAACGTACATTTGGTTTCGATTTCATAGTTATAAATATAAATTATGTAATAACAGAATCAAAATATCATACACACAAACATGATGATTTACGATTTTATTTCCTTTGTTTAAAAATTGGCTTAAAAAGATAAAATCATTCTACTTTCGAATTATAGCTATAAGTTCTTTAGATTAAAATATACATCCTTTGTAATTTAACAAAAGTAATTTGTAATCAATTTAAACACAAAAAGATTTTGATGTTATATAAAAAATTTAGTTGTTATTAAGTAGAACTATTAGAACAAAATTAGAGCACTAACACCCAAAATAAGCAGCGTGTTTAATAGCTGCATGGGAGCTCATTAAAGAATTTTTATTTTATCTGGTTGAAACACGACATTTGCTCCTCTGTTCTAGAACTAAAATGTTTCATTTCCGCTGAAGTGCTAATTTTTGCGTAAGAACAGAAACATCTGGACAGTTTTAATTAACAGGAATTAATTGCTGCAATTACTTAGGAACTACGTTTACATACCGATGGCATTCTGTTATCGTAGGAAGTCAGCAGGAGAGGTCTCCCGACAATTTTTCGCACACTCCCCAATTTTTTAACCATCTTCCCGCTTAAAATTGTGTATCGTGAATAAGGCTGCGAAATACCTTCTATAGTATAGATGCACAATGGATACGAAATATAGATCCTTGGTGTGAATCTAGCATTTTTACTGAATATATCTTGAGAATGTGTGTCTTGGACACCTTTCTGTAAACCAACTGATACCAAAATTTGACAAAGAATTATAGTTATATTCACAAGATGACGCACCAAATTTCATTGATTTAAGTCATTGCTTTTAGGAATTACAGCGTTCACGTCCATGAGAAAATATTGACTGACAGGTGGCCAATCGCTTAACATATTTGGTTCAAAATTTAATACAAATCCATATTTTAGATGCTGAGCCAGTATACCAATTTCATCTGCCTAGCTCTTTGTATTGTGTAGTTTAGGTTTAGGTTTAGTTATATTAACGTCCCGTTTGAAGCAACACTTGGGCTATTTTGGGACGGACCTCGTCATTTTGAACCGCGGTCAATGACGAGGACGACACCTGAGCTGGCACCCCCTCTCCACACCACACCATACCAGCGGGACGACGTTTGGTCAGGACGGATTTAACGTGCAACAGACCCCCTTACACGACGGTTCTTCGGTGGAATCGGGTCTCGAACCTGAAACCCTCCGGTTCCGAAGCCGAGACCTTACCACCAGGCCACCACGGCCTCTTTGTATGTTGAAGTTATCGAGTTCATTTGTACTCCGATAGCAAGTCAACAGACTTCCTTTAATTGATGTCCATTCAAAATTTAAAAGAAATATACATATTATGTCTGAAATCCACATAACAATTTCATATGTCTAGCTTAATGTATTTTTCAATTATCGAATTCACAGAAAGGCAGACATAATGCAGAAAATGTGTTTTTCTACTCAGGGTGATATCAAATACAGAGATACATCAAAATATCGAATTCAGATTTTGTGACGTTTGCAAAAAAAGTATATAAAAACGGAGAGTAAGTGGAAACAAAATTTGATATGAAAAAATTGTAGAAACAAGTTTACATACTTAATATCATGTATGTAAGTTGTTACATATTTGAGTTACATATTTTTATAAGCATGGAAAAACACATAATGGCAGACGGTCACTATTTAACATATTTCATTCAAGATTTGATAAGAATTAATATTATAGATTCTAAAATATAAAACGAAATTTTATTTACTAAATATACAGGGTGTCTCAAAACCTTGACCGCGGCTTTTATTCCTTAAATATTGATCTTAGACATATACTGTAAATTACAAAGTTGCATAGAAAAAGGTGCGAATTGCTATGAAATTGACTAAAATTTTCAGGTGATTAAACTTTAAAAAATACAAAATTTAAATTTTTATACGGCCTCCGTACAAAAAAATTACCAATGAGTAAAATGTGCCGCATCCTGTAATAAAGTCATGTACGAAATTTCAGCATTTTATCACAAAAAGTCTCAAAGATATGAAACTAATAAATGCTGACTTAAACCACTTTCCGATGCCTGGATATGAGTTCGCAAAGAGAAAAAAGCATATCGGATGTTCGTTTTTTAGAGGTCGTACACAAATTAACAAAGAAAGTAATGATTGAATAAATAAATAATAATTTTACTATTTATTGGTTCAAAAGTATTAAAAATGATTGGAAATAATAACTCAAAGGAAAGATTACATAAGTTCACTGACTGCTATTTTTAAGTTATATTTTGTAATTCATGATATAAAATTTTAAAGTATTTTTTAGGAAGCATAGATTTCAAAATTTGTATTTAAAACTAAAGATGTAAAGAATATTTTATTTCCTTAGGATGCATTTCTGCCTCGCTTCATCTGCACTGAAGCTGTAAACATTTGCATTTTAATTTGTGATTGATCCTTCTCCAACTTTGTTTTAACATATCTTTGATAAGTTTCATGAAAAAATTGCTCAAATTTTTTTACATGACCTTATTAGAGGATGGGGCACATTTTATTCCGTGTTATAATTTTTTTTTGTACGGGGTCCGTATAAAAATTTAAATTTTGTATTTTTTAAAGTTTAATCCCCTGAAAATTTTAATCGATTTCATAGCAATTTGCACCTTTTTTTACGCAACTTTGTAACTTACAGTATATGTCTACGATCAATATTTAAGGAATAAAAGCCGCGGTCAAGATTTTTGAGACACCCTGTATTATGTTTCTGAAATGCTCTGATTGCTTTCATGCACAACTGCAAGCCAACAGACGGTCAATCTCTTGACAGATTTTATTCAAAATTTGATTCTGCTCGACATTTTAGATGGTAAAAACGTGTAACAAATTTTATCCATTTGACTTTTTATATTTTGTATTTATAATGCTCATTTTTATTTGTATAGATAGAGAAACTTACTTTAAAGAACTTCATTTAAAATTTGACATAAATCTACAAATTTTGTGCAAAGATGACATACGAAGTTTCTCTTTGAGTGACGGTGCTCACAGAGTGAAATAATTCCAAAAATTTGTTGTTTTTTTCCTCTCAGGGTGGTCTGAAGTGTGGATATATCTCAAAATCGGGAATTCAAATTTTTTGACGATTATGATACTTTTTTTTTATATATATATATTTCGAATATAAAAAAGTTAAAAAAAAGCAGCGTTTGGGACAATTTTGTTCAAATAGTTGAATATAAAAGTCTGATATTTTGTAGATAAGATTGAAGAAAGTTTATGTGAAATTCAGCGAAGAACTTTCTTTTACGACATTTTCAAGAGAAAACGAATTGTACCAAACTAGAAAAGGACTTCTTTGAAGCCGATATCACAATTTGGCAAAAAGCACGTTCAATAAATTTGATTTAATAATTCGACTTTCGAGTTCATTGAGTCCAACTTTTCTTCAAACAACATTACAGTTGCATTAAGGTTACCAACCAGAGAAAACTTAGTGAGGCTTATATTGCATACGCTTACTTATTAATTTAGTTCCGAAGGTGCATTATACTGTTTTGAAACTGAATTTTCAGTCGGAGTAGAATTATACATTACCTGGCATTCTCCTTTTTACAAACTTCTAAAGTCCACTAGGGAAAGATAAGATAAAGATTTGTTTCTAAAATAATGTAATGAGCATATTTCTTTCATATGAAAGAGTACAGAACTCGCGATCCTCTAGTTTTGAAGTTACGAATCTATGAAAGTTACTGCGGACTGTTAGACCGACATCAAGAAAAATAAAAGAATAATTTAGTTCATTAGAAAATAAATTGGTTTATTTTAAAATGTAAAATAAATCAGAGACAAAAAAATCGCTCTCACTCTTAATTTACCGTTGAAGATCATAATAAAATATACTCAAAAGAATTAAAGGATTTTCTTAAATTTATACATCTAGAACTTTAGAAAAAGGGATAATTTTATACAACGCTGCCAACAAATTTTTATTAGCTTGAAGAAAATTAATTAAAGAACAGAAAACTTTGTATATGTGTGTCGAATTTCAAAATTTCGAAGTTAGAAAAGTAAGTAAATGGAGGTGTTTTATTTCTTTTAAATGTGGCAATATTATGCAGATAAAGGAATCAAAATATGAAATGAATTTATTTAATGTTTAACCATAGTTTTATTTTATTTATCATCTTCAGGTTTTATGAAAATATTGGGCCACTAGCTTTTATAAAGCTTACGAGCAATATCATGGTAAAAAGCTGGAATTTCCATAAATTACCATAAAACATACAATATGGTAAACTTTTCCATAAAAAGAATAATATGAATGTTATTTTCATAAAGAATAATAACATCCATATTATTCTTTATGAATATGCTCTACTTTTAGTAATAACAAAAACTTTAAGCCAAACTATAAATTCTTTAAAAGTAAGTTTCCGAAAACTTTAGTTTGTTGCAAGATAAAAAGTTGTCAGAAATATGTCCCTGCACACGTTAAAAACTGCCCTTGAAATAAAGAAAAAAAATGAAGTCATTGTTAAAAATAAACTCCTCTACTTAGAAAATATGATCTCGATTTTGCCATGAAAAGTTTCACTTCAAAGCTGACGAAATAGGCAAGAAGGCGATAAAAAACTAAAATTTTGAATATCTAAATACCTCAGCATATATTTTTTTCGGATAGCAAAAATTTATTTAGAATTTGGGTTATTGTGAAGACAGAACGCGTCTCAGTTTTCTTTTTCTTTTTGAACGTAGCATCAGTAGAATTTTTTTTTTTCAAAAATATCGTCTGCTCTAAGCTTTAATTTTTTGTGTTATTACTCTTTTAACTTTATTGCAGAAAGTTACTGTTCTTTAAATTGCCTTCATTTAAAGCTATTTCAAAGCAAAGTAATTGCTTTGTTTTTTTTAAAGAGTTCATTTGTTTGCAAGAAAATTAAGGGATAAAGGAACAATAAAAAAATATTTTAACTTAATGGGTGCCTTAAAAACGAATTAAAATATTCTTTTTTAAACAATTATTGAAGCCTATTAATGTTTTTTTAAATTTAAATTATTGAATTGTGAAAAAATGATGAATGCGATAATAAATTTTTTCAATCTTTTTCTGAGTCATTTCTTTATATAATAAAAAAAAAAATAAATGATAGGTCCGGTATTTTGTTCCATAACGCTTTGCCACCTCTACTTGAGTGGCATAATTCCTCGTTCATATAAAGAAACAGTTATTATTCAAATTGAGCAAAATGCGGATTTGCACTAAACAAGGACTTTTAAAGAGCGTGAATCAAATGAAAATCTGACGGTGCAAGGTCAAGTGAGTATGATGGGTGCAGGATAATTCTAACAGTCTTGTTTTTCTAGGGTCGTTTTTATTCAATAGATTAATTTAAAAGTGCAGAAGTACTTTTGCAGAATTATCCATCCAAAGACGCCTAAACATTTGTTATACATTGTTTTTTATTTAATTTTGAGCAAAAAAAAATTAATGTTACTATATTTCAAATATACTAAATGCAAAAATACTATTAGTTCTTTATGTAGAACTTTTATTGCCTTTTTGGAAAGCCGAATTAAATTTTTAAAATTAATCATTTATGCAATCAGAGGTGAAAAAAAATTAGCTGTTTTCTCAGTTTTAAAGTACTTTGACAATCAAAATTTTAACCAGACAGCAGGTGACTTTCATTGATTGCTTCTCAATTTATTTATTATGTGAACTTCTTTGTTAGATTATAGGATCATATAAATTTCTTGTTGCCATTCTGAATTGTCATATTGATCTAATTAAAACCGCTAAAGTTGTCTAAAACCGTTTTGCGTTTTCACGTGACTGTTACAATTATATAACTTGAGTTCATTAGGGAGTTTCATGCTCACAATAATCAGAACAAGTGCAAGGCTGCAGAAATGACAAAGCTGAAATGTTTAACTCAAACTTCAGATTAAAGCATTTTCCACGTGGAAGAAAACACGCTGTCAAATTATGGGTAAGAGATTTGATTATAATCAAATACAATTAATATTTCTGATGACTTAACAGTTCGTCAAAGGCAACTAATTTTTAATAAACACCAATATATTTACACAGAAAACAAATACATGCAATATATTCTTTAGAATCATATATATTCAAATAAATTGTGATCGCTAAAAACGTATAGATTGTTTTTTGGACATAAGTGCTAGTGTGTAATTAAATAAATACATTGATTAATTATTTTGAAATTCATTTTACTGTAAAAGCAGAATTTTTTTTAAATGAAACTTGCAGCTTCAATAAAGATTGTTTTTCTTTCATTGTTTTATAGCACAGTTAATTAAATAGAGGATATGTAAAAGAATTATTCCAAATTTTATAAAAAACTACAATTTTAATGTAAGGTTCACAAGCCAGATTTTATCAATGAATTATCAAAATATAAATCAATCAAATTCTAGGCCTTTTTGTGATTAAAACGTAGTTTGTATATATATTTCATATAAAGTTTGACAAAAAAGTATACAAATACGACAATTACTTAAAGTTAATTTATTATTTATACACAAATTCGAGTTAATATTTGCTAAACTTTCGAAAAGAATTCTTTTTAAAGAAAAAAAAAAATGCATTTAGTTTAAATTGCCTTAGAGCAAAACCGTTAAATTCTTGTTTCAATATTTTATCAATTTCTTAAGAACCTTATCTGCGGTTGTCACAAATTGTTAAATTATTCCGGAAAAAAGAAAGAAAATATTAAAAAAATTAATTTACAGGATCCAATGGAAATCGATTATCCTAAAAAGAAAGGAGTTGAAATTTTGTTAAATTGCTATTCTTCGGAATTTCGACGTTTAATTTCGATTGTTCACATTCTTTTCTTTATTTTCTTTTCTTTTTTGGAATAAGAATTTGTTTCGGACTGATTAAATAGATAAGAAGTTTTATAAAAAATGCACCTCATTTCTTATGAAATAAGTTTAAGTAAAGGATGTTTTTGTAATTTTTTATGCCAATTTTGCATATTGATTTCCCAGAAAGACTAGATAAAAGTTCGAAATGGAATTTCTGTGTGCTTAATTTTTGAGAAGACTCGAATCTCTTCAACTTCTTAGATATTTGTAGTTTTTGCGATTAACAATTTTTGTAGTAAATGGATTTAAATGAATTCTCTTAGAATTAAAAAGAACTATTACCAATGATAAATTTTTCGATTTGTGATAAATATTGAATAGAAATATCAGGTAGTGAATACTCCAAAAAAGATACCAATAATAGCATTTGTATAATGTATCAAATAAAGAAAAAGAAAAAAGAAAATTTTCTTTGCCCATTATACACTTTCACTTTATTTGATATGTTTCATGTTTGTATTCAGGAATTTTGTAACAGATTTTTCACTTACTTTCTGACGTGCTACTTTAGTCTTGTGCGCGATTCTTTTGTGTTCTCGACAACAATACAGTATTTTTGTGTTTTAGTTCAATTACCATTTAATCCGTTAATTTAATTTTAGTACGATTGCATAATAATGCTGTTACTAAACAATGAATTGAAATTCAAGATTAAAACATTTTGCACTCGTAGTAATGAATTCGAAATTTAAATTTATAAAGTAAAAAAGAATTAAAATGAAAAGTTACACTTTTTAGTTTATTAATAAAAGTGTGCTTTTAAAAATTGCCTTCATTACCTTTATTTATATAAGTCATAAAAAATATTTGTGTATAAAGACGAGATAAATACACTTCTAAGGGAAATACAAATAATGCATAAGTAAAGTATTGTAAATGTTTTAAAATTTAACCTTCAAATTTTGCTGATTCTTACAAATTGAATCTTCCAGAATATAGAACAACAATTTTTGGAATTTTATCTGTTTGACTGGCTTTATAGAGGTTCCAGTTATTAATAATTATAAATATGAATGTATGTTGATTGACACTTTATAGGGCAATTAGACCAAGAGCTTTCAAATTTGACGCAGAGTGGAATGTGCTTCTTGGAGCATTTTTGGTATTTTAATCAATTAAAATTCAAGCGACTTCGACTTTTATTTAACTTTATTTCGACTTCTAATTTTTTTTCGAGTCAGAAAAGATTACAATACAAAGATGATTTTTACATCACATTAAAATTCAAAACATTATTTCTTCAAAAGACATTAATTTTATTGCAGTAAAATTTCTTTGTTTATTTTTAATAAATTAAAAAATACTTTTAATTTTATTTTACTACATTATATTTCACTGTTGACATGAGACTCAAATATTTTCATTGCTGCCACAAATATTTTATCTTGGGTTTTTCCCCCGTGTTGCTCAAGATATAAAGCTATTGCTTTTCTCATGTTGGGTCTTTTCTGTTTAATGCAGGCTTTTATTAATTTTCTAAATCGACAAATACTTCATTCATTAAATAAATTGTCTCTAAATCTAGCTAATGATTAATAATCGTAATGATTATAAACTCATGGCTATGGAGTATTATTATGTCTGTCTGTCTGCCTGTTTGGGTACATGATAATTCATAAATGAATTGTCACTGATGAGCAAAGATAAACAGTGGTATATTGATTTTATCCCCTTCTGCGCTTGTTTTTATTCATTGGTTTTTGACTTTATAAGATAAAAATAATACCTCCTTGATTTTTCTAAAACTATGGATTGCAGCATTAGACCAGTTTTGTATTCCATACTAAGCCACTAAAAACGTTAAGTGGTGAATCTAGTACGTGACCTTTGCACGAAAATTTTTGATCTGCATTAAGTTTCAGTTAGTAACAATGCTGTGTGAATATCTGTATGAATATGTATTTGGGTAATATACGTATATCTGCGTGAATATGGATTTGGGTAATATGCGTATATCTGTGTGAATATGAATTTGGGTAATATATGTATGTCTGTGTGAATATGAATTTGAGTAATATACGCATATCTGTGTGAATATGAATTTGGGCAATATACGTATATCTGTGTGAATATGAATTTGGGTAATATACGTATGTACGTCGTACTTTACAGATCAGAACATTTAAAGAGCTGCTAAATTTGGCACCTATATACTTTGAAAGTTAAGAATGTGCACTTCGTAGATATATTTTTTAATTATTATAATCTTTAAAATCAAGCAAATTTTTTTCCAGCGATAAATTAGAAAACATTACAGAACAAAAATGATTTTTACACCGTTAATGCTGGAAATGTACATTGTAATGCTGGAAATTTCAAAAATTATCGCTCCACTAATACTATTTTTTTTAAAAATATATAACCTTTTTTATTAATTAATTAATTTGTAAAAAATATTTGAAGCATATTTTACTAAAGCATATTTTATTTTTGATGAGAAATTCAAACTTGAAACTTCTGCTTTCTATGAATATCGCAACAACTTCAAGGATGCGATCGGTGAATTAAAATAATAATAATTAAAATATTATTATCATCACCAATGTTTCAAATAGGACAAAAAAAACATGAGAAATCATTTGCAAATTGGGCTGTATTTACATTAATATTTGATCCTTATGCTGCCAAAGAATTTGCTTTGATTCGTGTAAATCATTGTTGAAATTTCTAAGTGAGTTTCGAAAATCTACGCAACAATAAAAGCTATTTTCACACAATTTTGCGTGATAATCTGGTAACTGACGGCATAGTAGCAAAATTTTGTGCTTTGTCTTTTCGCTGATGAGGAATTTAGTGGCACATGTAATAAGAGATCTCAATTAAAATCAAAAACATGTTATAAAAGGTTGGAACTCTTGAGCTGTCACTGTGGTTTTACTTTTATTCTTAAAGATAAAACACAAAGGATGTTTAGGAACCATCCTACCTTGTATATACTTAAGATGGTGTTATAAAGAGAGGAAGAAACTATTTTGAAAGAAGCAAGTCATAAAGTCGTAAATCGATTTCTTTTGGGGTAGATTATGTAAACTAAAGACGAACGTTTATTTTTCTGTACTGTAGTTCGTGAGAGCTTCTATGCTTTATTCATTTTTTCCTCTTCTGAAATCTTTACCACCGAATTTTGACATTCTTATGGGCACATGAAGATAAGTCCGTCCATACGTGTTATTACTATGTTAGCAATATCTCAAATATGATTGTCACAGATTAATTAGCGAAAGTTGTACTAGAAAAATCTTATACACATTAGTTTGCTTACAGTTTGTTACAGCCAACAAAAGTTGTAGTGGAAAATATCATGCGAATTCACAGAGTGTGTAAATAATGAAAAACAAAAATATTGTTTATAGCATACTTAAAATGGAAATATATAGCGACACTAAAAATCTCGTTTCCTTGTATATTCTGTATTTATTCTTTAACGAAATCAGACATGACACAGGCTTTGAAAAAAAATGAACTTCATAAAATAAGGAATTCTGCCAAACATATATATCGAGAAGTAAAATAGGTATTAGCGAACATTAAAATGCATAACTTTATAGAAAAAGTCATTGGGATATCAAAGATAATGGTAAAATATTTCATAAAATAAAATTAATATATATGATGATTGATAAAATTCTATTCCAAAATTGGCGAAATCTGTCTTTCAGCGTTTTTGCAATGTCATATACAAAATAAAAATAATGCTGAAACAAAATATTAGTAGACTTTAGCTTATTAACCGTTACTACAATTTAGCAAAAAACAAAAACAAACGAACAAAAAAATGCAAAGAAAATGCGAAGTTTGTTATTACATAGCTACATAATGTGATCTAATAAGAGAAAAAAAAAGGATTTAAATACACAAAAAAAAAAAAATCCTGCTGAACAGAGAAACATATACATACACACACAATACCAAAAGAACTTTATGGACATCTGTAGACAATTCTAATATAATTCTTTTTTTTTCTCATTTCCAGTGCACAAACATTTGAATATATCAACCAATTCTATTCATTCAAAGTTTTACCGATATGTGCATAGAAAATTCGAGAATTATTTTAAAAATAATAGATTTTTAGTAACATAATAAAATATGTACATATCAAAAGGTTAAAAATACAGTGATGTAAGTCACTTTTTTTTAAAGGAAAAGCCAAGTTTCAATTTGTTTTCAATTTATAAACTCAAATGAATTGAACCTTTATGTTAAATTTAGATCCAAAATACTCCTAAAATAATAACATCGTAACATTTTTGTTTGTAAATAATACATCAATTTTTCTAAAATGCTAATTTCTGTAAAACAATGATAATGTGACAAACACAGCTGTAACTTTAGTTAGACTCATTTTATAATTTTATAGTTAGCTGTTTGTAACACATGGAATTTGTGTCTTGTATAAAGAAATTTCTTATAAAAATGATAAAAACAAATGGGTAATAGTTCTTCTTGTTCAATAGTCTCAACAATTTAATTAGATGTATGCAAATTTTGTCATGTTGTATCGAAAGGTTTCAGATGACATAGAATGTTGCTAAATTGTTGTTGTGAGATCTAAGAATATTTACATTTCACATTTTACTAAATCCAATAAAAATGTCTGAGTAAATTATCCTTCAGAAAAAGAGTTCGTATGTATAAAAATCTTTTCAATAACCTTTCTTTACCATAAAGAATTTATTTTAAATAGATGAAAAGTCCCCCTTCCCATGAAACAACATTTGATATTTGAGTAAAATCGATTCATTTTAGTTCGATTTTCAGTAACTGCAAATCTAGTATTCATTTATTAATCTAGTTTATTTGTAATAAAATGCTGCAATATTAAAAATTCGATAAAACATTTGTATTTTACGAAAGTTATTGGTGGTAAATGTAATTAACTAGAATATAAAATAATATAGATGAACTTGTGACTATAACTGATCTGTAATGATACGCTAAAAAATAAATATATATTTTATCTCATTTTCCTCAATTTACCGTTTAAATAATTAACCCAATTTAGAGGGTCTTGGCAATTTTTCATTTAGAAGCGTAGCTAAACTGATACATAAATAAGCACGAAATATCAATAGACAACATGGTTTTTAAATAAATCAAAAATATTTTATTAAAACCGAGAGAAAAAAAATCACCGATAATCTTGTTTTTGAACTAAACAACTAACATAAAATATTTAGGAATAAAAAATGTTTTTAAAATGGAAATAAGTCATTTTACAGAATTTCATATCACAAATAATACAAAACAAATAAAAAAAAAAATCAAAATTCTTTCTGGTTTTTTCTAACTTAAAAGCACTGAATTGAATCCTATTTCTTCTATCTAACGATTTAAATAAGCCAATCTGACACTCTACGTTGTATGTGACAGATATCAATATTTTCTCATTTCAATTATTAGCAAACGATTTTTATAATGAGTTTTCTAAAATTAAGTCTTTGTTTACTTTCACAAAAGCAGACAGCAAAAAATCAAATCAAGGCATTATGTCTGGACAAAACAATTTCTTTTATCTATTTATAAACTGAATAAAGATAAACAAAAAAGGAAAGCTTTTATGAAAGCTTCTAAACAAGATTGATTATTTCTTTGAATTCCGAATGTTTTAAAAAAACCCATTTCATTGTGTATTTAGAGAACGTTATTTAAATCAATAGAATAAAAGAGAATTTACCTATTAAACTTTCTTAAGTGTTTGCACAAGAAAAAGAAAATTTCTTTAGGATTTTATGGAATTCCATTTATTTAAATTCAAAACTGTACCACCAATCTGTCTTAAAGTCACTTTTTGAAAAAAATTCTTATGCAATTTTCCTCATATCTAAATATAGCATATTTTAGGCTTAATGAAGAAAGTTTGACATTTACTGCGTCGATACCAAAAGATAAATGATGGAAAATCTTGAAAAAGTTTCCAAAATTCATAAGAATTTTTACTTGAAGTCTAAATTATGATAAAAATGCATTTTTCACCGTGATAGTTATTTTTCGTTCAGGAAAGTTTGAAGAAATTGAGGAAATTAAAGTTTTGGTTATTTCTGAACAACTTTTTAAAATAACAGTATGTAGTTGGAATACCTAAGCTTGAAATTTAAGAAATAATATTTACTAGCCGCCTTTTGCGACCAGTTTGCTCGACTAGATTATTGGGTTTTTAGACTTTTAATTATTAATATGGAATGTATTTTTTTTATAAAACATTTCACCTTATAACATGATACTACTAAAACAAACGAGTTCAATTAAAGTAGTTTACTGCAAATTGCAAAGTGTTCTACCAATGTATTATAAAATAAAAGTGGAAGTGAAAATCATACTATTGATTTAATGATTGGCAGAAGTACATGCTTGAATGTTTTGATGGTGAGTTTAAATTTCATCATAGCATTTAAAAATATTGTTTCAGATAATGTATCAAATTGAATTCAAAATATTATCAAATTTAAATGAAAAATTTGTACAAAAATAAAATTTATATAATTAAAAAGGTATTTTTTTAGTCTTAATACAAAAAGCGTTTTTATAAAATTGATTTAAAAGATATGAGTATCGATTTCCGTTGAGAAGTCACAACGATTACGGCTAGACTTAAAATAAATATACTGGCATAAAAATTGAAACTGTCTGGAGCGATATCCCGCCACATATAATTGTGATAATTTTTTATTGAAATTTTAAAAGTCCTTTGTTAGCATTTATGGTATACACTCAGGACTGCAGACTTTTAGAGAATTTTTACACTATTGGCACGATTTTCATATATTTGGCGAGAAACCGTACATTAATCTTACGTCTTACCACGATTATACTTATCTGGTAGTAGTTAAGCCTATATTTAAGCTTGATTGAGCTTTTTGTTCGAAGCGTATTTCTTGATTGCTTTTACATCTTCTTTCCCCTGTCTAAATATTCTCTTTGGTGACATGGAGAATTATCTTATC
Source organism: Argiope bruennichi (assembly GCF_947563725.1). Taxonomy (NCBI): domain Eukaryota; kingdom Metazoa; phylum Arthropoda; class Arachnida; order Araneae; family Araneidae; genus Argiope; species Argiope bruennichi. Next base: position 47,834,362 of record NC_079155.1, read on the forward strand.
TAACTAAGCGAAGTGTTTTATTCAGTACACCTATAAAAATGTTCAATGAATGAAGCAATCTGAAATCCGTGTGATGTTTTGTTTATATTTGACTGTTGCCATTCGACAGTTAGTAATAAACTCGATTTCTGTGCCACGTACGTATATACAGGGTGGTTATAATTAAAGTGCAAGTGTAAAGGACTGTAAAAGAAAAACTATTTGGAGTATGTTGAAGAAATTTGGTATATGTTATATTTACAACATGGGGAAATAAATTACGCTGTAAAAAAATTAGTTCAAATTTTTGTCATTGGTGGCGTTTTTAATGACAAAATTTTATACATTTTAATTATAAAATTTTTTTTTGTTAAATTATGAAATGCGTAATATATTACAATATTTGTTTAATATGGGACCCTTCAAGTCCTATCAAATGCTGTAGACGCAAGACAACTTGAACCACAGTAGCACCTAATGTTTCCTGATGAATTTCTAGGACATGTCTAGTAATGCTGCTTTTTAAAGCAACAACAGAGTTAGGTTTGTCCTTGTAGACGCGATCTTTTAAATATCCCCATAGCCAGAAATCGCAATGATTCAAATCAGGTGAACGAGGTGGACACGCATTTTGGAAACATCTGCTAACTATACGGTTATCACTAAAAGTTCGGCGAAGCAGTTGTGTAACACAATGAGCAATGTAAGGCGATGCTCGATCTTGCATGAATATTGTTGAATCGAGGCAGTTTCTGTCTTGCAAAGCAGGGATAACATTACTTTCTAAAATGTGGGTGTAACTAGTGCCTGTTACTGTGCAATGAACTAGCCCTATCGGTGTAAGATTTCAAAAAAAAAAATGGACCAATAATAAAGTCAGCAGTCATAACACACCAAACTGTAACAAACGTTGAATGCAAGGGTTTCCCAAAAACAGTATGTGGATTGGATGAACCCCATATCCTACAGTTATAGGTGTTGACTTGTCCGGATAAAGTAAAATGCGCTTCATCAGTTCACAAAATCCTTTGAATCCATGATTCGTCTTCATCAATTTTGGCAAGAATGAAGTTGGCAAAATCAATTCTTTCCTGCGGATCGCCTGGTTGCAAGTGCTGCAAAATTTTAATTTTATACGAATAGAGTTTTAAAATGTAGCGCAAGACTTTGTGTACGGTCGCCCATGGTTTTGATAAATTCCTAGCTACATTTCTAGCGCTTACAGGTCACTTATCCACTAACTCTGAATCAATTGCTTCTCTAATCTCTTCCACAATTTCCTGATTCACAGATCTTCGTCCTCTAGTTCCAGGGATCATTCCGAGTTCTCCTGTAGTTTCAAATTTATTAATTATTTTCTTTAAGCCATTCACAGACATGGGTCCTTTTCTCAAATATTTAAGACGGCGATATTCTTTCAAAGCAGGTAATATAATTCTCAAATATTTAAGACGGCGATATTCTTTCAAAGCAGGTAATATAATTCTCAAATATTTAAGACGGCGATATTCTTTCAAAGCAGGTAATATAATTCTCAAATATTTAAACAGCGATATTCTTCAAATGTTATTACCAAAAAAATTATAATTGTAATTCTTTTGGTAATAACATTTTACTAACAGAGCACGTTCAGTCTTTGACAATGTCATGGCTATATCTTAAAGATGCATGACTTTTATCATCATAATGATTTTAAAGTGGTATTCATTTTGGCATAGTACAGAGCAGAAACAACGTTTTAATAATCTACAGCGCCATCTATTGCAAAAAAATGAACTAATTTTTTTTAAAAATTTTGTAATTCCTTTCCACATGTTGTAAATATAACATATACCAAATTTCTACAACATCCTTCAAGTAGTTTTTCTTTTACAGTCCTTCAAACGCTTGCACTTTAATTATAACCACTCTCTCTCTCTCTCTCTCTCTCTATATATATATATATATATATATATATAGTTTAGATTAACGCCTTTTGAATAATCTGCATTTTCTATTTATACAGTATTATATTCAGTACACAGTATGCAGTATTTTATTTTATTTTTATTCAGTACAGCACACAAAATATATATACAGTATTTCATATTAACAGCCATATATTTACTACTCTCTGTTTTTGGATATTTCTCCAACAATTAAATTTCTAATGTATAATATGATAAATAATGATTCTCCTACAAATTATTTAGGTAGGTGTCTGCATTCGGAATGAATTTTATGAAAAACATTCGGAACTCGTTAGATTTTTGAAATGTTTTCATATAAAAGACTGAAAAAAAATCTATGAAACTAAACTATACAAGTAAAATGACAAATGTTTTTGAAAAATTGGAAAAAAAGCTTTTTTTTGTTGGCTCAAAAGAATTATAAAGCAAAAATCTTTTTGTTTACATATTTTTCAATTTATTTGTTTAAAATGTTGCAGATAGCTCAAGAAATATATTATCTAGTTCCTGAATTAAAAAATAAGCTGTATTTCTATCCATTCTTTAAATACTAGAATTCGACTGATGAATAACACAAAATTTTTAAAAAAAATTACATTACGAAGCAGCTATAAAATATTTTGAAATAAATAGATTACTTATTCTCTAGTTTAGGAACTGCAGAACATATGGAGAAATTATTATACCAAATTATTTAAAAAATGCATAAGAATGTAATTTATCAAGTTTTTCTTCAGAAAATTCTATCAAAGATTAGAATTTTAGAAAATAGCATCTAAAGATGCAAAACATTACTAAAACGTATGTAAATGAAGTATAAAAATCAGTATAACTTCCCAAAAATAGACTTAGAAAAGAAATTCTAACGGTTTTGTAAAGAAATCTGTTCAAACTTTAAGAATATTAAATAAAAAAAAGTTTTCATAATTTTGCAAATAAGCGACTTTTTAACGTAGTTACGAACTCACGTATTACGTAGTCACGTAATGTATGTGAAAGACATTAAAGTTTTATTATTAGCTTTATATCTGTTCTATTTACTATGTAGAAGAAAGTTGCTTATGAAATCGAGTTTCATAACGTGGAAATGTCATTAAAAATTTAAATGTCTCGGTAATTTATTATCACGTGAGAACATGATGTTGTTTTGGTAAGAGAGTTTTGAAGCTCGAAATTACGTAGGCAATAAATATTGAAGCTCGAAATCGCGTAGGCAATGAATAAAGCCTAAATGGCAATTTTCATCATCATCTTTTAATCGCATATATTTTTTTACATGTTTTTACCAGTATTGCATTATTATTATATACGCTTCTTTGAAAGCAGATGCGTTTTTAAAAGGTTGACGTAGACTTATGACATCATAGCTGTTATTTTAATGGAATGTAATTTTTTTCGGAGGAAATTAAATAATTTATTTTTTATAATATGTTAAAAAAACTTCACTCGCGTTTAATAAACAGTTTTGATAAAAGTATTTTCTCGGAAGTATCACTTCATTCATTCTTAAGTGAGAAACATTGAAGGATTTGACTACTGTTCTAAGATTAATCTTTATGAAACTGTTTTATGATCTCAGAAATTAGAAAAATCGTGTATTATATATATATATATATATATATATATATATATATATATATATATAGAGAGAGAGAGAGAGAGAGAGAGAGACCGATAGAGAAGTCTTGTGATTGTTTTAAACCGGTTTAAACTGGTTAATGACTTAAATTAATTAAGACAAATAATGACTTTAAAAATAATATTCCCACATGATAACTTGAAATTTGCGATCGTAGATTTCACTTTTTACTTTTTTGTTTTATTTCTGCATGTTTTCTTTTGCAGAAATGCATTTTCACTTTCTGATTCCCCGCCGAGTTAATCAAAGAAAGATGGTGCAAATAAATAGTAGAATCTTTCTAACATAGCTTTAAAGATTAAAAAATAAAATAAAATAAAAAGTTAAATTTTTAATCTTGCAGATAAATATTTAAAGAAACAATAACAGCGAGTAGAATTTCATCACAAAAAAAAATCCATTGTTGATAAATATGCAAAAAATATTTTTAAAAATTCTTAAAATTTAGAAAAAAAAAGGGATATAAATTAATTGATACTATTAAAGAGAAACGTTTTAACATTCACGATTTTTTATTAGTATGATTGTGAATATGTAGCATTTTTAAATGTTTGCAGTTTTACTTTAGAAATAAAATTTGACTTCTAAAAACAAAATTTTTATTTTAAGATTGAAATTATGAAGTAAAATGTGTTTAAAAATTCAATCTTTTATCTTTCGGAAATATAAAAGAAAAACATTCAAACTAAGCAAGATTATAAATAGAAGGTATATTCTTAGCTAATAAGCAGTTTATTATGTTTAGTCCATCGAAATAAAAAAAGTTGAGAAAATTTATGCATTGACAGTCAAAATAGATGGAGCACTGATACTAAACTTTACTATACTGATTAGGATTATCAGTACTGATTGTACTGATAATTACAATCAGTACTGATAATCCTAACTAAACAGACCGTAGAGTTCTCAAAACTAAGGCAAAAGGAAAACTACAATGCACTCTCGAGTATCCGATTCGAGACTATCCGGCTTCCGTACTCTCTGACCAAGTTTTTTTTTTGTCGCAATTAAATGAGGAAGGCAAGGCGATGCATTGGCAACATTGTCAAAATAGTGGAAATGGGAGTATGTTACAATCTTTCTACGTGTTGTGTGTAAATATACAAGTTGTGACAGGAAAAGAGCATCGTCCTGTTCTTTGTTCATTGTTTCATCAGTGTCTATGCGACCTCAGTAGTTGCCGTTATTCTGGATTATAACTGCACAATACTTACAGTATTCGTAAATTGCTCTTTGGGCATGCTTAATGTTAATGTTTACAGGTCTACGATTTACGTTAAATACGGTTGTTTATGTTTCCAGCATTTAAGGTAGGCATTACAGAATTCATGTTAAAATGTGAACAGTTATATCTTTTAACTTATTTTTTCTTTAATAAATTCTTGAAGCGTACAGCAGTATATGAACTATCAGTACAGAGCCTTCCATTTTAACTCGACACGTTTAACAATAACTGCTTTTATAATTCATCGGGACACAGCAGCGTTCACATTCTACGTGGCTTGAGATAAATGGAGGGCTTAGTACTTAATAAGAAGTGAGAAAATGCATATTATAACAGATGAGATTTGGTATAAAAACTTTCTGGTACTGGTGGGTACCGATATGAGCTTATGGAATTCCGGTCTATCTGGTTGTTTTGTTATCTTCCATACCCTTCAGCTACATTAGGCAAGATACTCAGAAGTGTACGGTATCAATTTTTTTTTAAATCTATTCCATAATAAAATCCATCATTTATTCAATGAATGTTCAATATATATATATATATATATATATATATATATATATATATATATATAAATGATATTTTAAATTCTTAATTTAGACCATAGTAAAATATCCTCTTATTTCATGACTTCCACTTTCGGTTTAATTAATTCCTCTGTAAAAAATAATGCGCCATCAGTACTACGTCTTAAATGAAAGTGATCAATTCCGTTGCCCTTGAAAATGTGTCAAAGGTCATCACGTGTATTGTGTTGGCGCCTGGCCAGAAATCCTATGTTATATAAGACTAGTGATCATTTGTTTGTCCCTTTTTTGCTCTTCTTTACTTCTGCTTTTGTGCCGCGCTGCGTCTTCTTGTAAAAAATCGTGCTTTCCGAGAGAGAATAAAACGAAAATAAAAATATCAAGTCTTATCACTGCTTGTCAAACCTGCATAAACCTATTATATATATATATATATATATATATTCTTTCAGAAACTTTGTATAAAGTTGTGTGATGCATGCAATTTGTTTATTTAATTATATAATTTATATGCATATTTTAATATAAAATAAATCAGAATTAGTTTCATATATATATTAATAAATACGAAGTTTATCTTTTTTTTAAGCTTACTATTTTTTTAATCATTAGTGCAACTGAAATTAAAAAAGAATTTAAACTTATTTCATATCTTGTTAACTATTAGTTTGTAAATTACTTTGTTCTTCAAACTGTAGTACCTTAAAGCCTTTATTCAGTACAAAAAAAAAAAAGAAAAAAAAAAAGAAAGAAGAAGAAAGAATTTCATCAAAAGTAATTAAACCAAATATCAGAATAATTAAAATTCAGAAGAATAGAAAAACAAAACTGTGAAACTTTAATAAGCATAACTAACAAGGTATTCTCTCAAACTAGCGTCCTAAGCTGAAAGGCAATTTTCTTTTATTTTTCACTTACAAGAAATAGGATTCTTGCTGTCCATGACTTTCTGGCGGAATAAGGACTTGTGGAAAAAAATAATCACGAAAACCAATCATTCTAGCCTCTAGCGAAGCATATATTTTTCATTCTAGATTCAGTTTTAAATTTTAGCGTTATCAAAATTCTTGAGAAGGAAGAAAAGTTTTTATGACTTGAGGAAAGTTAAAGGAAAGTTTGGGGATAGGTAAATCCTCTTTATTCTAAAATTGTTCTTCGAAAGAAATCAAAACTTGGCTGCATTTTCATAGAACGGAAAAGTGACGATTGCCTTCGGCGTCATTGGATGGTTTCGAATTGGATTAGAAATATCTAAATTTTAATTAATAGTTATAATTATTTGGCATTTTTTAATTAGAATTAAAGTCACTCTATTTGATCATTAAATTCTAAGCAATATTCTGATATGGAATCTTTCTTCACTTGGAAATGAAATGTATATATTGTTGAAACGATGATGAATCTCCAATATATTTCAAATCATGCTAAAAATATTACAAATCGTACAATACGTTTCTTAAATACCATTTCCTTTATGCGAAATATATAAAGAGATTGTATTGTAATTACCAAAAACATCGAAATCAAGATTTTGATGAGTCTTTGCTTTCAAGATCTGCCTGAGTTCGAAAACACATTTTTTTAATTATATCAACAAAATAATTTTAAAATTCTTGGAATTAGTGAAATTAATTTTCGATTGAGATCTTTACATCATATTTCTGTAAAAATTTAAAGGAAATCTAATCCTAGGAAGACTTTCTGTCTGGTTGTCCGAATATAGGGGAATTCAATAACTGCTAAGTGCGAAAACTACAGCTACGCTACACGGGCAATTGCTTTTGTATTGTGGTCATATTACTTGGCTGCGAACATAAGGTCCCAAGTTCTATCCTCCCTCATAACAAACCGCCACATTGGTGACCTCGTAGGATGAACCTTCAGCCTTCGTACAGCTGCTAGATAGATAAAAATTTTGCGCACAGTTTTAGCATCTAAATGTAAATAAAATATAGATCTGATTCAAATTCGGAATCAATCCGTCAAGAGTTGGTCGATCTGTACTTTTGCACTCATGAAACTCGATAATATAAAAACCGGGCAACATAGATAAATAAAATTTGTTTCACAGTTTTAACATCTAAAATGTTTGATTTTTGCTTAATTTTGAATCAAGGCTTCAAAAAGTTCAATGATCGTCGACCGGCTTATACCTTCATATCCGTATGATCTCAATAGTTCCAAAACGGAATGCTGTAAATGAAATTTGGTTATGCGATCATGTGGTTACAATTGTAGTTCTATGGCAAATCTCGGTTTTCATTTGGTCGGAGAAATGCATCCAAAGTGCATATTTCATTTTCTTTACGTTACTGATATAAAAAAAATTTTGATTTAATAATTAAATTATGCATAAAATATGTGTTATGTAAATAATCTAATTCTCATGTTCTTCCCAATCAGTAAGCAAAATTCAATAAAATTTATTTAATTGAGGCAATGGGCAACTGAGGTTAACCAAAGGGAATAAAATTTATTTTCACTAATTACAATGTCTCAAACGAAGACGAAACATAGACGAAATATTGTAATGTGGTGAAAGCTTATAAGTCAGTTAACAGGTGCGCTACACGGGCAATTTATTTTGTATTGTGGTCATATTACTCGGCTGCGAACCATAAGGTCCAAAGTTCTATCCTCCCTCATAACAAACCGCCATATTGGTGACCTCGGATGATGAACCTTCAACCTTCGTACAGTTGTTGTGACGCCATCTACCTACAGCAATCCAAAGTCGTCAGATTCATTTGACGCAGCAACACAAAGTCGTCAGACTCACTTGACGCAACAGCAACCACACACGCTCGTCATAATGCTTGGCGCTTCTCAAATGTTCAAATGGGTACAAGCACATTAGGCTCAACAGCCATATCGTTCGTCTCACTTCCGACTCACTGGAGGGAGAGTCTGTGGTGAAAGCTTACATGCCAGTTAACAGCTACGCTATGCGAGCAATTGCTTTTGTATTGTGGTCATGTTAAGGTCCCAGGTTCTATCCTCGCCCACTCCAATCCGCTACAGTAATCGTCAAACGATTCGAACTCGAGATTTTGACGAATCACCTCGTATCAGACTTCTCTGAGTCCGAAAAACACATTTTCAGAATTATGTCTTTTTATATGTTAACACGATAATTCAAAACAGTTTGAGTTGGATGGGAGAATTTTGATATGTCTTTACACAGAGTTTGTTTCTAGCAAATTTTCTATTAAATTTGGTACAAAATCCACTGAAAAGAAGTTTATCTCTCTGGTTGTATGAATATAAGTTAATATGATATACTAAAGTAACAAAGAAAGTTAAACAATATACAGATTTCGCGTTTAAAGTGTAGATACCACATATATTAATGTTAGAACCACATATATCAAATGTTTGTTCGTTCGTCGGTCGGTCTCTTTGCATGAATATAAACGGAACTCAAAAACGCAGTAACTTAAATCAATGAAATTGACCGTGCGGCTACAATTGTTTGGGTCAAATTTTAGTTTTAATCATTCAGAAAAAAACATCTAAAATACATATACAGTTTTCCGGTAGTTATTTAATAACATCATAGTAATGATAAATCGCCAAAAAAAAATCGCAAAAGATCGCGCGCTAGTAGGCTAATTTATAATTATTGTTCACCAATGATATTCGATTACTAATATACAAACACATTTATTAAAGAGCACCTGCAAACATTCCGAAAAGAAACTCTAGCTGGTTACTTTAATAATTGATAATATTGATGCGAGTTAAACAATGCTTAATAATTTCAAAAATTCGATTTGTGAATATCTGTGTAAATATTTGGTCCATTAAGCTGAATTACCGATAATTTTGATAAATTCATCGTTCATTTTCAAAAATAATTATAAATCTTATTAAAATCTGAATTTTGAAGTTTTCTATCTTTTTGTGTTCCTTTTAATTGTAATACAATGCTCATAAAATTTTACAGCTGGTGACAGATGCTCATGGTATTAAAAACAGTGCACGCGCATTTATTATAAACTGCAGATGCAGAAGCAGCTGCAAATAATCAAAGAGCGTCAGAGCTATGTCACTTCTGCGTTTAGCTTACACATATTTATTTTCAAGAATAGTATTTTGATTAGATCATCCGGGCAACCTCATGAAAAACAAGGAATTACAGAATCACTGAAAACATTGCTTCCTTTTCGGGCAATGATTTTAAATCGCTTGTACCTTTTATAATAAATATTTTACATTGAAACTTCTATTTTGGAATATAACAAATTATTCGTGTTTACAAAATAGCACATATAGTTTCATATATTAATAAGCTAGCAAGCTTTATTTTGATTGCAATTTAATTTCACATTATAATTTAAACCATCAACATTTTGATAAAGCACCACCATTTCGTGTTTCATTAATTACAAAATAAGTTTAATTAATTCAAACCATAGAAGTAATCTATGCCAGACAATAAATTGGTAATGCCATTAGTGTTTAAGTGACACCAACTGGTGTTGCAGATATGACAAAGTTTCAAGTTGCGTGCAACTTAAACCTCCGATTAATACTAAAGCTGTCTGATTTTTCACAAGGTCCTAAGTCTTCACTTGGGTGTAATTAAACAACCAGAGTAATTAAAAAGGATAATTATGCAAATGGAACTTCTATTATTTAATTAATCTTGAGAATTAATTATTATTCCCAATGGTATCGTTTAGAATGACTTTTAGCATAATCGGTTTCCTTTGAGTATGTGTAAAGTAGCTGCGAGGTGGAGGAAGCAAGAAATCTATACTTATAATAAAGCTCAATGTGTGTGTGTGTGTGTGTGTGTGTGTGTGTGTGTGTGTGTGTGTGTGTGTGTTGGCGCTCTACAGGCCAGATGATTTGACCTACAGCTACCAAATTTGGTACATGTATACCTTGGAGGTTGGGAATGTGCACCTGGGGTTCTTTTTTTCGAATTTTTAATTAGAATTTTAATTATTAATTAAAAACTAATTTTCCCGCCAAAAAAATCTTCCATTTTCCCAACCGCCAACTTTTCCGCCAAAAATATCTTCCATTTTTCCCACCGCCAAATGAGAAAGGCGTAAGTTTTTTTTTCTCCCAATAGTAATGAGGCTAGGGTTAAAATTTTTCGGCGGATTATTTCAATCGATTCTGTTTATTTTCTTAATGTTTGATGCATTTAAAATTAAACATTGTTAATGAATCGATCTTTCAGATTCATTCTGAAGTACTTTTGAATTAAAATAAAACAGAATAAAGGAAATTAAAAATGTCTAATCCGCATAGCGTTACCCCAACTGGCGTAGAAAAAATCACGTATTTGCGTTACGTAACTGGCGAAGAAAATTCACGCATGCGCATTCTGTTCTGATTGTTGCCATGACAACCGTTATCAATGGATGATTTAAATTATTTTTGGGTTAGTTGCAAGCTTTTGTAAGTAAATTGTACTTCTGTTAGTTATATATTTTTTGTATATGGTTATAGTTTTAAGTACATCGTTTTTTAAGTAGTTTTTTTAAAACCTGTTTTCAACCGTTTATTTTAAACGATTCGATTTATTTTCTTAGTGTTTGATGCATTTAAATTTAAACATTGTTAATTAATTGATCTGCTCATAATGAATCTAAGAAAATTTTGTTGACAAACTCTTGAGATATTACATAAATTAAAAAAGATATTCTTTAGTGCCCATAAAGTTTAAACGCTGTGTGACTCTATTTTCAGTAATCAGATTATAAAAAAATACTTTGTTTCAGTAAAAAATATTATATTAATTGAAGATTAATCATTTACACTTTAATTTAAAGCATAAATTCTACGAGTGCTAACAGAAAATTAGAGAGATACATATTACGTTATGACTGAAGGCCTTTCTAATATTATGAATGAATTATATGACAATCAAAATTTGAAGTTTTAATATATTTTGATGGAGAAGCTATTAAAGTAGGAATTGCATAAAATATTAATTATTAAAATTTTAACGAACATTAAGATTGGCGAACCCGCTGGTCGCCAAAGGCGGCTAGTCTAAAATAAACACGAAATATAATACAGGAAGTAGTCCATTTTCTATAATATGTTCGAATTACATGTGCATAATATAAGTGCTGTAAACGAAAACAAACTTGTTTATCATTACTATTTTTCTTTTCTAATTTGTATATGAAATAAAGAGTTTAAAAAAAATCGAATTCCAATTGTAATGAATATCTACGTTTAAAAGCTCTCTGAATTTGAGAAATAAAGTTTTAGAATCAAATCTGTTTGTCTTTGAACACGATAACACAAAATCGCTTTGAGCAAGAAGGATGAAATTCGGTATATGTTATTTACATCAAATGTATAGATTTTCATCAACTTCTGAATCAAATTCTTTAAGAGGAAGCCTGTCTGTCAGCCTGAGTACAAACACCTGAGAAATGGAATTAGGCTTAGCATCTAAAATGTTTATCCTTATATTTGAAAGTAAATCTATCAAAGGATTGATCATTTGTCGGTCTGTACGATAATTCAAAAGCGAAAAAACTTAGATAAATGTAATTTAATTTATTGTTTTAGTATCTGCAGTGTATATATAAATTTTTCCAACGGCTAACCGTTTATTGATCTGTATTTTTGCATGATCGTAAATAATTTAGAAAAATGTAATTTGGTAGGTGACCTTGTTATAACACTTCTTGCGTATAGCCGACCACCCCGCCACCACTGAACGTAGCAGTATCGACAGGATTTGTTGTGGCCGACTGCTACCTTGTTATAACACTGTAGTTCTTTTCAAATCTTTCAGTTTGCAAAATATTTTTGTTGCAATCTCTCAGTAAATCGAAGTTCAAAATACATATTTGATTTTCTGGTACTTGTGTATTAAGTGCATGTCATCGATTAAGTGTCCCCCCCCCCTAAATCCCGCCAGAGATCAACTAACTATTTTTTAGCCAATATTGTAAGCCTAACAATAGTTTCGTAACAATTTTAACCAATATTGTAAGCCTAACAATAGTTTCGTAACTATTTTAACCAATATTGTAAGCCTAACAATGGTTGTAGCCGATACTAGCAGTACATAAGTATAGGTTTCCTTTACCAGAAATAGCGCCAGAAAAAATCTGTCCACCTTAACGGAACACAACTTAATGGAACCTTAATGGGTGGATCCTAGCACAGCCCGCATATTGGCGTCTTTTTGAATTCTCGCCAAACGAGTGGCGATAACGTCGCCAATGTGGCAACCTAGACGGATTTTTTTAAATTTTTTATTTTATTATTTTTATTTTTTATACTTATTTTATTTTATTTATTTATTTTCAAGTATCGTTTTTTAATTGAAAAATACTAATAATAACAAATATTCAATTAGTAGTTAACTTGGCGAGATTTCAAATAAGTCGCCAAGAGGTGGGCCCATCTAGGATTTTACCAATATTTTTACTAAATCTATTGTGTCATCCTTAGAGAGCGTTTTGTCCATTAATCCATGGCATGACATTAAAACTATAATTTCTCTATACTACGTATACGAGGAAGTAAAAATCAATAAAAGTATAGAGAAATGCATCGTGCTTCCATTAGGAGATAAGATGCAGTTAAATGGAAAATATCATTACAACTGCAGTAGTAAATATCCTGTATTGCTAATACATTTTATGAAATGATTACATTGATAAAATTGTATGCACTTTAACAATGTGAATATGTGAGTGCAACAAAAATTGCAGAAAATTTCGATTCCGTTTAAAATTATATGCGTAATGCTACAGATCACAATGGGCTTCACATCCTCTTCATCTTTGAAGTACACAGTAGCAGGTCAAGAATTTCATCATATAATAGAGAAGCTTGATAAAATGTATCCTAAAAGCGGAATTCAAACGCATGAGGCAATATTCTTCGATTACAGACAAGGCGGCTTGAATGCGATTGGCTGTTCTGATCATGTGATTCACTGACGTATTCCAACGTACAAACGTCAATTAAGTTGAGCCCTGCCAAAATACTAAATAATTTGTGCCTGTGCGCACTTTATCATTCGTTTGTAACGGCTATAATTGAGCAGAGTTTTTAAATATATAAATACAAATAAATTATTCCTGAAGCAATGTCATATCACAAAGTTTCGAATTTAGAAGGTCACATCTATGTTAATGTTTTTCTTTCTATTTTTCTATATTGTAATTCCAACCACAATGGGCAAAGACTGAGGCTTCGTATACATTTTTAATTTAGATGCATAATCTTTTAATGAAATTTACAATAGTACACAGAATAAACTTAAAGGAAATAGTTTATAAAAACATCCTTTTATTGATATATTAAAATAATTAACCATTAAAATTATTAACCACTTTTTAATTTCCAATTTACAGTTCCTCTTTATAAATAAAATAAAATTTTTAAATATATGATTTCTCTTAAATTCTTCATCCGGTGACGCCACTAGAAAAATACAAAAATTTATTTAAATAAATAATAATAAAGCTCGGAAAGTACGAAAATAAAGTTTTTAGTGGAGTAGATAGGACACATAAATATATAAAATTCAAATAAGCTAGCACATCAGAAAGTGAGTAAAAAAAAATTGATTGCAAAATTTCTTCTACAAAACACATGAAAATTTAATTAAGTGGGAAAGAATGGTTTTCCCGAAACTTTCTCGCATACTCCTCAATAAAAGTATTATCTCCTTCGTCGCATAAAAATTGTAGAATTTTATACGATTGTGAACTCAGATTCACAAATAAGAAGGTGCTTACTAAGATTCTTATTTTCTCAGTCTTGTATATGAGTATTTGGGGCTTCGTAGTCTGATGAAAAATGCCGTGCAAAACATTTTGTAATTCTTTTTCACCTACCGAGTGAAAGCAAAATTTGAAGTGGAACTACAATTTAGAAACAAGTTTACATACTTCGTATTATGTATGTAAGTTATTAGGCATTGTTATACATGTTTAAAAGCATGCAAACACACAGACTGATAGACGATTATCTTTTGACATATTTCGTTTAAGTTTTGACCAGAATTTATACTGTAAATGCTAAAATAGAAAAAGAAATTTTATTTACTAAATTTATTATCATATGAGAACATGATATTTTGGTTTGAGGTTTTTGGAGCCACAAAATGCACGGGCAGAAAGCTGGCAATTTATCGCTTTTGAGTCATCATTTTTTCCCCTTTTAAGCTTATTAGAAAACGATAAAGAAGGTTGTCATATTTGGCGACTTATCTCCAACAAAAGTTAATACTTAATTCGAATGTGCGCCAGATACCCAATTCTCCGATCAATAAAGTAAGAAGTTACCGCCCGAAGAAACACAAATAAGAAAACGGAAATCAACACAAAACAGCAAGGTGAGGTATCGAAAAGCATATATTATAATGATAATAATAATATAATTTTTTTTAACTTTAATTTTCAATTTTTCTAACTCGCAAAAAAAGTTTTGAAGCTCGGAAGATTTTTAAATGAAAAAAATCCCATTGCTTTTCTAAAAATTAATGAATGCGCAATGCATTAGAATAGTCACGTGATCATCCCAATCCAGTTTAAACTGGATTTTTGCAAAAAAAAACCTTTTTGGCCTCTAGAAAAAGTTTTGGTATTCGACCGATTTTGAGATGAAGAAAAAACCATGGTTTTTCTAAATATCGACGCATGCGTAATCCGATAGTCACAGGACTGTTTCAAACCGGTTAAACTGGTTAATAACTTAAAGGAATTAAGACAAAAAAGTGCTTTAAAAATAATAATGTTCTCACATGATAACTTTAAATTTGAGATAGCAGATTGCAGTTTTTTTTAATTGTGTTTTTGAATTACCATGTTTTCTTGCATGTAAAAAAAAAAAAAAAAAAAAAAAAAAAAAACTATTCGGGAGACGGTTATCTCTTGATAGATTTTATTCAAAATTTGATACAGATCTAAATTTTATATATTAAAAACGTGCACCAAATTTTATCTATCTGGTTTTTTTGTATTTTGTATTTATCATGTTCACTTCTATTACTTGGACAGTTAAACAAAGTTCCCTTATATGAACTTCATTCAAAATTTGACAGAAATGTACAAATTTTGTGTAAAGATCACATACGAAGGTTCATTGTTTTAGCTCATAATGTTTATGACTCATAGTGTGGCCACAGATAGAGTGAAATATATCTATATTTTTTTCCTGATTAGAGCGGTCTGAAATATGAAAATGCGTCAAAATCTCTAGTTCAGATTTTTTTCACGATCACAATAGTTTTTCTTTGTATACGAGAAACTGAAAAAAAGATACAATATGGCAACCACAGTGATTTTTCTCATGAAAAAAATGACAAAGAACAATAGTTGAGTTACAAGTTCTTCTCTTTTAGATCTCACTTACTTCAAAATGATTGATTTTCTTTTAAAGAAGAGCGAAAGACAACTTTCTCTTTTCATTCGACAAGGGCTCCATCCATCAGACAGCCGGGATAATAAATCTCAGTTCTGCTTATGGGAAAATTGAAAACTTTGACGGACCGTGAATTCTGAGTGTTTTATATAAAGCTAAAACGAGCTATCTTCAGCTTTTCAAAAAACCGCTTTGCATTATCGATTGAACCGTGAACCCACTTTTCAGGATACTTATGAGACCATAAGCGGTAGGGCGAGGTCACAGGAGGAAAATAAAAGTTTTGAATGAAGCAGTGAACTTTTCCGTTGCCATTCACTACAGTCGAATTGTCAAAAAATGCTCAACAGTGCTTCGTTGTTTTATGTTGTTGGATTGGCTATTCAAAATAGGTCTCTGTATCTATTGGGCCATAAGAAAAGGAGAATTCTGTATTTAACCCTTTCTAGGCCGTGGGAAGTATGCTTCCCACCAAATTTATCTATCTTTGTATGAATTTATGTAGGTTGGCATCAGTTCTGACAATTTTTTTTAGAAAGACAGAAACTTAGATGCTTAATTTCTTTATCTCAGACAAAATGATGTGTCTTGATTTGTTACTTTATTATTAATTAACCAAATTAATTAATTAATCAAATTAAATTTATTTAATAAGCTAAATGAATCCCTTTTGTTATTCTAATTTCAAGCCTAAAAATTTTTTTAACATAATATGACTAGAAAAAAAACTGTTCCTATAAAGGGTTAAATAAAATTCTATGTCAAAGAGGAAATATTAAATTAAAAAGTAATAGATGACAAAGCAGCTTTTAAAGTAAGCAGATGAAGTTTATGCTTAATTATGTCAGAAATAAATCTTTAAAAAGCTTATATTTAGAAAATAATTTTTATTCTTTTATAAATTTAAGGAATTTTTTGGAATTTAAGTGCATATTATATAGAAACAAGCCTCACTTAAAAATTCCGACTTGTTATCAGCATAACTCCAACCTTCTCAGAAAACCTTTTTAAAAAAACGCCACCTTTTCAGAAAATGGACACTTGAAATATTCTAATAAGTTCTTTTCTTCTTTTCTTGAATTCATATCGTGAAGAAATATCCTACATTAAAATTGTAGTCTCACGATTTAAAATAATCTTATATTGACTAATTTTTAGAAAAGAGTCGTGAAAATTAAATTTGAAATTAACATTTTATCTCAGTTATGTATGAACGACATTTTCCGATGGCTCTAGTCACTCACTCACTGACACATTCACGATTAATTAATAACTTCAGAAATCAGTCGCTTTAAGAATTTCTTTTTTACATGTTATCTTTTCAGTTTTTATGAAAATCGACAGTTAGAATTCCATCTGAAAACTTAATAGTAGAATTATACTTTTGCAATATAATTTATCTTCTACCCGAGAATAAGAATAGATAAAAAAAAGTTCATATAAGTATTTTTCGGAGAGTTTGTTATTTTCGAATAAATTAAATTTTTCAAAAATAATAAAAATATCTCCGAGTGAAATTTTATCATTTCCTTTTATGTAATGTTCTTAAGTGAATTCCAAAACTTCCCCTCAAATAAAAAAAAATTAAATACTTTTCGAAATGTATATCTTTTTTAAAAAATTTATTCCTGATCTAATTAAGTTATATTAGTTTACCACTGCCAGTTTTTTTGATCCTATACCATTTTGAATTAAATTTTTCCTCTCAAATTATTAGTCTTTTATTTAAACATGAAAAAACCGATGTCTCATCTTATTATTTTCTTTCTTCCCTTCTTATCTAATATAATATCAGGGAAGAAATGAAACCTGTTTTGGACAGCCAACACACAACTTAAAGCAATAAAATTGCTGTAAAATACATTTTCCGCATTTTTATATTTCTCAAGACTATTCGGCTAACTAATTCAGGATTTCGGGCTGTTGAATGGAAGTATTATTTTCTTTTTTACCACTGTATTTTCTGATATACCTGGATTTTCAAGATATAAATATTTTTATGACCTTTAATTAACGAAAACTCAGTTATTTAATTGACATGAAACTTTCTAAGAATTTTGTGTGAATTTTTAAAAATATAAAGATAAAATTACTAAATATCAAATCAGTCATAATAGCTAAGGGAGAAAGTAAAAATATATTTATTATTAGCATTCGATGAAGGGCAAACTAATATGTAAATAAAACCAACTTTGAAATTACGTACAGTAGTTTTGATATTATTAAACAATATTAATAAATGATAGTACTAAAGGCTTTTGTGGAAAATATTATAACATTGAAAAGTTTCTTTGCCCGTGATTTTAATAAAAATGAGTACTCCAATTGCATCTATTACGTACGATAATCGAACTTATGTAACGATTACGATAACTAAATCGATTAAGATTACATAATTCCCTAAAAATTAGAGATTGTAGCAAACGATTATCAAAAAAGAAAAAAGTTATTTATTTCAGTAAGCTAATAAATTCTTTAAAATAAAATAAATTCAATCAAAATTCAAATATTACAAATTATTATTTAGAGGCAAAAATAAAATAATTTAAAATATCGCTAATATTTTCCTTCAAGTGGATTGGCAACAATAAATGAAAAATATCTTTTTCTATAAATGAAAATATATTTCTAATTAAAATATAATTATCTAATGAAATGCGGCAAAATTTGCACTTAAATCTTCCTTGTCCTTTCGTATTTGTCAGAAAATTTTGAATTAAAATCTATTTAGTAGGTTGAATTTCTATAAATCAGTTTCTTATAAAGCAGATAGTTTAGTTAGTTTTTGCTTTTGGATTTATATTTATGCGGATTTGAATTCATATTTAAAAAATAAGCTCATATTTTTAATTATAGCTTTTTTTATAAATCCATTGCCATACCACATAATATAAATATCATATAAACATAATAAAGAAGAAGTTATGATGGGTGTAATCAAATCTAAAATAAAGTGGGAACGAGAGAAGAAAAAACTAATATTCTTAACTATTTAGATTTTAAGGAAATTTTTGGTAAACAATGCACTAGCAAAATAAAAAAAAATCAATTATTATAACTTGGCTCTGATGATTTTAGGTCTGACCTACAACAATAGACAGACGAATGCATTTATTGAGGATATTAAAAAAAAAAAACTGGCCTCAGAATAACAATGGTTGATAGTAAATAAGATTGTGCTTTTTTGCCGCAATCGTAATTATCCATCCCATCATTTTTTCTGTTTCTCATATTGGCATATCTTCAATCGTGTATATGAATGAATAAAAAGCTCAATCAGATATGACAAACACTGATTTATATCCGTAGCCTAATTTATCAACATTAGATTAGCTTAGCTTATCACAAACCTAAAGCGAAAAGATAATTTATGATTTTTCAAGCATATTTTGGCTAAATACTGTTACTGCTTTTCATTTTGTTTTTGTCCTTTAGCAAGTCTTTTGATTATAAACCCACTTTTCGTAACAAATATATAAACTTTCAATTCTTTAAAAAGTTCATCATTCTTAAAAAGTTTATATATACCGTTATTTAGATAGTTTATTAGAAATCGAGAAGATAATGGAACATTTTAATTTATTAGCTTCTCTGTTTATATCAATTACTTTATTTACAGTATTGACTTCCATTTCCACTTTCTAAAGAAAAGTAATATCAGAAATGTAAATGAAACAAGAAAATGTTGAATTAAACATTTTCTTCAGATCATTAAGCTTTCTAAATATGGATGATTGCATCAGACTGGAATCTGGATGGAATTAGAGATTATGCAGTATCGTTATGAAGTTAATCTTTGTCGTTTTTGGCAACTGGAAATCGTAAAGAATTTTTAGAGTCCCATCTGACTATAACTAAAATCAATTAGAAAAATCTTTACTTTTAATTAAGACGAATGTGTGAATGTGTGTGTTTGAGCTCAACAGGCCAGACTATTGATCTGAATTTGGCACAAATATATTGTGAAGAGTAGGAATTTGCACCTCGTAGTGCTTTTTTAAAATTTTTATTAATTAAAAATTAAAGGAATTTTGGAGTTTTTTTCGTAGTAACTTCTTCAAATATTTTCACAAAAAAAATGAATTTTATACCGTTTGAAAATTTTTAAAAAATGTCTTTTTAATGATACCAATTTAGTACTAGTGCGAATTTTTAATAAATTTTAGACATATTAAAAAAATATTTTTTTCGTCCAATTTCCAACAATTTGGCCTGGAATCCAAATTGTTTTCAATGTTTCATCAAATATTTAATCCCGTGATTTTCTCCCATTGTTGATAGATAAAGAAACCCCAGAAGAATTCTGTTTAACATCTGTGTAATTTACGAGATAAATAAAACAAAATTAAGCTATGATATTGTGAAATTTAGAAGATCGATGAACCGGGTATTTTTATAGCGCTATGAAATTATGGGACTGTCTCCATTAGAAAAAGCTCAACTTCATAGTAAGCAGAATTTAAGCTAAACAATTAAAATAACAAGACTTATGCCAAACAATTTGCCGAAATCACTTACAAGAAATTACATCTAAACGATTGATCTGAAAACAGATATATCCCGAATTCCCGATGAACCAACTGGTAGCCTGTGGTGATTAGTGTGTATCAATTTTAATTTGAGATTCAAAGATACGTTCATTTAAAAAATGGAGGACGATTAAATTAAAATTTATTAAAATGTACATATCTAAGTAAAATGATCGTAGCTGCAAAATGTAGCGATTTATGGACATTTATCGGCATCGACACTGTTACTTCAACTTTCATTAGATTGTGACGTTATTTTTTTTCATATAATTCTAAAGGACCTACTTCTATAAATTGTTTCATTACAAATGGAAATAAATTCTAAAATACATCTCGCAAATTAGAAAAAAAAAAATTTGAAATTTTTAGAAATGCATCATGTTTTTAAACGTTCTAAATGGTTGATGTCAAAAAATCAATTTGCCAACCTCATTAAGAATTACCTAAAGGCTATGAAGTTTTTGAGGTTTGTTTCAGCGTGAAAGGCTTGTAATCCATCTGCCTCAGATAATGACTATCGATCTCATCAATTTGTTTTGTGTTCTTAATGGGAAACTACACTTGAAAGTTTGCTGAACTCTACTTTAAAGTATTCTATTAGATCGTTAAGAATGCCAACAATGTGAAATCAAATATAAATATGGTTTATAAGATAAATAATATTTTGATTGAAGTTACAATAAAGCTTCCCCGCTTTCTTGTTTGGGTTACGATATTGGCGATAGTCTCAAAGGACAAAAAATTGTCTGTCATCATCAGACTCTTTGCTCGCATAAGTTTCTTGCATGACGTATATGTTTTTTTATACATTTTTTCCCATTTAATTTCCTTTTATTTTCAAATTTTGAAAGAAAATTATTTATAATTTATTTTTCACTTATTTGCTAACATGCTAAAATTTTAAAATTTTGTATTTCCAAAAACAATATAACATTTCAATTTTTAGAAATTAATTTTAAATGATTTTTTTTATTTAAATTTGAATTTATTTTGAGAAGCGCCGTTCTGTACTAAAGTCTAGAAAAAAAATCGCGAAATTTTAAAGAACATCAACAACAAAAAGTAGTTAATTAGGTAAATGCAATAAAGACTTAAATACAAAAAATAAAATTTTCTTTTATTACTATATATAAAACTAATATATTTAAAACTAGGAAAGTAGTATATATATATATTATATATATACCCTCTTTTCTCTCTCTTTCTCTCTCTCTCTCTATATACAGTACACTCCCGATTATCCGCGGAATTGCGTGGCGCGGCCGCCGCGGATAACAAAAATCGCGGATAATCCGAAAAAAAGCTAAAAACGGGTATTGCAAAAGAGAAAAACAGTCATTCCAACTTTGAAAAATCGTTTTATGTACAATAAAACGTAAAATAAACAGCAGGAAATGTTTAACTAACGCTTAATATTTTAGTATATCACTCAAAACTAACCTAAAATGCATTTTGTTAATGAAAACAGAAAAGTGCTTAGTATTTACGAGAGGCGTATAGGATACACAGAAAAATTATTACATATGTACTGTTTTAATACTGTAATGCATTATGTAATTACAAAAGCATAACTGTAAAACTGCACCTTTTTAAAACAATCAGTCAAAAAAAAAAAAAAAAAAACTTTGTGCGGTAGGCGCGGATAACCCGCCCGCGGATAATCGAGAGTCTACTGTATATATAACAATTTATTACATGAACCAAAAAGATTAACTTTTAGCTTGTAACTGCATAGAAAAATCTTTAGCATTTTAAAATTATATTATAAGAAGCATATGGGTTTTAAACAAGTACTTGAAAAAGTAAAATATTGTACACGTGCAACCGAATTGTATTTCAAGATACAAAAAAAGTAGAGCAATATCAAAGTAAACAAACAAATTCTACTTATAGCAGCCAAGTGGGAAAATGAATTCAATTTGTTTCTTAAAAAAGTTGAAAAGTGATTTCATTTTTAAAAGAGAACTTAAGCTCTGCGAAGGTTTTCGATTGAAAGAAGTTTCTGGTGATATGATGAAAATATAGAAGCTTTAGGAATCTAGGAAGTTAATCTTTAGATTGCTTGTCGCACTTTTTTTCCTCAATGGAATGCTTTAGTTTTCTTTATTTCGATTTTCTTTTCAAAGGAAATAGGATTTCCCTGAAGTAATCATTAATAACTTAATAAAAGTCCTTAGGAATGGCAAAATAATTTTTCGTGTATTATAGGCTATATGCTTGAAATATTTTGAAAATTTTTAATGTGTTTCACGGCAATTGTTTTATGTTTGTTCTTTCAGAAACTTCTTTTTAATTTTTTTAAAATTCAATGATTAAAAAAATTGGAGAGAGAGCGTAGTTTAATTATTACTTAATTACTATAATTAAGAAATTATTACTTTACTTCAGAGCTTTTTGTTTGTCATGGTATAATTATGAATATAACTAGAAATTGTAAAATATATAAAAGATTGAAAGTTGAAAAATAAGGTAAAATACGAAATAATACATTTTTATTGAAAATCAAGGAAGGCAATAAAGAATACAAAAGAATTATAATCGTACGAAAGAACTTTTTTTTGTCATTCATTCAATTTTATTATAAATTTAACTAAAATTCCAATTTATTCATAATATTTCTGTCACAATTTTACACTTTTACGGTTTTGTTTTGACATTCATATTTTTATATAAAAATGAATTAGAATATAAAATTAAGAATAATATTGAAAAAAAAAGAATTAAAAATTCTATTTTCAGAAAAAAAATAGGAGACAAGACTATTTGCTATTTTAATAAAAACTTAAACTCACAGATTATGTATAAATTAGAACATTCATTTTTAGAAATGTAGAGAATTTTTTTCTATGAAATTGTACGATTATAAATTATATGATTATAAAGGGGGAATAAGGCAATTGATTTAATATGGCGTTCAGAGTGCGATGTTTCAATATTGTCACTTTCTATTCTTAGTATGATTAGGCATATTATACGGATTTTTTTTTCAATCACAACGAACAACTTCTCAGTAAATAAAGAATAATATATATATATATATAGAAAACTTTAAAAAAATCGTTTTTATCAATGCAATATAATTGAAAAAATATGAAAAAACGTTTCTTTAAAGAAACATTTTAATCAGTGCAAAAAATTTAAAAAGTATAGAAATGTTTAAACGAAACATTTTTATTAATGGAATAAAATTTTTTTTAAAAATATTTTTTTATCAAACATTTAGAGGTCGAATGTAAAAGAAAAAAATACTTATAAGTATGATACACAGAAAACAATATGAGAAGACTCTAAAATCACAATGGATGCCATTAACTGAAGAATCACAATTATTGATTGCCTTAAAATAAAATGCATTTTAATTAGAATTTTAATTTCTTAAAGTTTTTCTATTTGTGGATCCTGCTTTTATAATCTTTGCTTTTACTTACGAATTTTGATTAATAATTTATTTCTCCTTTGCAATAAAAACTTTTTCACAGTAACTCAAAACCTCTTGGAGCCAGATGGAGGAAATTTGGTATAAGGACTTTACACTAAATTCACCAATTTTGTTGAATTTTGAAAAAGGAAATTTATCTGTGTTCGATTACAAATAAACTCGATGACTATAAAACTTAAGGAGCATAATAGATATAATTTGGTGCACAGATATAATATCTAAAATATAAGTTCTTATAAAATATAAAATGAAATATATAAAACAATTGAACATCTGCACTTTGTACTTTCGCATGCATATAACTTCAATAATTCATAAACAGATTGAACTTAAATTTATGAAATTCGGTATGTGATCCTGTGATTACAATTGGAATTCCGTGCCATATATTGCAACTGGAATTCCGTGCCATATATTACAACTGAAATTCCTTGCCATATATTGCAAGGATATATTACAACTGGAATTCCGTGCCATATATCACAACTGGAATTCCGGGCCATATATCACAAATGGAATTCCGTGCCATATATCACAACTGGAATTCTGTGCCATATATTACAACTGGAATTCCGTGCCATATATCACAACTGGTATTCCGGGCCATATATCACAAATGGAATTCCGTGCCATATATCACAACTGGAATTCCGTGCCATATATTACAACTGGAATTCCGTGCCATATATTAATTTCAATCGGTTGGAAGTAAGGTGCCCAATGCTAGATTCACACTAAAGATCTATATTTCGTAAAGCTACACAACCATTCACTGACGTACCCGAGGTTTACAATTTTATGCTGGCGGGGAGTGGGAGTATAAGATGATAAATTTTGTTGGTTTATTTTGTTAATATTATGATACCCATAAATAATGAAATGATTCGTGAACATTTTCCGTTTTCTCAGCATGATTTAGTTGAGCTTCAGGTTAGGAAAATAAATTTGAAGAAATTTATTTGACTATCTTTAGTATATTTTTCTTACTTCCACACAAAACCTAAGAGAAATATTCGTGCTGAGAATTTTCTTAACAATTTAGAGTTAATTTAGCGAAATGTTTAACGAAATGTGAAATCCATGCTGGCTCGTTGTTACTACTTAGCATGCATGTCACTTGCACAAGAAGAATGAGTATTCGGCAAATAAAAAAAAATTAAAAATTAAATTACTTCCGAATCGGTTACTTTTCCAACAGTACGGTAAATGGTTTGAGTCATTTTTAATGTTATTTTTAGAGTAGTATTTCCGACGTGCAAACACAGTTGTTTAAAGTTGAAAATGTACGAAAGCAGAAATCCTTTTCTTGTAACAATTTATTTTTGTTTTTTACTTTTGTGCAGTAAAAAGATACAGTTACAGTTTATTTTACACTCTGATTTCATTTAATTATGCTGAAGAGACACCAGACTGCGTTTTTGTGATTTAAGAAACTGGTTCATTTAATTTATTCGAGGATTCTATTCTGAAAGAAATTTTAGCCTTTTTTTGTCTGCAGCCTGAAAACATGACTTTGATCTTTAAATGTTCCAGAGGTTTAATGGAAAATTTATCTTGTGCAGCTTTTTTTTTATCAGAATTTGTGATAAATGCTTTTAGTTGGTATGTGGATTGGGGCCTGAGCATATCTTTTATTATAGTAATATTTTATGTATCTCTAAAAATAAGTATGTATATTATATAAGTAAGTATAGTGAAAATACATTCCATTAATATGACAGAAGTAATTATACGTTCTATGTTATTATATCGCCCCATTAAAATCGATTTTCGAGATAAATAAAGTTAATTCTAATGTCATCATAATCACAGAATAAATGTAACTGCGCATGTTATGTAACAATTAACCAAACATTTCCTCTCCAATGCGATAATACTGGAAAATGAGTTATGTATTCCAAAATCAAATTGGCATGGCGTCAGCCGGAATTATTCCATTAGAGTTTTCCACTATTCGTTCAGAGATCTCATATTGAAACTAAATACATTTTAATATCATTCAGAATAATGCAAATTTTTCGAAATGATTATTGATTATCAGATTTAATAGAATTGTGATCTAGGTATTTGGGCAATTTATTTTGAACTAATCGCCTTTGGAGACCAGCCTGGTTTCACTTTTTTTAATGATTTTATAGGCAAAATATTTTTAATTAAATTTTGATGAACATATAGCTTATGCATTTTAGAAACATTATACAACTTTATTTACTGTGCGATGAATTTCTTTAATTTTCTATGTCTATTTTCATAAATCCAATTACATCACATAAAAGGAAGGCAGCGTTTGAAATTGCATGAACTTTAAATATTTTTCACCATTGTTTAATTCTTAAGTTAAATCTTATTTGTAAAAACAACAAAGTTAAGAAAAATTTACTGAAAGCATGCTTTATACCGAAATCTACTGAACATGGATAAACAACTCGAATCTTTGTATCTTGAACATTAACAATGGAAAAAGCCAGACTGAAATATTAATACAAAAATGAAAAAGACTGGCGTTTCACTTCAACAATAAAAGATTTATTACTGTAAAAATGTGCTCAAATATTTTTAAAAAAATCAAAGCATATCTTTTATTATAGTAATATTTTAAGTACTATAATAAATAAAAAAATAATAAATAAAAAATTTATGGCAAAATGACATTATTGGGAAGATATTTTGATATTTTACAGTAATTTATGAATTTAAAGGTGGGCGTTTTTTAGTTGTACTGTAATATTTTCAGACCTTATGACGAATAAACGTACAAAATTTCGACTCATTTTTAATTAATTGAAAGTTAAAAAAAAAAGTCATACCGCATACGCACACACATTCATCTTTATTATTAGTATAGATTCCACTGACTTTACTTGCGGAGAACGTCGATTATGTGGTCTAATTAAATATTGCGGATTGCCTTGAATTGCGGATTTTTACATATTTCGATACTTTATGTTTAGGATGTAAACGTAACAACAGAGATTTTTTTGACGCTAGAATGAATATATAGATAATAGTGTCTGTCTGTTAAATTATCTTTTTTTATTTCCCCCTATGTTTTCCAAATTTTGTATCTAGAATGCAAAAAGTATTGTAATTGTAAAATAGAATTTGATATTTTAACATATCCTTACGTTTCACTGATTGCTAAATCCAATAAGAAGTATATTGGAACTAAGTTCGTCTGTCTATCGGTAAATTTTGACTAGATGCCTTCTGCCTTCGATTTAATTTTTTCATGTGCGTACGGAGGGATAAACTCAGAAATCGCTTTGATGAATTTGGCACAAAATTTAATGCTGACCAGCAATTCTGGCACATTATATATAAAAAATATTTATGTTCCGTTTAGAATTAAAACGAGAGTTATTATGACGAAACTGTAGCTTTTGTATCTTAATCACATGAAAAGGACGATACTGGAATTAGTAACCTTCTTTCCGAATTTTTACTGTCCCAAATACTAGCATAAAATCTACAGTCCAAATCTAGAGGTCTAAAACATAGAGATTTATCGAAAACTTGAAATCGAATTTTTGGACGATTATAGTAGCTTGTTGTGTTATGATATTTTACAAGCCCGCTGACTTATCTGTCAGCGATTTAAACCGAGTGAGCGTCTCTTGTATTTTCAGTAGTCCTAACTAGGGCCAAGAATAAGACTTATCTACTTCATGCGTTTCATTCGCTTTCACAATCCTTTTTTACAGGGGGGGGGGGCACATTCACACACCTCACAGATAGAACACAGAAGAAGAACAACCATGCCCGAACCGGGACTCGAACCCGGGACGTCTAGATCACGGGGAAGATGCGCAACTTATACGCCAGGATGCCGACACAGTAGTTTATACGTTTCGCATGAAAAAGGAGAACAGTAAATTTCACTTCAAAGCAACTCTTTACATTTTATACTCAAATATTTATGAAGAAAAACACTTTCAATTTATATTTGTTTGGACTTTAACCTACAAACATATTCAACAAAGTTCAAGAATTCTGCTGAATTTTTAGAACGAATAACTCTTAAATCGTCGACTTGATCCATTTTTAACAGCAATTTCTCACTGG
This sequence comes from Argiope bruennichi, assembly GCF_947563725.1. Classification (NCBI taxonomy): domain Eukaryota; kingdom Metazoa; phylum Arthropoda; class Arachnida; order Araneae; family Araneidae; genus Argiope; species Argiope bruennichi. The sequence continues at coordinate 47,862,076 of NC_079155.1, forward strand.
CAAAGTGAAGACTCGAATTCTAAGTACCCAACTTCTTAGGCCAGTGATAAATGAAATATGTATAAGCGTTTGGGCAACGTATATAACTTTTCGCCGTCCCCTGAGACAGTTTTCTCGATGGATATGCAAATGAGGAGTTTTCGCTTCGCTTTTGTCACATCCCTCAGTGGCCCTTACTTGCCGAGGCCGTGCATGAGATCGATTGGTGAATGTTTGCTTTTGTGACGCAACAAAGTGAAAACACGGAACATTTAGAAGAGTTTAAAGAAATCTTTTTCATTTTTGTTTGAAATGGTGTATTGATGGTTAAAAGTATTAAAAAAAGGTTTCTAGTGCTTGAAAAATTAACGATTTAGGCCACTTTATTTGGTGTTAGGAATGCGGTGTACTTTATATGCTTTTATGGAAATATGCAAAGAGAAATCGCCAAAAAATTCCTGCTGGAGACAAATCTACATGTATCAAACCTCCCTGACCCAAAAATTACAGGGTGGTTAAAATTAAAGTTCCGCTTTCAAATGGTCATAAAAAGAAAACTACAGGACCAAATGTTATCAAACTTGGTAATAATTTAAAGGAGGCCATGGAAATTTTTTTTTCTGACAAAAAAAAAGTTCAAAATTTCATCACCAAAAGCGAAATGGCGCTGTATGCAATATTTGTAGGCAAAATAGGACAAGAAGACACTGGTTTAAAATGTATTTAATCATTTCTGAAACGTGTTACAAAGCATATTCAATGTGTGTTATATCAAAGGCATTGTTTATGGTAATAAACTAAACAATTTGGCGGAACTAAAAGAAGCGATGCAGCGACATCTATGTAACATCCCTCCTGATATACTAAGAATTTCTGTTGAGAATGCAGTAATGCGATTTAACTTGCTTTCAGAAAATGGCGGACATTATATTAAACATTCTTTGTAACACGTTTCAGAAACAATTAAACACATTTTAAACGATTAAACACGTTTTCATGTCCTATTTTGCTTAAAAATATTGCATACAGTGCCATTTCCTCCCTTGATGGTGAATTTTTGAACTTTTTTTCTTTTTTTGGCGGAAAAGAAATCCCATCCCCTTCTTTAAACTATTGTTAAGTTTGATAACATTTGGTCCAGTAGTTTTCTTTTTTGACCATTTTTTATATGACGCTGTATATTATTTGTAAATATGTTTATCTATATGCAAACCCGGTAACTGAAAACCACTTTAAGCTAGAATAATGAAATTTGGCATGATTTCTTTACACTAAATTTCTGGATTTCTAGTAAATTTTGAACAATATACATTCAGAAGTCTGGCTGGCTGTCCGAGAAGTGAATCTGATGACCACACACTTAAAAATTAGATGAATAAAATTTGATATACATATTTAAAATCCTAAGTGTGAACGCATATAATATTTTGAGCCAAATCCATAAAGAGATTATCTGTCCGTTAGTGCTTTCGCATGTGAATGAGGTACCTAAAAATGCTAAGATTTCGATTGATAAAATCTGGTACTTAATTTAAACGTTTAAAGTCAGTCAATTGTCAAATTTTGAATTAAATCCCACTGAGGGTTGACCCTTTCTGGGTATGGATTTTGGCACGCCAAAAAATTTAGTAATTCAAAAACTCATCAATTTAAATAAATGAAATTTTGTGTGTGATTGTATCCCTAAATTTATAGTTTTGTGTCATGTTTTCGTTTCAATCTAACAAAAAAAAAAGCTTCCAAAATGCATATTTAATATTTTTTACTATAGTATGAAGCACAAAACTTTCATGTACTGGGTTCTGAAATAAGAGTCTCACCATTCGACCAATCTTGATCAAAGCATATTATATATACCGGGTGCGGCATAAATTCGTGCAAACTTCAAAAAATCATAATAAAAAAAAGTAATGCTCGAAAAAAATTGCTGTCTGCGGGAATATGTTCATAGAGCCTTTGAATTTTGTTATTTCCATTAAAAAAATGTATTTCAAAAATGACCGATAGATGGAGCTCACACATGTTTATGCAAATCAGTATAGCTATAAAACACAAGGCTGGAAATGGATCTGTCATTCGACGCCAGTAGCATGCTATCGCTACCGGATCGAGCATTAGTGGTGAAACTGTTCTATAAGAACGGTGAATCCGCGACTAAAGCATTGCGACAGTTATGGGCGGTTAAAGGAATTAAGGCGAAGAAAAACCCAATTTCATTGAATGGGATATTGAATTTAGTTCTCCGTTTTGAGGAAACGGGAAGATTAGAGGATCGTCCACGAAGTGACAGACCATTCGTCAGCGCTGACCGCGTCCCTGTTGTCCAAAGGGTCATGAGAAATGTGGCAGCCGAGACTTCAACGGGAAGTTCCAGTGCACGTGAAGCAGGTAAAATAACAGGAATTTTGGAAAGGTCGATCCGGCGCATTCTGCACGAAATCTTGTAGCTGCATCCGTACAAGATAGAGGCATTTCACCAGTTGTTGTCAGCAGATTGCGAGAAAAGACAAGCCTTTGCAACATGGGTGCTCGCACAAATGGAACGTGACCCACAATGGTTACTGAACATCATGTGGACAGATGAAGCCCACTTTTCATTGCATGGTGACGTCAATGCGAAAAATAGTCGTATCTGGACAGCATCAAACCCTCGTGCGTACACGACCAAATCACTATATTCTCCACATGTGATTGTTTGGTGCGGTTTCACCGCGTCCTTCATTCTAGACCCTTTCTTTTTTTGAAGAGCGTTGTCCTGTATCCGGGTGGAAAACCTGTTCCGTCACTTCAGAACGCTATCTTAGGCTTTTGCGAGACCACGTTATGCCTGCTTTGCAGCAAAGATGAATATTATATCAACTATTATTTTCTGTCACCTTCATGCAGGATGGTGCCCCACCCCACGTTGCTAGTTCCTTTAAGACGTTCCTCGTAGACACATTCACTGAGGACAGAGTGATAAGCAGAGGATGTAAGAATGAGTGGCCCTCACGATCGCCAGATCTTTCTCCAGCGGACTTTTGGTTGTGAGGATACCTGAAGTCTCGTGTCTACCGGGACTCTCCTGCGACTTTGATGGAACTGAAATATACCATTCAACTGTCTGTTAGTGGCATCGATGTCGACATGTTACACGCAGCTGTAATAGGCGTAGTTTCGCGCCTCACTTGCTTAATACCTTATGGTGGCGGTCATGTTGAGCATCTTTTGCTTTAAAATAAAATGTACTATAATGTAACTGTGCTCTGTTTCCCTGATTTGCATAAACCGTCTCGGTATGACCGTGTGAGCGCCATCTATCGGTCATTTTTAAATGGAAATAACGAAATCTAAAGGCTCTCTGAACATATTCCCGCAAACCGCAATTTTTTTCGAGCATTACTTTTTTTTACTATGATTTTTTGAAGTTTGCACGGATTTACGCCGCACCCGGTATATATATATACTTTCAGATATATTACAATTACGAATGAATTCTTAAAAAAAGCCTTTTAATGTTTAACTAATCATATTCGGAGACTTTATTTTTCCTGCAGATTCTCTAGTACCCAAAGAAAAAAAATAGAATAAATCAACTATTATTGCAGATTAAATATATAAAAGTGTAATTTTCAGCAGGTGCCTGTATGAAGACAAAAAAATTTTAAAAAAGGAATTTCTGGGTGGAGAATTAAAGTCTTCAGAAAATTTATAAAGGCAATAAATGAATTTAAAAAAATTGAAATCTGTTATCGCGAATTTCAACTTATCATGTGAGATCATTTGTTTCGATGAATTGCTTAGAGCTAGAAAGCGATATTTGAAACTCAGAATCCAAACGGAGATGTTTTGCGTTGAACGTTGACGGTTGTGATTCAGAATCCAAATGGACAGGTTCTGTGTTTGAATTTGAGTGTTGCGATTGAGAATCTGTAACACTCTGCATACGTGTAGGCTTGCTTCGTTCCCGTTGTGAAGCCATTTTACTCTCATGTTTAATTCGATCAGCTTCTAATTTTAAATTTTTATCATTCGTTTTTGTTGATTGAAGGTTTGCCTTTGAAGGTTTTGTTCCAGCCTTTGTTTGCTCTTTCTTTTTTTCTTTGCAAGGTTTCATCGGGAGAAAGCTTAGGACTCCCCATTTATAGCTTATACATTTCCTACGTGGTTTCGAGCTTCAAACCCCCCCCCCCCCTAACAAAAACAGCATCATGTTCTTTTTCCGTTCTCGTTTCTGTGTCTCGGTTCCCAATAATCTAAGCGATGTAAATGTGGTATCGTTCATAGGGAACATCGAGTAGAGTGTATCGATGCCAGTCGTAAAGAGAGTTTTTGCAAAAACAAGGTCGAAAACCTCGTTCGAAAATTCAAATTTTTACAACGTTGAGATCCCGTAACTCGCGAATCACCCGCAGTAGCAACGTGAAACTCGTATCATTACGTGCATTTCGGCGAGTACTATCCAACGATATGAGCAAACGCAATGTAACTGGAATTTGTAAATTTTGAGACCCGATTTCGGACCCTATCAAGACCAGAGTTTTGATAAAAATGTCATTTGATTCTATACATCGAGACGAGTGTTTAGACGGGTCAACTCGTCGCTACGTTCTATAGAATCCGAGATCTTAGGGTCTGACCGGAAGTTGACGTCATCGACATCCCGATACCCATAGGTACTGTATGTGTATCGGGTCTCTATGGGATCGACATTGATTTGATCAATATTAAGCAAAATCCATACTGCGCATGCGCAATGGTTCCATAATTTTGGGGGCTTAGAGGACCCCAGGCATATTTCTAAGTGATAACCCAATGTCTCTAACATATGTAGTTTACGAGATATAACGAAAACCATCTCCGCATGCGCAGTAGATGACTCCATGGGGGAGGTCTTCTATAGCCCGTAGGATTACTATGGTGAAAACCCCATGTCTCTAACAGCATTTTTAAAAACGCATCTGCTTTCAAGGAAGCATACATAATAATAATGCAATACTGGTAAAAGCAGGTGAAGGAAATGAAGATGAATATTGCCATTTATGCTTTATTCATTGCCAACACGATTTCGAGGTTCAATTATTGGTTGTCTTCAATTATTCAAAACCCCGTAACGAAAACAACATCATGTTCTCACATGATAATAATAACGGTTGTTATGAAACCAATCTTTCTTTTTGCTTCTAAATCTTTACTAAACGATTCATTGACTTTTAAAGATGACCCCGGCAACATTCACTTTTGGGTTAACAGACATCCATCAGACATCCTGGCTCATAAATTTCAATTCTGGTGATGGGAAAATTGAATGCTTTGATGGTCCGTAAATTAAACGCCTTTTATGAAAAGCAATTTTTGACACTTCTACTCTCTTCTTTGCATTATCTTTTGACTCGTCCATCCTCATTTCAGGACGAATTTATTGTATACCCCAGAAAAGGTCTAATAATAATAAAATTTCGTAATTTTTTCAATACCAAAAAAAACTAAGCATTTTTCAAATGAAAAAATATTTACTATGTCAATTACACACATGATTCTAAATGAAGGCACACGAATTAAATCTAAATAATGATGTTTGTGAAGATTTTAAATTATACTTCACTGGCATTTATGTCATTAATAAATCACAGGCAATAAAAGCATATAACTAAATGAAACATAAAAAAAAGTACGACATGAGAACACTGCCTAAAAAAGGTTTTAATTACGCTCGAGCAAATACCTATATGAATCATTGGTTTTATAACTAAGCATTGATGCGATTTCATTTTAATTAAATTTTATTATCTTTGGAGCCATTGGGTAAATATTTTTAATTAATTAAAACACAATACAATTAGGCTCTTTTATTATTATTCAATTATTCTTCTAAAAAAGACAGAATCTAAATCAGAAAAAGGGATTTAGAATATTCAATTTTCATAGAATTTATTTATTTATAAAATAAAATAATTTTCAACCTTATTGTTCTTATTAGATACAAAGTATTTTTTTTTATAAAACAATATATTGAAAGCAAAGATTGTAAAAATAAGATCTTTCAAAATTTATCAATAAATTTAAACAGTAAGATAATAGAAATTACTTTTTACCAAGTTCAACCTCGAGAATGAATGAGATTTCCAACGTCAGATAATTTATTACTACAGCAACTGAAACATTATAAACAAGAAAATAATATTCGAGTAATTTATATTGTGAGTAATAAAATAAAAGTTTTGCTCTATAAAATCATCATTATACTTTTCAGAGAAGGATTTGTTTGACATATAAAAAAAATATTTTTTTTTATTTTATTTTTTAAAACATGTGAAAACTGACACTAAAAAGCTGAAAGATGTGGAAATATTTCATTTTTAAAGAGAGTAATGCGCATTTATACTTTAAAAACATGAAAAACGATTTGGTGGAATCTACGAAAAAAATATCGTTTGCATGGTATTTTGATATAATGTATTTTAACCATAATCTAGTAAAAATACAATTCAGAATTATTTTATTAAATAAAAATGAAAGAAGAACGCAGAGAAGAATCTAAAAGAGGATTAAGAATTAAATTCATTCTTTTGCTGTGTATATTTCATCAATATTTCTTTGTAATTAAAACTTAATTAAAATAAGATGCATAAATATTTTATTAAATAAACATAAAAGAAAATAGGGCGAAAAAAAATATACGAAAAGATAAACAATTAAATTTAGTCTTATGCTATGTATCTTTTATTCTTATAATATTTTAATCAAGTTCAAATAAAATGTATATTTATTTTATTCACTAAATATGAAAAAAGACATGATGGAAGACTTTAAGAAAAATTAACGGTTGAATGCTATTCCTCTGCTATGCATTTATATCGTATTTTAATAAATAATTATAAAAATTTTAAATTAAGGTAAATAATTTAAGGTTAAAATAAGATAAATAATTTTTTTTGTTAAAAAACCTTACATTACAATGAACTTAACGAAGTATTTTAGATTATTTTTTGACTCATCTGTCAATGAAGTGAAAAAAAAAACAAAGAAAAGCAATTTATATCTAAATGAAATCGATTTTCTGATATGTTTGTTTTTCCCCTCCAAGAGTGCCAAACCAAAATTCTAGTTTTGGAACTATTGCCCTTCTTACAAAAGAAAAAGATGGGATGGAGTAACACAGCGCAAAACATCATGAATTAATTCGAATTCTGTTACTTTTTTTAAAGAATAAGAAATGCTTTTAAAACATTTGTGTTGTTAATTTCATGGTACTGGCTTCAAGTAAATAAAGTTATTCTCTAAAGTAAAAAGTTACGAAAATAGAAATGCTTTTCTTGTAACTAGTTTATTTTTTTATTTAAAGATTGTTGCAGAGCTTACTTTCGAAACCGTTTTTTCTGATTATACTTTTTTTTAGATAAATCAAGAAACGTGTTTCACTTAGTGTTTTCGAGAATTTCATTCTAAAACTTTTTTTTATTATTATTATTTGGGGAAGCAAGGGTTTTTTCTCTAAATCACTACAATGAAGGTAAGTAATAAAAATTATTTTTAAAAACACACTTGCATTAATGCTAATAGAATTAGAAGAAGACTAATTAAAGATAACAAGAATTAAAGAAAAAATATAGCTAAATTATCGATTTTTTTTATTTTAATTTTTTTTGTCTTAAATTTTTAATTCATTATTATACATATTATGAAATATTGGAATTAATTTATTACCAGGTGGTGCCTGGTAATAAATACATATTATGAAGTATTGGAAGTAATTTATTACCAGGTAAACAATCAAGGTTTGATTAAATCAACCAATCAACTGATAATTAAATTTAGAAAATATTTAATATTGTATTGATAACTGGAATACACAAATGTAATAATTTCCAAAGTGCGTCATGGAGAAAATAGAAAATCTAATGCAACATTTCCTTTTTAAAGGAACGCTGGATTCTATTAGACAATTTTGCGAATTATTCATTTAGGGTTATGAGATTTTTTTTATGCATATATATTAAAATATAAATATATGAAATTTCTTTAAATTTTTTTAACGAAATATAGTATTTTAAAAATATTTAAAAAATACATAATTTTAAAAAAATTCAAAATATTCCAGATTATTCATTTTTTTATTTTTTTGTATGATTTTTCTTCTTATTGCCGAATGTAAATTTATTTGGAGCAAAAATGTGCATTATTTTGTCATGACATGAATTCCAAACAAATGCTATTTTCTTAGAAATATTTTTATGTACACTTACTGAATTTTTATAGACATTTTATGCTTTTCTGAACTAAAATTGACATTTAATTATCTAAAAAACTTGAAACATAAAATGCATACCCTATTTTCTTTTAATGTTTAACCGAAATGTTTATTTTCAATTGCATTTGTTTTATTTAAAAATCAAGACACATGAAACATTTCAAAGATATTTAAATCTAAATACAATATCATTTTGAGGAAAGTCGTACTTTTTTTCCTCTTGATTCGTCAAATATTTATTTTACTGAATAATACATTTTATAGCAATATTTTTAGTTGAATATAAATATATATTTTGGTTATGAAACAATAAAAATAAAATTACACATTTTTGTGCATTTTTGCTTATTTCAAAGTCCACTGCCCACTTAAAAATACAAAGAAGTCAAATTAAATAAAAGTGACAAGTACCATTATATATTTAAAAAAATCCTTTTCATGGGAATAAATTTTATTTTGCGTTGATTAAAGAGAAAGCATAAAAAAGTAAATTAATTTAAGAAATTTATTAATCCATAAAATTGTTTTTAAACAACAATTGTTCTAAAAGTAAGAAGATCACATTACAAATTTCATGTATTTCATTCATTTTTTTGTCCTATTGCGTTTACATGCAGGTGAATAAACAAACCAACAGAAGATTAACCCGTTATGGGGTTTGGCTCAAAATTTGATGAAAATCTATTTTTAAATACCAAAACGATACATTAAATTTTATTTATCTAACTTTTTTTTACGTTTAATTATTCTTATTTTGGCTTGTGCATTCAAAACCAGACATACATAAATACTGTGATTGGATTTCATTCAGAATTTCATAGGAATTTAGAAATTAATTTGATGTTAAGTCTATAAACCAAATTTTATCCGTTTGTTTCAAAGAATTTTTGAATTATCGTGTTCACAGATACACAAACATACTTTTTAAAAAAATATGCTGTTTTTCGGACTCTAAACATAGAAATTCATCAAAATTTGGATTTCGAATTTTTTAATTGATTACAATACGATTTGCTGTTTGCATACTTTTTATATTAGAAAGTAAAGAAAACAGAAATATGAATACATATAGTTCGTGAATAGAGCACAAATACCATATATGCAATCCCTTTTTATATCAACATCAGCTAAAAATATCACAGAATATCTTGCTAAATTCAGAAACTGAGCTATTATAATAGCTTTCTTATATACATAGTTCCCCTGTCACGCATAAAAAAAATTCCGAGCGACCAACTTCCGATCGGAAGATGCAATGAAATATTCATAAGAAATCGGCACTTGTGAGCGGTCCCGATGCTTCTTTTATCGATACATTCTCTCAAAAGAAGTGCAAATAGACAATTTTCGATTTGCTTTTGGCAGAGTATTTGATATTCCATATGTGAAATAAAGTTGGAGAGGTTGAAAGTAAAGAGTTGCCAATCGTGGTTGTAAATTTCAAAACTGCGTGGTTCATGTTTCATTTTTCATTTTCATTTTTAGTTCTTCTTTTCTGTTTTATTTTTAGTTCTTTAGTTCTTCTGACACAGCACCTGATTAGGTCTAATAACATCCGTTTATTTACAATGTTGTTTTTCACCTTTTTTTATACAGAGATAAAATACTGTATTCTGAAAAAAATAAAATATTGAAATACTGACAAATTTCCATTTATAAGACTTTTCCGATTATGAAAAACATATCTATGGAATTATGTCTGCCGATCTATCGCTCGGTGACTAAGTGGTAAAGTATCGGCTTCGAAACCGGAAGGCTTCAGGTTCGAGCCTCGATTCCACCGAAGAACCGTCGTGCAAGCGTGTCCAGTGCACTTATAAATCCGTCTGGGCCGAACGCCCTCGCGCTGGTGTGATGTGGAAGCTTGGAAAGTATTTCAATACTTTTTTTTCCTTCAGAAAACAGTATTTTATCTCTGTATAGAAAAAAGTGAAAAACAACATCGTAAATAAACAGATGTTATTAGACATAATCAGGTGGTATGTCAGAAGCACTAAAAATGTTTTGCTGAAAATGAAACCTGAAACATGTTTTCATTGTAAATAAATAGGTATTATTAGACCTAATCAGGTGCTATGTCAGAAGCATGTCTGCTGATCTATGTATCGCTCCGGGGCTTAGTGGTAAAGTATCGGCTTCAGGTTCGAGCCCCGATTCCACCGAAGAACCGTCGTGTAAGCGGGTCCGATGCACTTATAAATCCGTCTGGGACAAACGCCCTCCCGCTGGTGTGATGCTGAAGCTTGAAGAGGGTGTACCAGTTCAGGCGTCGTCCTCGTCAGCTGACCGGGGCTCAAAAATACGAAGTCCGTCCCAAATTAGCCCTAATGTTGCTTTAAAACGGGATGTTAATACAACCAGAGTATCTGTCTATCTGTGAACTCTATAACTCAAAAATGCCTTCAGATTAATAAGTGAAATTTGGTGTTTTTTACGTGCTTGTGAATTTTTAAAATTCGTATTCACGATTACATGATCTTATGATTCACAATCAGAAATTCTGAGGAAAATCTGTATGAGATTATAAATTTGTGTGGGGAAAGGAAAAATTATTTTATTCTGTTTAGTCCGTTTCAAAAATGTGGTATAGTATTTTTTTTTTTTTTGTATGAATAATTATTTATCCATAGTTCAACTAAAATTTACTCTGAACACATAAATGCATAATAAATGATAAAGCATGGGCCTATCAAACACAATAAACTAGTTGACATTACGTTTATAACATGATGTTTTTCATCAATGATAGCTTGTCGATGGTTGATGATGAACCATTAATTTGGGATCGTGGACGCTTGAATTTTTTTTTATCCTCTTAATTGAATAATATTAATTTCTGGAATTATTCTTATTCCTTCGAGTCAGCTACTTATATTTTTTTTCAAAAATATATGCATATAAAAAAATTCTAAGTTAAAGTAAAATTTAAGATATGAACAATTTTATACTATATCACTGCTTTGCTGCTAACAGAATAAATAATAAGAACAGAAACGCTCGCTGTGAATCACGGGTGATTCACATGGTCTGCTCAAAAGTTTTGGTTTCGGAGGCCATGGGAAACACATTTGCCTCATATTCAGAAACATTAGTTTTGACAAAAATAATTTTGTCAATAGCAATTCTTTAACGTTTTTATTATTTTTGGATGATGACAAATTTGTTGTTACCCAGACCTAGCAGGTTCAAATAGTATTTTATATTATAGCGTTTAATGCGTTAAAAGTATAATATCCCCCCCCCACAAATTAAAATAAGATAATTGCGACGGATGTTATATTAATTAAAAATTAGTGTAACTTGTTAAATATGTTTGGCATCTAAAAATTTGGTATAATTAATCAAAATAACCATTGTTTTCATCTTCAATGAAATAAATAAGAATAACAATTAAAGATTGGAAAAAAAGGCACTGAAATAAAATTGAATGCTTTATAAATCCTGTAATAATGGAATAATTCTCATATAAACTTGAACATTTATGTCTTTTGGAAAGAATTTTCAAGTTGGCTTTGGAATAAAACTTATTATTTGATTAAACTTGATTACCTGGCTAACAAAAGCGTAATATTTAAAAAGATATATTAGAGATTTAAAATGACATACATTTTTTAGAATATATTATAGATAACTTATTAGTTAAAACAAATCATCTTTAGGCAGATAATTTTTTATTTTAGAATTTCAAGACTACTTCATGGGAAATCTATTTTTAATGATAAAATAATATTTAAAAAATATGAAAATAAAACAGATTTTTTTTCAAAAATTACTTTATCGCTCCTTTCGTTTACTAATAATAAAATACGGATAAACTGTAATGCTAGTTCAATTTCAAAGCAATGAAACGAATAATGGTGTTGAAAAAATATACCTTTTGTAGAAATTTATCTCACACAAAACGTGACGTAATCGATTGAATGGGCTATGCATTTTTAATAATATGTTTTAGATTATCCGACTTTTTTTTGTATTTGATGAATAATAAATTCACCCTTTTTTCAAAATTGGAACGATCTCATCGTGCGTAAAATAAGACAGTTTTAGTATATTTCTTTATAAGGGTGAAACTTCCCACTTGCAGGAAAATTCACGCATGATTATCTTATGTAGTATAAAACAAAATATTCACGATTGCTATACAACGAGAAAATTGCATAGAAATCTTCAAATCTTGCATGTAAACGTGGAAAAAAAACTCAGTGATTTGATAAACGAAATTTAACACACATTCAGAACCTAAAGTATAGAATGTCTCAAAAACTCGCATGTAAGCGTTAAAAAAAACACTAATTTGGCTAAACAAAATATGACTCACATTCAGAAACTAATGCATAGAAATCTTCAAAAACTCTAATACAAACATTCAAAAACGCACTGATTTGGATATACGAAATGTGATTCAAATTCCGAACCTAATTCTCCTCACATTTTGTATCAAATCTGTCGAAGGTTTACTCTCTGTTCGCACGCCTGTAGGCAGGATAGCTCAATAACGCCACAACTTAAGTAAAAGAAATTTGGTACGTCCTTTTGTTATTGAAATTTAAGTTTTGTCAAACTTTGGATTCAAAGTATCGGGGAAAAAGACATCTAGGATGCATATTCACTTTTCTTTGCTATACTACGAAGTACAAAAGCTCATCTCCGGAATTGTAAAATAAATAAATAAAAATTAAAAAAATGAGCATTTGTGGCGTGTTTCAAGGTCCACAATTTTATGCAGAAAGGAGGAGGCAGTAAAACATTTAGTAGAGAGTACATGAACAAATTTCGGAAAGACTATCCGACAGGTTGTTTTTTCGGTGTTATTTTCGGAAACTTATCTGAAAAAAAACACGATTTTAATTTAATTGAAAATTAAAATTCCTTAAATTCTTTGCTTCTATTCCTAAGCCCCAGGGAATAATAATGCTTTAAACTTAAATTCATTTAACTGGTTTGATTGCATCTGCCATTATATTCTAAGCGTATAAATAATTTTACTTCGCATCGTTTACAAAAGCATGCCGCCATTATCATGTCAAACTAAAAGAAAAAACTTTCCTTTGGAATTTATATCCAATGAAGGTATTACATTTCAGAATTGTACTTTGAAATTAAAAACGTAAATAACAGCAATTTCATTGATTTAAGTTGTAGAATTGTTTATATGAAACAGGTCTCTTAAGTTTGTATCTTGATATTTTTACAGGATAAGGAAGAAGGAGATTGAAAGTTGAAACGCTGGTTTTTCCAAGTTTAAATAAAAACTTATTAATATGAGAAGAAAACTTTAAATTAAAGAAATTATAGTAATAAAAAGATCTATAAAATAAGTTCTGAGACATTGGCGGTTAAATAAGGTCAAGATCATAAATAGAAAAGAGTAAATTTGGAAAAAAATATTTTTCATTTTTTTTATCTGAGGGAAATGGGAATTTCGAATTTGACTTTACATATTTAATAGAAAAACAAACAAAAGCAAAAAATTGCATACTTAAAAAGGAAAAAAAGCACGCATAAAAATAAAAACATACAAAAATAAAAATTTCAGACCAATATCTCGATTATATTCTGATATGGAAATAAATAAACAAATAAAAATAAATAAAAAATAATAAAAAAAACAGAGTTTTCGAAAAATACCTAGAATTTTTGTGCTACATTTAGAATTGGTGGACAGGAAAACTAATCTATTATAACCTGTTCTCCGATTTCAGATCCTATTACTCTGCCAATTTTCAGAAGAAAAAAAAGAGATGATAATTGAACTTGAAATTAATATTTCGTTTTAATCATTAGCCTCTATGACAATTACATTTTCGAACACTAATGTTTAATGCTTTTTGAAAACCAGTTAATAAAATGTCAACTTTTTTCCTCTTTCAATTTCACCTTCATTGCAGTTTTTGAAAATAACTATTATAATGCCATTTTAAATTGAAATGCAATATTTTTAGAGTAGTATTATTTTTCAATCTAAGAATTTTGACTGATAGAGAAGTATTTATATGCATTTTTCTCCGCTGACTTTTCTATTTTGAACGAAGAGGAATTTTTCAAAATAATAATAATAATCGTAAATAAATAAATCCGATAACAATTGGAAATTTCTATCAACCATTTATTTATAGAAGAGAAGAAAAGGAGAGGAAATGGCGGGAAAATCTCATTTTTAAATTTTCAAATATAAAGATGGCAATTGATTATACATAAATATGGTTGAAAAACAAACGATAACTCGTTTAATTTTTTTACATTAATTCTGTTAAGATGGAATAAATGAAGAACAAACAATTAAATTACAAACAAATTGTTAGAATAAAAAATATTTGGTTATATCGATACAATAAGAAAATGTTCTTTGTTCTGTGGAACAAATTAGATTCCATGAAGTTTTACTTTATCCTATCCTAATGGATACATTCTATCTTCTTAAACCATTTTTTTATTTTTGGAATTTCTTTTGAAAAGAACATTTTCCGTTTTCTTGCTATCAACGTTGTTCTTTTTTGACAAAGAAATCGTCTGACGAAAATGAGGAACTGTAGTGAATTCATGAGTGAACAATTGAATGATCTAATGGGAAAAATACAGAACGACAAACGAGAAAACTATGCGATATCATTCTTTGTAGCTTTCTTTTCTTAGAAAGCTTTTAACTTTTCTTAGTATGTTTCTTTCAATTCTTGTGTCTCTTGTTTCTTCGTTGCTAATATGGATTGTGTCTGATGAGTTGGAACACAATATGTCGCGTTCTTGTTTATGCTTAATTAGGCAAGTTCTTATTTCTTTTAGATCTGTAAAGTAAGATGCCATCTTTATTGCATCTTTGTAAAAAAATACTTTTCAAAATAAAAAAATATTATTATCTCATTTAGAGTAAGAATTGGTCGTACAAAATAAATTATTTGGCAATTTTTATTATTAGTTATATTATGTATTTAATAGCTCCTTACTGTGTGTCTAAATCAGCATTTTCCAATTTTTGTTCCTAATTAATTGAAGTTTGTATATGATAAATAAGTATTAAGCCCATCAAATATTAAAACAATAAAAATAAAAGCATTAAAAACAAATTTAATTTATTTCATTATATTTTGTCAATTATTTGTAAGAATGCTTAAATAGATCAGTTGATACAATCATAAAATACATTTCACGCTAAAACTTAAACATTGCAACACTTTTCCAAGTATTATTATTCATGTTGTTTTTCAGTATCATTATAAGTTTTATTGTATATTAAAGTAAATACAATGATTATTAATTGCAGTTCAAGGCTCTGAGGATCATTATATATATGTATATACTAACCACTTTTGATGACCAGTTGGTTCGCAGGTATTAATGCTTGCTAAAATTTTCAGTTGAATAAAGGATGTCACAAAATTAAGGCAAATATTGAATTTGCCACCATTCGTGCAGTATAGTGTTGGCAACCCTATTAAAAATCCATTTGGCAGCTGATAGCTTATTATTAGTAAGAATGCAGCTTTACACGATAAAACAAAGCGCTTTCTTTATTGAACAATATTTCAAATATAATGAAAATTTGGCGGCCACAGTTCCAAAATTTGAGAATTGGTCACCTAGATCGTGTGATTTAACACCATTAAATATCTTTTTATGGGGTTATTTGAAATGAAAGATCTGTGAAAACAAATCAACAAGCATTGAAGGAGGAAATTGAACGCTGCATCAACGAAATTCTGCAACATTTATGCAAAATTGTCATGGAGAATTTCGACAAAAGACTGCGTATGTGCCAGCAAAGCCGTAGAGGCTATTTGCGGTATATGTTATTTCATACATAACCATATCCTACGTACTTTACGATTCAATAAAAATATAATAATTTAAAGATAAAAACTGTCTTTTTATTTAACTAAAATATTGCGTTAACTTGTTGTTCTATCGTGTAACGCTCCATTTTTATTATCCTGTTAAATGTCTTTTTTAATACGGTTGCCAACACTTTACTGCACGAATGGTGGCAAATCCATATCTTGCGTTAATACCCTTACCCTTTAGGGATACCCTTTATTTTTTGTAACTTAGCCTCTTAGTAATTGTTTCAGCAAAATATTTTTAAATTTCAAATTTTGATAGTCATATAACTTATACTATTATCAAAGACTTCATTGTTCTGATCATTGTACTATGTACCTCTTAAACTTTCTGTCAGCTCTCATAAAATTTGAACTTTAAATTGAAGCAGAAATAATTAAATTCCGATTAATACATTTTTTTTTGACTGAAACAAAGCAAATATTTAAAAATATGAGAACAACAAGCTTTACTGTTCAGCGCTGAATTGCCTAAATTCTACGAAATTTCTCACAGTTATTAAATTGGTATTATAAAAAATCTTTTTTTAAAATTTTTAAAAGGTATAAAATTTAGTTTGCTTTTTATAGCATTTTCGGGCCGGCATCCTGGCATAGGGGTAGCGTTTCTTCCCCGTGATCTGGGCTTCCCGGTTTCGAGTTCTGATTCGGGCAGGGTTGTTCTTCTTAGAGAGGTTCTTTCAAGGTTGTTGTGTTCTATCTGTGAGATGTGTGAATGTGCCCCCCCTGTAAAAAGGGGGTTGTGCAAGTGAATGTGACGCATGGAGTAGCTAAGTAGTACACTTGGAACTAGTTAGCCCTGCTGGAAAAACGAGACACTCACTTGGCTTAAATCGATGACAGATAACTGTCAGCGGGCTTGGCGGTGTTCTAGGGAATATAATTTTCTTAACTTTTAAAAATGGAAAATTAAAATGATGCGATTAAATATTTGACATGACGATAAAAATGTTTGAAATTCAATTCAACAATGAAATCTATAGTTAAAAATTATGTAAAGAGTTTTTAAAAAGTTACTAAATTAAATTGATATGATTAAATAGACAATTTTTTTAAAATTCTAAAATAGTGTAAAAATGAATTTTGTGCCACACACACAATATTCTCTTTTATTATTAGTTGAGATATGGATTTCATCGAGAAAACGAATGAAACAAATTGCATTATCTATAAATAGTAAATAGAAAATCAGTTAAAGAAATAAATTAGAATTTGAAATAACTATAAAAATCAATCAATTATGATATTAGATTTCAAATAAAGGAAAAAAAATGATAAAATATTTTTTTAGAAAATAATTACACAAAGAAATGATAAAAACGAATGTTCAAAACAGCCTACTTAATGACTTATAAAGAACATCCATTGTTTAATTTCTGCATGCGTTTTGCATTTTTCTTTAGTAAATTTATTTATTCTCGGAAATACTAAATCCTTTCGGGACTATTTAATCCTTGCAAATCTCTCTTTCCCGAAAATGCTAATACTCGCCGCCGAGGTTAAAATAATGATTTCTGGGACAAAAGAAAAAAATATTTTAATTTTCTTGAATTTCATTAGCTTAAAATGACTTGTCCTTATATTTTCTTTGTACCTGGGACTTAATTCAATAGAATTTATTTTCAACGTTTTAACTCCCATCTGTTCAAAAGCACTTACTTGACAAGCAATTTCTTTCGCTTGTTCTGTAGGTTAAGGCTTCATATCCCCCTGGTGGCGAAAGACACAACTTCTTTTCATTAGTACTTCGTTTACAAGTGAACTTCCCCGTGATGAATGCTAATAGCTTTCACAAGCATTCGCGTTTTAAAACTTTTCGTCGTGTTAAGTTTGCAAATTACTTTTCTTTCTAGGGCCGCTGATTCGGTTTGAAATCGATTGATTTTTGGCCGCAATAGCAGATAGAATTTAGGAAAACTTTGATTTCCTGACTTTGCTCTCAACGAGAAACTAACTTCTATTCATCTTTGAGAAACAGACTAAAATCATCTTTCAAATGGAACAATCTCTTCATTTCTTGTGGAAATTCAGTGTTTATATTGAGATTTTCTACTATAGATGAATGTATGAGTGTGTGTGTTGGCTCTCTACAGACCAAACCTCATCTCCCAAATTTAGCACATATATTATTTTGGAAAGTAAGAATGTGCACCTTGGAGCGATTTTTTTTCTTTGAAATTTTAATAAATTAAAAAATAAGCCGCATTTTGCTATTTTTTCCGAGATAACTACCGAAATTATCACATTGCATAGAAATAATTTTACACCTTTTTAAGATTTAAAAACTTGTCATTATAATGCTACACATTTATCATGCAAATTTTTGCTGAATTTTGGCAATATTTTTAAAAATAGTCCCCCCCACCCTATTTTCAACAATAAATTACATTGTTGTCTTCAAATTCAAACCATTTTCATTGTTTCATCAAAATTACTAGATATTTAATCTAGACTTTATTTTTATCAAAGTGAAAACGCTATAACAGATGTATAGATACTTTTTCATTGCCAGTGAATAGTATATGCCAAATAAAATATCTAAATACGAAATTAAAATATTGTATTTATGCGATAATAAAGCTTCAGAGTTTCTAAAGGCATATATTTTATCCTGGGTCAAAAATCACATGGCCTGGGTCAAAAAACATGAGTGCTATAAATAATTTCACATATATACTTAGAGGATACAATAATGCATGTAATGACATGATTTCTCACAGACTAGGCCTATTTCTTCATTTTATATCATCAAAAATAAACTATAATTTCCTGATCACATAACAAAGAGATGCATAACTCAAGTTTTCACTTTCCAAATGATAAACTGCCAGAAAGGATTGCCAAGTCAAAGACGTCACTCTTATGGCCACAATATATTTTGATGAAACAATTTGCAATAGACAATACAAAAGCCTAAATACGATGTTAGATTACAAAAACAATAATGGAGATGTGGTTATTGTCAATAAACTTTTGAATATACGCGCTTATAAAAGAAAAATAAATCGCTGGCCTAGGACTGGATTTAGGGTTTGGCGGTTTTCAAACCCGGTTTTAAAAAACCGGTTTTTTAAAGTAAATTTGTCACATTCGAAAACCGGTTATTAAATTAAGAAAACCGGTTTTAAGAATTCATATTATTATGTAAAAATTAATTTTGAACTTATTTGATTTGCTATTCATTCTATACAACGGGCAGCAAACACATTTTTTCAACGTTGTAAGTTGCGTTGGCCAGTGCTTGTACACTGCACAATTGCGCCTCCAATTCGTCAATTTATGTTTTTCATGAACATCCCTTTTCACTTTTTTTCTAGGTGAAGCAAAAGTTTGATAAAGTTCATCCCTTGCTTCTCGTCGGATATTGTGTCTATCGGTATGAAGTCGATGCTAATAGAAACGTCAGCAATTTGACTGGCTCGTTTCGAAGAACGTGTGAAAGGAATAAATAATTCCTCGTTTTCTGCTTCTTGATCACAGTATTTAATGATATCATAAAATTTTCTTCGTACAACTCCTGAAAGCTTTTTTGCACCACTTGAACTAGCCATATCAATACGAAATATTCAGTTAAACTAAAATGCTGTCAGAAATGACATAACACTCACATACACGTGAAAAAAAAAAATAGAAATAAAAAAGTATTTAATGCGAGGAATCCAAGGTCAAATGTGCCAATCGTTCCGCGTCTCACCCCTTAATGAAATGGAATATTCGAAATGTGGTCTCAGAATCCAATCCATCTCGAGTCACGACAGGTTTGCTTAATATTGTGAAGGTGAAAACTGGAAACAAAAATATAAAGTTGTTATATTTGGTAAAAATAACGTAAGTATTAAGTATGTTTGATTTTTATGTTTATATTTCCTATTTTACATTTTAAAATTTAAATTTTATTATATAAATGTCTTCTATCAAAAATTAATGTAAAATAAGAAGTTCCGGCTTCTGTTTAATGGAATTTTAAATAAAACACAGGGTGTTAAAATATTACATATTTTCTTTTGCAACTTTTTAACATAAATTATGTCTTTAGCAAGCATTGGAATTAGATTAAAAAGTGTTTTTTTTTCAAAATTCCTAGAAAATGTGTAGATTAGATTATTTTAAATTGCATTAATATTAGTTAAAATAATAAAATCGTAAAAAAACGTCAAAAATATTTATTCAATAACTTTATTTTCATTTTTAAATAAAATGAGTAAGTCGGAAGTTTGGGAAAGTTTCAAAAAGTTCGGGATAGACAAGGCAATCTGAAATCATTGTAATAAAATGTTGAGCTGCAAAGGGTCATCTATGAGCAATATACATAATCATATGAAAGCAGTTCATAAAATAATTGTCGGAAATAATATAATTGTTTAGTTTCTTGAAGACCCTGAAGAAAAACTTACAAATCCAAAGACACTGAAAGCTGAATTTCCATTATTTGAACAAACGAATAAAAGAACAAAAAACTTAGAAAAGAACCAAAACTCAATTTCAGGCAATATTGTGTCCAAAATAAAAACGAGACTTGGCCACCGTTCAGTGGATATTTTATCTTTTTTAAAATCCTATTTTCTTAGGAGAAATTAAAATTAGTGAAAATAATATAAATATTATTTGAAATTTTTGTTTGAGTTTTCGTTATTTTGTGTAAGGGATATGTGCATGTAATCTTTAATTTTGTTTTTTATATTTTGACTTTGATATTGATTTCGTTTTTTGTTAGTTTAAATAAATTAAAATAAAATAAAAAAATAGAATAGGGAGAAATATTTTATTTTTCTCTATTCAATTTTTTGACAAAAATTCGAAAACCGGCTAAAACCGGTTTTTTTCGAAATATCGAATTCGAAAACTGGTTTTTGTATAAACCCTAATTGGATTCTAATAATATTTCTTTTGGTAGTTTTGCTTGCAGCACATTTATTCTTTGGACATCAATATATACCAAATAGAATTGACCGTAAGAAGGCTGTTTTTAGTGGAATTTGGAACATAATAATAATAATAAACAAATAGAAAAAGAATGTAGACAAGCCAATATATCTACCAAAATGAAGAATCGTATGATATATTCGAAAGATAACAGGTTAAAAATCAAAATGGTATATCATCTAATTCCACTGTTAGTTTATAATTGAGTAATAAGAGTCAGCCCTTTAGGTCCATCAAACAATGAATAATACTGAAATAAATTATGTAAGAATTAGAAGGAAAAAAAAAGCAAATCAACAGTCTTCAAATAGCATATTTTGTTTAAACAGGAAATATCAGGATATATAATTTCTAAAAAAGTTTAATACATTTTTTAAAAATTTTGGATACATAAACATTATGTTTAGACATTTATTGTTATTTTTCAATTATATCGCATTTATTCGATTAAAAGCAATTCTTATTTATTTCAAAATATAATATTTTTCTGAAAACAAGAAAGTATAGGTTCATGAAGTGATTATTGAATGCTCGGGTAATGCTCATTCAGACATTCCATTCCTATAGTAAATGGAGCAGAACAGTAGAATGAATAATGTCAATCAACTTTGAGGAACTACATCACATCACAACAAATGAAAGTACTATTTTAAATTGTACAATATAGAGCATTATGATCGGGTAACTATATGGCTAAAGTGGCGAAATCAGTCTAAGTGTTAAGGCTGCGAGCTATTGCAATGATTTGTTTTGCAATAGTTCTCAAAAAGGGATTCATTTGGGGAAATGGCGATTATCATTGATATATCTAGGTATAATGAGCACCGAGAAAGAAAATTTGTGAAAATGAATCAGGGCTTGAATCAGTAGTACTTGCTCTTTGGTTTTGTCAATTATTTCAAATATGTAGAAAACATGGGATCAAAACTGAAAAATTCCTATACTTTTGTAATTTTCGCAGAAATACTTCAAGAAAGTAAGTTAGATATTAATTTAAGATAAATTGATACATGAAAATTATTTTTTAACCCTTAAATGCCTGAATTTTTATTTTTAATAAATAAAAATGGAAATCAATCGGGAAATGGATATAGTTAATGGAAATAAACACACACAAAAAACCACCACATAGGATTTTTAAAAAATTAAAATATACCATACTGTTGAGTTTTCACATCATCATGAACAACCACTCCTTGAGTTCTACAAATCTACTGTGAGCAGCAATATAATATTTAAAGCATAAATAATACCTCTTATTACATTACAAAGCATGAAAAATTCCTGAAACAATTATTTTTAGCATTTAAATATAAAGGAACATTGCATTTTCTACATGCTTACTGTGTCTTATCCTCACATAGTGGAATTTTACATAGACGGCAAGGATGAGATGACCATCTAGTGAACTTATGTATACCGATTTTGCATATTGATGTATTTTTACATCACAAAAAAGCTACGTTTTTCTTGTGTAAATTTATCAGTATATGCAAAAATATAAATATTTTTCGTTACTTTTATCTTGTTTCTATCCGAAAGCCATTTTTCCTGTGTGTTTATATTATTTTCTCAATTCCTACTATTAGCTCACACTCTGTCTATTGTTCAAATTTTCAGTCGTTAATAAAATACTTTTTATTCATCCACTCAAGTTCAAATACATTTTTTTTAAACTTGTAGTGGATGACACTTGATGTTAATACAGTTTTTTTCAAAGATTAATTAATTAATTAAATTTGTACAGTAATTTTATTTGATCGCCAAAGTCACCAAATCCGTCGCCATGTTGCCAAATGATTGCCAAGTTTGTCGCCAAACTATTTTGCCACTTAATATTGCAATTTTGTCATATGCATATACATATTTATATTAATTGCAATTATTTAATAAAAAGTAATTAAAATAATTTTTTTGTTTTGTTTTTGTTGAATAAAATTTTAAGTAGAAATTGACTTAAAAAATTCTTTTTATATATTACTTGTTATATAAAAATACGTAGTTCATAACAACCATCCAAATGAAATTACACTCAGATAGCCACCAATGAAAATTGTCACAGATAAAGAAATAAAGGTTTTAGTTGCGTTTGGAAATGATGAAATAGTTTTGCTAAAATTTAAAAATAAAACACTATGCAAAGGTTGCATAAAAAGATATGAGGTTTTAAACATATGATTTATATCTACATGGCTATGCATTTAAGGGTTAAATCCTATTATTTAACTTGCTTTTTTCAAATTATTCTCGAAAAAATTTAGTTGAATATTTCACTTTTGTGCACTAGACAACATTCATTCATTTTTATACATTGGTCGAAAAAAATATAACATACACAATATTACAACATGTAACATGGAAACTTATTTTCAAATCTTCCAAACTTCTATCTTCGCATGTAAAAATTCTTGCGTCAGAAACTTTCTCAAAATTCTTGAAATGTTTCGCAGAAATGAAACTGCTTTTCATCTTTTGGAGAAAAATGAAATTAAATTCGTTTTCACACTTGACCGAAAAAGTAGAATTTGGCAATTTTCTCACTGGCGTTGAGGCAAAATTTCTTTCTGTGTCATTTGTCTGCAAATATAGGATATTTCATATTTGAGAACAATTGTTTGAGATCCGCGCATTTTCTAATAAGATTCAACGATTTCTGTGAAGCTTTCGTGCGCCAAGAGATTTTCATTTCTGTTTGAGTGAACAAGATGAATGGCCAGTAATTGGAAAAAAGTTATACAAAAGACACGAATCAGAACTTTTCAATTTTCCAAACTTCAGTTTCCGTCCAGTTTACTAGGAAAATGTTTCAGTATAAAAAAGTAATCTTGTAAGCCCCCAACTTGCCTCATTTACTCCATAATAACTTGCATAATTGTCTGTGATAATTTTTTAATATCTGGAACACCAAACTTGGCACGACATTTTTTTGAGAAAATATTTAGATGCGAATCTCGTACTGATTATATATAAATAATTTTTAATCTTATCTATTTATGAAATGGTCATTTAAATAAAAAGAATCATAAATATACTTAGTTTAACATTTTATTCGAAAACTTATTTTATCCAACTCTTTATATTTTATCCATCATTACTTACATGTTTGAACTTACAATCAGTTTTTCCTTGGTGAAATTGGGTCCGAGATAGCTATATATAATATTGTAGCATGAGAGCAGACAGAAAAAGGTTCTAATAGTTAGCTATAAAAATGGTGTGCGTGTGTGTGTTGGATCTCTACACACCAAGCCTCATCTCCCAAATTTAGCACATATATTATTTTGGAAAGTGGGAATGTGCACATTGGAGCGATTTTTTTTCTTTGGAATTTAGTTAGAATTTTAATAAATTAAAAAATAAGCTGAATTTTGCTACATTACAGACATTTTCTTCTCTAAGGGATCTACAAGGCGGTGTTTAATGAGATGAATTAAAAAGTAGTAATATCGTTTTCTGTGATATCCGAATATCCATCAATGAGGTTGATTGGTACTTTATTTTTTATGGGTATACGATTGGTTAATAATACGAGTCAATTCAAAGGTAACAATATTTTTTTATACGAGTATCCATTCTTTTATGATATGCGAGCATCCATCATTCAGGTTAATAAGCACTTTATTCTTTAGAGTACAATAAAAGATTGGTTAGTGACACGAGTCAATTCAAATGTAACAGTATCTTTTTTATACGAGTATCCACCCTTTACTCTAGTCGACATATAATTTATAGACGGGTGATGAGACGAATTAAAAAGTAAGAATATCATGTTTAAAATTATGCGAGTGTCAAAACTTCATTCTAATTAACGTTTTCACCACTATCACGACTGCAGGCGTAAAAATTATGGAGGACAAAATAGCTTAGAATTTGTGCTTTCAAATAAATCGGATAAATCTTCACATATATCATACGCCAGAAGTAAAGATTCTTCGAATCTTAGCTTCGAATTTATTTCCATCAGATAGAAAATTGTTTTGATTAGAGTCCTTAATCAAAACACATTTATTATTTAATCTAATTTTTTTTTCTCTTTTATCTCTATATGCTGAATCGTTTTTCGATAATGGTAGAAATTTAAGCATATAAAACATGTGTGTGTGTGTGTAGATGAAATTAAAAAACCTGTATAGATAAAATTAAAAAAAAAAATATTTTATATGAATACATAAATAAAAAAAAATAAAGGAAAAAGCGCGACTCGAAACCGAGGATCCGAAGCTCACGCGTCATTCGTGTTGTTTTGACTACAATACTGCACAGTCCATACTTCGAAATGGAAGTTAAATATAATTATTCTAATAGTTAGGTATAATTCGTGTGTGTGTGTGTGTAAAATCGCAAATCGCGTTTTCTCCAGGAGAGGCACCTATTTAGAGAAACTTAAAAATCAAAACCTTATCCAAATATAAATGTTGGTCTAAATCGTTAGAGACGTTTCCGAGAGACACGAAATAAATCTACATATATACAAGAATTTCCCGTTTAAAGTGATAAGATGGAAATATAAGATGAAATTATACAACATAGAATTGGTCTAAGATAGCATATGTAGATAATCAATTGTTTTAACAACATAGTGAAGAAAACTTTTTTTTGGCTGTATTTAAAAAAAATTAATTATTGTATTATAAAAAATATGTTATACATTATAGGTATAATTAAATTTCGTGGTGCACTCATAGGTACAGGTTTAAGCAATAATTCTGAAATCCAATATGTATAAGTCGATTTATGTTTGTATATTTGCTTTTGTTTTGAGCTCACATTAGTAATCTGTGCTTGTGAATTTAAACTAGACCTATGGGAATGTTTGATTAAAATTTTCAAAAGAAAAACATTTTTAATTTAAACAGAATGTTTTCCCTTTCACAGTATAATCCGGTAAAATATATATTATAATAATGTATTAATTTAGGGTTCAGTATTTGAAGAATGCTAATGTTTAGAGATAACAATATATTTATTTTCCAAAAATTTGATATTCTCTGAAATCAAAATACATTGTTATCGGGGGACTTTTGTTGTAAACACGGTTACAAGAGAAAAAAATTTTTTATTCGATTAAATTTTAGCTACTAAAAAGGAGGGAGGTTTCTTTGCAAAAATTTATTTTGTAATCACTCAATATTTCAACGAAAAAAGACGGTACTGTGATACCATGTCTTGTTACATTCTTGAAAAAGTGATTTCAGCTTAACATATTGCTAGTGGGTGACGAGTGACTCGTGTTCTGTACAACATCTGTTTTGGACGGATCAGTAGATAATGCAAGTTCTTTTTTTTTTTTTTTTTCTTGCATGTCGTAGTTAAATGCTTGCTGTTGTGATCTGTTGTAACTACTTAAACTTTTTATGTGTTAGTAATCAGCGTATCATAATTGATTATTTTAAAAATTTCTTTTTCTAAAATATCATTTTTATTGTATTATGGTATTTTGAAGTCTCAGTATTTTTGTCAGTACATTTACTGCAGTTTCAGCTTTTATATTCAAACACTGGAATTCTTTAAAAAAATATTGTAATAAGTTGATTAAATGTAAGTTCGTTAATTGTTCATTAGATGCAGATAATCTGTCATGTCCCTAGTTTATAAACTTGTTTGTCCTTGAAAACCGTTGCCAAATCTTTTGAACCTTGTACCATCGCATATCTTTAAGAAGTGATATTAATCAAGACACGGTGGCAATTACTCATCGCCAAGCTCTATAGAATGCAATTGTTGCTATTCAGATACTCATATATGAAGTCGTAATTTTTTTTCATTTCATTAATTTAATTTTTTTATTGACATACATAAATTATGCAGTGTCATAATTATTTAATTCAAAATGTATTAGTCATTAGAAAGATTTTCTTCTTTATTTTAAGAATGCCTTTTTAAATCAGTAAACTTAGTTTAGACAAAGATAAACAAATAAGCTTGTTGATAGTTATGCAAAATCCGTTCAACCATCCAATGTATAAAGCAGATTTATTGATAAAAATTAGTGCACAATTGATTTCTCAAAGTGTATCACCTCATGAACCACTATCTTGCAATCAGCGATAAAAACGAAATAAAAAATCGTTGATGATATTTTATTAATGTCAGAACACCGAACAAATACTTAGAATCCAGAATCTTGATCTATCGATCACATTGATTTTGAAAAAAAAATTAATTAATTAATTTAATTTTAATTTTATTTTATGTTTAGAATAATAAAGCCTTGATTAATGAACACATCCCTTAATGAATGATTTGCTAAACGAACAAAATAAAATATTAAAAAAAATGTCTCTCTTAACGAATGATTTTTCATAGAAGGATGGATTTTGAAATATCATGATGTTATTTGTAGGATTGGCCTGTATTTTGTATATCATTTGCTCCTATCTTTGATGTAAATATAGCAGTGTTGTTATATTGAATATTTTAATCTTTCTAAGAACATAATAATGGTATTTTCAAATATTCAGCTGAAGAACTTATTATTGTATATCGGCGAATTATCTAAAATTAATTTAAGTACCCCAAATAATTTAATTTATTTAACTCAAACAATTTTATTTAATTAACTCATTAATTCAATTTAATTAATTCAACCAATTTAATTTGTTAACTCAATTTAATTTACTCAACTCAATTTAATTTAATTAATTCAAGCTAATTTAATTTACTCAACTCAATTTAATTTAATTAATTCAAGCTAATTTAATTTGCTTAACTCAATCAATTGAATTTAATTAGCTCAATCAGTTTAATTAGCCCAATCAATTTTATTTAATTAACAAAGTCAGTTTAACTCCGACAATTTAATTTAATTTAATTCCATTTAATTTAATTAACTCAATCAATTTTTGGCGCAATTTAATTTTAATTCTTTTGTAGGCAAGATTATTTAGATAGATTTTTATTTTAATTTGCTCCTATCTTTGGTGTACATATAGCAGAGTTGTTATTTTATAAATAAAATACAATTATGGAACAAGTCGCTAACAAAAACAACAATGGAACTAGCGTTATGTTTTTTTTAATTGTCAACTGATTTTAAACAAGCTGATCACCACTCTGAGTTGATCACTCAGCTGATGTTTTTGCAAAATAACTGTTGCAAAACTTGCATCCGAACTGTTTTTGAACAATAAACGAACATGTATAATCGCGTTTTAAACTTTACAAAGGATATTTTGCAAAATACTTAAGACGATTTTGTTATAAATCGTTCTGAGTGACACACATGCTTCACAGAAATAATAAAAAAAGAATCACTGGAAGACAACGAGACTCCAACTTTAATTGCAGAAGATGTTTGACAAACTTCGAGAAGTGGAATTTCAAGGCACATTCCAGAAGAAAGAAGAGAATATTTTATTCCGGTGATTGTTTGCACAGATAAATGAAGTAGTCAGCTAGCGCATTCTTTTTCAACTTTTTAAAACTCCTTCGTATAAAAATTAAATATTTTTAAAATTGCAAACCTATTTCCTAGCTGTTTATTTGAAACGCTTGAGACTAGTACTATAAATTTTGAGAATAAAGAGAATATTTGACAAAACAACATTATAAAAATAGAACATAATTCAACTCTATGTTAATATAATATGATTAATTAATCGTCATAATATCGAGGATATATATATGAATATATGAAGTAAAGCACCATTTATATGTTTTTACCTTCTCTCATACTTAGTATAGAGAAAATATAGAAACCGTCAAAAAAATTCGGACTCGAGATTTTGACGAATCTATATATATCTTAGACTTCCTTTAATTCGAAAAACACATTTTTGGAAAATGTCCATCAGTCTGTCTGAGACAAAAATCACTCAAAAAGGCTTTCATATAGATGGATGAAATTTGGTATACGGTCTTCACACCAAATTTGCAGACTTCTTTCAAATTTTGAACAAAGTCAGTTCAGAGAAAGTCTGTCTGTTAGGCTGCTCGAATACAATTAAACACGATAACTACTAAACGAAGACAACTAAGAAGATAAAATTCGATAAAAAAATTAACCTCTATAGTCTAGACACATATCGAATTTCGAGCCAAATCCAACTAGGGGTTGACCCTCTGTCGGTCTGAACTTTCAGACACATGCAAACGTGATAGCTCAAAGACGCAATGATTTAAATATATCAGATTTCGTATCGATTTTGTGACTAAAATTGTAGCTATGTGTCAAATTTTTGTTTCAATCGCTTGGGAAAAGTACTTCTAAAATAGAAATTCAATTTTCGGATATTTTTAACCACATACCAGGGATTAATCACCAAATAACTCGCCAAGAACGACATGATAGATTTAGTAATAATTTTATATTCAAGCTAAAGGTTAATATTCCGTAACTATAGTACGCCAATGCCACACAGGGCGTTTTCTGGGATAACAATTTTATAAGAGAGTATGCAAGAAATTACAGATGAAACCACTTCCGCTGGTTTAATTCATATCTATTTTACAAATATATGTCACCACATTTCCAGTTCATTCTCTATCATTGGTGTTTTGGTATTGAACGAAACTCGTAATCATCTGATAGCAAAGAGTACAGTTTAGGAATTTGCAAGCTGTAATATACGCATACATCCTACTTCAGGGATTATTAAAAACTTACGATTTAATAAATTATCTAATGTTAATTTTGATGACGTTGAAGAAGAATATGAAGAACTTATTACATCTTCCTTTACAAATGCAATGAATTGCATTGAAAAACTGAGTTTATTTTGTTTGTCCAAATGCATGGGAAAAGTCATTTAGTGAATATCATAAAACAGTTTTTAATATTCATTTACAATTATTATGTTGTATGACAATCACATTTTTTTTATTTAAATGCTTTTCTTCAAATACATAAATCATATAAAAGGCAAAATGTTTAATTTACACTGAAAATAAGTAACAAAAATGATTTTTATCATTTTTAGAAAAAAAATAATTTTAAAATTTTTTTCAATGCTATGCAGCAATATTCTGATAATATCTCATTAAATTTTCAAATTATTTTGAATTAGTATTATTAAATTTGTATTATCCAACGTCATTTATC
The DNA here is from genome assembly GCF_947563725.1 of Argiope bruennichi. NCBI lineage: Eukaryota > Metazoa > Arthropoda > Arachnida > Araneae > Araneidae > Argiope > Argiope bruennichi. The sequence continues at coordinate 47,892,080 of NC_079155.1, forward strand.
AAATTTTCAGTTATATGCCTTTCAATCTTAACGATTTTTTTCTTTTATGTATTTTAATACGTATTTTTGTGTCGGTTCTTTGAAAGATATACAAATGGAGTTTGCGTATAATATCGATGCAAGGGGCTTAAATCTGTCTCAAAAAGGCAATTAATATCATATTTAAATTCATCACTGCATTTAAATTTTTGAAGTGATATCGCCGTATATGTATATATTCATACATTTTTAATAGTCAAAGTCATTTATCAAAATTTCAGTTTTACGCCTTTCAATTTTAAAGGGTTTTTTTTTCCGTTGATCTATTTTAACAGGAGTTTTATGTTAATTTCTTAAAAGATATTCAAATGTCGCTTCCCCTTCAATGTCGATGCAAGTGGCTTAAATCCCTCTCAAAAAGGGATTTTAAATCTTAAGTATTCATTAATATATTCGAATTTTTGAAGCGATATCGCCGTATATGTATATATTCATAAATTTTTAATAGTCAAAGTCATTTATCAAAATTTCAGTTTTACGCCTTTCAATTTTAAAGGGGTTTTTTTTTCCGTTGATCTATTTTAACAGGAGTTTTATGTTAATTTCTTAAAAGATATTCAAATGTCGCTTCCCCTTCAATGTCGATGCAAGTGGCTTAAATCCCTCTCAAAAAGGGATTTTAAATCTTAAGTATTCATTAATATATTCGAATTTTTGAAGCGATATCGCCGTATATGTATATATTCATAAATTTTTAATAGTCAAAGTCATTTATCAAAATTTCAGTTTTACGCCTTTCAATTTTAAAGGGGTTTTTTTTTCCGTTGATCTATTTTAACAGGAGTTTTATGTTAATTTCTTAAAAGATATTCAAATGTCGCTTCCCCTTCAATGTCGATGCAAGTGGCTTAAATCCCTCTCCAAAAGGGATTTTAAATCTTAAGTATTCATTAATATATTCGAATTTTTGAAGCGATATCGCCGTATATGTATATATACATAAATTTTTAATAGTCAAAGTCATTTATCAAAATTTCAGTTTTACGCCTTTCAATTTTAAAGGGTTTTTTTTCCGTTGATCTATTTTAACAGGAGTTTTATGTTAATTTCTTAAAAGATATTCAAATGTCGCTTCCCCTTCAATGTCGATGCAAGTGGCTTAAATCCCTCTCAAAAAGGGATTTTAAATCTTAAGTATTCATTAATATATTCGAATTTTTGAAGCGATATCGCCGTATATGTATATATTCATAAATTTTTAATAGTCAAAGTCATTTATCAAAATTTCAGTTTTACGCCTTTCAATTTTAAAGGGTTTTTTTTTTTCCGTTGATCTATTTTAACAGGAGTTTTATGTTAATTTCTTAAAAGATATTCAAATGTCGCTTCCCCTTCAATGTCGATGCAAGTGGCTTAAATCCCTCTCAAAAAGGGATTTTAAATCTTAAGTATTCATTAATATATTCGAATTTTTGAAGCGATATCATAACATATGTATACATTCTTAAATATCTATTATTTTAATGAACTTTATTTGAATATTTTACTCAATTTACTTTTCCCTTCATTTACAGATAAAATCTACTCGTAATTCAAACGTTTCCATTAAAACTTTTTTAATTATTCAAAGTTTATAATCCATATAATTTAATTATTCAAAGTTTATACAAAATATTAAGATATTCCTATTATTATGAGAGTCAAAATTTTACTGCGTTTAATATCTTTTCAATAGAATCAAATTTATTATAAACTCACAAAAGAAGAAAATTTTCAATCTTTTAGCATGATGTGCCTAAATTTATACAATCTGACAAAGAATTTCAGCAGAAACTTTGATAAGATAATGAAAATAAAGTCGCATTTAAAACTGGATTTTAATCGAGATATATATTGCCTTCTCTATTATTCCTTATAATTATATTCTAGAAACTTCTCTATGTTCATAGAAATTTTCCTCTAAAATTCTCTGTTGTATCGGATTGAATTAATTATTATTTAGGCACTCTTTACATTATTTAAAATGTTTGTAATTATTCTACTTGAAGAAAGTATTGATGTAAGGCTTGATGTAAAAGCTAAATGAAAATCAGATTCAAATGACTTCTATGCATTCTTTGTTAAGTTCAGGAGGGTTTAAAGTCTTTAGATTTTATAGAAACCCACTAACTTGGTGTTAAAGCAACATATAAATTTTCTTAGTTCAAGCATATGCGCTTTCATCTTTTCGTATACGAAATATAGAGAAAATATTATAATCATTAAAAAATTCGAACACGAAATTTCGACGCCTCTGTATGTTTTCGATTTTCTTGAATCCGAAAAATATATTTTTGTCATTATGTCTGTCTGTCTGTCTGTGAACACGATAACTCAAAAACATTTAAGCTAGACGGATGAAATTTGGTACATGGACCTTAAACCAAATTTGTAGATTTTTATCAAATGCTAAATTAAATCCATTTAAAATAAAGCTTTCCTATCTGACGCTTCAAATACAAATGAACTCGACAACTTCAAAATGGAAAAGCTAGATAAATAAAAGTTAGTACAAAGATTTAGCACTTAAAATTTTGAACCAAATCTGTCAAAGGATGACTGTTTGTCTGTCTGTATTTTCAGATGTATGTAAACGCAATAAACTCATAAATGAAACGTTATTATTAATTATAATATTTATCAATATTATATCAAAGTTTTATCATTCATTGTCATTTTTATCAAAATTATATCAAAGTTTTATCATTCATTGTCATTTTTATCAAAATTATATCAAAGTTTTATCATTCATTGTCATTTTTATCAAAATTATATCAAAGTTTTATCATTCATTGTCATTTTTATCAAAATTAAATCACAGTTTTATCATTCATTGTCATTTTTATCAAAATTAAATCACAGTTTTATCATTCATTGTCATTTTTATCAAAATTATATCAAAGTTTCATCATTCATTGCCATTTTTATCAAAATTAAATCACAGTTTTATCATTCATTGTCATTTTTATCAAAATTATATCAAAGTTTCATCATTCATTGCCATTTTTATCAAAATTAAATCACAGTTTTATCATTCATTGTCATTTTTATCAAAATTATATCAGAGTTTTATCATTCATTGTCATTTTTATCAAAATTATATCAAAGTTTTATCATTCATTGTCATTTTTATCAAAATTAAATCAAAGTTTTATCATTCATTGTCATTTTTATCAAAATTATATCAAAGTTTCATCATTCATTGCCATTTTTATCAAAATTATATCAAAGTTTCATCATTCATTGCCATTTTTATCAAAATTATATCAAAGTTTCATCATTCATTGCCATTTTTATCAAAATTATATCAAAGTTTTATCATTCATTGTCATTTTTATCAAAATTATATCAAAGTTTTATCATTCATTGTCATTTTTATCAAAATTATATCAAAGTTTTATCATGAATTATGATTTTTATCAAAATTATATCAAAGTTTTATCATTCATTGTCATTTTTATCAAAATTATATCAAAGTTTTATCATTCATTGTCATTTTTATCAACATTATATCAAAGTTTCATCATGAATTATGATTTTTATCAAAATTATATCTAAGTTTTATCATGAATTGTCATTTTTATCAACATTATATCAAAGTTTCATCATGAATTATGATTTTTATCAAAATTATATCAAAGTTTTATCATTAAATCCTACTGATTTACAATGAAATACAGAATAGGATTTTGTGACTACAACTACAGTTTCATGCCATTTTTTTAAACAATCGATTTAAAAAATGGCATTCAAAATTGCACGATAGATTCCATAAAAACGCTAAATTCACGCTAAAGATCAATATTCAGTAACAACTGTTCATCAATACATTGCAAGACATCCGCTATCTTATCCAAAATCCACAATTTTATGCGGGAGGGGGGAGGACAAAATCTTTAGTAGAAAGACACGAGAATGATTTTTGGAGACCACTCTGGCCGGTCCAATTTTCATCTTGACAGAGCGACAGACATTCATATGTTCAAAATGATTCATTTTTCAAAATGAATTTCTGATATTAAGCTCTCCAACAAATAATAATTAATTCCCTTTTCCTTTCATACATTTAGTTTTGTCGTATTGAAACAAAATGTTCGCTAAAAAGATATTCTGATTACAACAACTTGTTGAAAAGAATTAAATATTCATTCGTGTAGAAGAAGTTTTCACAAACTAATTTGTTATTCTATCTTCACATGTTTACAAAAATATTTTCGGTACAATGTTCCCCTTTTATCTTTGCATTCCATGTTTACGACCAGTGAATCTGCATTCTTCGAAATGCTTACACGCGAATAAAATCTTCGTCTTAACAGAAAAAAGTAATATAAAAGATTTATGTGTTTCTATTTGCTCTTGCAAACTATTTCTAGTTTTCTAAAATTCTTCAAGTGCTTTCATCTTAAAATAAATGGAGCAAAATATAAACATAGATTTTCTTATCTCTTTGAATATGATTCGTAGAAAACACATTTGGTGCTATCTTTGAAGAAGATTCAAAACTGTTTTCGAAAACAAACACTCTTTTCAAGCAGTAACAAAAACTGTTTTAAAATTCCACTTGAGAGAACTTTTCACAACGTGTTCGAAAATGTAAAATATTATTTTGTCATATTTATCTTAAACATCAGAATATAAAAAAATGGTTTGAAAGGCAATCATTTAAACTATATGATACATATTATAAATTTTATTCTCAGAATTTTATTGCCAGAATACACGGTATGCTTTTATAACACGGATTTTTTACAGTAGAAAAGTATGTATAGCATATGAAAAAAATAAAAAAAAAATGAAATATTACTAGATGCATTGTTTACTTATAGTTTTTAGCAGACGATATTTAACGAACATTTTTAATAAAATAGCGCCATTTCAACGAAATGAATTCTTAAGTTTTAAAGAAGAATTCTATCTTAAAATACAAATTTCAAAACAAATACAAATTTTACTTTCTAGAATAAGAAGATAAAAATATTGGAATTGTTAAAAAAAATTCGAAATTTGAGAATTCGACTAACTGCTGCATTTCAAATATCTCCTGGTTCGATAAAAAAAAAAATTGGAGCGAATTATATTCGTCTGTTTATCTATGAACATGATAACTAAAAAAGAGATTGATTTCCAAAAAAGTAATTTACTCCAAATTTGTAGATATCTCTCTAAATTGCTACGATATTCGGCAAAAGAAAGTCTGTTCGTATGTGTGAAAGCTCGATAACTCAGAGCGATATGGAAGAAAACTAGTAATGAGTTTTATCATCAGAATCATTGATTTGAATAAGATTTTGGACTAACATTAAAAAAGCGACGAACTGTCGATCTGCTTATTCGCGTGTATGTGTATGTGACAACTCAAGCAGCGAGAGTGGTCTCTCCCAAACTTTCTCGTATACTCTTTAATAAACGTGTCTTAAACAGAGAATACCGTACATGATACTGGCATGAAATAGTTACGAAATATTAACTTTTTTACTAAATCCTTGGCGAATTATTTGGCGATTAAACCTTCGTATGCCTTAATAATAAATAGTAAAATCCAATCTGTGTTTTAGATACGTTCTTCTCGACCGATTGGAACAGAAATTTGACACAAAACTGCACTTGTAGTCGCAAAATTCCATACCAAATCTGTTATATTAAAGTAATTCCGTTTTTTTTTAAATTATCGCGTATATATGTTTTTGAAAGTACAGACCGACAGACTGTAAAATCCTATTTGGATTTGGCTCACACTTTGACAGGTGTCTATACAATAGATGTTAAATCTGTGTATATAATTTTATCTATCTAGATTTGTTCGTTTTGTAGTTATCGTGTTAACTTATATTCGGACAGACAGATTTCTTCTGAAAAGATTTTACACAAAATTTATTAGATTATTTGGTGCAAAGACCGCATTCCAGATTTCGAAGGTTTAGCTCAAAGCGTTTTTGTATTTGTAGCGGATTTGCGATGAGCGAGGATGGAACCTGAGACCTTGTGGTTCGCAGCCGAGTAACAAGACCACAAGACAAAAGCAATTGCCTGTGTTTCGTAGCTGTTAACTGGCTTATAAGCTCTTCACCACAGTACTCTCCCTCCAGTGAGTTGGAGGTGAGACGAACGATATGGCTGTTGAGTGGCGATGTATTTATTAGCTGTTGAGCCTAATGCATCTGTACTCATTTGAGTAGCACCAAGCATGTGTGGGTGAGTGGTTGCTATTGCTGATGCTGTTGCGCCAAGTGTGTCTGACGACTTTGTGTTGCTGCGTTCTTTTTGTGTTGCTGCGTTAAGTGTGTCTGACGACTTTTGGGTTGCTATGGGTAGATGGCGCCACAACAGCTGTACGAAGGTTGAAGGTTCATCCTCCGAGGTCACCAATATAGCGAATGTTATGAGCGAGGATAGAAAATGGGAGCTTGTGGTTCGCAGCCGAGTAACAAGACCACAAGACAAAAGAAAATGCCTGTGTTTTGTAGCTGTTAACTGGCTTATAAGCTCTTCACCACATATTATATTTGTCACAGGCAGATAGGTGAATATTTTCCAAAAACGTATTTCTCGAATTCAGGGAGTTTTAACACGTGGAGATACATCAAAATCTCAAGTTTGAATTTTTTTGACGACTTCTACATTTTCTCTGTGCTGCGTATACGAAAAGTAAAAACAAGCAATGACTTATATAAATAAAATTTGGTATGTGGTCTTGTGGGTAAAATTGTTTCTATGTATCGAATTAAATATCTCTGTAGCAATCGATGTTACAGAGGACATCCTATTGCAAATTTAATTTTCTTCTTTTTTATTATGAAGCACATAACACACCACACTGCATTACTAGATGCGGAAGTTGAAGATGCGGGGAAGAATTCACGACTGCGGGCTTGCCGTTACCTTCGAGAGTTTATCCCTTTCCTTCTTCTACATTTCGAGCCCCGTTACAACATTCAGGAGGGACAGAAGGAAAACAGTACAGAAGTTTCTTTAGTTCTCAAGAACCTCCTTGTTGGTTTTTCAAAAAACAGTCGAATATGAACAAACATCAATTCGTGTTCACAATACTAGTCAAAAATGATTTTTCATCAAATTGCCGTACAAAAAAAAAAAAAAAAAAAAAAAAAAACCTATGAAATCTTTATTACTCATAAGAAGTAAACAAAATTCATAATGAAGTGGGTGTTGCCGTGTCGAAATATGCCGAAAGTACCTTTAAAATAATAAATTTACTTTCCCCCTTCCACTCCACATAAAATGGTGAAATTTGGGTAAAGCCCTGTAAAAGCCTAGAGGTCTGAGTTTTATTTTCAGAATATCACCTATGAGCGTTTTATGTTTCATAGTATAATGAAGAAAATCGACAATGCATTTGTAACTCTTCAACATACTGAAATCATAATTTGACATATCGCTACAATGTTAGCAACTATATAAACATGGTTAATTTAATAACAGCTATACGTAGCTCTATTTAGATCTCAATCTGCCATGTAAAGCGACTTGAAGGATTTTTTTTTTCATAATGTAATTTACAGATAATATGACACTCTGTAAATATTATAATGTCAGAAAGGAACCAATAAACGTTTTCTAAATTTATTACATTTTTATTATAATGTTTTAATAATTTATTATTCGAAAATTTATTTCCAATATTAAAATCCATTTGTTGTTCGTTGCTACCCTCCCAATATCAGAATATTATTTGCGTGATTAAGATTGGTTGCATTTGAACTGAACCGCTGTAAGACATTGAATAGGTAAATAATGAAAAGGATTGGCTAGTTTGTTATTGGTAAAATCCAATCAGGATGATCCATAACTTGAATAATGAAAAGTGTAGTTAATTCTAGATTCAAAAACTTTCGTCCGAATTCAAACTCAAAAAAATTATGAAACGCTGGTAAATGATATGGATATTATTTAAGCAATGAACTTCAAATCGAATCCGAAGATGAAAAAATTTTTATCTACAAACGATATTTTTATGAGAAGAAAGTAATAAAAGTTTGAGATTTTTTTTCTTGTTCTTTTCAGATTTCGCGTAAAAATGAATTTAATTCTTCATTTCGGACAGATGAGAAAAGATATAGGAGTATTTTGCAATTATAGCATTCATTTGCATTTGGATAGATAGATAGATACTCTTTTTAATATAAGATCTACATTCAAAATTTGTAAGGAAAAAAAAGACTATAAATGTAAGAGAAAAATTACATATCAAATTTCATTCTTTTTGTATTTTTTTTTAGTTGTCGTGTACCAAAGACAAACTGACAAAGCGACAGACAGATACAATTCCAATTTTTTTCATTCAGGAATGCCTGAAACATGGATATTTGTCAAAATCTCGAGACTGAATTTTTTAATAATTACAATAATTTCCTTTTGAATACATAATGTAAAATTAATAAAAGAAAACCTCTTATATCCTAGTCACATCCAAATGTGTAACAATTTCAATATTATTTTATATACAGTAACAGATCTTCTATTTTTTTCCTGATTGATATATCCGCAATAATAATAACCTGTTCTATAAACTATAATTCATTGCTCCTAAATAGATCTCTTTCTTTTCTTAAAATCTCTGCTATGCTTTCTATTCAAAGAGCCGCGGTGGCTTGGTGGTTAGGTCTCGGCTCTTGAGCCGTACGGTTTCAGTCCCGATTCCACCGAAGAACCGTCGTGTAAAGGGATCGGTTGCACGTTAAATCCGTCAGGGTCAAACGTCCTCCCGCTGTTGTGGTGTGGAGAAAGAGGGAAGGTGCCAACTCAGGTGTCGTTCTCGTCATCTGACCGCGGTTCAAAATTACGAGTTCCGACCCAAAATAGCTCTAGTGTTGCTTTACAACGAGACGTTAATATAACTAAATTTAACTTAACTTTCTATTCAAAACCTTTTCTCAGACAAAATCAATTTATATTGCTTAGAAAGAATATAAAAGAAAAGAGAAATGATGATGTGTTATTAGTAAAGGGCGTTCCAAAATTTGAATTTGTCACCATTCGAGCAGTAAAGTTTTGGCAATCCTATTAAGACAACCCATTCGACAGCTAATAGTTTGTTATTAGTAAAAATGGAACGTTAAACCACAGAACAATGTCCTAACGCAACACATGAACTAAATAAAAGACACAACTTTTTTCCTTAAATTGTTATATTCTTATTGAATCATAAAGTACTCAAGATAAGGTTATGTATGGAATAACATATGGAGCAAATGGCCTCCACGGCTTTGTAAGCACATATGCACTCTCACGTCGGAATTTACCATACCCATTTTGCATAAATGTGGCTGAATTTCGTTGATGTAGTTTTGAATTTCCTCCTTCAATGCACGCGCACATGTGGGCTTGTTGGCATAGACCTTTGATTTCAAATAATCGCATAAAGAGAAATCCAATGGTGTTAGATCACACGATCTAGGAAACCAATTCTCAAATTTGTGAACTATAGCCACCAGACCTTCATTATTTTTGAAATACTATTCAACAATGAAAGCAGCTTGTTCTATCGTGTTACACTCCATTTTTACTAACATTAAACTATCAGCAGTCAAATGGTTTTTTTAATAGGATTGCCAACATTTTACTATACGAATGGTGACAATTTCAAATCTTAATTTTGGGACACCCTTCAGAAAAACAGTATGATAATTTCATCATATGAATAATATAATCTTGCAATAAGAAATAAATTGTTAAACTCTGATTCACAAAACGGGGCTTACGAATGTATTCATAAAATACACGAAACTTTTCTGTAATCTTGTACTTCCATGGATATGCGACAAATGGCAGAAATTATTTCGGAGTTCACATGCATTGAACCTTCTTTTCACATACACTTCCTTTTATTAACAGAAAAATGATCTTTCTAAGTCAAAGAAGAATTCGTTTCTGCCATTTGAACCAATAACGGGATTCAAATGTTTCTCAAACTTTGAAATTTTCTTGAATTTCAAACTTTTAATAAAAGATCGAAAAGCCGTCTTATTATTCACCGAGTTTTTCAGTAAGCATGAGAGACGAAAGTTTATTTTCTTGTAGGAAAAATTTTAAAGAAAATAGGTATGAAAGGAGTTTTCTTTCTTGTTGGCATTTTTAAAACCTCGCTGGTTTTTATAAAAGAAAACTTTTTCATATCTGCAGCTCGAGAACCCCTTCTTATTCAAAGATTTGGTTTGATCATAAAGAGAAAGTATGAAATATAACTATCGGGAGTTTCTACCCTCAGTTTTTCCTCATATTCTGATTGGAAACAGCACATTATGAGTTTATTTTTGCAGTACATTGAAAATATTCGCAAACGCATTTGTACATCAACATTTTGGATCGACTAAAACTAACGTTTTACATATATCTGCATTATTGGTGCCAAGACACCATACCAAATTTCGTATGTCTAACGTTTGCTTGTTTACACGAATAGATAAACAAATAGACAGAGGACGGAGGTCATCCTAAATATTTGGTGTATAAATACACTTCTGCCCATTTTTAATTGATAATGTTTGTAGTACCATTTTTTACAAATAAACCGTGAAAGTTACATCTGAAAAACCCGACAGCAGTGTTTAAACGTTAATATGTGACCACCAGTTAATATTCAAAAAAATATGTTTTTTAATCTTCGAAAATGCGTCAGATTTTGTGTCAAACAAACCACATTTACTGAACCGGCGTCTTGGCATAGGGATAGCGCGTCTTCCCCGTGATCTGGGCATCCGGGTTTCGAGTCTCGGTTCGGGAAGGGATGTTCTTCTGTGAGGCGTGTGAATGTGCCTTCTTGTAAAAAGGTTCAAGCGAATATGACGCGTGAAGCAGCTAAGTCGTACTTTTGACCCTAATTGACGCTACTGAAAAAAACAAGAGACTCTCACTCGGCTTAAATCACTCACAGATCTATCAGCGGGCTTGTAAAGTGTCATAAGTAACAACAACACGCTTACTAAAAATTATGTGACATCATTTCATTGCAAATAAAACTACGGCAGAAACACTTCTGTTATTGTTGGATATTTATGGTGAACATGCCCCATAGATTACAGTTGGTAAAGAATGGTTTTGCTGATTTAAAAATGATGATTTTATCGCTTAATCAACTAATCCAAGGTAGAGAAACCGACTATTCCAATGCGAGTAGACTACAAACAGTCGAACAAAAACCGGTATAACCAGGACAAAACAGACAGGTACAGAATAGAAATGACAAACAGCATGATAAGTCATCAAAAATATCTAAGACACAGATTTGGAGGCATTGCTTGATGAAATCATCGATGGTGAAAGCTGCAAGCAAAAGTTGATCAATTTGAACGAAACATTAAAGGAGAAACATCCAGAAAAAGGCTTAAAAAATATGACAGTGCTCAACTGCTGTTGCCAAAGCTCTGAAAGAAATTTTAAAACCATTTCACCGGAATGTGTTGCCCCACTGATGAATTCCCCAAATGTTACTCCTTCAGGTTATTATTTATTTCGTTCCACATAGAGTGTCATTTCTAGAAAAAGATTCAGTCCCCTCACTGGTATTAAAAGTTAGTTTTATAACTGAATTGAATCTAAACAACCAAACTTTGTCCTTCGCGTAATTCATTTGTTGTTTGAAAAAAGGGACAAAAGTCGTAACTTTTCAGAGAAAATAAATGGATGTTTATTTTTTATAACAAACAAAGGTCTCTTTTTTAACTAAAACGACGGACTCATATTTAATAACTCAGTAAGTTCAAATAAAATTTAATATTTTTATGTCAAACACTAAACTAGTCCACTTAACTTGCTGCTGTTTAAAATCATCTCTTTCAAGCTTTCAAGAAAATATAAATTGGAATTTACCAATGAATTCATTAATAGTTTTTATCTCTGTAAATCCACACGAGGTATGCTAAGAGTTCACCAAATTCTATTGGACTTGAATTCTATTGCTATTGGACTTGATTCACTATTCTGTTTTCAAATTCGTTCATGTACGGATTCGAAGACCCTCCGCATGCGTCATGTTGTCTTTATTTAGTCAAAATAGGGATGATAGGCAAGACAAAAAGGAGGAGATGTTTACACTTAATAATAAGGTGAACAGATTATCACAGACTTGGGAGGCGTAAAAACTGCGGATAATTTGTAATATTGTAGAAAAAAGTACTAATTCAAAATAAAATATTTCAGAATAATTTTTATTTATTACATAAGGAGTTTAAACATTAAATTATGATGAATAAATGAAGATAAAATTGATGAATAAAATAATCAATGAATAAAAAAGATGAAATAAGAATAATGAATAATAATTATGATGAGTAAAAGAAGATAAATTTTGATAATTCGCTTTTTTACAAAATAATAATTTTTTTTATGTTCATCACTTTATTGTTATTGAATATTTTAATAAAATTTTGATAATTAAAACATTAGATAATTTAGGTCACATTTAACGATATTTTATAAAATATTTTTTGGGTCACTTCTTTTTTTCCCACTTGAAATGGCACCCACACCTTTACAATGAATATGCAATTTTGAGTTAAAATAGTACTGTAAGAAATGGCTGGACACTCATGTACATGTGGGAAAAAATTAAACGAAAAAGTATCTAATGAAGCGAAAATCAAGATCAAAGAATTCCAACTGCTTAAGAAGAATTGCTTCCAAGAATCTGCTTAACCCTTTATTTACTGACGGTACTTAAAAGTAGCATTGCCGGCGTCCTGACGTAGGGGTAGCGCGTCTTCCCCGTGTTCTGGGCGTCCTGGGTTCGAGTCCCGGTACGGGCATGGTTGTTCTTCCTCCGTTCTATCTGTGAGATGTGTGAATGTGCCCCTCTGTAAAAAGGGGTTGTGCAAGCGAATGAGATGTGTCAGTAGCTAAGACGTACTCTTGGCCCTAGTTGGCGCTACTAAAACAAGAGACGCTCCCTTGGCTTGTGCATGGCAAGTGCCATTATAAACAACAACAACCACAACAACAAAAGTAGCATTTAAATCTGGCTTACATCTTCATAATATGACTATTTTTTTCTGATAGTATTCAAAAGAACACAGAGGATGCAACCCAGATAACAAATACTTAAAATAAGTTAAAAGTAGAAATTAAAACTATTTCATTATTAATTAAATTAAGATATTTCAATTAATTAAAAAAATTCTCAGATTCCCTGGGATTATTCTGGAAGAAAACTTAACAGCTGGTACAAAAATAAAGATAAAAATTAATGACAAAATAATTCGGTAAATAAAGGGTTAAATGGCTGTGCCATCCTCAACTGCTAAAAACAATTTATCGTTCTTGGGTTTCTGCCAAACATAAAATGTGTGACCTAAATTCGCCTCACAACATTTAATGTAAATTTAAACAACATTAATTAGCAATATTAATAACACATATGATGTTATCGGATTTCTAGTCTTGTAAATATGCTTGTCAGACTTCAGTTTTCAATCCAAGCAGAAGAAAATATGAATGGCCATACAGCATTTAATGGAAATGCAGGAGTTGTGGGTAGCAGTGCTAGCGAAAATAGAGATAAAAGCAGTCTATAATTGTTTGTCTTATTGTCAAATCTATAATTGTTTATTATTGTTTACATCTATAAATTTTTTAAATTATACTGAAATTTGTTTTTATGCACATTTTTAATGCACTTTGTTAAGACTTAAAATATCAATTTTTTTTTTACTTTTTCTAAACTATTCTATGAAAAAAAGGCTTGTTGACATTTTTGCAAAACAGTTTTTTTTTTTTTTTTTTTTTTTTTTTTGGTTTGTTAACACATTGGCAGTTTGGGGAAAAAAGGGTTAAGAAAAGTGATCAGTTCAAGCATTTAATACGTTTTTACTTAATGGTTTTCAGAAAATATGCGTATTTGGCACAAAAATACATATTTCCTCAATGGCCAAAAAAATAAAATAATAATAATAATAATTACACTAATAACTAAAAATAATTTTTAAAAAAATTGGCGAAGCTTTAAGTTTTTTAAGAAGAACATAACAGCTTTATAATATAACAGTCCCACTGTTTCTAAACTATATGTACATTCTTAATACCACTAAAAATTTCTCTGAATTAAAAAAAAACATGCACACAAGCAGTTAATTACGAATTCAGGCCAGAATAACATAGTTATACACAACCCACTAGGTTTATAAGGGCTTATTAAATGTGTACGCTAAAGACATTTATCATCCATTTTATTCTCAAAAACTTTTCTCTCTTTTGAACTTCCATTTTTTTCTGATAAAACAAAAAGGAAATTCTGAAATAATGAGCAGAAACTTCTCCTTTCGTCTAATAGCTGGGAAAATGTTTTTTTTTCTCTTTGAATAAATTTCCTTAACATTTTGGCTTTTAAAAGGATAAAGCGTTAGAAGTGATATTTCGAGACTTTTATAGTTGTTTTTGTTCTTACAAGAAGAGGCGTCTAGGAAGTGATAGTGTTTTATTTTTTTATTTTTTAAGAAAATTCTTAAGTAAGGAATTTTTTTCCCCTCCTATAGACGAAATTTATGATGGAAGGTTTCGAATGGGTGAAACCTTAATTATTTTCAATTCTGCTTCATTTTTAAACTGGAAGGTAAAGAAGAGAAAAATGAAATATTATATTAGAAAGGTCTGTTACATACTTAATTTAATATTATTTAAATGTATTGGAAAGTCTCCGGAATGTAAAGTACTGGAATTAAAGAAATTATAACATTACTTTGCTATCTTTTGTGAGTTCCTTCTAAAACTATATACGTATATGTTACCGGCGTCTTAGTTTGCAAAGATAAACAAAGCAGGACGTTTATTATATTCGTGGCCTTGCATTAAACAATGTGGAAATCTTTCAAGTAGAATAATAACCATTACATAAGGATATGCATATTTTTATAGAAAAAAAATACATCCGGGGATAATACAGCGAGAAATCCAACAGGTTAAAAAATGAATAAAGATACTTTAATCTAAACGAAAACAGTTGATAGAGTAGCAAAATATATCCAGAACATGCACAAAATAGAACTTGCTGTAAACAGCAGCACACAACAGTATAAATAACCGTATAAATAACATTAGCACAAAGAATTCAGAGAGAGCTTGCAGGCGATCAATGATCACTCGCTTAACTACTCGCTTAAGCCCAATTCATTTGTTTACTGATCCCAGTTTTTTGCCAATGCATATAAGAACAAAAGTTACAAAATGATATATAACATTATTTTATGTGAAGTAGCATGCAGTTTTGGACAATGAAAAGACTTTTTACATTTTAAAATTCTTTTTAATCCATCGGGAAAGCATCATTATTTACAAGCAGAGACTTGGACATGGCAGCGCGGCACAAAAGTGGAAGTCGGGAAGAAGAGCGAAATAAATTATCCCTCCTTTTATATAACCTGAGATTTTGATAGGGGAAATATTTCTTCATAGTGCTAATATATTAATAAAATTCTGATGGGGATTTCTGACGCATGTCAATCACAAGTAAGGGAAACACAGGGAACTTTTTAAAAAGAATGAGCTTACTGGACATTTTTCTCTCCCTTCACGCAGAGCGTGTGAAAGTATTGGCGTTTAGCCGATTCTGCTATTTTATAAAGCTTCTCTTGAATGAATTAAGTATAGAAAGTGGAATTGGATCACGAAATAAGAGAATATTTTAGAATGAAGTTACTATGGGCTAAATTAAGATAAAACCTTGGAAATTAATTAAATTGAAATTAAGAGTTTAAAATATCATATTATATATATATATATATATATATATATATATATATATATATATATATAAAGAGAGAGAATGTACCTTAAAACAGTTTGTATGATAGAAAGTTATCCTTAA
The DNA here is from genome assembly GCF_947563725.1 of Argiope bruennichi. Lineage (NCBI taxonomy): Eukaryota > Metazoa > Arthropoda > Arachnida > Araneae > Araneidae > Argiope > Argiope bruennichi. The sequence continues at coordinate 47,907,906 of NC_079155.1, forward strand.
TTATTAGCAAGGTTACTAAAAGAAATCCTTCAACTGAAAATTCTTCGCCTTTTTGAATGTATATGGAAGAAGAAGGAGAGACGTTATAGTACTATCCCCCACCCACCACCGAATTCCTTATATAGATGTTTTATTATTACTGTTCTTATTTAGTTTCTTTGTCGTTTAACAATCTTAACGTCATTTATCCATTGCTTAATTTGGAAAATATGTATGCTAATAATAAAAAATACATTTTTAAGACGAAATCTTTTTTTTAGTGAAAGAAAGTTCATAATTTAATCATAATTTTAATAATAAAGTTTGTAATAAGATTATTTGCTGCTTCAATATAAGAAATTTTGTTATTACAAACTCTTTTAATCCTATTAAATTGTGAGAAAATTAAATTTTTGAAAATTTTAGTTTAGGATTGTAAGTATATTGTAATGATATATATATATAAATATATATATTAATCACTTAAAGCAATAACAAAGTCCGCCTTACATTCCAACTGAAAATTCATCTAAATTACTTTCATTTTAATAAGATTATTTCCCAAAGCCTTTTATAAAACTAAAAAAATTAAAAGGGAGGTGCGGTCTCACAGACGTTGAGCTAAGCAGTAGCTGAAGTATTTAAAAAAGCATCCACTGAAACCGGCTGTAAAAGTTCACGTGTAGTGAAATCATGAAACAGGAAGCTACAGGGTCAATCCTTTCGATTAAGCTAAAAATGGAATAGCGGTGACCGAAAGTCCATCTTTCGCGATCTGACAGACCGCACTCCCCAGTAAAGGGATCATATATCATTTTAATTTTTTGAAAAGACAAGTATTCTCGCTTTAATTATAGCGGATATGTTTAGATGTTAATCTCAAGAGTGAAATGTCTTGATTGCGAAGGAAATAAATTTTTTTGTCTGTCCGAAATAAAAATGATTCCACAATAATCATCAAATTTGAGGTGATAAAATTTTAAAAATATAAATTACACTCTTTGATGTTGAAAAAGTTGAAAAGGGAAACAGTTATTAACTTTTTTTCATGATTTCATTTTCAGTGTGAATTCCTATATGAAGTGCAATCTCATTCTAAAGTTAAACAGAAAAAGGAGGGGAGGGGGGTATTTTTTTTATACTTTTTATGCCAAATGAGCAGAAGATCTTTTATAATGCAGAAAATGCAAAATCTTTATCGCTTGTTTCAGTACAATGAGCATTCTGATGATGTTCCAAATGAACATTTGTTCCGAAGTGGAACAAAGCGACCTAGCTATCAGGACATTCTTTTTTTCGCTTTAGCCAAAAAAAAAAAAAGGGGGAGGGAGTTTTCTTTTAAAAGGTGTAAAAAAGAGTGAAAACCAAAGATTTCATATCATTTGAGTTTGTTTCTCACTTAATCCACAGAAACTAATGTTTCGAGCTAATTGTAAACTGGAAATTTTGCATTAAGTGTTTGGAAGATTCTATCATTTAATGTCTGAAATCATATGGCATACATTGAGCCTTAACAAATGCACACTATGACAATAACATTTTACAATTCCTCTGGAAGGGTAGGATCGGGTAGCGGAACAAAAATGTGTAACGAAAGGAGAAATAGAATATTTGTATCTATCTAAAAAAAAAAAAAAAAAAAAAAAATTGAAATATTTTTGTTTGTTATACAAAAGGTTTCAGTACAAAATTACAAAGGTTTTAGGTACAAAAGAATAAATTTGTGTAATTTTATAAAAGAAAAAGGAAAACTAAGAAAGATATCCTGTAAATTTATTTATTACTATCCGCCATTGGCGACCAGCCGGTTCGCCAATCTAAATGTTCACTTAAATTTTAATAATTAAATATTTTACACAATTCCTACTTTAATAGATTCTTCATCCAAATATTTAAAACTTCAAATTTTGATAGTCATATAATTCGCTCATAATATTATAAACGCCTTCAGTCATAACGTAATATGTATCGCTCTAATTTTCTGTTAGCTCCCGTAGAATTTATTCTTTAAATTAAAGTGGAAAGAATGAATCTGAAATTAATATAATAATATTTTTTTACTGAAACAAAGCATTTTTTTATAATATGATTACTGAAAACAGAGTCACTGAGCGTTTAAACTTTATGGGCACAAAAGAATATATATCTTAATTTATGTAATATCTCAAGAATTTGTCAACAAAATTTTCTCAGATTCATCATGAGCAGATCGATTAAATAACAATGCATAATTTTAAATGCATCAAACAATAAGAAAATAAACAGAATCGTTTAAAATAATCGGTCGAAAACAGGTTTAAAAAAGCTACTTAAAAAGCGATGTACTTAAAACTGTAAGCATATACATAAATACAATTTAATTACAAAAGCATGCAACTAACCTAAAAATAATTTAAATCAAGAATCATCCGTTGATAATATTGTCAACAATCAGAACACAATGCGCATGTGTGAATTTTCAACGCCAGTTACGGTAACGCAAATGCGTGAATTATTCTACGCCAGTTGGGGTAACGCTATGCAGATTATACATTTTCAATTTCCTTTATTTTGTTTTATTTTAATTCAAAAGTACTTCAGAAAGAATCTCAAAGATCGATTCATTAATAATGTTTAATTTTAAATGCATCAAATATTATGAAAATAAATAGAATCGTTTGAAATAATCGGCCGAAAAATGTTAACCCTAGCCTCATTAATGTTGTGAAAAAAAAACTGAAGCCTGACTTATTTGGCGTTGGGGAAAAGGAAAAGATTTTTTTGGCGGGAAAGTTAGTTTTTAATTAATAATTAAAATTGTAATTAAAAATTCAAAAACAGGGACCCCAGGTGCACATTCCCTACCTCTAAGGTATACATGTACAAATTTGGTAGCTGTACGTCAAACGGTCTGGCCTGTAGAGCGCCAACACGTCTTTTACTTCAATTTCAGATTAGTAGAAAAAATAATTCTTCCATGCATTTCACTTTGTAAAATCTAAATAGAAAATATCTAAATCTCATTAATTTCGCACTTATTTTATAGAATAAGAGTATGTATCCCATGTGATGTTCTTCAAGAAATTTCAACATCATATTTCTTACCTAGAAATAAGAAGTGTTCCTAAAAAAGGATTTCTTGAATTTGATCGAAAATATTTGAATCGTAAGGTATTCCGGTAGGACTATTTTCATATTATTCGACCAGGGTGGTGCCACTATTTTCCGTTGCAGAATGAATTCAAAATGAGAAATAAAAGCAGTTCAAAAATTCTAAACCAACAGTAAAACTGGAGAAAACTGCTCTAAGTTTTGAAATATTTCTAGATTTCAAAGTTTTAATAGGAGGTCAAAAGTATATTTCACTATTGAGGTATTTCTCTAAAAATATGAGTTGGAAGGTTTCTTTTTTTCCTGGAAAAAGAGGAAGGAATATGAGTTTGATATGAAATACTCTACCTTATAGCTATTTTAAGGCACCATCAGTTTTATTCGGGAATTCGGAATTTAAAATTTTTTTTGAAAAGTAAAAGTAAAAAAATGGAAGCAATAGTTTTATTCAAAATTGCTTTGGTTTCTCAAAAAAAAAAAAAAAAAAAAATTAACGGGAGTAATCTTTCCAAACTTTTTTTTTCAAATACTCAGTAATAAAAAGGGAAGTTTCGAAAAAATCTGTCTTCACGATATTGTTAACTTTAACACCTTATTTCTCATTTAAACTACACAGATATTAAATAGAATCCTTCATGTTTACCTTACAACAATGTGAGAAACTGGCACGGTTGAATATTTCACTAAGCTATGGAACCAGTTATAAACTGAGTTCAGCGATGAAATTAATGAAATTATGCTAAAAATGTTTAAAAATTACCAAAATTCATGAAAATTTGCATGGCAGTTAAATTGGTATCATTAAAAATCCCAAATTTTTGAATTTTGAATGGTATAAAAATCAGTACCTACCAGAGTATACCTAACAGAGTTATTGAGACAAGATACTAAAATCTCACTTTATTTTTCATTCATTAAAATTTCAAAAAAAACCCTATATTCAACCTCCAAAATATATCTAGATTAATTTTGGTAGCTTTAGATCAAATGATTTGTTCTGTATCGAGCCAAAATAAAAAAATTTGTATAAATATACAAATATTCTTGAATTAGAAGTTTAAAAAGCTATTGAAAATCATTCTGTTCTCCACGTAAATCAGTTTTATATATATTGTTACAAATCTGTAATGTTGCTTCCAGCTCAGTTAATTCAATCACTGGAAAGACAGTTTTACGATTAGCTCTGTTGGATGCTGATCAAATGCCGAATTAGTAATCTCAGGGCTTGGCGATCGTTTGGCGAATTTGCGACGAATTTGGTGACAAAATAGATAATACTGGATTTTTCTAGAATTTTAGTGATTGAAACAATAGGAACGGAGATACGCCTGAGTGTTCCAGAGCCTTCTCTGTCCGCCTTCGGGAACCATAAAAGGGCGGCAACCTCAAGCCGAAGTAGTCGTGAAACGAGTTGCGTATTTAGTCTTGGAAACAGACTGTGGAATAGTTGGATCAGTCCGGTGAAGCGCAAGCATTGTGTGGAGCTTAAGCGATTGCTGAATTGAGCTGTGTGCCGATTCCTGGTATTTATTGTCTAAGCAATGTGGAGTAGTCAGTCGTATAGTAGTGCGTCGGCAGCTGGATACAGCTAAAGCGAGGAGACAGTGGAGAATAGCAGGCATTTGGAGAAATCTTACAGAGTAACTACGAAGATTCCCTCCTCCTGCTCAATTCTGTCTGGCTCCTTTCTGTACTATGGTTGTTATTACTACCGATTAGTACTTGTAGGATACTGGTTGTTGAAGTGTGTTGCCTGTGTTCGTCTCTGCTGCATATTTGCTGTCCTTCTATTCGTGTCTTCGTATTTAATAAAAGTCGTTGCTCGTTACTAAAGGATTGTTTATTTCATTTACAAATCGAAAAAGAACCCCGAAATTTGGTAACGATATGTTTAAATGATAAAAACGACAATTTAAAATAAATATAGTAAGTAATAAATTGATAGTTTTTTTAAATATTTTTTTAATTATTATTAATGATTTTTTAAATATTTAAAAGGATTTTTAGATCATAATATCTTTCTAATTTTCAAAATATCATTTATATATATATATATATATATATATATATATATATATATATATATGCAGTGGCTCAAAAAATTGAGAGTACACCTTACTTTTACTTGATAAATCCGACTTTCAATGTAAATAACTTATTACCGGAAAGTGCAAACATGTTTTTATTTTTACACATAAAAAAATGGTTTAATTTAGAGTAAAAATAAAGAAAAATTAACGAAAAACCCCTAAATTCAAAAGTTTTAGAAGCTTTTTAAATAAACATATGTAGAATTTTGCCTCAAAAAATTCAGAATACACCAATAAAATGTTTGTAATATCACGCGTAGAAACAAAGTATCACTATTAAGTTGCATGTCTTTTGGCTCTTAAAATGGCCTATAAACGTCATGGTATCGATTCGATCCATTTTTAGTGGTATCTGATATTATTTTATCCCATTCTTCTTGCAACACTTGTTTAAAATGGGTTTTGTTTCTAATTTTGTGTTTTTGGACCACTGCTTCGAGTGTGGTCCACAGATATTCAATGGTATTGATGTCGGGGTACTGAGGTGGTCTGTGCAACTGCTGTTTACAATGAAAAAGATACCATATTTTGACGTTACGTGCATCTGTTTGGGGTCGTTGTCCTACTGAAAAATGAAATTTCCATCTAAACCCAAATTTTTAGCACTTTCCTTTAGATTTCTGCGAAGTAGATCAAAGAAAACCATATCGTTTATAATGCAATCTATAAAAATTAAATTTCCTACCCTGGATGAAGTCATGTAGCCTCAAATCATGACAAAGTCATCATCATGTTTAACAGTAGGACGTAAATTTTTTGGATCCAAAGCAGTATTATGCTTTCTCCATAGAGTAAGATGGCTGTCACTGCCAAAAATGCTGAGTTTTCTTTCATTACTAAATATAGCTTTCTTCCAAAGGTTATTGGTCTTCAATTGATGAGTTTTTGCAAACTTTAAATGCTTTTTCTGAATTTACAAGCTGATGAACGGTTTCTCTCTAACAATGCGACTTTTATATCCAGCTTGTCTATTGGCATTTCGCACAGTTTCAGCACCTACACTTCTGCCTATGATTTGAAAAGTTTCTGCAATAAGTTGGATGAACTATGTGGTCACAGCAATCTAAACGAAAGTGTTAAAAATTTGGGTTTATATGGAAATTCCATTTTTCAGCAGGACAACGACCCCAAACAGAATGCACGTAACGTCAAAATATGGTATATTTTTCATTGTAAACATCAGTTACACACACCACCACAGTACCGAGACATCAATGCCATTGAATATCTGTGGACCACACTCGAAGCAGTGGTCCAAAAACACAAAATTAGAAACAAAACCCATTTTAAACAAGTGTTGCGTGAAGAATGGGGTAAAATATCTTCAGATACCACCAAAAATGGGTCGAATCGGTACCAGGAGGTTTAGAGGCCATTTTAAGAGCCAAAAGATATGCAACTTAATAGTGACACTGTTTCTATGCGTGATATTGCAAACATTTTACTGGTGTATTCTCAATTTTTTGAGCAAAATTCTACTTATGTTTATTTAAAATGCTTCTGGAACTTTTCAATGTAGGAGTTTTTCGTTGATTTTTCTTTATTTTTACTCTAAATTAAACCATTTGTTATGTGTAAAAATAAAAACATGTTTGCACTTTCCGGTAATAAGTTATTTATATAGAAAGTCGGATTTATCAAGTAAAATTAAGGTGTACTCTCAATTTTTTGAGCCACTGTATATTCAAGATATATTAATTTTTTTTAGCTCAAAGCTAATTATGAAAACCACAAACAATTTCGAGCATTATTGTGTTTTCAAGATATTTTTAAGTAAAATAAACTATCCACCATAAAAGCTCACATCTTCTCAGTACCGAAAGTACAAGTAAAATAAATTTCATAGAATTTGAGGTACTTTTAAGAACAAATTGAAAAGAGTTCCGGGCATAAAACTTTATTTACATCTGAAGTATATGCGCATCTTTAATGCCATTATCAACTAGAACAGATCTGAAAGTAAATACAGTTAATTATAAATGCAGTTTTGCAGAATACAACAATCTACTGGGCTTTTTATAAAGTCTTAATAAATGTGTACAAAAAAATTTATAATCTGTTTTATTCAAAAAGCCTTTTTGCTAACAGTTTATTCTTGAAAAAGCAGCAAAAAAATTAAAGAAATTCTTTAAAAAATGAGAGACACTTTTATGTTTTTCTAATGGTAGCGAAACTTCTTAAGCTTTTTTCTCTTGAATAAATTTTCTTAATGTTTTGACTTTAAAAAGCATAAGAGACTAAAAGTGATTTTTCAGGATTTTTATGTTTTTCTTTCGTTTACACAATAAAAAAAATGTGTCTGGATATTGCTTTTTTAAAAAAAATTTTTGTGCGAAACATTTAATGATTATTTTTAATGATGATCCATTATTTTATTTTCAAAATTTATGATGGAATGTCATATTGATTCAGATCTTAAACTAGTGAGGGAAAAGAAATTATAGTTTGGCACTCAGGAAAAATAAAAATGAAAAGATCTGTAATTTCACAAATTATATTATTTACTAAATTATTTAATATGATAGAATTCTTAATAAAATAATATGATAATACATTCTTAAATCCCGTGGATTTTTTTTAACTATTACAAATATGTTTACGAAAAAGTTTATTAGATATATACTTATAAATCGTTGAAATCTTTTTTGTTTGAAATGCATTTTTAATATTTAGCATTACTATATAAATTATATTCATTTACTTTCTTGCTAAAAGACTGAAAATGATATCTTGAAGTATAACATATTTATATTATAGGTGGATTTTCTATGTCTGCATCCATTAAATGTAGCATTATCCGAGATTAAATTATAGAGAAAAATGAAATATTACCATAATATTGCATTGCAAAGATGTTGAATACAGAAATAACACATTGGATGAAAATAAAAAAAAAGCAATGGAACAAAAAAAAAGAATTTTAAATTAAGTGATTAAGCATATAATTTTTCTGAATATTTTATTACTTAAGTGTACTTCTAATTAATAACTACGAATGTCTGATTGTATCGGTACTCCACAGACAGACAAATGCTCTTAGAATTACTACATTTGACACATTTTTTTAGGGTGAAAATATGCAACTCAAAGGAATTTTTTTAAAAAATTTAGTAAGAATTTCATGGTACCGATTCGATCAATTTTTGACGGTATCTGAAGATATTTTATTCCATTTTCTTTCAAAACTTGTTTTAAATAGGTTTTGCTTTTAATTTTGCGTTTTTGTGCCACTTTTTCGAGTATGGCCCACGAATATTTGATGGCATTGATGTCGGGGTACTGAGGTAGTGTGTATAACTGCTGTTTACAATGAAAAAGACACTTCATTTTGAGATTAGGAGCATTCTCTTTGGGGTCCTTGTACTATTGGAAAATGAAATTCCCATCTAAACCAAATTTTTATCACTTTGCTTTAGATTTCTGCGAAGTATATCCAAGTAAACCGTATGACTTATAATGCCATCTATAAGAATTAAATTTCCTACCCCGTATGAAGCCATGCAACCTGAATTCATGACTTAGTCACCACCATGTTTACCTGTAGGACGTACATTTTTTGGATCCAAAGCAGTATTAGGCTTTCTCCATACATTACGATGGCTGCCACTGCCAGAAATGTTGAGTTTTCTTTCATAATTAAATATAACTTTTTTTTAAAAGTAACTGGTCTTCAATTAATGAGTTTTTGCAAATTTTACATGCTTTATCTGAATTTTCAAGCTGATGAGAGGTTTCTTTCTAACAATGCGACTTTTATATCCAGCTTGTCTAATGGCATTTCGCACAGTTTCAACACTTACACTTTTGCCTATGATTTGAGAAGTTTCTGCAGCAAGTTGGAAGAACCATTTGGTCGCAGCAATCTAATGGAAAGTGTTAACAATTTGAATTTAGATGGAAATTCCCTTTTCCAGCAGGACAACGACCCCAAACAGAATGCACGTAACGTCAAAATATGGTGTCATTTTCATTGTAAACAGCAGTTACACACACTACCTCAGTACCCCGACATCAATGCCATAAAATATTCGCGGACTATACTCGTAAAAGTGGAACAAAAACGCAAAATTCAAAGCAAAACCTATTTAAAACAAGTTTTGCAAGAAGAATAGGATAAAATATCTTCAGATACCGCAGAAATTGGTCGAATCGGTACCATGACGTTTAGAGGCCATTATAGGAGCCAAAAGATATGCAACTTAACAGTGACACTTTGTTTCCATGCGAGATATTGCAAAAATTTCATTGGTGTACTCTCACTTTTTTGAGGCAAAAATCTGAGTATGTTTATTTAAAATGCTTCTGAATTTTTTCAATTTAGAAGTCTTTCGTTGATTTTTCTTTATTTTTACTCTACATTAAACCATTTGTTATGGGTAAAAATAAAAACATGTTTGCTCATCTTGGTAATGTGTTATTTGTATTGAAAGTCAGATTTATCAATTAAAAGTAAGATGTACTCTCACTTTTTTGAGCCACTGTATGTAGAATTTTGTTGTTAAATGGAATGTTGTTATGTAGAATTTTGACAATTATTTAAAAATATTTCTTCAAAGTTTTTAATATATTTTTTTTTACATTGTCGCAATGAAATTCAAACCTTTTTAATTATTTTGTCAAATGTTTAATCGCGTAATTTTCTTTCATGGTTGACAGCTATGTTTAGTTTTAGAAAAATATGTTTATTTAATATCTGTGTAAGTTCGCAAGATGAATAAAAAAATATGCCACGAAATTCAGAAAACGCTTGAACCAGCCAATTTTAAGCATTATGATACCATGGGACTCATACACACAATGAACTGAGCAGGTGTAAGTCTATTAAGCTAACAAGGCTTAATTTCTCAGAATTTGATGCATAAAAATATTTTCTTGGGGGGAATCACTTACATCAAACTTTGTATAAAAGATCTAATTAAAAATACACACCCTCAAGATTAACAAAGAATTACTTGTGGTTGGTAGCTAGAAGTGGCTAATTTATAATCATTCAAAGACTCTTTTCCTATTCAATATTCATAGATTCAAACTGAACGAGATGGAGTATACATTGGAATAAATTCAAACCTTAGTTATTACAAATTCAGCTATTAGTTTTCAGCTGTTCAGAACAATTAATAACCCGCTGGGGTGAAATCACTAAAATTGACTCGCATACTTTGTAATAAAAGTTTTATTCCGAAGAACTTGCATGGAATTGGTGATAAAATAGTTAGGAATCATTAATCTTTGGCGTGGATTTAGCATTTTTACTGAATCTATCATGTCATCCTTGGCGATAAATCCCTGGCATGTGTTTAATAGTATCTGAAAATCGAATTGAATTTTAAAATATGTTTTCTAACCGATCGAAAAACCAAACTTTGACGCACAACTGCAATTGTTGTCACCTTAACACATACTAAACTTCATGTATTTAAATCATCGCGCTTTTGAGCTTACATGTTTCTGAAAGTACAGATCGGAAGACGGTCAAATCTGTGTTCGGTTTCGTTCAAAATATGATAGGCGTCTACAATATAGATGTTTCATCTGTATACTGAATTTTAACTAACTCTTTTCGATTAGTTATTCGATTCGTGTTAACTTGTATCCGAACATCAGGACAGACAGACTTCCTCTAAATAGATTTTGTTCACAATTTGATAGAAAAATAGTTACAAATTCGGTGTTAAGGTCAAATATCCAATTTTATCCGTCTAAATCAAAGTGTTATCTCAAATAAACAGGTAGAAATTTTCCAAAAATGTGTTTTTCGAATTCAGATAGGTATGAAATCTAGAGTCGAAATCTCAAGTTCAAATTCTTTGACGATTGCAGTACTTTCTCTATATTTATCTGTATTATCTATACAAGAAAGTAAAAATACGTCATTTCAAATATTTCACATCTTTTAAGAGTTGAGATATCGACTCCTGAAATAATTCAATCCATGTAATTTCATATACAACTTTGAAATTACAGGCATTTCGATTTCAAATTCCGTGGCCATAAAATAATTAGTGGATTATTAATGTTGGGATATTATTAATATTCGCTTGCCAGATGAAAAGCATAACGGCTATAAACATGTGGAGATATGGTGTTAGATAATAATATTTGTCATTTAATTCTCTGAGGCATGCTAAATAATTGGATATAAACTAAATTAATACTTATTGCATATTCGAAAATAATTACACTAATGCTAATAAAATTCATAGAAAAGTTACTGAAATTGTAGATAGAATTTTGAATATTTCCTTGAAAAGCAAGCACGCATTATATCACTTATTTAACAATTATAAAAATAAAACTTAATAAGTTCTGTTATATTAATTATAGAAAGCGATATACAGTGTTATTGAAAATTAAAATAACATTTTTGAAAGTATGTGAACAAATTTAATAAATACAAAAATGTATTTTAATATTAAATACAAAGATAAATCCCTTCTCCTTTAAAGATTATCTCCGTCAAAAAAAATTATATTGCGAAGAAAAGAAATGAAATGAGTAATATCTGTAATTATTATTTAATCGAAAATCGTCTTTATTTGAAAGAGCAATGCATCACTAAATTACTTAAAAATAAAACGAAATTAGAACAAATTATTCAAAAATAATCAGTTAGAATTAAGTACCATATTACCTTTCGGACCGTAAAGACATCTATGGATTAAAAATTATTTTTATTCATAAAATTCTATTCATAAAAACATAATTTTTATTCATAAACTTCTATTCATACAAACATAATTTTTATTCATAAAATTCTATTCATAAAAATATAATTTTTATTCATAAAATTCTATTCATAAAAACACAATTTTTATTCATAAAATTCTATTCATAAAAACACAATTTTTATTCATAAAATTCTATTTATAAAAACATAATTTTTATTCATAAAATTCTATTCATAAAAACACAATTTTTATTCATAAAATTCTATTTATAAAAACATAATTTTTATTCAAAAATTTCTGATTATAAAAACATCTATGGATGAAAAATGTTGAATTTATTTTTATTCATACTTTCCTATCTTTAATTTGTATATTGTGAAACAAAAAAAAATTCTAAAATTTTAATAATATGAATGAAATTCCAAAAAAATGAATAAAATAACGATATGAATAAAATAAAAAATGAATTCAATAATATGAATAAAATAAAAAAATGAATTCATTAATATGAATAAAATTTCAAAAATCTATTATTATTAAATTAGGTCCGCTATGATGATTTTCATCAAAATTCAATAAATTTCAATTTGCTTTTTAAATACATAGTAAGATTTAGAGATAAAATTCCATAAATTGTAAGACTGAGCCAAAACACAATAAAAAATAACAGGAGGGAATTCAATAAAATTAAGAAGAAAAAGTGAGCCCCAAATTTTAAAATATTGAAACAGCGCTTTATAGATATTTTAGGTCGTAATTATTTAGCGCATTAAATACGTTTGTTTTTAAATTTATTTTAACAAACGTATTACTAAAAACATTCTTCAATCCTTAAATAATTATAATTATTAGTAGTGCTACTTCCTTTAATAGTTGTTGTATAGCTATTAACAACATGTATATGAAAAATATAATTGATTACGAAATAAGCTATCATGAAAGAATTCGCTGTCATTTTAAAAATGTAAGTTATGAAAAAAATTAATTAAAAATTAATTATTAAATAAAAATTATAAAAATTATAAATTAATTAAAAATTGTAAATTATTCTTCAAATGATAACTTTATGCTGAAACTTCTTTAAAAGAATTTTATTATTGCTAGAGGATATTCATTCAGATGAGACAAAAGTTTTGTATTTTAAATAGCTTTTAATAATACATACATTTGGAACACCGAATGAATAGCAGGAATTTTATTTTGATTATTAATATGAGTCTTTGACTTCGTAGAATCTTAGATAGTTGCATTTAAAAAAAAATATGTTTCATATTATTCCATTTATAAAACTTAGAAATAGTTCTTTGGCTTTTGCTTCAGATGTCCTCTGGCCAAACGCTGCAATAAAAGTAAAATTTTCCGCAATAATTAGCATATTGCTAAGATAAGAAGCGAATCAAATATTGGATTCAGATATTCTGTTCAATTTGAAACTTCTTTTCGTTCTTGATAACAAAGAATTGCATTCTACTTTTCAATGAATGGTAGTAAAAATTCAAAATTTTATGATATGGTTCGAAATGGAAAATGAATTTTCTTAATAAAATATATTTTTTTATTTTGAAAAGATATTTTATTAAAATCGATCTACTGAGATTTTTAAATTTGTTTTTGAGTTTATAAAAATGTTGATACATAAAAATTAAGCAGTTAAAATATTATGAAAACTCTTATCAAGCTATCTCTCTTTAATTTGTTGATTTAAAACCAACTATTTATAATTAACATTACAAAATGTCTGATTTTGAGTTTATTTACGATTAACGAATTGTGAAATTTTAATTTAGCATAATATAAAATAATTATAATATGAAATTTCTGAAATAAAACAAATCGGAATTTTCAAAAATCAATATCTTTTAAATCTTGTTTTTTACATTGAAATTCATTTATAATGTTATTAAATATAAAAAATTTCATTAATTAAAGACCGTTGGGAAAATAATTTGGACAAATCTCTTCATTTTGAATATTAGTCATAGAAAGAGGATGATATTCCATTCTTTAAATTTTTAGGCAATTCTATATATGCCCTGGGGCCGGGATAGCTTGGTTGGTAGGGCGTTGGATTTGCGTTCCTTAGGTTGCGACACTCCCCCTGTATGTGGTGGCTGGCGCACGTATAAATATGTCGTGGTCACAAAGACCTCCATGTCGAGAGTAATACCCCTAGGGGTACTGGATCAGGGGTGATTGTTCTCTGATTCAGGTCTAAATAACTATCTGTGTGGATGAGTGAATGAAATGCATGAATGAAGTCCGTACCACAAAAAGGGTTGTGACGTATGTGTAGCTAAGTCGTACTCTTGGCCCTAGATGGCGCTACTGGAAAACAAGAAACGCACCCTTGGATTAAAATCACTGACTTCTAAAGTCAGTGGGCTTATCTATGACAAGTGCCATTAAAAAGAACAACATATGCCCTGCTCTTATAAATTGCACAGTTCATTTCAGACTAATTTTTTATGCTGATTAAATATTTTATTTGAATATAGTTTAACTGCGCTCTGGTGAATTTTTAAAACTTTTCTAATAATAATTCTTATCTCCCCTAATAATACGGAAGAGTGTGTAAGTGTGTTGGAGTTCTACAGAGATAACTGTTTGGTCTAGATCTGGAAATTTGAGACAGATACACTTTACGGAGTGAGAATGTACACCTCTGAACGTTTTTTTTTTAAATAAATTTTAAAAGACTAAAAATTAGCTAGAGAGTGAGGATTTTACTTTAGTTTTCCACCCAAAAAATAATCATAAGAATTTGCATTTTACACTATTTAAGATTTTAAAAATTATTATTTTATTAAAAAGAACGTATTTGTCGCTCAAAGTTGTCTTTCATTTTGGCAAATTTTTACAATTTTTTTTTATGAATTTAAACAAAAGATTTTATCCAGTTCGTTTCCAATATTAGTTGTTAGTTGTGTGACTTTATTATATAGCTGAAAACTAAAGGAAAAATTTTTTATTTATTATTTGCTCTGTTTATACGATGAATCAGAAATTGAAGTTACTTTACGGAAAGTAACAACGAACTGTTTGAAACAAATTATCCAGATACTTTAATTTTTAAAAGTGCAAAGATGTCGTTGAATTCGATTCCATTAGGAAGACACATATACATAGTAAACAAAACTGTAGCAAAACATTAAAAATAGTACGATTTTAATGTCTGTCACATATGATACGGAAAAATACTTTGTTGATGTATCATGAACAAATTATGTATAAAAAATTAATTGAAATTAATCACAACCAATGTTTACTGCCAGCTGGTCATCAAAGGCGACTAGTAAAATAATAATTTTTAATTTCTCTAACAATATAGGAATTTCTCACTGCAATTTTTTATAATGAAAAAGTATTTATATTATAAAGCATTTCATAAAATGCTCAATAAATTGTAATAATTACAGCCACTAGACATGTGATAATTAGTTCGGGTTCGAACTAATTATCCCAGCACTCCCCGAAATTATTTTTAATATTTCTGGTTTTTTTTTTTTTTTTTTTTTTTTTTTTTTTTTTTTTTTTGGAATTTTCTTACTTTACCACTCAGAGTTTGATGCTCTTTCCTTACTTTTTCCCTCTGAAAGTTTCATGCTCTTTCCTTATTTTTTCACTCTAAGAATTTGATGATCAATGAAAATGGAAAGAAAGCAACAAGAACGTAAAAATAAGAGTTAAAATGAATCATGAAGCAAGACAAGCGCAAGTTGAGGCTATATGTCACGCAGACCATGAAAGCCCACTACGTACGCAATTGATTAATTGATTTGAAGACCAAAGAAACTACTCTCCCCCCCCCTTCTTTGAATTTAAAAGCACGAGAGCTGGCGAAAAGAAACGAGCATGGCTTGGAGCTTGGCCATCACATCTCTCTCTCTTTTTTTCTTCACCTCACTTTCACTCTCATTTTTTTCTCCCTTTTCATTCATGAGTTGTTTATGATTTTCTTTTTCGATTCTAGTTGTCTCAGTAGAAACACATTTGGCTTATTCAACATCCATTTCTTTTGCTAGAGGTTACTCTTCAAAAGGTGTTATGTTGGCGACTTTCCAAAATGATATTCATATGAAAATTTTTATGATCAGTTAGTGTTAACTATTACATGTACAAAGGAAGAATGTTGCAGATCAACTATTGCATCTTATACGACAATCAATTCCGAACGGTACCAGCGAACTTCCGACAATCAATGAACCCTAACCTTTTACCACACCATACCAATGACCTTGTTAGGCATTAACTGTATAATGTGCTCTTGATTGCTTACTATAATTCATTCCTTCCTCTTTTTGTGTTTGTGAGAAATTGGTTTTTCTTTTACACGAGAACAGGCCATCAAACACTTGGCGTGTTGTTGAATTTAGCACAAAAATTGATAATGATATTTTACGCTAATGAGGTAAATTGCCTGCTCATTGAACAAAAATTTATTTTAATAACATTTAAAATATTTAAAAATTATTATGCAAATCTAACGATACCAATTTTATTAACGTGCAATTTTTTTTAAATAATTTTTTTACATAATTTTCAGCAATATTTTAAAGTATTAAATAAAATTATAAAATTATTTTAATTAATTTTCAATTACTTTATCGCGTGATTTTTATTTTCCATTTCTGAAAAAGTAAGTTGAAATATTATGTTAATTATCGGCTCACTTCATATAAGGAATCAGAATGTGAAGTTACATTACTGCAAAAGACAACGCGCAGTTTGAAATAAATTACCCAAAAGGTTAAATTTCTAATGGCATGCAACTTGCCTCTATTTAAGAAATTTATGTTCAGAATGAACAGTACAGAAGAAAAGCTACTAAAATAACATGATTTTAATTTCTGTCACAATTTGATACTTCAAAAGGCTTTATTAAAAGAATTATGTTCTTTGATTGAGGTTTAATTGAAATAAACTCTACCGATTTCCTTGGACAACCAGCTATTCATCATAGGCAGCTAGATAGGCATAAAATACTCCAAAATAAATGAAGCCAGTTAAGTGCTGTAGCATTGCAATAATAATTACTGCCACCATTTCCACTATCTTGTTTAGAAATGCTTGTACAGTTTCCTAGTAACTAGTGTAGAAAAAAATGCCTAAGTTTCGCAAGATACCAGAAGATAAAAGAAAAAAAAAAGTTCGCAATGAAAAGAATTCTTCAAATTCTTTTCTTTGGGCTCTGCGCACTGAATGTAGTTTTCCGTCCTTTTTCTCTTCATTTCCTCGTTGCATTTCACTTCCGTTCGGTACGAACAGGAAGGTTTGATTTCAATCGTTTCGACGACTTTCCTTTCTTTAGTGTCTTGCGCTCTTTCAGATGCAAAAACTTGTCTGAATTTTATTCAGTTCTTTAAATTGATAAGTTTTTCTTTTTATTTTTTGTCCCTTCCGATCTGTACAGATAGTAAAAGAGACATCACAAATGTCACAAAAATGCTCTTTTTTTGTATAATTTGTACAATTACAATTTTGCACAATTTCACAAATGGAAATTTATCGTCTTCTGCTATAGCTATACTTTACAGCAAATACTGATTCATTGTTTTTCAAGTTATGAAATTTCATAACTGAGGTTAAGCGGAAATTTCATTTCTTTAAAATAAATATACTTTCAATATAAAATTTACTTTTCCTGCCGTTATTATTTGAGTTCTTGTTTTAATTAAAATAATTTTCACTTATAAACATTGAAAAGCACCACCCTTTGTCATCACGCTGATTCATTAGCTTATATAAACTTATCTATCTATAATATTAAAAAAAAATTATGTAAACATTGTGTGTTTCGCTTTGTGATTGGTCGATAGCGAATCACCAGACTCATTACATTTGAAGTTTATTTTGCCGGTATTGTTTGCAATATTTAATTAAAATTATTATTATGTCGTAGTAAGCATTTATATTACATTTGAAGGTGAAATGGTAATAAAAAGGAAAAGTAAAGCTTTATTTAACATTAAATGAGATTAAAAATATTATTTGTTAATGTCATTTTCAGAAACACCGTTTGTGGCAACATTATGAATAGCTATCCGGTTTGTTTATCTTTTACGAGTAAACAGAAATTTTTCGTCTCTCGGCAAGCAACGTAGTGTTAATCTTGCATTTTTTTTTTTTTAAATACAGTACACTTCCGAGTATCCGGTTCGCAACTATCCGGCCTGGGTGGTTTTTTTTATCGTAATTAAATGAGAAAGGCAAGGCAAGGCATTGCATTGGTAGCATTGCTAAGGCATTGGAAGCTGGCGTCTTCTACGATCCTTTTAATAATGTGAAAATAGAAGTTGCAACTGGAAAAGATAAGTGTTCTATCCATCGTTCATTGTTTCGTCCATGTGTAAAGGGCCTCTGTAATAACTGCACAGTACGTGCAGTAACCGTAAATTGTTCTTGGGGTATTCTTAATGTTTTTTGAAGTATACCACAGTGTTTCAAAATGGGTGATAAACGCAAAAAGTTGTGCATTGCATTTAAGTTAGACATTACAGAACTTATGCTAAAGTGTGAACAGTTTATACCTTTTAATTTACTTTTTCCTCTAATAAATTTTTGAGGCTTGCAGTACATTATGTAAACATATATATTGTTACAAAATATTTCTTCTATTACAAATACCGTCAATTAATCGTAGCACATTTAATCACTAGTTCAGCAACTTGCTTGCTGTCTAATCCTCCAGTTTCTTTTACTCGTCGGCGACTCCGACCACTCTCACACACTCACAACTTTTGACGATCCACACAACTTCTTCCGATACACACGACACGACTTCTTCGTAGCTTCTGAGTGCCCGTCTTTTATAGTTCCGGGAGGCGGGGCTAGAGTCTTCCAGACCAATCAGGGCGTACCTGGCTGTACCTCGGGTCTTACTAGATGGATCGTGAAACTTCTAGAACTTTCCGGTATTATCCATTTAGTCGCCAAATTCGTCGCCAAGCTCTCAGGTCATTTACGCGGCAGCTGCTCAGCACAGATCTTACAACGGTCTTTCTCACGATGACACTATTCATGGCCGAGTAGCAAAATTACAGATTTGTAACTATATATATATATATATATATACTACTAGTAGAGAGCCTTCTATTTTAACTAGACACATTATCGGCAACTGCTTCTATGATTCACCGAACCACGTTCACATTCTACGTGGCTTGAGATAAATGGAGGGCTTAGTACTCAATGAGAAATGTGAAGAAATTTATTATAACGGTAAGTTTTGGTAAAAAATAAAAATAAAAAACTTTGTCTCCTGGTATTAGTGGGCAAAGAAATGAGTTCATAGAACTCCGGCCTATCCGGCTTTTTTGTTATCCAATCTGCCCTCCACCCCATTAGGCCGGATTCTTGGGCGTGTACTATAGTAATAGGGTGACCATTGATATCAGAAGAAGAAAAAATCCGAAGAAAGACCGAGCGAGAATTTGGCCCTTTTAAAAGACAAACTGATCCTAAAATAGCTAAATTGGCGGCAAAATGTGAAAAATTGATTAAATATTTAAATATTGGAGATATAAGCAACGAATGTTCTCGTAGTGGGGCTTTAAGTTTTGAATCGGAAGTTGGCGATCGGAAAACGCATTTTCTTATCATGGAAAGATTAAGCTTCCAGCATTGAACGAAGGGGTCGTGGAATTTAGAAACTTGCTAACTTGAACTAACGAACATCGCGTACGATATCGGGCAACATCGAGGTTGGCGAACAAAAGCGAGCAGGGGGGCAAAACACCCTAGTTTTCAATAGTACAGTATGAGACAAAATATACAGTACTGAAATGAAAAAAAGAACAAATTTACATTATTGTCATCTGGGAATTTATTAATCCTCAAAGGAAATTAACATACATAAATACATACTATTAGCATGTTGATTTACCACGGTATGCGTAATGTAAGTGTTCCAAGGGTGCATCGCCGCGCTGTAGACAGTGTTCATAGCGTTCACGTAGATTCTCAAACATATCCTAAAACAAAGGTTGCTGCAGACTCCTACAAAAAGGGATCATTTTACTCACGTAATACAGGCACAATTCTTGGTGGATCTCCACAAAGAACACACACGTATGCATCTCCTTCCGTTGACACAGTGCACTACTAGAACAGCGAAATTTCGTAATGAACAGCATAACCGTGTTACTTTGTGCCGTATTATTAAACTTCTCTTGAAATTGTTCTGGCACCTTTTTCAAACTCGGTCCACCAGTACGATCGCTTCCATATGATCAGAAATAATGCTCAACTATAAATACTTTTTCCTCCGTTGAGAGGCAACAATTGCGCAATAAAACTTCTTTTTCACTATTGAGAATACTTATAGCTGGAGCTATGTCTCGTCGACAAATACAACTACGTGTTCGAGATGCGCAAGATTCAGTACTGTATATTTTGGCGAATATT
This sequence comes from Argiope bruennichi, assembly GCF_947563725.1. Taxonomy (NCBI): domain Eukaryota; kingdom Metazoa; phylum Arthropoda; class Arachnida; order Araneae; family Araneidae; genus Argiope; species Argiope bruennichi. The sequence continues at coordinate 47,928,136 of NC_079155.1, forward strand.
GTATTATTTGGCCAACTTTATAAGCAAAGGCAAAGTGTTTGCAGTTCCATATTTATAAACTAGCAGTATCGGTCTTCCCAAAACTTCCATGTATATTTTCTAATAAATACAGTTATGTGTTAATAACCACATGCCATTGCCGAGCAGTTACGACATGGTAAATAATCTTTGAAGACATTTTAGGTACCAAAAACCGAATGTTAATTTTGGACACCTTTTTACCGACCTATTAAAACAATCTGGCACAGAAACGACAATTGTAGTCTCAAATTCATATACCAAATTTCGGATATTTAAATCTTTCCATTTTTTCGTTATAGCGTTTACATGCTTGTGAGAGTACCGACAGACGGACTGCCAGTTCTTTGACAGACATGATTCCAAATTTGATATCTATTTTTACTTCAGATGGTACATTCGTGACTCAAATTTTATCCATCTAATTATCCCCGTTTTGTAGTTAAGGCGCTAACTTGTGTTAGAACAGACAGACAAATAGATACCTCTGACTGGATTTTGGTTAAAATTTTATAGAAATCTACAAATTAGTGTTAAGTCCATATACTAAAATTCATCGATCCAGCTTTGAGTTTTCGTATTCATAAACAGACGACAAACAGACTCTACTGACTGGATTTTGTTTAAAATTTTATAGAAATCTACAAATTAGTGTTAAGTCCATGTACCAAAATTCGTCCATCCAGCTTTGAGTTATCATATTCATGAACAGACAGACATAATTTCAAAAATGTATTTTTTTGACTCACAAAGATCATAAAAGTGGAAATTTTTCAAAATCTCGTCAATAGAAATCAATCAATCTCAATCTCGTCTCAATAGAAATCTACAAATTAGTGTTAAGTCCATGTACCAAAATTCGTCCATCCAGCTTTGAGTTATCATATTCATGAACAGACAGACATAATTTCAAAAATGTATTTTTTTGACTCACAAAGATCATAAAAGTGGAAATTTTTCAAAATCTCGTCAATAGAAATCAATCAATCTCAATCTCGTCTCAATAGAAATCTACAAATTAGTGTTAAGTCCATATACCAAAATTCATCCATCCAGCTTTGAGTTATCGTATTCATAAACAGACAGACAAACAGACTCCACTGACTGGATTGTGTTTAAAATTTTGTAGAAATCTACAAATTAGTGTTAAGTCCATGTACCAAAATTCGTCCATCCAGCTTTGAGTTATCATATTCATGAACAGACAGACATAATTTCAAAAATGTATTTTTTTGACTCACAAAGATCATAAAAGTGGAAATTTTTCAAAATCTCGTCAATAGAAATCAATCAATCTCAATCTCGTCTCAATAGAAATCTACAAATTAGTGTTAAGTCCATGTACCAAAATTCGTCCATCCAGCTTTGAGTTATCATATTCATGAACAGACAGACATAATTTCAAAAATGTATTTTTTTGACTCACAAAGATCATAAAAGTGGAAAATTTTTCAAAATCTCGTCAATAGAAATCAATCAATCTCAATCTCGTCTCAATAGAAATCTACAAATTAGTGTTAAGTCCATGTACCAAAATTCGTCCATCCAGCTTTGAGTTATCATATTCATGAACAGACAGACATAATTTCAAAAATGTATTTTTTTGACTCACAAAGATCATAAAAGTGGAAAATTTTTCAAAATCTCGTCAATAGAAATCAATCAATCTCAATCTCGTCTCAATAGAAATCTACAAATTAGTGTTAAGTCCATGTACCAAAATTCGTCCATCCAGCTTTGAGTTATCATATTCATGAACAGACAGACATAATTTCAAAAATGTATTTTTTTGACTCACAAAGATCATAAAAGTGGAAATTTTTCAAAATCTCGTCAATAGAAATCAATCAATCTCAATCTCGTCTCAATAGAAATCGTCAAATTAGTGTTAAGTCCATATACCAAAATTCATCCATCCAGCTTTGAGTTATCGTATTCATAAACAGACAGACAAACAGACTCCACTGACTGGATTGTGTTTAAAATTTTGTAGAAATCTACAAATTAGTGTTAAGTCCATGTACCAAAATTCATCCATCCAGCTTTGAGTTATCATATTCATGAACAGACAGACATAATTTCAAAAATGTATTTTTTTGACTCACAAAGATCATAAAAGTGGAAATTTTTCAAAATCTCGTCAATAGAAATCAATCAATCTCAATCTCGTCTCAATAGAAATCGTCAAATTAGTGTTAAGTCCATATACCAAAATTCATCCATGCAGCTTTGAGTTATCGTATTCATAAACAGACAGACAAACAGACTCCACTGACTGGATTTTGTTTAAAATTTTATAGAAATCTACAAATTAGTGTTTTGTCCATGAACCAAAATTCGTCCATCCAGCTTTGAGTTATCGTATTCATAAACATTGGAATAATTTCAAAAATGTATTTTTCTGACTCAGGGAGATCATAAAAGTGGAAATTTTTCAAAATGTCCGGTTCAAATTTTTTCAGATTTCAGTATTTTCTCTCTATAAACTTCATCAACGAAAAAGCAATAAGGATGTCTTCCCTCTAATTTCACGTATATTTAAACATTCAAACAACTTCTTCCCCATTGTCCTTCTAGACTTTCTGCATCCACTGAACGTATAGAGGGAGTGCGGCAATATAAGAAAGAGTCGGTAAATCCTCGAAGGCCACAGTTATTCGCATGCTTGAATGCTCTGAGACGGACTTCCAAGTGTAATGACGGAGTTTGATGCCATTTGTGCTTCGGGATCTATTGAAGAAAACTGATTATGTATTTCGGACGCCTTTTTTGAATAGAACGGATCCAAAATTTGATATAATCTGCAATTTTGACATCAAAATCTTGTATGAAATTTTATTTATTCAAGTTCTTAAGCTCTGAAATTTTTATTTTCAGATACTCGCGAATATATAGAACAACATCTTTTTGTATACAAACATCCACAATTTTGATTATATATTTGTATACCGAATTTCATCTGCATGGCTTTTTACTTTTTTGAGCTTTTGTGTTCACGTTATACAGATAGACAAACGAACAAATTTCGTTTAAATTTTCAAAGAAATCTACAAATTTGGTGATTAAATTTACTAACAAATTTCATTTTATTAGTTCCCTGCGTTTCTTTTAGTTAAAATCTCTATAAACACATTTAATTTCAAAAAAGGAAAATTACCATTTCATATGATACAGCAACTCAACATTGGGAATAAATTTCATAATAAGTTATTTTTGCAAAATTTCGGTCAGTTTTTTTAAATCTTCATTATAATGTACTTTGATTAATAATTCATCATAAAAAATATTATAGAATATCAAAAGTAAAACATTCTTTATTATCTACCAGACACAGCTAATTATTTGGAATAAAGATTCATTTGAATTAATTATTAAAATTATGTTTTGAAACAATATGGTAATACATTATTACCATCTAAAAGAAATATATTTACAAAATTTCAAAACTATAATGTATAATGAGTTGATTAAAAATTTGATTAAAAGATTCTTCCTTAGAAGGATCAAACAAGTCAAGTTTAATATGAATGCGTAAGAAAACAAACATGATTTCGAAAATTCAAAAATAATAATAATAATAAATAATTTGTAAAATACTAACCCCATCTAAAAATATTCAAAATTCACAAACATTTTGTTATGAAATCAAAAATTAATGGCGACTCTCTTTGAGTTGTTGCTTACCTGAGAAGTCAGGAAACGAAGATTTATTTTTTCTGTCAATTCATCTTCAGAAGTGTTTTTGAAGTCTGTCGCATTTAAGTTATTGCAACCGACACCTGCCTTTTAGCAGGTGAACTATAAAAAGGTTGTTTGTTTTTGTAACTCAGAGCTCAAAAATGGGATAGTGCATTTTAATATTTTTGAGATCTTGTGAGTTTGAAATAACACGTAGGGAATTTACAAAAACTTCCTGAAATTTTAATAAAAGCTTTACGTAGACGATTTTTAATATAAAAAACTATGCAAGAAAGGAAAAAAAAGATTTTTTCGTTAGCTAAAATGCAAACGATTTTTTCCTTTCGTTCATATTTTTATTTCTTTACATTAAAACTTCCATTTCAGTGTTTTTTTATCCTTTTCTATTCAAAAAATGCCAACATATTTCGAATTTGCTTTTAACATGCAAAGCCAATTAGGAAATATTTGAAGAAAAAAGGAAATAAGAACTTTCTAAGGGGTGTTTTATAAAGACAAGTTATTCATCCATATAACATGCCATCTATAACTGATTTTGGAAATTGCTACCGTCGCATAAGATAACGTTTTAGAATTAGAGGAGCTATTCAAGATTTAACAATAACATTCATCTCCAAAAAGTAATTATAAATAAATAACATTACAAATATATAAACTTCAAAAACTTGTGATTCGAAACAGTTGAATAAAAACTGAAAAAATTTAAACCGTAAGTTATTATTTTTTATATATTACTTCAGAGAAATTGCGAATTTTGTTGAAGTCTTTATTTGCTTCTATCTAATATGCAATCAAAATTATATATATGATTAACTTTATTTTCTACCAAAGTACGTTTTTGTCCCATTGAATTTCTATTTCTCCATTCACTTCTTAGTAAAAAATGAAATCGTCAAAAATTTCCGAACAAGCAGGATGCTTTACAGGATTATCGAAAAAATAAAGGTTTAACCATGTAGCAAAAACAAATAAAAAATTACGAATAAACGTACGTAAATATCATTCAAAAACTTTGTACATCTTTTAAAGTAATATTTCATACAACGATTATAAATGCAGACTTTTAATCCACCCTGATATGAAGTTACTAAGGCAAGCTGACAACTGTTTGTAGTGTATTAAATAAAGACAGTACTAGTATATTAATTGTATGGCATTTGCAATCATTATCTACGAAATAAATATCAATATTTGTGTAAATCTAGAGTTTGTACTGAATATGCGACCTTTCTATGACTATTAATCTTTGGAATGCGGTTAATACACAGGTACCAAAATACTGAATATGTATTTTGATATTTTTTTCACTACCGACTGAACACAAAATGTGACACTAAACTATAATTGTAATCACAAGTCTCAAAATCAACTCATACCAAATGTCACTCATTTAAGCCACTGCGTTTGTGAGTTATCGCGTAATCATGCATGTGAAAATGCAAACAGACAGACAATCAATCTCTTGACAGATTTGTTAGAAAAATTGATAGAAATCTTTACTTAAAACTGTAAACCAAATTCTATTTGCCTAAATTGCTATGCTTTTGAATTGTTGTGATTAATAACATGCAAAAATACAGACCGACTGATGGCCAACCTCTTAATGAATTTAATTCTACTCTGCAATTTAGATGTTTAATTTTTGTACCAAATTTTATCTAACTAAATTTTTAAATTTTGTAGCTATCAATTCACTTGTAAATCAGAAAACCGTACAGACATACTCCCTCCAAATATAATTCGTTCAAAAATTGATAGAAATCTGCAAATTTGGTAGTGAGACCACATACCAAATTTCATAGTTACTATATCAAATTTCATTGGTATAGTAAAGTTGTTTCCGCAGACATAGAGAGCTACAGACAGACAAACATATTTTGAAAAATGTGTTTTTCGAGATCATTGCGTGCAGATACAGTGATTAGTCAGAATCACGGGTTCGAAATTTTGACCATCATTTACACTTTATACAAGGAAGTAAAAAGATAAATCTTGATAATTGAAGCAATGCAAACAACACAAAAATATTAAAAATAAAGCAAATAATATAGGCAAAGAATGCTGTAACAATCCAAGCGCGAACACCAACTGTTGTTTCGTTTCTACCTTATTGATTTGCAGGTTTCTGCTCTCCTAAAACTCAATAATCTTCCAAACATATCTACCTGAAATGCGAAATGACGTTCCGTGCAACATGTCGGATTCTATTCTATATTAGAATGCAACAAATTAAGGATTGAATGAAATATTAAAAGTCATTCGTTGCCGGCAATAAGCAGCTTGGCGTTGTACGGAATGGCATTTTTGTGTCTGTTCATACGAGTAATAACGAACTTAGAAAAGTATTCTGAAGCATATAACAGCCACAAATTTTCGTTATAATCTTTTCTGACATGTCTGTTAGGTTAAAAGCGAACGTTTTCTCTCAACACAATAAACATAACATTATTTTACCAATATCAAATCATAAATAAATTATTTGAGAACTCATCAAATTAAATAAAGTAGATGACCATCTTCCAAATACACTTTTTTATTTCCTGGCATATCAGAGGTTCCCAAACTTTTTTTTCTCGTGGACCATTTTCAAAGTTTTACTATTTTCGGTAGACCCCCTGCTGCTACATTTCTACTGTATTCCCAAAACTCCTAAAAAATATCACCCTAAATTGGGGCTGTTAAGAAGAAAAAAAAGTAGAACATTTTCTTGTGTCCTATTTATTAAAATAATACTTGTGGTTATACAAAATTATAAACATTTATCATTACAAACAATCAACAATTGACAAAAAAAAATCAACAATGAACTAATAAAAAATAGTCATACTTTTAATGAGACGGATGTACTTGATGAATTGACAGCAAATTATCAATGTTTGGCTTCAATTTTGTAAGAAGTAATCTCAAATCTCCCCGTTCTGTGATGTTCAATCTGCTCCTTTTTTTTTTGTTAACAGGTTGGTAACGGCACTAAAACTTCTTTTGACAAGTTATGACGAGGGAAACGCTATCAAAAATTTTCTCGGAATTTCCCACTATTCCTCACTTGTACTATTATCTATTGTTCTATTCAATTCCGTGTTTGAACCGAGTCTCGAATATTTTTGAGTACTACCTAGTGAATGATGCTACCTGCCTACGTTGATAAGTAAATCCAAGCCAAAATTTTTGTTCTTTATTATGAAAACCAGAAAATTTTTCGTGGACCCCCACTTACAACGTGTGAACCCCTGTTTTCTTTTCACGTCTACGTGGACCCCCGTGTGGTCTCCTATGGACCCCTGGGGGTCCACCTGGACCGCTTTGGGAACCTATGTGGTATATGAAGCAATAATCGACTTTGGGCGCCTCTACCAATTTCACTCGCCTATCCGTCGTGAAAATTTGATGTGCTTCATTTCAGTTGTTTCTTTTATAAAGGGTGTCCCCAAATTAACGCAAGATTTGAATTTGCCATCATTCTTGCATAAAGTGTTGGCAAACCTATTATGAAAATCATTTGGCAGCTGACATTTCAGGGTTAGTAAAAATAGTTTAGTTTAGTTTAGTTATATTAACGTCCCGTTGTAAAACAACACTAGGGCTATTTTGGGACGGACCTCGTAATGTTGAACAGATGACGAGGACGACACCTGAGCTGGCAACCTGCTCTCCACGCCGCACCACACCAGCGGGAAGACTAGTAAAAATAGAGCGTTACACCTTAGAACGATGCGTTTTCAATTTTGAACAATATTTCAAAAATAATGAAAGTCTGGCGGCCACAGTTTGAAAATTTGAGAACCTTTTTTTTTAAATCTATCATAAGAATCATTGGTCAGTATTTTGGGGATTAATCCCAGGCATGCGGTTCATAGTATCCAAAAACCGAATTTGAGTTTCAGTCGTGCTCTTCCCATCAACATCACTTCTTTTCATCGAAATATTTGACAAAAAACTACACTTGTAATTATAAAACCTCGTATCAAATTTCGCATATTTAAGTCTTCGCGATTTTTAGTTATCTAGTTTTCATGTTTCTTAAAGTACAAATCGATGTTGGATCAGTACCCTTGTTGGATTTGGCTTAAATTGGATGAAGGGTCTACATTATAGATGTTAAATTTGTTTATTGAATTTTATATATCTTGTTCTCTTCGTTTTATAGGTATCTTGTTGGCTTGTATTTGAACAGACAGACGTTTTGTGAACGGATTTTAATGAAATTTTGATAGAAAATCTAAAATCTTTTTAAAGACTGTATACTGAATTTTATCCGTCCAGCTCAGAGTTTCTGAGTTACCCTTGTCATATATAGAAGGCAAATATATTCCAAAAATGTGTTTTTCGGATTATAAAACGTGACCATAAGATAAAATCTTGAGTTCAAATTTCTTTACGATAATAATATTTCTTTGTGCTTCGTATATGATAAAATGAAAAAAAAAAGTACTTGGAATTGTAGATCAATGTAAAATTGCATGCAAATCTCCGGCAAGTATTGTGCCTCAAACGATTAAAATTAAATCTTTTGACACTCAAATGTTACAGTCTACTTTTTCACTTCATGGCGATGCCGAATACATATGTTACAGTCGGTGAAATAAAAGAACAGGAGAGAACTCTCCTGTTCTTTTATTTCACCGCGGATGGTAATACTAATATTAGAGTCATTTATAAACTATTTTTCTCCAGCCCATGTAACTTCTATGGTAAGGAATCATCATCGGGAAGACACTGCTTTTACAAAAACGAAGAAACGCTGCAGAGTTCCCAACTTTTATCAAAGCATAAATATAATATCTAATCTATGATATATAAATCCATTAACAATCTATTAGCCCTCCTTTTAGAATTCTTAATATTCAGCAGAAATTCAAAGAAAATCGCCTTTCTTTGCTTCTTCAATATATTCTTCTTAAAAAAAGAAATTCGTATTTATGCGGTTAGTCCCAACTATTAATCGCAGATCTCAAAACAGGATTTGCAACCGTCAAAGAGATTAAATAACTATTTTTTTTTTCGAAAAAGGCTAAATGAAAACAATAAATAAAGACTGGAATGAATTTTTTCCACTTCAGGTTTCTGGCATTGTCTGAGCAAGTGTCAAAGTTACTTTTTGAAGTTTCTTAAGATGACTTACAAAGAACTTTCAGATTGAACACATGATAAATTTTAAGAAAAATAGTACATCATGAAAGAAAAAAAAACTTCAATTGCTTTATTCTTCAAGACTTAGAGACAGAAAATGCAACATTTGATCAATTATATTAATCCTTTTCTTTCAAACATTTTTCACATAATCTAATCACACAGGCATAGGATTAAATCCTCAAGAAGTTTCAAGAATTTAATGAAAATAATCTTGAAAGTATGTTTCGGTCTATCTTTTGACTTTGTAATGAGAAAAGGCGGAAATTTTTTTAAAGACAAAACTTAATGGCATTGAAAAGACTCAAACGAATTTTTTTTCTCACTTCAAATGCAGTTATTTTTGTAATGTTTAATTACTTAAATCTGTGGAGATTTAACACAGTTGATATATTTTATAAACGAAATCGTGTAGATATATTTATTTTCTTTGCCGAAATTTGTTGCTATGAAAGTAAGCTGAATTTTTATTGATTTTAAATATCAATCATCCAGTATTGGCGCCTAATAATCTTCTTAGATATTAACATTTTTTGTTCAAATTAATGTTATGTTTAGGATTTTTAATATAAGGAAAAAAGAAGCACAAAGAAAAAATTTAAAATTTTTGAATAGAGGAAAAAAATATTTCACTTTTTGATAATAGATTATAGAATTGCAGAAAAGAATGCATTAGTGAATGATTAGGAACTAAATATATGAATTTTGCGTTAGAATTGTGTTTATAAATTTGTTTAATTCAGTCAATCAACTAGCCCATTGCAACAATTATTTTTGGTACCTAATGAACTTCTTGCAGCAGGAAAAAAAAACTAAAAGATTATCGATCATCTGGACTGTAACATCCTAATATAAGAATAGTTTAAGATTGATTAATTTAACAATAAGTTTAAAACATTGCTTTTAACTAGTTGAGAAACCAAACATTGGACAGGTAATGGTATTATTTGCACTAATTAACTTATATTATCATAATTGCATTAATTATTTTTACTAATTAAATATTAACTTGTTAATTAATTATCATATGATCTTCATTAAGAATTTACTCATACTCCAATATTTGAGAAAGTTTTGAAGTATTTGTAGCATAATACATACCTATTGTAAAGGTTAAAAGTAATACATAAAAAAAATCTGTGGAGAACTATTTGGTCTTATACTAGAAAACAAAGATAAACTTAATACATTAATATTAACATTCGCCGGGATCCTAACATGTCATATATATGTAATGATATTTTAATTCTAATTTCAATTTAATTAATTTCCAAGATTTTATCTTAATTTAGCTCATAGTAACTTCATTCTAAAAATATTCCCTTATTTCGTGATCCAATTCCACTTTCGGTTTAATTAATTCCTTTGTAAAAATAATGCACCATCAGAACTACGTATCAAATGAAAGTGATCCCTTTGGTGCCCTTGAAAAGGTGTCAATGGTCACCACATGTATTTAATTGGCGCGTTATATAAGTCTTATATAATTGTAAATCCCATATTATATAAGACTAATGATCATTTGTTTCGGCCCCTTCTTCCCTTTTTTCTTACTTCTGCTTTCCGGAGATGGATATTAAATAAAATTAAAAATCGTCTCGTCTATGTCTTCAAACCTGCATTCTGCTTCAAACAAAAAAAGTTACATATTTCGATTGATTTTTGATTAAAACTCTAAACTCTAATTAAAATTTTGAAACAACGAAGTGAGCACTATTACCCATACGTTCATGAAATCTAGATTAAGTGGCTCTAGATGTGATAACAATATAACTAGATTCTTTACAAAGTTTTCAACGATTTATTGTCAGCAATGTCATAATTATGCCATATGCAGGCTAATATGTATGGCACAGTAATACATGTATATGTGTCTATAAACTTTAACATGCTAAAATTACAATTTTTTGCTACCATTTAAAGAGAATCAATAAAAGCCGATAATTATATATAATAAAAAATTTAAATAGGTAAATTACATGTAATACATTAGATAAGGAAATTGGACAAAAATAGATAATTATGTGTAAAAGTTACATGAAATAAAAAGTGAATGTTACGTTTAATGTAAATTATAAAACAGCATAAAATAGCATACATTCAGATATTAGAAGATATTCTCAGTTATATGACGTCATATGACGTCATACTTCAATGAAAATGAACTCCAACGTCTTTTCAGAAATCAAATGTCATTTAATGTCAAAAAGGGTTAAATTAAATTTTGCCCATTTATTTTATTTGAGATAGGAGATAATCATCATTTATAAATATTATCATTCGCGAGTTTTCAAATTTCTTCTATTTATCCTATAAATTCTATTTTGTTTAATTTCACAAACATTTTATCATTCAAGATAGTTATACTTTCCATTTAAGTATCTCGCCTTATATAAATAACGACCAGATACAAGCCAGGAATCATAAAGTTGCCCAAAATTACAGCCCTTCAGGTTTAAATGAAAGAAAAAAAAATACATAAAATAAATTTTGGGGAAAAGAGAAAAAATATCCTTTCTATCTTTACATCGTTCCACTTTGACGAAAGTTCTCAAAATGTGGCATTGGTTTTCACATAAAGACGAAAACAGACTTATCACTTCAATGGCCATGAAAACGTTGGCAATGCATATACAAAAAAAAGTTTTTTAAAAAAATTATAACTCACGAATTCTCCCCAGGACTTTAAATATTAGGCCAATAAAAGCTACTTTCCTTTCAACAGAAAGTCGATGCTTGAAGACATTACAGATAACAAAAAAAAAGTTTTTTAATGTTTGTTTTTTGTCTGCTATATGTGTTAGAAATGCCAGAAACATTTAGTATCTCAAACTATAAAAATGTCGCATTACTGAAATGGCAACGCCAATAAATCTTTTCTCTCTATCGACACCTTTATTGCTTTTATTGAAAGGCATCCTAAAAACTTTTCATTTGACAAGTAAAGAAGAATTAATATAAAATTGGACATTCTTTTCTCTTTTCATGTTATTTGGCTTTTCCATTTAATGATAAATTATATTTTTATCTGAATATTCAATATTCAGTATAATTGATATTGCATTAATTTTTGATGTATATTATCGGCATACAAAAAAGTTGCCGGAAATTAAGAAAAATTTAAAAATGAAAACACAATTACTAAATGGTCACCAAAGTAGAGGTCATTGGTCTCCTGTCTACTCAACATTCACTAAGAATTCTTGATAATTTGCATAATCAATAAGAATCCTTGTTTATTAAAAATCGTTGATAATTTGCATAATCAATAAAAATCCTTGTTTATTAAAAATCGTTGATAATTTCCATCATCATTAAAAATCGTTGATAATTACCATCATCAATAAAAATCGTTGATAATTACCATCATCATTAAAAATCGTTGATAATTTCCATCATCATTAAGAATCCTTGTTTATTAAGAATAGTTGATAATTACCATCATCATTAAAAATCGTTGATAATTACCATCATCAATAAAAATCGTTGATAATTACCATCATCAATAAAAATCGTTGATAATTACCATCATCATTAAAAATCGTTGATAATTACCATCATCATTAAAAATCGTTGATAATTACCATCATCATTAAAAATCGTTGATAATTTCCATCATCATTAAGAATCCTTGTTTATTAAGAATAGTTGATAATTACCATCATCATTAAAAATCGTTGATAATTACCATCATCATTAAGAATCCTTGTTTATTAAGAATAGTTGATAATTTCCATCATCATTAAGAATCGTTGATAATTTCCAGCATCATCACCTTGTTTTTTAAGAAGCGTTGATAATTTCCATTACCATTAAGAACCCTCTGTTTACAACTTTGGGATTAATTATGCCGAGAAATAACATTATTCGTAATAAAATTAACAGTAAGACAAATCAGAGTTTTAATACTTACTTGAATACTTAAAATAACAGGATGATAAGTTCGTATAACTGCGAAAAGCAAATCCTTTGAAAAATATTTTACGTATTAAGATTGTAATAATATGTGTTATTAGTCTTATATATTATATTGCATGCAAGTTGAAATGTTCATATCCTTGCAATTGTTTTGCTTTTATGAATTTGCATTCCATTAAGCCTGTAATAAACGTTTTATTTGGTGTTTCTTTTTCGTTTGCTGAATGTACTGAAAAAAAAAATTTCATTATCGGTTGCCAATTGTGTTTGAGACTCTATTTTAAGTATGGCATAATTCTGTATATCTGACCTACTTTTAAATTTCTGAACTATTTTTAAAAGTATTATTATTTTTAATGTATTTTTCTTAAATTTGCAAATAATACTAAAGAGGAAAATAAATCAAAATTCTTCTAAAAATGTTCATAATTAGATCTTTTCAAAGATATAAGTTTAAATTAACTAAAAATATTCTTCTGTGGCATTTCTTACAATTTTTTTTTCTCTCTCTCTCTCTTTAGATTTTTAGGAATTTTCTTCCTAGTTTTTAACTTAGAATAATTTCGATTTCAATAATATCAAAAATAAAGATTATGAAAGATAATAAAATTTTGAAAATGAAACATATTTTTACCTTTCAATTCTTTTCTATCAATCACAGTACTTCTCGAACCAAATTTCAAAGGCTATCAACCTGAAAAAAAATAATTATCAGAAATTGTAGTTATCTTTCCATTAACAAAATAAATACATTTTATTCAAAAAGTGTAGCCAATGATAAATAAAAAATCCTTAAAGTTATTATTTTACGCAATTCTCTTTGAACATTTTAGTATCGAAATCAATCAACTTGTTTCTCAATTTTCATTTCGCATTAGTTGAAACCATTCATGTAATGTGAAACCACCATAATTAGACAATCAATAATTTTACTCAATGGCATAAAAAGATGATTTCATTAAAAACAAATGAAATCTCATTTTGAGCAAAACAGTCTACAAATTAGCGTCTCGTTTCCGTTTGCTGAATTTACTAAAGATGTAATCTGGATGAAACGAAAACATAAATTATGATTTTTATTTTGAAATAAGAAGCGTGATAAAAAAAAATTTCAGAAATTCATGCAATCCATTTCTTAAAAATTTGGAAGATGTGAATGAAGTTTTGATTTGTATTATAAGAAGTAAACTACTGGATTTCTTTTACCTGTATTTATTGCTTCCAAAATTAACTCAGAGTATGAAATAAGATTTGAATTGAAAAAAAGAATTGCATTGAACATTTGGTGACCAGTTTGCTTGTCCAGAATATTGTCTTTTCTAGCTGCTAATTTGTTAATATGGATCGCATTTATGTAAAATTTTATTTTCTTATCTGATAAGACTAAAAAAGTGAATTGAATTTTATGGAATCAGTTAACTTTAAATTACTGCACGTGAAAATTAAACTTTGGAGTAAATTCCCAAAACAAGACTTTTTTTTCTTAATTTTAATAATTGGGCAAATCAATCAAATGTAGTCAAAAACACAACATTCAATGACTTAATGAAAAGTGAAATAAATTTTAATTTCTTCATAGTAATAAAAACATTATTACAGATTGTGCGTCAAATTAAATTTTTAAAAATTATTATAATTAGAGAAAAAGTGTATTGGAATAAAATTGGTATTATTAAAAAGATATATTTTTTAAAATGCTAACATAATGTAATGATCATTTTAATAATAATCATTTCATTTATAATAATTAATAATAATAATAATTTTTGATGATAATAATAATGATAATAATAATAGAAATTTTCAATAATATTATTAATAATAAGTAATTATTATTATTATTAATAATAAGCGAATAATAAGTAATAATAATTTTTAATTATAATAATAATTTTAAAAAATTTAAAATAATAATTATAATAATAATAATAATTAATGATAATTTTTGATATTAATAATCATTTCTGGTAATTAATATTTTTAAAAGGAATAATGGTGGCGGGGAACCAAAAATTTTAGTAATTTTTTATTTGTTTTTTTAATTTCGAAAATTTTATCACTATTTTTGTTACCCTCTTGTTTTCTATCCCATGTGCGTAAAATTTCACCAAAATCATACAGAAACTGTAGTTTTAAATAAAGGCACACATTTATTTTTATCTATAGAAGTAAGGTTTTTTTTCTTCTTTTATTTAACTGCAAAAGTATTATTTAGAAATTTATACAAAAATTGCAAAAAATTATATCAAAATTTTACACCGCCAAATTGTAAATTTTTACTTATAAAACAACTTTCCAATTTGTCACATTTTTTTAAAAAGTAAAGCAAGCGAATAATAAAACTTTCTTAAAGTAGTTTAACTGTGTAAAAAATTGGGATCGCTTTCTTTCAAAATAATGGAGTTGAAAAGCACCGAAGAGAGAATGTGACACCGAATAGTGACTTAAACTATCCATCAAGATCTTGAAGGTATGAAGCAATTTTCGAGTGAAGACACAGATTGAAGAAGAGTGCCCGTAAAGTGTATGTTTAGCAGTGAACAAGATCTAATCAGGTTTTCAAGAGGGATTTATGGCCTATCATTCAATTACTTTTTTCTCTCTCTTTTTCACGTTATCTTTGTAAACTGCCGACGCTGGTTTCTGCATCATTTTATGGAAATTCGAAAGCAGACGATATTTTTTCGCTGTTGCAGTAAAAGTGTTATTTGGGAGTTGTTCGAAAATTTGGTTAGATGTTTGATGCTGAAAAAACACTGTAAGTAAGGTGAAATGTAGATGCAAGAAAAAAAAATAGAATTTTGATAAAATTAAGAAGAGTATTCTCTTTTTTTAAATCAGTAGGAGTGGAAATGGCAATATCTCACTTCCCGATTCAACTCATGTGCGTATCAAATATAAATCGTTTTGGATTTCTATATTATTAATTTACTTCTTAAATTACATTCTTACTTCAAATTCGTGTTTTCATAATTTGTCTCTGAATAATTTGCCTTCATTATTACTTATTTTAAATTTTTTTTAAAAAAATGTTTTCATGCATGCAGAGAATTTTCTTATGCACGCAGGTAAAAAGAGTTATTTCTCTTCCTTCACACAAAATTGCTGATCTTAAAACAGTCCGTAAACTCCACGACTGTTCCGATTTTTATTTTCACAGTTCCGTAAATCAGAATTTCGTGCTTCGTATTACAGTAAAGAAAACCAAACATTTATTTTCACTGACTCAAACTGAAGTTTGATATAATAAGAAAGACAAAAGACTACAAGCTTAATAACATTACATACGAAATTTCATTTCTCTAAATAGTTGTATTTTTTAGTTATAGCACTTATAAAGCTACGGTGGCAGATGTCCAATGCTTCGACGTATTTTGTTCAAAAATTTATATGAATCTTCACTGTACATGTTAAAGCTGTGTACCAAATTTCATTTATCCAAGTCCTTGTGCTATTGAATTATCGCGTTTTATATGCATGCTAAAGTATAGACTGGGAGACAGTCAATTCCTTAACAAATTTGGTTCAAAATTTGATTAAAAAATTCAACATTTTAGGTGATTAAACTATAGTGAATTTCATTTATTTGTGAATCATCGCATTTATATGAATGCGAAATTACAGACAGACGGACAATCAACACCTTGGCGGATTTGCTTCAAAGTTTGATACACATCTTAACTTTTAAAGCTAAATCAGTGCATCAAATTTTAATCATTTACCTTTTTGAGCTTTGTGGTTATCGAGTTTTTTTGTATTCGGATGGCCGGTTCGGTTACCGAGTTTTTTTGTATTCGGATTCTTGTGAACGGCTTTCGTTCAGAATCAATAGAAATCTACAAAATTCGTAAGTAAGCCACATTCTAATTTCCGTCTGCTTAACGCGTTATTGAGTAATTGTACTCATAAACAGACAGACATAATTCCATAAATATGTTTTTTTTCGACTCAGGGAGTCTGAAATTGGTTACAATCTCTTCGAATTTGTTTGATGATTAAAATATTTTGTATACTTCGTGTATGAAGAAGTTAAAAATTAGTAACCATGTTATTTTAAAAGTTATTTATTTTTAAAAATATAAAAAACATATAATTAATATTTTTTTTAATATGTTTAAAATAAATTACCACTATGCTCTTTCTTTCAGATCAAAAGAAAAGTGATGTTAACAGACTAAAACCAGTTTAAATGTTTTAAGGGCATGCGCATAACATGTAATTACTGATATCCAAACTCTCGAAAAGGCCACAACATAAGAGCTACTATACGATGCAATACCAACTCACAAATCTCTCGTGGTATCAAATTAACAATCAAAATATAATTCCATAACCAGCGAATCCTCCTGATTTCAATCTATGTAATTATTTTCGTCGGAAGAAAAAATCGGAAGTTGAAAAGAAGCAACTCTTCTCAAGTTCTGAAGCAGTGCAACAACGAAGACTTCCGTAAGCATACCAAAATGAAGTTTGTAATCGAATTCAAATTTTTGTATGAACAATGGCAAAAAATAATGTTTGAAAAAAGGACAGAAGAAAAAAAATGCTAACTAAACAGGTACTATATATGTGTTCTGAAATGCAAAATAAGTTTTGGAATTTTATGTACAGGTTTCTTCCAGGAATGCATTCTTCCATAATAAAATAATTGAACAGAATTTTTCGAACGCAATATTATTTTAATAACTTTTTTATTGAAAAATTAAGAAATTTAAAACTATACAAATATTTTAATATAAAAAAATTGTTTCATATAAGTATTATATAAATATACATATTTTGAATAACATAATACAAAAATTAATAACACACCTCGAAATTTCATAACTCTAATTATTACAAATAAAAGTATTGTAAATTAGCAGTAGTGGTTGAAATGTTGGCAAGCAATGTACAAATAGTATTCAAGGTATACGTAAAAAAAACAATCAAACTCGTCAGTCAACCAAGATATGCTTTTAATCATTCAAATTCAATCCTCAATAAAAGAATGCTTTTAAACACTCAAACGCAGTCTTCAATCAAGGTGTTTCTTTTATTTTTTCAAATAAGAATTAATTAATACCTTAATATCGTTGGCGCATAGAATATAGATTAATTTGAACTTCAAAAGTTTGATATGTGTCATCAATTGCTTCATTAATTGTTAAACAGGGAATACATTTTAGATACATCCTGTATTTTACTGCATAGTCTCTAATTAAAATTTTACGAGTTGCCTCAATATTTTGTAATTTTCAAGGACATTAATTTATTTGATTTTAGTTTTTTAAAAATATGTATTTTCTTTCATGCTGAACTTTACATCGATTAAAATGATTTGCCGGATTTTTTTAAAAACATAAATATAGTACATTGAGGAAATTTTATTACTTTATTGTTTGTAAGGCAAGCAAAAAATATTTTTTTATTCTAAAGAATTATTTTCTAGTAGTAGTAACAAAGAAAAATAAATTTTTAGTTTTTTTCGAATTAATTTCTTCTAAAAGAGTTCATAATATCGACTCATTTAGCTGCCCAAACCAATTTAATTCCTTTAGAATTATAAGAAAACTCATTATTGAATGAATAGATAAAAAACTAGGACACAAAAGACTTCGAAGAATGTATCATTTTATCATAACGACAAGTAGATAGTAATTTCAATTAAAAAAACAGTTTTTATTACAAATTCATAGGATGAAATTGAAGGATTTTTTTAACTTATAGAAAACTTGATTGAAAGAGAAGAGAAAGTCAAACGATTCAATACAAATTTAACCAGAATCTTAGAAAAAGAAATTTCGCCGTTTCTATAACCTATCAAAAGGAATTCAGAACAAATATTATGGTAATTATTTTCACAATTCCTACTTGTAAGAAAAAGAAACTCATTTTAATATAGCAATATTAATGTGTTGTTAAGAAATCAAGTAGCGTAGAAAATTTGAATGACTGTAATAATGAATTTTATATTTTATTAAGAATGTACAAAAACGGATTTTTAAAATAAAAATGATTTTCAAATAAAATTATCGTAAATTACCTGTCAAATTCCCATAAAAATGTTTTCACAAGTAGGGATAAACCAATAAAAACTTTAGGACAACTTCTTTTAAATGATGTATTTCAGTTTATAGGATTTAGAACAACGCGTTCAATTTGACATATTTCAGCATTAAAAAAAATTATCGTTTTCATATAATATTAGTATTTTTCTTTATAATCAGCGATTTATATTAATAAATAAGTTAATAATACAAAAAGCTGATTTGCATAATCTGTGAAACATCATCAATAACTCAAAATTCGTATTTAGCATATTTGCATTTCTTCGGTTACCTTAAGAACATAAATTATTTATTATCTTTATACATTATATACCTTAATAATAAATTTAAATAAAAATAACTATAAAAGAATAAATTATTTTAAAAAGTAAGCAGTACGATAGGAATAAAAAAAAACATGATAGAAACCTGTCATTCTACCTTAAATTTGAATATCATTTCTTACAGATTATTGCTTTCTGTAAACTTATGTGTATCATGACAATTCATAACAATCAATGATGAATTACTTACAACCCTTTTCAATATTAAATATTCACTATATATAGTTTTCTCCCAAATTTCAAACAAATTACAAAAATGCAAAATCATATAAATAATAATAAATCTTTACAAATAATAAAGATGAAATGATATCTTTGTTAGTGCTCTTCAGGTCAGGCCGTTTAACGTACAGTTACCAAATTTGGCACATAAATACCTTGTAGGGTGGGAATATGTACCTCGATGGGAGGGATTTCTTTTTTGATATTTTTATTAGAAAAATTAAAAATTAACTGGGTTTTGGCGTTTTTCATCGATAACTTTAGAACAAAATAGCATAACAGAGCATAATAAACGCCATAATGTTATGAGGCTGGCTATGATTAGAAAATTACATGTACGCAACGTGCGGATCTGTTAAAGCATCACATCCTGATTTTCTGGCAATTTCACGGTATCATGGGTATGAAGTTTTATCTAAATGATTTAAATGAAACGATATCTAATATCTTTGGCGAAACAGCTGGTCGCCAAAGGCGATTAGTTTACGTAATGAACGCATTTGAACGATATCAAATGACATTCTTGGCAAACTCATTACATTCTTGTCTTAAGTATTAGATGCTTCCATGTATTTTGATCATTCATTCACTTTAAAAAGGCCTTTATTGAGAAAAATTGGTACAGTATATATCAATCAAAATATTTTCCATCATTTTGTACAACTTTTTCATATTTTCGTCCAATAAGTCTCGCAATTGATTGTCGACGAATTTTTTGGTCTTCCAAGCCGTTCTTTTTCATTGACATCGAAATCATCACTTTTAAATCGTTGAAACCAAAAGCGACAATTGGGATATGACGGAGAAGCATCACCATAAGATTCTAAAAGTGTCTTATGGGCTTCGGCAGCAGATTTCTTCAAACATAAAAAGCAACGAATGTCGAAAATGCAATTTGGAGCGTTCCATGATTGGGGTCTTGATTCCTTTATACACTGAATAACTCAATACTAAATGGAAAATAGAAATGTATAAAGTAATATTAAATAATAAAATAATAAATAATATTAAAGTAATATATATAATATTAATAATAATTAAAGTAATATTAAATAATATTAAATTGGTAAGCCCCAAAAAGTTGTCGTTTGTATATATATACTTCCATGTTTACCAATAGATGTCGCTGATAACAATAAAATAGTAAATTGGTAAAACCTAAAACAATGTCATTTATATAAATATTTCGCATTTTTACCAATAGTTGTCACTGATTAAAATACATGCAATCATCTAATATAATGCATTTCCAATACTATAAAATATTCCATACTAATTTTAAGAAAACGAAAATAAAAAGTTATAAACGCTTAAAAAAATAAAAGCAATACTTGCATACTTTGCCAAAAATTTAAAAAAAATAATAATAAATATATGCTAAAATTATCTTGTAGACGATATTCTTCGTATAAAAAAATTAAAATTTTTGCAAATACTTTTCCATTAGCTAACAAATATATCATATACGGAAAGGCTAACTATTAATTAAACCTTTCCTTTTTAACTTGAAAAGAATTTAACATTATGCTAAGCTAAGAGCATGGTTGAAAGGACTAAAGAGTGGAAAACAAATGAAGCATTATAAAATAATTAACGCTTAGACAGAAAAAAAGTAAAAGCAAGTCAAGGCTGATTGAATACATATAAAGACGGATTCCTTTCTTCGATGTTACATTTAAAACGATCAGTTCACCAAGAACTTTTGGATAAGCAAAACAGATAAGGAAAGGTCAGAAAGTTTTCGCAAGAGTTCATCCGACATTTTTGTTTTGTTGCGCTGGATATTTTTAAAGATAATGTTTTTAATTGCTATTTCATTTATAACAACTTCTCCATTTGAAGAAGATTTTAGATGCACTTTTCTTTCAGCGACGTACTACTTCATTTGGAAAAGCAAAAGCTGTCTTTGAAGTTGTTAAACAAATTTTATCAAAATTTTTCCTATCAATTAAAAATAATTTCCTCAGTACAAAATTTTTAAACTTCACATTTTGATAGACAAAAAACTTCTACTATTTTAGAATAGCAACTATTTAGAACTTTACAAAGTTATGCTCATTGTGCTAAATATTTTCATAATTTCTATCATATATATATATATATATATATATATATATATATATATATATATATATATATATATATAATGTTTTTTAGCAGTTGCGTGGCCAAAGAGAAGACACTTTTGAATGCTTAACCGATTTATTTCATCCCGGAAAAATAATCGGAACAAGGAAGAGTGGTAAGAAATACGTCCGTTTACATCGCGATGCAAGAGCGAAAGAGATCGAAACATTTTTCCTCGGTGATTTTATACTATGAGATTTTGATAGGGATTTCTTTGACATGTATCAGTTTAGTTAAGGGAATTTTAGGTATCTTTAAAAGAATGTTGCAAGCACTTGGTATTTTTATCCCTTCACTCTGAGCATAAGAACTTGCAAAGATAAGAATTTTTAAAGAGTGCGTCTAGCATTAGTTAAATAAAAAAGGTGGAATTGGATCTAGAAATAAGAGACCGTTTTAGAATAAAATTAATATGGGTAAAATTAAGGTAAAAATTAGGAAATTAATTGAGTTTAAATTAGATTAAGAGATATCATTTTATATATATATCACAGAAAAAAAGCAGCAGTATTTAAAAATTGACGTACTACTGAAGTTTTTTTTAACATTGTTTCGATCAAAAATTAAATTTTAATTCTAAGTACAAAAAAATTTCAAAACTTTTATTAAAGGGATGCCTTATACTGAAATTTTCTCAATATGGAAATATAAACCATGCGCATGACATGGTCATAAACAGTGGGGGGGGGAGGGATTTCAAAATGAAATATCAGTGACAACAAGAAAACGATTTAAATTTCACACCAACAATGAAATATATTGTTTAAAAATATGTTCAAAATATTCTTAAAAATCCTTAATTGAAGCTTGAAAAAGGTGTGTCCTTGAAAAGACAAGTTTTTAATTGGATTTTAAGATGATTTTTAAGTTTTTTTTTTTTTTTTCGAATTTTAAATTTGGTTTTTTTTATATTTTTAGATTCAATTTTTGATTTTTAAGGTGATTAAGATACTTTTTAAAAAGATTAAAATAAATGAATTTTGTGCTATAATATTTTCAGAAGTTATCGTGGGAAAACGCTAACATTTGGCTTAATTTTAATTATTAAATTTTATAATTAAAATTTATTAAAATAATATCGCCGAGGTATCATTTTTACCCTTCAAAGTATATATGAGTAGTTTTAGATAAAAAGATTTGTCGCGTATACATGCTGTGAACAACTGCATCTTTAATATATATATTTCCTTTTTCTTCTACTTTTGCATGTTCCAAATTCAGCATACTTTTCGGGCACACATTTTTTCCCTGAAATTATGTATTTAATTTTTAATTTGTTTCATATATTTTTATAATAACTAAATATCTTAAATTATTTAATGGAAACTTATTCGAAAATTTAATTATTAGAATAAATTAATATTTCAAATTCCGTAGCATTTACTCTCATCATAGTGCTTATCGAATATTATATAAATAATTTCTATGTATTAATTCTTAAATTAATAAGTTTTTAATCATTTAAATTGAAACTCCATTTTAATTTCTGAAAGTGTCGCATTTTTGAGCTCTATTTTATTTAGTTTACACGTGCGTAAAATAAATGCAACCTCAGTTAAAATTAAGGGGAAATTAATTGTTCAACTATATGAATTCTAAATGTGTTTTTTCACATTTTTCTATTGCTTTCTGCTATCCTATCTAAACTGTGTGACTAGAACTTTTAATAGAATATAAAAATGGAACATTTTTCTTATCTTCAAGATAATAAAGAAATTATTTAAAGAGCCCATCGCTTGTTTCTTTATCAAGCTTCATGCACTTTTCTTAAGATATGTTTACTTATTTCTTTTAATTTCTAAATGAATAGCTTTGTTCTGATATATAAATTTCAAAACTATATGAATAAAAATAGCCAATTATTTTAGAATTATTAAAATATAAACTATTTAGTCAGCTTTCTGTGAATGTTTCGGTCAGTTAGTAACTTTAATGATCATTTTCAGATAAATATCTATATTATAAACTTTCACAAATGTTTCAAATATGCAGAAATGTCGATGGTACGGATAAATAATGTACTATGTTCTTTAATTTGGAGAACTTAATTCTTACACAGAATGTGTCAAAATTAAATTCTAAAAACTAAAATTCCAATAAAAAATATCTTTTTAGTTAGCTGTTTCTCATTTATTGAGAAAGAACGGTTTTGTTTTGGAAAGTGCAAATGATATTGAGATATCTTTATCAAGATAAATTTAGCTCGCACGTTTTTCATTTTAACTTGATACTTTTTCCCCCTTGATACACAAAAAAGAAAAATATTCAAATAAAACTAACAAAGAAATAAAGTGATGGCATTTTTCTCAATGTCAAAACTTTATTTTCTGCTAAAGAGATAATTTTATTCATCATCCCCCGCCAAAAACATCGTTAACTCGGCAAAAGACACAAAATTTAAAACTGGCGAATCTTTTCATCTTAGTTTAATAGCGTGGAGCGCGGACAAGAATTGGTGCTTTTAACAAGAACTGAGGCATCTTCTTTTCTAAAAAATATCTCTCTGCCTTCTTGAGTTTTACATTCATAACACTTAAAAGAGGCAGAGTTGGACGTTAAGTAGGCGCTTTCGAACAGTCTCCCTTGCCAAGAGGGTAGTGGAAGAATAGATACCTTGTCAACAGTTGGCAGGAACATCTGCTTGATGTCTGATAAGAAAAAAGCGGTTTTGATGGATTGGTTTGTTGTTGTTTGAAATTGGTGTTTCTGCCGAAGAGATGTGGACAGTCGGGATTAAATTTCATCTGCAACATCTGCGAAAGAAATTCAAACAAAAAAAAACTGAAGAAGAGTTTTAACTCTTTTTCTGTCTCTTCTTTTAAAAACTCTTTCCCAGATTTAATTTAATTCCTGTCTTCGAAACTTTCGTAATTCTTCGGAGAACATCTAATCTTTTTATCCTCTTTCGTTACTTTTAAAATAAAAAGAAATGGTGTTGGAGAGTTGTCCAATTTATCTCAACACCGATGATCTCTAAAATTCAATTCCGTATGGCGTAGAAGAATTAGTGCAAATAATAATATTTGGGACATTTTCAACCGAATTTCAGAAAGATCGATGTACAATAAACTATTGAAATAATTCCTGTAATAAATATTGTATATTTATTTTTAATAATGGTATTATATTACATTTCAATTATGCTCTAGTTATGCTTCGATTATTTCTATGTTATATTAATGACATTATGTGTTTTTAGAACTTATGTTATTTGCAGCTACTATGTTAATTTGCATTCTTGTAATAAATATTGCATATTTATTTTTAATAATGGTATTATATTAAATTTAAATTATGTTCTAGCTATGCTATAATTATTTATATGATGTATTAATTTATACATTATGTCTATCTTATATGTCAATTCGCAGCCAAAAATCATAACCAAATTAATTCATAATTCGAGTGACATCTGTCTTAGACATATATAAATTTCTGGTATAAGCAATGGATTATTTTCATATTCTTGAAATAGACACTTAGTGCAGAGCTCGAATTGTATTTTTGAATCCCTAAGTTAGGTTGCAAAAAGAAGAAGGACACAATATCACGTAGCAGCGCAACACTATATATGTAATGGTGGTAAATGACATTAGTCCTTACATTATATACCTTAAAGTAAAGGAAACTGCATGTGGAGTCTACAGTGGGAGTACACTGTAGACTGTACTACTGTCTACAGTGGAGTACACTAGACTTAGAGCTACATAATTTAGATCAAGTAAACTTTGGAAAGTGGAAATCTCATTAATTCTAAATAAATAAAAAAATGATTCGGAAAAATTTACAATCTCCGGCAATTTTTGAATAATTAGTGATAAAGTAAGAAGTGAGGGTTATTTTGAGGCAACTCAGGAAAATATTACATTTTGAAATCTTTTAAAATATCTTGTGCCCATAACAGTCAGTGAAATTTATTTTAAAGCTCATTTATATCATTAAAAGGGCGTTAAAGATTTAACTCTCAACAGGAAAAACAGAACATGAATGCATTAAAAATATTAAGAAATCTTCCCGCAAAAAATGCAATGTGAATCGTAAAAATAAGTTAATTCATACAAAGATATTTCGATATTGGTCATTTTACAATACTAGAATTCATGGTACCAAGTAGCAGAAGCAAGCAGAAACCATCGACAACGATTATGATCAGTTTATAGAAAATTTTGGTGAATTATTTCATATTCAATACCAGATTAATCAATTATCCGTTTTAAACGTAAGCCCAGTGTAAGAAATCTCGAAGATCCAACATTTTCCCATTGGTTATCTATCGTATGGGCATATATATGTAGATAACCATATATGGCATATTAGTTATCTACATATTCATTGGTATGGAATAGATGTTTGGTTCAGTTCAGTTCAGTTATATTAACGTTCCGTTGTAAAACAACACTAGGGCTATTTTGGGACGGATCTCATGATTTTGAACCGCGGTTAGATGACGAGGACGACACCTGAGCTGGCACCCCCCCCCTCCACGCCACACCACACCAGCGGGAGGACGTTTGGTACGACAGATTTAACGTGCATTACTATTAACGTGCATTATTATTAACGTGCCCGATTACACGACGGTTCTTCGGTGGAATCGGGTCTCTAACCTGAAATCCTACGGCTCACAAGCCGAGACCTTACTACCAGGCCACCACGGCCCTCAATAGAAGTTTGGAGACTAGTGATTAAGCTATGATGGTTTATAGGGTTTAGTATTAAAAGGTGTGTCCCTAATTATTTCTCTATTATTTAGATATAGCACTTTAATATACATAAATACATCTAATCTGCACAATATTCGTCGTAAGCAGTTGTAATAAATGCAGATAAAGAATTCGTTTCAATTGCTAAAAATGTCACAAACTCCTTTTTAGATAATAAGTAAAGTAATATCTTGAAAGGCAAATTAAAAATACAAGCAAAACCAGTGGGAATGTTCTTCTCTCGGCTTTTTAAATATAGGCATATTAAGAGAAGGTGGGATAGTTCAGGGAGTTAATGGGTAAAATCTTGAAAATCAGTGCTCCGACCTGATCTTCAACTATTTCAAGGCTATCAATTCCATTTTGTGCTCGAAGATATAATGAAGCAGAAAGAGTAAGTATTTTTGAAGTCTTCTGGTCAAACGAATAGATCCAAAAAATTGACATAGATCTATAAGTTAGGCTATAAGATCACATGTCAAACTTTATTTATTAAGATAATTTCATCATTGTGTTGTCACGTTTACATACACTCAAATATACAGATAAATAGATTTTCTTATCCTTGATAAATAGTGTGCAAGACTTAATACATATGTACGCTTCTGATAAAAGTCTGTACGCAAAATTTCAATGTTCGCGTTTGTACTTTCTCATACACGTTGTATAAAGAAAGGTACAGTAATCTTCAATAAATCCGAACTCGAAATTTTGAAGAATCTCCATGTTTCAGACCTCACTGAGTTGGGAAGAAACTTTTTTGGAAAATGTGCATCAACTTGTTTGTGATAAAGATAACTCAAAAATGCTTTGAGCTAACAGTTAAATTTGGCGTACGGTTCTTATACTAAATTTGGGGCAAAATCCATTCAGAGAAAGTCTGTCTGTCCGGCTGTTCGAATATAAGTTAACGCGATAACTACAAAAAGCAGAAAGCTAGATAGATAAGATTCGGTATTAGATTTAACATCTGCAGCGTAAGTCAACCACCTGACTCTCTGACCCGCCACGAAGGCACACGGATTTAAACCATAAGGCTGAATGACCGGACCGCCGCAACAGCAACACTGGCGGGTACTGTGGTTGAGTCCTAAGGGTCATCACCGGCTACGGTACAACCCCCCCCCCCGAAGGAAGTACGTCCCATCATCGATGGGAGGATTCAGATCCCCCATCTATTTGTGTATCCTCCAGGGTGGCAAGATCCAATCACCATGCCGGAAGCATCTCATCCTCATTTCGAGCCCCCCCCCCCTCCCCAGAGGGTTAACATTTGCAGTGTAGACACATGTCAAATTTTGAACCAAATCCAACTACTGTCTGTCGGTCTGTATATTCAGAAGCATGTAAATACGATATTTCAAAAACGCAATGATTTAAATATATCAAATTAGGTATGGGATTTTATGACTTCAATGTTTATTTATGTCAAATCTTTGTTTTAATATATTGAGTAAAACGCGTCTAAGGCTCAAATTCGATTTTCAGATATTATTAAACACATCCCAGGAATTAATCGCCAAATAACTCGCCAAGGATCTCGTGATTAATTCAGTGAAATGCTAAATCGCCGCCAAAAGTTAATCTTTCGTAACTATTGTGTACCAATATCATGCAAGGGCGTTGTCTGGCATGACACGTTTATTAAAGAGTATGAGAGAAAGTTTTAAGAAGACAACTCGCGATGGTTGAATTATCTTATTCATATGTATATAGACAATATTTTCTTCAACAAATTTCGCCAACATTTTTACTAAAAAAAACCTACATATTTGGTGTAAAGATTCCATATCGAATTTCATCACTCAATATAAAATCGTTTTCGCAATTGCATGTTCACAAATCGTTGACCACAGAAACAATTTGATAAAATAAAAATGTTTTATGAGATTCAGAGATGTGTGAAAACAGAGATAAATCAGATCGCGATCGAATTTATCGATCATTTCAAGACTTCCTATATGTCTAGTTAAAAACAATTCAAAGCAACAGTTGGCTAAAGCTTCATTACAAAAAAATCTTCATTTACTGAAAAATTACCCTATTACAAGATTACATTCTTTCACATAATCAAATTACGCCAAAAAATAACTTCTGAAATTACTAGAACTGTCAACCTAGAATGTTTGAATTCGAGAAACTGATAGCTTTCTTATTAAATTTAACGAACTTTCTTTAGATACATTTCGGAAAATACTGTACTCTGTATTTTCCGAAAATACAGAGAACCGAATCTATTGAATTTCGCCAAAATCTGAATTGACAGCATCCAGAAAAGTTGGAAGTAAGAGATACTTGATATAGCCTTTGAAAGACATTTGGTACTGTTGTTCCTCGATTCTGGTATAAGTGACTTTGACTGCTTGTATAGCAAGAATTGTTTTCATGTCCCACGGTTTTCTTCGTGATGAGTGTTTGAGACATACGCCTTTGGGGATCTTTTTACAGGGAAAAAAGTTTGATTCATTTTTTCTTAATCCTTTTTTATCCGTAAAGGTATTCTTACGTTTGTGCATCTACGTAACGATAATGTTTACTCTGTATTTTCACAAGCATTTAAATGCAATGATTTAAATAAGTGAAATTTTGTTTGTCGTCTTGTTAAAAAAAATTGCAATTCAGAATCAAATTCGGGCCGGCCTCGATCGGTTGGCAAAAAAGACACCAAAAGGCAAATTCAGCTCCTTTCACTATACTTCTAAGCACATAACTTTCATTTGTGAGACTGAAAATAAAAATCTGAGCACTTATCCATTCACAAACTTCCCCATGATTCATAATTTTTTCGTTTAGGAGAAGAAAAATAGCACATTTATAAAATAGCATAGGGAAATCAATCATGCTGATTTTTTTTCTTTCGTTTCTTTGATAATTTAATTTATAATGCAGTATATTTTTACTGATGATAAAAAATATTTTCTATCACCAGAAAAACACTTTTAAATATTACAAAATAAGTATTTTCTGTTTTAATTTGGTTTACATCCGTGATTTTATATTAATATATAATATTCTGGGTTTTTTTTTAATTAAAATTGTGTACTTTCCTGACGTCTATCTTTTCACGAAAAGCACCTTGGGTCTAGTATTATTTTGAAAATATAAAACATTAAAAAAAAAAGATTAAATTCGAGATTATTTGTTAAAAGTCGGTGGAAATATAATTTATAATAAAAATTTCGTTTTAATTACTTAGTCACTCATTACTTTTATATTATTTGCGTTTTTGAAATTAAAAATAGGGCTAAAACATTACATTAAATCGAACACTGAGATAAATGAAATTCATAACGCTTTCCATAATATCATTTTGAACCATAATACACGAAAATGAACATTAAAAAGCATTGTAAGTCTGGTATCCTATACTTTACTTACATTATTAACTACCTCAGATGCGACATCCTTGCCAATAAATATGATCGTTAATATTCATTTTTTCCTCATATAAAAGCATCTCGACCAGGTGTCATATCGATAATCTGAATGTTAAAATAGATTCATTGCCAGGATGTCAAAAAATAGTATAAAAATGAATCATACGTCGGCAAAGATCTTTCAGTAATACCTTATCCCTGCCAATGAAAGGAGATGTGCTAAACTCGTGGGTGCGCGAAGGACTGGCAAACGATAAGATATTTAATCACCTGGTGAATCTACCGCCAGATCTATGCCAAAAACATCAGTCTTTTTCGCCACCCTTTCCTATTTTTTACCTGCCTTAATGTATAGGCATTTACCTGCCAGCCTACCTTTGGATCTCAAAAGTTGTGAGCTCTGTTTTAGATCAGAAACATAAGATAAAATCTGAATTTTTTTTTTACTGAAAAGCACTTTGAATCGTCACTAAATCGGATACCTTGACTTAGTTAAGTCATACTTTTGTATTAACTTCATTCCAAAAATATTACTTATTCTTTTAAAAAATTATTAACTAGCTGTGAAAATAATAAAAAAGGATTAAATTTCATCTAGTCTTATAAAAGTAAACTTCTGTTTGTATGTAGGTATGTACGATTTCAGACATAATCATAAGTACTAACTGCTTGAAATTTGACATACAGGTAATCGTAATAGTTATTCAATATACCTCTTAGCCTGAATTTTAAAATTTAATTTTAAAAACATTTATTTAATATTCTGCGTTATTTAGGATGATTTATATCACGTATTTTCCTGTAGTATGATTGTTAATAATTGGAGGGTTAAAAATCTATAAATTATTGAAGAGTACAAATAAGTGACATAGTTTAATGAATGCTGGGCAATTTCTAAAAACAAATAGTCACTTTTCCACTAAAATTTTAGAATTTGAAACTACCTGCGTTCGGAATTCTAATTTCTTAATTTTCTTCAAATTCTTTATGGTAATTATTCGAATAATTCTCTTTAATTTAAAACAAGTACCCTCAAACTATCTTCATTATATCTTAATTATATGCTTTTCTGAGTAGTTAGAATTTTTTTTTTCATTGAATTGAGGAGATCCGCAAGGAGAAGTTTTACATCGTCTCTGATTTGGCAAGATACCAAATTAGGAAATCAAGACTCTTGAAATATTTTTATATAATTTAAAATTTTATTACATTGTTTCAAATAGTCTTTTTAATTCTTTTTCTCTATCTTTTAGTTCATCTATAATTCTAATAGCATGCAGATTTGCTGGAAATTATCAAATTTCTTTGTTTTTAGATATAAACCACTTTTAAGTGAGTCTTCGTTTTCATTATTTGTTTCATTTTATCGTCTGCAAATCACCAAGCTATATCAATGCCTAGAAGACTTATAAAATCCAAATAAACTTATAAAATCCATATTAATTTTTAAATTCCTTTTCATAGCATTATTTTTTGTCGTTGTGGTTTTGATTTCGCTGATCGCTTGATCTTTTAGAAATCACGTATTGATTTCATTGTTTTTTGTTCCTTTTTTTAAGAGTGACTTCATTTTTAGTTATTTGATTTTAAATTATCGACTGTAATTTATCAAGCACAAACGAAGAAAAATCAACACACAAAATCAATATTATTATTTAATTCTTCTTCATAACTTTCTTCAGATTAGTGTAATTTTATTTCGTTTGAACATTTCTCTTTTATTTAAAGTAAGAATCGCCGAAATAACTTTTTTTCTTAATTTTTAAATCATTATTCTCCTGATGAATGCAAAGAATTATTTTTTATCCAGCTGTAAAAGTTTTAATTTTTGACTTAGTTATCAGCAAGTAAAATTCAGAAATAAAAAATCATGAAAGGGAATTTTAAATAATTTATATTCTAGTTGCATGGTTTGAAGAACACATCACAGTTTCATCATAACGCTGTATTCTGAGCGTTTTTATACTATATATGTCTGTATTTTCAATTACTAATGCCATTATTATTGCTTTTTATTAATTGCAGTTCACCAAACACAAAGAAGAATTAATGTGATAATATCTAAAATTAGAAAATAAATTTTCCAGTATTATTATATAGTTTTAATAAAAAGCGAAGTGAAATTTAAGCTTTTTTAATTAAAAGAACTAAGCTAAGAAAAATTAAGCTAAGAACTTTTTTTCAAGTCATGGGAAGTTCATAATTTTAATCACAAATATTTCGGTCAATTTTACAAAGAGCTACATGAAACTTCTTCCTATGCTTTGTTACAGTACAGTATACATTTTTCTAATTGCACTTTTCGGCCGGTCCTTTACTTTTTTAGTTCTTTTTTTGAAACTTCCTTATTTCGTCTCTAAGGGCCTCGTAACCTGTCTCATGAAATTCAGCATAGTCACTTTACTATAGGCAAACGTTACTTCCCTGACTATACGTGACGTCGTTTGGAATTTAGGATTACCATTTAAGGAATAAAAGCAAT
Organism: Argiope bruennichi; assembly: GCF_947563725.1. NCBI lineage: Eukaryota > Metazoa > Arthropoda > Arachnida > Araneae > Araneidae > Argiope > Argiope bruennichi. The sequence goes on from NC_079155.1 coordinate 47,960,185, forward strand.
TTGCCGATTTCCCTGAATATATATTATTTTCATAGCTGTATTTGTCACGACAAAACTACAAGGTGAGGAATAAAAATACTATCGATTGCGCTTTGAAGAAATTACGTGCGTAAAAAGGAAAATGTCGAATTGCCAGATTTAATAAAATCCAACAGCGTCCAAATAATTTTCTGTACTCCTTTTGTATTTATTTTTATAACTAGCCACTAGGAGACCAGCCTGTTCGCCTAGATTACTGATTTTTATAGGCTGTTAAGTTATCAATATGAAATGTTATTTGATGCTATTTAAGGCGACCGAGAAACATGAATTCAATTGAATCAGTTTGTTGAAAATTCAAAAATGTATATACATGAAATAAAAGCAGAAGTGAAAATCAAATTACGGAGTTAGTAATCCGCAAAAGCGCACGATTGCATCTTTTGATGAATGAGTTTGAATTCCTTCATAACATTTCAAAAAAAGATTGTGCGTCAAATTAAATTAAACAATATTATCAAAATTAACAAGGAAAATTATACTGAATTCAAATTAATATTATTAAAAAATAATTTTTTGAGTCTTGAAAAATAAATGTTTTGAAAGATTTGAGCTTCAATTCCCATAGGCAAGCTACAGCAATTGCTTATCTGGCGACGGTTAGGCCTATTTTTGCGTTAGATTACATTTTCTATTTTTTGACTTTTTATATTTTCATTCCACTGACTGAATGGAGTCTGTTACGAGTCCTCTTTTTGGCATACAATCCCCAACTAACCCCCTTCAAAAAATTTCATATAACATTTTGCAGGATTAAGCTAAGTACAGCTGTAAAAATGTTCGATGAGGCAGTCTGAAATGTTTGTGTGACGCTATGACAGTTGCCATTCGACAATAAGTAATAAGAGCAATTTCTCTACCATGTACGTTAGTGCTGTTTTGCATAGAGATTTTATATTAAATCCTTACCTATATGCATAAAACTGCATTTTTTACTGCATACTTTTCTCTTAAACATCTATTTTTTAACTCTTATTAGTTTAACTAATTAAATTTCGCATGTAAAACACATACAAGCCTGTAAGACGACTTAGTAGACTTTTTTTAACTCGCTTTTTCGACAAATCCTATAGCGTAAATTAATGATATTGCTGTAGTCACTAAATTCGGTAAAATAAATATTAAAGCAATTTCGCAAATAAAAGCAAATGAAATGACATTGTGAAAAGTGATTCCACGCTCTTTCTGGAACTTTCCACAAATCCCACCCGAGGTTTAACAAATCACCACTTCTGGTTCTTTTTCAATGCAAACCATTACAACCTCCTCTAATAAACGACACCGCTTTAGGGGAATGCACATTTGAGAATGCACCCAGAAATCCCAATCACTTCTCGTCACTGTTTTAATTGTGGCTGGAGTTCTGTTTAAAGGAATGAAAAGAGGAATTCCTGCTGTGTGTCCTGTCGTGCAGAGAGCTTGGAAATGCTTTGAGAGGAAAATTTTCAGAGAGAAATGCATTTAACTTCCCAATGGAGTTACAATCATGGTTGAGGCGGAGAATGTGTGTAATGAATTCGATATCTCTTTGGTACCTCGTGTGATTTCTAACTTGGTTTGGAATGTGCTAAACGAAAAGCACTTTAATTATCGAAGAAGGGATTTAGGAACACTTTCATTTGGGTAACAGGTTTGGGAGATATATTTGAAATTTGATTCTTTTTTTTTCCTTTCTTTGTAGCAAATATATTTGCAGGATAATAGGAATTAATTAGAATGAAATGATTAATTAACACTTTAAGCGCAGGCTAATTTTGGTGCCTTTTCCGTCTAGCCCATGATATCCTATTTCTTTGATATGCAGACAAACAAAGATCGATGCCTAACCACTTACTAAGTAATATCATTACCATACCATTACTCTATTCACCTGTTATGTCCGGAGCTTAAGAGCCTTAAGTACAAGCACTCCATGGTACTCACTTCAAATCAGCAAAAATATCTAATTAAAGTTTCGATAAAATTGAATGCATTTTGTATATTATTTTGTAATTTCCGAATTAATATTTATTATTCGGAATATTTATCATCGGTCAACAATAATTAATGCAGCTTGAACTAAAATTATATTGTCAGGAAATCGTTACTGATGTGACGTGAATGAAAAGTACAAAGTCATTCACCAGTGACTGACGAAATACGAAATCAAATCATACTCTCAGTCACTGATGATTGACAAAGTTGAATGTGTTAAGAAATAAGGTAATAGACACAATAAGGAATGGAAATATACGTATTAATTTTATAATTAACATAGAAATATCCAGATTAATTTTATAATTAAAGCAATGAATTTGTTATAGGTATAAAGTATATTTTACAATGGTGGTCAAAATTGCGGACATATTTGAAAATCGTTATGTTTTTTTTAACTTTGTATGCTTTTAGAAAATGTTACATTTAACTAAATGCAACTCTTATATATTTGTTTAAAGATAATTTAATGCTGATTTCAATACAAAAAGCAAAATTCAAATCTCTACAATGCAAAAATATTTATTCTTATTTTAATCCGAATAACAAACACAGTGATGAAGTGGATTGTAATTTCTAACTTTCCTGACCAATCACTGTACTTGTTCTGGAAACCAATCAAATGTTAATAACTACTAGCAGAAGCTGACATCACGTTTAAAGTTGGTTTGTTTGGTTTGGTTTGGTTATATTAACGTCCTGTTTGAAGCAACACTAGGGCTATTTTGGGACGGACCTCGTAATTTTGAACCACGGTCAGATGACGAGGACGACACCTGAGCTGGCACCCCCCTCTCTACACCACACCACACCAACGGGAGGACGTTTGGCATGACGGATTTAACGTGCAACAGACCCTCTTACACGACGGTTCTTCGGTGGAATCGGGTCACGAACCTGAAACCCTCCGGTTCCGAAGCCGAGACCTTACCACCGGGCCACCGCGGCCCCACGTTTAAAGTTGGAACAAGTCCTTATTGTGCCTTTTTCTGTGGAAGGAAGACTGATTTTTATGTAATCAAATTGCAAGTTAGTAATTTTGTTAAACTTTTTAATATGCAGTTGGAATTTCTGTAAATATTTTTAATATTTAGTCAAGAAGCAATGACATCAAATAAAAGAATAGATTGGATACTTAGAAAGAAAACTACGATTATTGTGTTACAGGAATGTGGTCCTTCCTATGCTGAAATTGCAAGACAGGTGGGTGGTTCAGTGATTACATCTGGAGTCCAAAAGTTTTTTGTTTGTTTTTTATACAATATCAGGAGACAAATTCAATAAAAAACAAAGCAGGAAATGGCTAAAAAAGGTGCACCACATCTGTTGATGACAGAAGAATAAAAAGACTACGCCTCCAAGATAGATGAATGTCATAAGCGGCCATCAGAAGTCAACTGAATGATGTTAGCATTTCTTCAGTTCAAGAACAATCAGGGGAAGATTATTAGATGTTGGACTAAGAGGTAGAATTGAACGAAAAAAATCCTTGTCTCAATTTACAGCAGCGTATAAAAATATTACAGCGGGTAAAGGAACACATTGGACAGATGATCAATGGTCACAAGTTATACGGAGTGATGAAACAAATGTATTGTTATTCGGTAGTGATGGTGAAAATATGTAAGGCGTAGATTAGGCGAAAAGCTACATCTGACTGCATTCAGGCAATTATAAAGAACTCAGTGTTATGATTTGGTCATGCATGTCAGCAGACGGTATTGGTCTCCCTTCATGTTATCGATGGGATATTAAATGCAAGAAAATACATTGACACTGTTCTAGAGCCAAAACTTACACCTTCCATCAGTAATCTCTTTCCCAACAACACATCATTTATTTTTCAGCAGGATTCAGCTCCTCGCCAAATAGCAAAAATATCGAAAGCGTGGTTTAGTACAAAAAGCATTAAATTGTTATAATGGCTTCAAAATTATTGAGAACTTAAGGCGCCATTTGAAAAATCTTGTACATATGAAGCGTTCATCAAATAAAAGATAATTAAGTGATGCTATAATTGTTTCCTGGCATCATGCAATAATGAAAGAAGAGCTTAAAACTCTTGTCAGCTCAATGAAACAAGAGTGTGAAGCTCTAATAAAAAATAAAGGTTATCCTACTAAATACTGATAACTCGCTGCAGTCATCAACATCTAATGTGTCTTGATAATTATTTCCGCTCAACTTCTTTTGTTTACTAAATATTTGAATTTTGCTTTTTGTATTGAAATAAGCATTAAATTCTTTTTTAAATGATATATAAGAATTTGCATGGTGTGAAACGTAACATTTTCTATAAGCATACAAAGTTAGAAAACATAAAATTTTCAGAAGTGTCCACAATTTTGGCCACCCTTGTATATGTTCAAATTCAACCAATTACAAAATGGCGAAAACTAATGGGGGGGGGGAATTAAGGAGATTCGAACCTCTAGTCGGAAACATCGTGCATAATGATGTTTTCAGTTCATCTGTCTTTATTTTATTTTTAAAATTTACTTTTAAATATATAGCTGTCATAATGTGTATTCAAAAAATATTTAGTATGTTTCCACACGCCTGAATTTAATACAATAATTAAACCAATGAAAAACACTGTTGCAAAATATACTTACAAATCATTTAAAAATTTCTTAATATTTGAGAAAAAAAATTTTGGGGAATTAAAATTAGAAAAAATGGAAAGCTAATTTTTTTATTTCTAAAAAGAAGGAATAAAATGGTTTCTGCGCAATAATATTCTCGAAAGTTATTGAGGAAAGACGTTAAAATATTAAATACATTTTTAATTAAAAAAATTAATTAAACTTTTGAAAAAACTCTTTCTTAGCAAGCCTTTTGTACTCAAGAAGTAACTGCGTGGTGGATTTGGTAGGTCCGAGTTCAACGGTATTGATAATACTGTCTTTCGGTTATGTCGTAATGTAGAAGAAGTATTTCATCAGAGTGCTTTCCATACCATTTCAAGTTTAGTTTAGTTATATTAACGTTCCGTTGTAAAGCAACACTAGGGCTATGTTGGGACGGACTTTGTAATTTTGAACCACGGTCAGATGACAAGGACGACACCTGATCTGGCACCCCCCCCCCCTCACCAAACCACACCAGCGGGAGGACGTTTGGCATGACGGATTTAACGTGCAACAGACCCCCTTACAAGACGGTTCTTCGGTGGAATCGGGTCTCGAACTTGAAACCCTATGGCACACAAGCCGAGACCTTACCACCAGGCCACCGCGGCCCATCATAGTATTCAAATAGCGTAAATAAGAACTGATAAACTATAATGTTAAAAGTAATGATAGGTAACTGTATGCAGCAATTGAAATGTCTACAGAGGCAGTGTGTGGTAGTAATGATTGATGGTAATACTTTTTTGAGTTCTTATGTTAAGGAGCATGGAGTTTTGTATCAGGTTTCTGTTATTTTAATGATGTTATGGAATAATGCTTATTGCGAATAACGATGTTGTTTGTTACTTTCAAATATATTTTAATTTGAACTATTGAATTACTTAGTATTACTTACTATACATTACTTCGCTCGTTAAGAAAAACAAATAAACAGTTTGCTCTTCAGTGTGTAATTCATAAACGGTTTTTTAATCGTGCGTGTAACATCAAGTGTTTTACACATAATATATCAGTATTTATTTATAATATGTATAAATGTCATTTTTAAAGCTGAATTAGTATTTGAAATACCCACAAATAAAGAATAAATCATAGAAAATTAGTGAATATTTTACCCTCATAATTTCTGCTTTATCTTTGCAAGATAATTTACTTTGATTTCAGATTTGCGGTATAGTTATTAAAGGCGAGTGTATAATTTGAACCGTACGTTTTGGCTGATTTCTTTCAAAATAAAGGTACAAATTTACAATATCGGTGACAAAATAAGCATACCATTTTTTTTTAATTTACTGAATGTTTTTGTTAATTCATATATCAGGCTCATGAACAGACGGTCTAACTATGGTTATTTGATCTATGTATCAAAGGCCTGGTCTTTGAGACCCAAAGATTGCAATTTCGAGACCCGATTTCATAGAAGAAGCATAGTGTAAGCGGTCTGGTCCACGTGAAATCCGACAGGCCAAATTTCCTCTCACTGGTGTAGTGTGGAAATTTGCAGAGGCGGTGTCAAATCAGACGTCGTCCTAATTATCTGGCCACGGTACTAAATTTTTAGGACCTTCTCATACTAGTCCTAGCGTTGTTTTAAAAGGGACGTTATTATAATTTAACTCTGTATTTGGCACAAAATCTGAAACAAACCTGCAATTTTGGTGACAGAAAAGTGTACCAAATTTAATATATAATTCATTGCAATTTTTAGTTACATTGCAAGTTCTTAAATGAACAAATAAATTGGTTTCAATTTCACGTATTTTATATAGAATATTTAAAAAAAATGTATTTATGTAAAGATTACGTATCGAATAATTTTCAGATTTTAGCTAATTCCAGGTGTATGTTTATTTTTTTTTAATATTGCGTTGAAATATCAAGAATATTAAAGCACTTAAAATTGTCTCAACTCAGAAGAATAATCTGTTAAATGTATTAAAAATACTTTACTAAAAATATTAATAAAAGTATGTCAAAAATTATTTTAATTCAGATAAAAATAAAATTTACAATCTGTTTTAAACTTAAGCTAGTTTTCTTTTGGGAATTTTTAAAAATATATAAAAAAAAAACCCAAGTGGAAGATTCAATCATCAACAGGGTGTGAATTAAAAAAGCAATAATAATGAAACTTCCGGATGCAATACTGAAAGAGGATAAGATTTTCTTCATTCAGAAAAGTTTTAAAGTTTCCAAGTTCTCGGTAAATAAGAAATTCATTCACTTAGGTAAATGAAAACGGTTTTCCTTTTGTGTTCTCTGCCATTTTTAGAAACGAATTCGCAGAGGCAATTAATGAATATTCAGCGTCTCCACGGCTTAAAAATTCTTTCAATAGAGGATTTGGTATCGAGGATTTCAAAACTTATTGTTATTTGATTTCATCTGAAATTGTACTCTGGCTTTGAATAAAAGTGTTTGCACACGACGGAATTGCAATTCTTCTATTGAATCAGCTTCTTTCTAACGAATTTTGACTAGCAACTTAGATTGAAAGAGTCAATTGCGTCTAATTTCGTTTTATAAGGTTAAACTATATATTAAAATAGGCATCTTAAATTTATGAGGAATAATTTCAATAAAATGATATATTATATGTTTTTATCTAAATGTTGGAATCGATAATACTGCATTAAAATTGATAAATAATTTAACATTTTATGTGGGAAGAAACATAAGTCAACCATCTAACTCTCCGACCCGCCCTAAGGCACACGGATTTAAACCATAAAACTGAATGACCGGACCGCCGCAACAGCAATTGGCGGGAACTGTGGTTGAGTCCTAAGGGCCGTCACCGGCCACGGTACAACCCTCCCCGAAGGAAGTACGTCCCGTCATCGATGGGAGGAGCCAGATCCCCCACCTATTAGTGTACCCTCCAGGGTGACGAGATCCAACCACCATGCCGGAAGCATCTCATCCTCATTCCGAGGTGCCCCCCCCGAGGGTCTGGGAAGAAACATAAATTAAAAGTTTTATTAAGCCTCTCTTTTCATTTGGACAATTCCAAAAATTTGAGAATAGAATTGTCTCGAGCATGAATTAATTATGCAATTTAAATTTATGTCGGGTTTACACTCAGCCAGTTATAAGTAGGCAGCACTTGCGCGGAAAGGCACTAATTTATGTTTGCCAAAATTTCATAAGATAGATTCAGCCATTCCGTGCTTGGCTATAAATTGCCGTTTTTAGCGTCCCTGAATTATTGCATCGCCTTATCATATTAAAATGATGGATATCTACATAAAGCAGCATGGTAAAATAAAAAAAAATGGTCAACATATCTAAATTTGGAAAACTATAGAAAAGAAATGGCAATGAAAGATGAAAAAATCACAACCTCGCATCAGAAAGAACAAAGATAAAAAAAAATATCAGAATTAATGTATGATATGTGATCAATTTGTTCACGCCAAAAAATAAAGAAGAAAAAAACTGCCAAATTCTACTGACACGTGCGGAGTAAGAAAAAAATACAATACAGCGACATGTTGTTGTCCCGTCGGACAATAACTTGCCATCGACCAAACAGCATTTTTGAGCCTTCTACGCATGCGCTGCCTACTAGCCGTCTTATAACTGGTGTAAACACGGAATTAATAACAAACTTCAAAATAAAAGAAAAAAAAAGATATTGAATTGCAAAAGATTCTTCTGTCATCCCAGAATTCCTTACTGGTTCTGAACTGATTGCAAACCGTGTGGTTGCTAAACCAAATCTACCATTAATTATATTGCAAGATTATCCGTGTATCATTCATTTCTACACAAAAGCTGCAGTTTTATCAGATGTTTTTGTTTTTTTCTTTTCATTTAGACTAGTTCAAGAAAATTCTAAAAAAATTTTTCCCGAACTTCGTGTTTCAATCTTTTTATTTCAAATATTATAAAAGGCGAGCATGGACAGAGCTTGACTAAGGCAGGGGGATGCGGGGCACTTGTCCAGGGCCCCACATTAGAAGGGGATCCCAAATAGAATAGAAAGTTTATTCTACGTTTCAGATTGTCAGAAAATCAATCAAGTAGGCAGAACGATATTTCGTTCTGGCCATTAGAAGGGGGGGGGTGCTTTATAGCTATTTTAGATTCTAGGCAATTTTCTTGTTATATATCTATAATGAGATAAGAAATTTAAATACCACCATAAAGTTCGGTTCTTCATTACTCAAGTAGTAAAGTAGGGTTGGGGGGCAAAGAAGCTTTTGACCCCGACCCCCAATTAGGCTAAGTCGGGTCCTGAGCATGGATAATTGAATATTACCAAGACTAATAGTTAACTTTCATCATAAAATAAGGCGAAATTATTTCAATTTCATTTATTTAGTGTTAAATTAATAAATACTATTATAGCTAGTGGAAGTAGTCTTCACGAAGCTTTCTTATATATTCTCTAATAACAATATTATCCCTGTTCCTCCTGCATTACGCTGCGGACCTTAGAAAATGACGTGAATGTCGCCAGTACTCAGATTTATATTTTCACTTTTAAGCATATGAAAATTATATGCTTCATAATATACTTGAGAAAAGCATTTTATACATATATATTGGAGGGTAAATCCAAACCAAATTTGATGAAAAACTATAAATTTAGCAACAAGATCATATACCAAATTTTATATTTCTAAAACATTGTATTTTTGAGTTATCACGATTAGATGTGTAAGGAAGCTCAGTACAACAAACGGCCTATCCTTTGACAAATTTAACTTAAAATTTGGTACAGATTTATACTTTATATGCTAAATCTATTGTGGTGAAAGCTTATAAGCCAGATAACAGCTATAGAACACGAGTAACTACTTTTGTCTTGTGGTCTTGTTATTCGGCTGCGAACCACAAGGTTCCAGGTTCTATCCTCGCTCATAACAATCCGCTATATTATAAATCAAATGTTATTCAGCTAAGTCTTTATGTAAATTAACACTTTTACTGAATTTGTGCGATTATGTGTTTTGGGTACTTTTCTCCAGGACCGATTGTAAATAAGATTTATCATTGATTTACAGTAGTATTCATAAGATTACATGAATAATTTCATTCTTTTCTACCAATGAGTTTATTGTATATGAAAATACAGATCAACATACGGTCAATCCTTAGACAGATATGATTCGAAATTTGATAAAAACTAAATGAAAAATATAAAGTCAACATAAGCAAATGTAACATGTTCACTGATATATGTAACATTGAAGCACAAATCAGAATAACTATCAATTATCATACTTAGTTAACACAGCATTTCAGTTCTCTTGATTGGTCCGTGGTTTGAACCCCAGCAACGATATTTTCTCCAAAGACTGGAATTCCTTTCATTTAAATTGTTATCTATTGTTTATTTAAGATCCGGAAAGTTCTAGATCTTTCTTAAATGTTCAAATTGGATTGTTCTCGAACATTCTATATATGTATAAAAGCCGAGTTCCATCAGTGTTGAGTAAGTTCTCAGTCTTGCCTGCTGTCAGTTGCTTCGTTCTAATAAATTTAATTGTCTGTTTTAACTAACGGCGTAGTTTCTTACATCTTCGTGACAATATGTTCATTATAAAATAAACAATTTTATTTTTATAAATGCATAAAATTATTATAATAAAATGATATATGTAAGAGTTTCAAACTACATACAAATTAAAAACATTTATCACTTAATTGTTGCTCGAATTGTTGGCGTGAATACTTTGCTCCAGCAAAGAGTTGAAGAGAAAACTTGGCTTTATCACTCAGGAGAAGAAACGTGCAGTTAATTCTTAGATAGCATGCGCTGTTACTATGATGCGACTATGATGTCATTAAAATTACCTTTATTTGCCTAGTTAATCGAGTTTTTTTCAAACAATATCTTAGAACGTATAATTACTACTGCCATAATGAAGGAATGTATTTTATTATTTATATAATAAACATACTTATTTTTAGAAATACATCAAATATTATAATAAAAAGATATATACGCAGGTCTCAATCCACATACCAAACTAAAAGCATTAATCACGAATTCTGATAAAAAATGCACAAAATAAATTTTTCATTAGTAATCCATTAAACCTCTGGAAGATTTAAAGATCAAAGTCATGTTCCCAGAATGCTCTAAAAAAGTGGAAAAGACTGAAATTTCTTTCAGAGTAAAATCCTCGAAAGAACTAAATGAACCAGGTTTCTTAAATCACAAAAGAGCAGTCCGTTGTCTCTTCAGTATAATTAAATGAAATTAGAGTGTAAAGTAAACTGTAACTGTATCTTTTTACTAAAGAACAAAAATAAATTGTTACAAGAAAAGGGTTTCTGCTTTCGTACATTCTGCACTTTAAGCAACTGTGTTCTCAAGCTGAAAATAATACTCTAAAAATAACATTAAAAATGACTCAAACAATTTACCGTTCTGTTGGAAAACCAACCGATTCGGAAGTAATTTAATTTTTAATTTTTTTTATTTGCCGAATACTCATTCTTCTTGTGCAAGTGACATGCATGCTAAGTAGTAACAACGAGCCAGCATGGATTTCACATTTCGTTAAACATTTCGCCAAATTAACTCTAAATAGTTAAGAAAATTCTCAGCACGAATGTTTCTCTTAGGTTTGGTGCGAAAATAAGGAAAATATACTAAAAATAGTCAAATAAAATTCTTCAATTATATTTTCGTAACTTGACATTCTATTAAATCATACTGAGAATACAAAAATATATTCACGAATAATTTTATTATTTATGGGTTTTATAATAATAATAAACGAAATCAGCAGTTGTGGTCTTCTGGAAACTTTCTCGCATACTCTTCAAAAAATTTGCCCCCCCCCCCATACCCGCATAAAACTGTGAACCCCGAATATGGTCCGTTAATGCTTTCTATGGTATTATAAAATTATAGATCTTTGGCATGAATCTAGCACTTGGCGCCTTTCTTCAGACTGACAGAAACTGACATCTGACACATAACTACAGTTGCAATTACAAGATCACGTGCCGAATTTCATTATTAAAGATATTCCGTTTTGAATTACTGTGTTTACATGTATGCGAAAGTACAAACAGACAGACGTTCAAACATTTGATTCAAAATTTGATAAGAATGTACATTTTTAGAGGCTAAACCTGAGTGTCAAATTTTCTTTGCCTGGCTCCTTATTTTTTGAAGCTATCATATTCGCTTACACTCAGAAGTCAGACAGACAAACTTTATGCGAATGGGTTTCGTTCAAAATTTGATAGAAATGTTTAAATGTGATGTCAGGACTTCACACCGAATTTCACCCATCTAGCTCAGAGCATTATTCAGTTATCGTGTTCATAGACACAGAGAAAGATAAAATTCCAAAAATTAGTTTTTTCCATATTATAGAGGTTTAAAATGTGGAGATTCATCAAAATGTTACGTTCAAATTTTTTGAAGATATTCCAATATTTTCTATTAGCATATTTATACGAAGGAGTAAAAGATGGAATAAAATTAAAATAAAAAGCACGAATGAATTCCAATCAATTAATTCCTAAGCTGACCTAGGTTCTTATCGTAATAACAGTTTAGTTTAGTTTTAGTTTAGTTATATTAACGTCCCGTTCGAAGCAACACTAGGACTATTTTGGGACGGACCTCGTAATTTTGAATCGTGGGAATCGTGACGAGGACGACACCTGAGCTGGCACCCCCCTCTCCACACCACACAACATCAGCGAGGAGGACGTTTGGTCAAGACGGATTTAACGTGCAACAAATCTCTTACACGACCGGTCTTCGGTGGTATCGGGTCTCGAACCTGAAACCCTCCGGTTCCGAAGCCGAGACCTTACCACCAGGCCACCGCGGCCTTTGTCATTCTATAGAATGTCTAGGTATTATATACAATTCCTAGGGAATAATTTCGATATTTTATACTTTGCCTAAAAACGTCCGGTGTTATATAATATGCCTAGGCTTTCTATAGAATGCCCACTTTCATACTTTGCCTAAAAACGTCCGGCATTATATAATATGCCTAGGCTTTCTATAGAATGTCCACTTTCATACTTTGCCTAAAAACGTCCGGCATTATATAATATGCCTAGGCTTTCTATAGAATGCCCACTTTCATACTTTGCCTAAAAACGTCCGGCATTATATAATATGCCTAGGCTTTCTATAGAATGCCCACTTTCATACTTTGCCTAAAAACGTCCGGCATTATATAATATGCCTAGGCTTTCTATAGAATGCCCACTTTCATACTTTGCCTAAAAACGTCCGGCATTATATAATATGCCTAGGCGTTCTATAGAGTGCCCACTTTCATACTTTGCCGGTTATATATGCAACATTAAAAAAAGAGAAGCCGTCTCTTTACAAATGAAAAATGAAGTAGAATTTTGAAATTTTATCATACAACAAACATTGCCTAAAGGGACTAAACTTACCACAGACACTACCTAAAGATTTACAAATTATCGTTTTACTTTTCTCTGTTCTATCTCCTTATATACCATTTTAATAAATGACTCCGCTCTGGGGAAATGTATTATTTGACAATCCGTTCAGAAAATTAATTCTTGCCATGTGTCAATTTTAATTGTTCGCAGCAAATTGGTTTAATCGGGGCGGAAACATGAATTCCTGCTGTTTCGTTATTTGGTATGCTTTCAAATGGAAGGTATCCAGAAAAGCAACGGTTCATTTCGTTACAATTTGAGTAAACTCTAAATCACTTTAAGTGACTTTTGAAGCTTTTAATCTGCTTTGGAATGTGTCTAAACAGTTCATTAATTATTGCTGGAACAATTGAAGAGCGCGCTCATTTCCTGCAACATATTTGGAAGGATTTTGAAATTTAGTTAACTGTTTCTGACTTTCATGACGAATATGACCTAGATTAATAGACGATGCTTATTGATTAAAATTAATAGTATTGTGTCAAGCAATTCTAAAGAGAGTGATGTGAGAATTTAAATTAAGACAGAACTGCATAGTTTGCGAATGGTCTTTGAAATCAAATGAAAAATATCTTTTTATCTATAATCTAGCGGACATATTTTCTCATAGAACTTTTCATATACTTAAGCCTTCTTTATTGTTCTGCTTTTATTCTCTTCTGCAATGCCTGAACGTTTAGGATGGAATGCCGTAGAGAAGAACGGATTGTGCAGTCGGCCATCATTCTTCTAATTTCAAAGTTATCCAAAATTATTTGCTCAAAAATTTGGAGATGCCTTAAGATTAATATTTCCTAGTTTCTGAATTAAGATATGCGCAGTATTTCAATCCAATTTTTTATTGTCACAGTTCAAATGATAAATAACAAAGAAATTTCTTATTTTTGTATTATGAAACATTAAAATGCGATTTTTTAATGAAAAATTGCTTAATTTGCATTTTAAAAACTGTAAAACATATTGAGGAATTAGTATCCCATATTAAAAAAGATTAGCCTTAGATTTTAAATTATGAGACTCCTAGTAAGAGAACTATACCAAAATTTAAAATTTGAAAAAACAACATTTAAAAATTTAAAATAATATTAAAACGTTTTTATGCAATGAAACAAAATGAGATTTCCTAGAGCTTATAACAAAATTCAAACAGTTTTATAATTAACGTTGTAAAAGTTAAAAATATATTATGGAAAAATATTCAATATATTTGTTAGAAATTGGATTTTCAAAATAATCACTAACCTTGAAAAATTAAATTTTAAAGCCAAACAGCTAAATTACTTTTAAATAGGATGTTTTATAAAAAACGAATAATTTTGAAAGTACTATTCCGTTGATATGATATTATAATATCACATTCATTATCATAGAAATACATATGACTTGTCAATTTCAACTAAAAACTAACTTTCCCGCCAAAAAAAAAATCTTCCATTTTCCCCATCGCCAACTTTTCCGCCAAAAAAATCTTCCATTTACCCCATCGCCAAATGAGTAAGGCTTCAGGTTTTGTTTTTTTTTTTTTCTCCCAACAGTAATAAGGCTAGGGTTAACATTTTTCGGCGGATTATTTCAAACGATTCTGTTTATTTTCTTAATGTTTTATGCATTTAAAATGAAACATTGTTAATGAATCCATGTTTCAGATTCATTCTGAAGTACTTTTGAATTAAAATAACACAGAATAAAGGAAATTAAAAATGTATAATCTGCATAGCGTTACCCCAACTGGCGTAAAAAAATTCACGCATTTGCGTTACCGTAACTGGCGAAGAAAATTCACGCATGCGCATTGTATTCTGATTGGTTACATTTCAAAGGAAGCGCACTCGATTTAAATTATTTTTAGGTTAGTTGTATTCTTTTGTAAGTAAATTGTATTTATGTTTGTTATATATTTTTTGTATATGCTTATAGTTTTAAGTACATCGTTTTTTAAGTAGTTTTTTTTAACCTGTTTTCGACTGATTATTTTAAACGATTCATTTTATTTTCTTAGTGTTTGATGCATTTAAAATTAAACCTTGTTAATTAATCGATCTGTTCAGGATGAATATGAGAAATTTTTGTTGACAAATTCTTGAGATATTACATAAATTAAGAAAGATATTCTTTAGTGCCCATAAAGTTTAAACGCTCAGTGACTCTATTATCAGTAATCATATTATTAAAAAATGCTTTGTTTCAGTAAAAAATATTATATTAATTGCAGATTAATCATTTACACTTTAATTTAAAGCATAAATTCTACGAGGGGTAACAGAAAATTAGAGAGATACATATCACGTTATGACTGAAGGCCTTTATAATATTATGAGTGAATTATAGGACTATCAAAATTTGAAGTTTTAAAATATTTTGCTGAAGAATCTATTAAAGTTGGAATTGCGTAAAATATTTAATGGTATGACAGGAGTTTAACCCTCTGCTTTGCGCAATTTTTAAAAATTGCCAGCAACGGTCTTGCGAAATGTTCAAAAGCAAAGGAGCAGATGTTCAATTATAGTGCATAATAAAGATTGCCAGCTTTGGCGCGTTATCGCAACTTGGCGAAGAAGGGGGTTAAACTCCGGTTGAACCTATTTAATTATTAAAATTTAAACGAACATTAAGATTGGCGAACCGGTTGGTAGCCAAAGGCGGCTAGTATAGAATAGAAAAATAAATTTTCTGTTCAAAATTTTTTAATTTAATGTGAATGCCGATTAGATGGATTTTCAAGCAAACCATTCCATCATCAAAGAACTTTAAAAACATAATCAAAAAATTTCTCCTGTAAATATAGAATAAGAATATAATTATTTCAATTCGAAATGTTTAAATTTAATAGGAAAGGAAAATTCTTTGATTATTTAAAGGAATGGCGCGGTATTTTTTAATGTTCTATATCACTTACAAAATTTAACTGGCAGAGAAATGAATGGATATTTAATGTCACCATGGTTACAGAATTCTTTCAAATCGAAGAAGTTTACTCTAGATGTTTATTTTTGTTTATTTTGAACCTAAAATCGCTTTTTGCTTTTGGGATGAAAGTGTTCGCACTCAACGAAATTAAAATACTTTTACTAAACGAGTTTTCTGTCCAGTACTATATTTAACTTAACAGTTTAAGTTGGAATTGTTGAGTTCCCTTAATTGCATTTACTATTTTATCCATTTTTAACACTGTTCTATTCAAGTTGACTTGTTTCCTACTTGTAAAGACGGAATTTTGCAATCCATTTACCACTCACTCTTGGATATGCTAAGGTTTTCAAATTTGTCATACTTGTATTTTCTCAATGACCTGTTTTAATTTTTTGGAATTTAATTATCATTCGAGTCCTATTCGAGTGTCACTGCCATGTAGAGAATTTTAGAAAAATTAAAAATCACTATGTTTTATAAAACAGAATTACAAACTAAAAAGTAAACGCAATTAGTTCTAGAAATGTTTACTTTTTATGTTAATAAAAATGCTTTATAAAAAATCTTTTTAATTTTATTTTTATTCAAGTTCCAGACCCGATTTTAAAGAAAAATCGTCATATAAATGGGCCTAGTGCACTTTAAATCCTACAGGACCATATGTCCTCCCGCTGATGTAGTGCATAAGTTTGCTAGCTCAGATATCACCCTCGTCATCTGACCGCGGTTGAAAATTACGAGGCCCGTCCCAAAATAGCCCTAGCTATCTTGCTATAAAACGGGACGTTAACATAACTGAGCTGAATTGTGTTAATATCTTCAATTTGCATTGCAAAACACTGTCTTTTATGTAATCCTAAAGGGAAAAAAATCTAAAGGAATAATAACAGGTGAGCACGGACATTATTCATGCTATTTTCACCATAACTGCGTTAACGCAATTTTGATAAATACTATTTCTGCCTTAGTTAAGCCAACTATTGGACTAAACAGAATCTAGGAACATTATTATTCAATAATAAAAATGTTGTTGTATTAAATTCATAGTCTCTTTTGGAATACTTTTCTTTTTTTAGGTGGAAAACTTTTTAACCACACTGTATAGTAAAAGGAAGCTTGTAATTCTCGTATTCTCATTAAATAAATAAAAATCCTTACAAAAACGTTATTTTATATGACTTCAAGGAAAATTCATACTAAATCTGGAAAAAAAAAAAAATAGAATAGAGCGTTTAAATGTAAATGCACAGCAAAGAAACTTAATCCTTAAGTACATAGCGATGTAGATCTGCATTGCATGTTTAAAACCTCTTATATCTTTATGTAGCTACCGTTGCATAGTGTATTTTTAATGTTAATTTTACCAAAACTATTTTATTGCTTCCAAACGCAACTAGAATCTTTGATAGTATTTCTTTATCTGTGACAATTTTCGTTGTTGGCGCGCTATCAGAGTACAATTTCATTTCGGCGGGTATTATGAATTACAATTATTTACATAAAAAGTAATAAAAATATACAGGAAGCGTTGTTTTTGTATAGAAACAAGGTAAGAGTAAAGAATAATATTTGTATTCTTGCATACAACGATAAATTTATGCAAGAAAAATGCAGCTATTTTGTGATTTAAAAATACATCAATATGCAAAATCGGTTTTGCATAAGTTCACTAAACCTGGAGGGTCATCTCATCTTTTGCCGTCTATGGATGTACAAAAAGACGCCGTTGGTCACTGGCCTATATTTTCAAACAGATTGAGGTGTAATATTCTACTATGTAAGAGTACCACATTGTGGTCTTGTAGCAAATGTAATGTTCCTTTATGTTTAAATACTAATCAAAATTTTTTCATGGATTGTCTTGTTTTATGATGTAACAAGAGGTATTATTTATATTTGAAATATTATATTATTGTACGCAGATTTCTAGAACTCAAAGAGTGTTTATTCTTGATGATGTAGAAATACATCAGCATGTATTTTTTAATTTTAAAAATAATCGTATGCGGATTGGTTTTTTTTTTTTTTTGTATTTTTTCCATTAATGGTTGATTTCAAATTTTATTTATTAAAAATAAAAATAAATGCATTTAAGAGTTAAAGAAAAATCGACGAAATGTCGAACGTTCGAGCTAAAACTGGTCCTTGTTCCAGTTAATAGGATTTTAAATATTATACAGGTGGTGACAATTAAGATAGACTATTTTAAGTATTCAAATTAACAGTATCAAAAACAAAAAGTATATTGTTAAATAGAAAGCAAAATAGGAATTTGAAATTACGCCCACTAAGTTACCAAAAGGCTGGAACTTTTCCAATAAAGGCATCAAATACACTACTTAAGATCAGCAAACTACCATTTGTCTATTTCTAGTTAATTTCATCCGATTGCAATAAACGACACCGCTTAGGGGAAACCCATTTGACAATACAATCAGAAAATCCAATCTATCCACATTACAGTTTAAATCGTTGTCTCAATTTGGCCGAAATTGGATGGAAAGAGGAATTCTTGTTGCATCGTTGTTCGCATCAATGGATACACTCTGAAATGCAGAATTTCGAGAAAGGGTGCTTTCATTTCCCAAGGGAGGTTAGGTAATGAATTTGATATATCTTTAGCGTCTTTTGTCATGTCTAACTCGCTGTGGAAAGTGTTGGACAAACCTTGCTTTAATTATCGATGAAAGGGGTTTAAGAACACGTTTGTTTCGAAAACAAATTTGGATGGTTTTGAGATCGGTTTAATTGTTTTAATTTCAGTGATAAATATGCTTCTTAGATATTTAAATTTTAGTTAGATAAAGTAATTAACAAAGATTTTTAGATTAAAAATATTTGAGTTAATGTAAAGTTACAGAAGTGCAGACAAAAAAATAGCACTGGGGGCATTGATTAAAATAAATGGGATCAAGGACATTATTAATAGTTATGGCATTTGTGACTTAATGATTGAGAAATATGTGTTTTCAGTATATGTTTCAGTATTTACGATATAAGTTTACTGAAAACATTTAACATGCAAATGGCACAATACAGACTTAATTGTATTAAACTATGATTGCATTAAACGTTACAATCCTCGGCAGCAAATGAATCTTATTAAATGAAATCAATCATGAAATTTTAAAGACTTCGCAAACCGTTATTCTTTTCTTCAATTAAAATATATTGATCACTTTTACATACTTGCTTTCGCACCATCTGTGCTCGGTTATAGCATTTTCACAGGTACTTGACCAGATCCCTAAATCATTATTCATCTAACCCATTCCCAACCTCCCAGAGACAGCAACGCCATCTCTTGAAAGCGAGAAAAACGGACGAAAACACTACAACTTTGTTACTGAAAATCCAATTGTTTGTGTACGATAGAAGCCCAGCAAACATTATAACATATAACAACGCATTATTCGACACACAAACACAAAACAAATGTAACAAAACATTAAAAACTTTCACAAAGGCAGTACTTATAGAAACCAATAATGCATAGCAAAAATTGTATTGTTAATTAAACAATTATTTAATCGTAGAATGCTCGCTCCACGTTTAAAATTTCAAAAAGAGAATTTAATCTACAGACTCGTTTCATTTATCTCATGTCTTTCTAGTCTCCGTGACAGGCTATGGAAGTCTCTAGAAGGATCTTCGAATTTCAGTTCCTACTAGAAATATCGATATAATTCTTGTATTTTCTAGAACCTATGTTTTTCCCCGTCAAATTTAGCCCCAAGACCTGAGATCATTATCGTGGTGGCCATTCAGCATCCATTAAGATATATGTAAATCAATCTTCCTTATTATGAGACTAACCACGCGAAGGGTTAATATTCCAGATTTGTAACGATAAAAAAAGACTTTTTTTTCCCTGTTTGTATAGGAAATCAGTTTTCAAGTAATTTACTTTGAAGAAAAAAATGATCATTAATGTGAGAAATAAATTTACTTAAAATATGACGCTTTGTCCCGATTTTATATTGAAGATCTCTCTATACTTTCAGAATATTTTTTAATGTTGAGACAATTATATTTATGTCAAATATTCACAATTCTTCTTTACTCCTTTATTTAGAGTTGTTAAGAAAAACTTTTTGTAAAGAATTCTTGTTTTTTATGAATATATCAGAGATCACCGTTGCTAGAGATAATAATGGCATTTTTCTTTACTTGCCTGTTTATTTTCTTTCATTGCTCTATTGGAATTTTTTTGTATTCTTTTATAAATGGCATAACTCCAAAGTCGTTTAAATTGTTTATTTTATTATTAAGTTATTTCATTATTATTAAGTTATGAATAAATCGATTTATTTTCGATTATTTTTCTAATACCCAAGTTAAAACGAAAGTTTAAAATGGAGTAAAATACTGAAAGATTTTTCTTAATAATGAATTTTTATTATGATTGAATTTAGAATGCTAAAATTGAGAGGGGAGGTCATTGCAGGCACTAAGCGAAATACATATACGGTGCCTAATTGGAATCCGGGCTTTGAAGGCTGTTAAAAAATCAACGCAAAGTACTATCTTATTGTCGTCGGAAATAAAAAGCAATTGGAAGTTTAAATTTAACTCAGTTATAAGTGTTCAGTGTGAGTCCCACCATAAACCCAAAGGATATCGAGGTGACACAATAGCTCATCGAACACTTTTTTACCATGATATTGACCCCTTGGAAAATTGCTTACATGTGTATCTTAAATTCGCCAAAACAGGTGATAGCAATGGAATAAGCACCTGCTCATACTAAAATTTCATTTGTATAGATCTTTAGTTGTCGCGTTCATATGCATACGAACAGACAGATGATGAGATAATTTCTGAGGTGGATTTCATTCAAAATTTGACAAAAATCCATGAATTTGGTGTTGCGATTACGCTCCAAAAATAAATGTTTTCATTCATTCAAAAATCCTTCTTATCGTATTCATAGACAGACAGACAGACATAATTCCAAAATTGCGTTTCTTGTACTGAGGGAGGTTTAAAATTAGTGAATTAATCAAAGCTTTGTGGTCAAAACTTTTGGAAATTACAATACTTCCTCTTTGTATAATTATAGTTCAAATTTGGTAGTCTGTTATATTATCAGTCAAGAATTAAAATTTTCTTTTAAATATTAAACTTTCAGGCTTTGTAAATAATGGGGATTAAAACCCAGCAGCACACAAAATAACTCGAATTCGGAGAATTGCAAATAAAATCAAAAAAGCGAATTACTCAGTAAAAAGAATTTTATATCCTTGCCAGCAGCTGCAAAAACGCACGACTTTATTCTTGCTTCGACAATATGAGAAAATGAAACTTCTATCCTAGCAAATGGAATTGATTGCGCTTCAGGGTTCGTTTCCTTCGATATTTGGAACATGAGTAGGGTTCTTTTTTATCAAAACAGTTGCCAGAATCAGAAGGAAAACTTCCAGACAGAGTATAAATGACTTTGAGGATAATAGAAAACTTTTCTTCCACCAAATCTATTGTCAATAAACATGGAACTTCAATTTAATTCTAGTTAAAAAGAGAATGTTACATAGTAATAGTAATGCTTCTTGAGAGAGGGCATAATGTTTTGAAGCTAAATTAAATAGTTTGGAAATTGGGTTTTTTTATTTTATGTTAAGAAATAAGCCAGCAAAAATTATTCATAATTAAATAGCATTAATAAAAGTCAGAAAAATACTTAAATAATTTAATAAATATTTCGATTTTAAATGTGCATTTTTGAATAATTTTTTTTTCTTTGTCATTTAAGAATATATCTCAGAAAAAGCATTTTAATAAACAGAAAGCTGATTTGCGAAAGTAAATTTTGACGTTTTGGTGTTATCTAACTCCGAAAACCTTTTGAAATTATTAAGTCTAGGCATTTTCCCTTTCTATGAAACCATCATGTATCAAACACTAAAAGAGCAATTTAAAAAAATGAAATACAGCACTTGGTCTGTCTTTATCTCTAAAATGTAGATACGTGTATAATTTAGAACAAAATTTGACCAAAGGAAAAAATACTTTTTTTAAACACCCGGTTTCAGGTACTTATTTATTTTTAGCCAAAGCGATAAGTCGCCAAAAAGTGCAAACCTTCACTAATTTGGCGATTACCAACTGGCAGCTTGGCGTTGCAGTCTTGGCTAGATCTGAAGCAGTCTGGCTTACCAAGTAAAGCAGAAAAAGAAAACCATCTTGTAGAAATCTTGGAATCTTATGTAGAATGGAACATGGCGATCTAGGCATAATCTGGAAATCCCGAAGTAAACCCATTATCTTGAGCTTTTTGGCGTAATTTTGAAAATTGCCATGTAAACCCAATAGCCGTAAAAATAGATAATTACCCTTTTTTTTTCTTGTAGTTTGCTCTGAAATTTAAATGCTATATTTATTAAGGTTATTTAGCAAAAGACATTGAATGAAAGTATTATCTGAGCCATTTCTAAGATTAAGGAACAAACTTAGAAAGTAAATTAGACATACAAAAAGAAGTCATTTTTACAACCGAACACGAAATCACAAATTCAGAGGGCGACCACTACAGGGGAACAAGTCTTTTTGTCAGTGAATTAAATGGAAATGGATACACGAGATGAAGATTTCTACTCTATGTATACAATGTTCTACTCTAAAAAATATAATGTCTCTGAAAGTCTGTCTAATCTATTGTAAAGTACTAAAGGACTAGACACTTTGGTGAGATGGTGACAGAAACTAAATTTAGTTGGTCCGAGTGGCAATGTGGGAAAAGCAGTGTGGAACGGAATGATGTGGTGTGCGTGAAAAAGGAACACCGGAAGGAATAGTTTATTAAAATTTAAAATGTTTCATGCTTAAATATTAGTCTTTGTAAAGTTGTGTAATGTAGTGATCGTCCCTATGTGTCAAAAAAAAAAAAACCAATTCGGTTTAAAAATCGGCCTGTTTCTTTGGAATAATCCACGCTACCATATTACACTATCCTTAAAAATTTTTTATAATTTTAGAAACATGTTAATATGTTGTTAATAACGCACTTTTCGTAGACAAGCCCACTGACGATGTCAGCGATTTAAGCTGAGTTTGTGCAGTAACTACTGAGGGTAAAGGCCCCTGAGCACCCGAGGGTAGAAGTCTGACTTCCAGCTCATATGACGATGGTACTCATACAATCACTTGCACAACCCCTTTTTAGAGGGGGGGGGGGGCTCTTTCACACACCTCACAGTTGGAGCACAACCATGCCCGACCCGGGACTTGAACCTGGGACGCCCAGATCACGACGAAGACGCGCTACCCCTAGGCCAGGACGCCGGGTTTTAGAAGCATTCTATATTATTTATATTAGTATCTCACCAAGGGGGAACGCAAATTTAGAAATCTGAAAATTCTGGTATAATGATTGGTTCTTCTTTCCCTAGTAATAAAAATAATGAAAGGGCATAATAAAGGTTTGTGAGTTCCCTTCCCCGTTTATGAACGGAATGTACTTCTTATGAAAGGAATTAGGACGTTTTCGGTTATAGTCATTAAAATTTTACCATAATTTCCCGATCATTGACATCGCGATGCCGGTCATTCATTTTAATTCGTATACCTTCGTATATAGGACGAATGCAACTCCAATGCTATACACATTTTTAGTAACCCAACAGAACCCCCTCTTATATTGAAATAAGAAGCATCTAGTATAATGATTGGTTTTCGCTTCCCTGTTAATGCAGTGGGCAATACGATGTTATAATGAATTGCCTTCACTCTGATGACAGATGATATCTCTGGATGAAGAATGTGTGGAAGTTTGTGGAAGGATGAAGAATGTGTGGAAAAAAAGTTTATCACAACGTTCATTTTAATTTTCGAGACAATTCAGTCGTACAGATTACTTCAAACGCTAAGCCCTATTTCAAATTTTTAAAAAAGAAAAGAAAAATACCAATCCTAATCTTATAGTAATCAAAAGATGTGCGCCAGGACAAGGTAACTTTTCTGGAGTGTGATATACATTTTTAGCTACGATACTTATTTAGACAGCAGTTACCAGCCCAATTTACAAAGGAATGAATTCTTTTTAATTGCTGCAGGATACAATATGCATTATTAATATTTTTAAAATTGTTAATATCAGGGGTAATCAGACACAGAAATCAAACTGATGTTGTTAAATTGATGGCATTTTTTAATGGCTTAATATATACATGTGTGTATATGTTTGATCGTGTAATAATATCCCTTTAATTTAATTCTTACTTAATTTTTTAATTTTTTTTATATTAAATTAGTACATACTATTTTATTCTAAAATTTTCTCTTATTTCTTGATCCAAATCCCACTTTATTTAATTATTTTCAATACGCGCCTTAAAAAATTCTTTTTTCCCACCCCACAAGTGAAGGGATAAGAATCCCTGGTGCCTAGGCAGGGGCTTCAAAGTTACCTAATATCCCCTTTCCTAAGTCGGCACGTGCATTGTAATAAAACCACCGAAGAGAAAATTTCCGTTACTTTTGCTCTTGAATCGCGATGTGAATAAACACCCTCTTATCATCAATTATCTCTTGTACAAATTATGCTTCTCAGTATGAAATAAATTGAAGCTAAAATTTCAAAAACTTCTTCCTTTTGGCCTCGTATCTGTAAAATTACGTTTACATATTTATATGCTTGTGTGTATTTGCAGTAATTGTAAATGGAACCTCAGAAAAAATTCCTTAACATTTTAACAAATAAATGTATAATGCCAATACATAATAAGAAAGACAGTTTTTAATACTTTTAGATTGCATTTATTTGTGTCTATTTAGAGTGTTTAACAGCATAAAATAAGGCAAAACAGTTTCTAATCGCATATGATAAAAGATCTTTTCTATGGAAGGAAATCTTCTATTGAATCCAAGGAAGTCTAGTATGAATATTCTATATTTTTTAAAATTATGTCTTAAAAATTAATTTGCTAATAGCAATTTCGTTGGTTTAGAGGTATAAAATATAATAATGTTTAAAGTATTAAAAAGTATATAAAACTTTCATGAAAATAGTAAGAACTTTACTCCGCTTTTTTTTTAGTTATGCTAAACCAATATAGAAGAATTCAAATGACAGAACTGTACATTTTAAGCACAGAGCTTGGCTTCAATAGTTATTGATTGTAAGCAGTTTTAAAAATTTTAAATAAACAATAGAAAATTGTTAAATTGTTGTTTGTTGTGGTTACAAAACACGCTATAAATGCAAAAACAAGATGCACTCTGCATTTGTGCCAGATATTTCAAAACGGGACACTTATCCATTACATTAACGCACCAAATTGCCATACCAATACAGAGGCACTATTTAAAAACAGCAATTTGATTAAGATACGCGAGCAATTAATTTCATAAATTGCTTTCAAGAGTCTTTAAAGATATACAAACTCAGCCATCCGATAAAATGTTGCTCAATTAAAGAGCCCCTATTCCAAGACATTTCCAGAACTGTACGTCTTAAAAATATAAAAGCCATATTTCAACAAAGAAAGTTCCAACTTTTCTTACTCTCCAGAATGTTGGTTTTGTCGCCAATTTATTCATCCAACGCATTTAATGAATCCACCCGTTCCACTTAGTGAACAGTCTGTTTGGATTCTGCGGAACTAAAATGCAAACATCATTACCATTTGTTAAATCTCTTTCGCTCCAATGTTTTGCAGCCATTCTTTGCAAAAGATGTACTGTGGAAATTATCTTTTAACAGTTTGTCTACTACCGGTTATAAATCACAACTGGCAATTACCACAGTTATAAATATGTAGACGAGGCACTAAATGAAGGACCGCATTTTGTGAATGAATTTTAAGAAACGCAGCTATCTGATTAATGAAGATGGTTATTAAGAAGGATGGTGGGATTGGCCAGATTTAAGGATGGGAGTTGTTTTCCACGAATTCAAATAAAGAATCGTTCGCTGAAGTAGGTAATTAGAATAAACAATTAAATTCGTTGTTAAGATTGCATATTTAGGTTGGTTTCCGATTTATTTGATGGGTAGTTAGTTCGAGTGAAAATATATTAAAGGATTTGTGGTGCTTCTGAATGATAAAAATAGTTCAGAGAAGAAATAAGTTTGGAATTATTTAAATAAGTCATTCTTAGAAGCTTTTTTACAAGTAATATGTTGTTAAAAATGATGATTCAGTAATAATCAGTGACAATGCAAAATAAAAGAACTGCCAAAAGTACGAAGTATATCTTTATGCAGTATTAAGACGACACAGTACCATCTAAACACTTTTTTTTATTTTAATGCCTAGAATTATATTTTAATTGTATTTTATATAAAATATATTTGTTCCACACAAAAAATATTGAATTATTTCTAAAATTTTTCTTAAATTAATTTTTTTTAATTTTAAGTTTTACGGCTTTTAAAGTCTAAAGCTTTTTCAAAAATTCAAATTCTTCAGCAAAATCTTTTTTTCAGGTGGCTACCAGTATTCTACATCAAATTTGCTATGGATTTCCTCCTATGTTATTATAATTTTTTTAGGAAATACACAAAAATTTCTGAAAAATGCATTTATTTTGACTTTGAATTTTTTTTTAAAAATTACTTCTTACACCCAATTTAACGGCAAGTTTTATAAAGCATATATTTTAGAGCATTCATAAAAATTTCACACATTACTTCATTTTTTAAAAAAGCCCAAGTCTTTCCAAAAATAGTATATAAGCAAAAACACAACATGGAGAAAAATGAATTTTAAGCTTTCGTTCATCAATACCATGATATAAATTCTATCCAATCTGCCTGTAACTGTTTAATGAATATATAAAAAAAAACTTACGAATGATCAATATTTTAAAAATCTTAATCATAAGAACTTAAAAAAAATACACATCTTACACTTGATTAAATGCAAGTTTCTGCTACAAAAGTAAATTAACAATATACATAAAAACAGAAACACCTTTATTTTCATTGTTTTAGAAGCCTTAATGTGTCGAAAATTGTAAACAAAAACTAAAAAAAAAAATCTCTAATTTAAAATTTTCATTCTTATAAGAAAAAATCGATGTAGAAAAAATTAAGTGACTAATTAAATTCAATTTAAATATACGAGTTTCAGAGAGGTTGAAAAATATAATTCCTTTTTAAGGGCTCCTTTTTGCTAATAAGTTAAAAAATAGGTGTGATAATATTGTTTTCTCTCGACATGTATCAAAAATTATTCAATAACTTAATAAAAAAATAGAGATATAGTTGTAAAATTTTACAGACACATTTAGAATGACTCAAATTATCATATGAGCCCATAAACATTTGAATTTTTTGACGATTTGTTTTATGTATTGCGTCTCCATAAATGTAAATATTAACGAATATAAAAATGTAATTAAAAGTATTTGATACACTAAGTTATCATTAATTCGGTGAGAAATTTCAACGCTATATAAATCGGTAAATAAGTACATTCAAGTGCTAACAGATTAAGTCATATTCACAAAAACCAAAACCTTTCAAGACTACTCCATTGTCTAAGACCAAAATGTCACTCATCAAAATCAGCGTAAAGTATTCCCTCGTAACTGTAATAGCCTACAGAACCAACGAACCATACTCTCACAAAGGAAATCCAAACCACAGGACCCAGACAGAAGCTACAGATTTGTGATTCTACAAAGTTTGTTTATACATGTCAAAGATTACAATGTTATTTATAATTTTTTGTCTCTTCAATTATTAATCACTATATAGTTTACCCACAGTTAACGGTTTCAAAAATATAGAAAGGTTGCATTTGTAAATATCAAAATTTCTCTGTAAATTCAACCCATTGTCGCCATTTGTTTTTAGGTATTCTTATTAACTTCATTTAATTATTATTTCGCCAATACATTAAATAGAATGCGACACCGATGGGATTCTCTGAGGAGTTTCCTGGATGGGTTTTCGTTTCTTTCTTTTTTTCCTCTTCCTTACCTTCCATCTCATCCAACTGGTTAGATAACTCGCTGTTATAGGCACCGAGGACGAAGGATGGCGTTATGGCATGTCGATAAGTTTGTGAACTTCATGATTGAAA
This sequence comes from Argiope bruennichi, assembly GCF_947563725.1. NCBI lineage: Eukaryota > Metazoa > Arthropoda > Arachnida > Araneae > Araneidae > Argiope > Argiope bruennichi. The sequence goes on from NC_079155.1 coordinate 47,988,176, forward strand.
GCACAATGAATTAAACAAATGTAATTCGTTGTGTGATCTGGGCACAAAAATTATAAATTTCTATTGGACCTAATGTTCTTCTCCAAACATACGACATGCCATACTGTTTGCTTATATTTAACAGTGGAATTGTGAATAGCAGCTGCCTGGGGCCATTAGACTGGTGTGAACCACAAGTAGGTAAATTAAAATACAGTTTTAGCCTAGTTGAACTATAAATAATTTTGTTAAGGAAATACAAATTCTATGAATTATAAAATATCAGGACTACAATGTGTATTCGGAGTAAATTATTAAAATCAAAACTTGATTATTTTAATTATTTATTTACATCATATTGGAATATTAATAATTTATCCAATTGGTTATGCCACATTTTGCTTGCCAAGTACATTAAAATAAGGATTTACATGTGCATTATAGATACATTTAAATAATAACTATTTTATATTACATTTGTTTGTAGTTCATTAATTTTTTACTATCTTTGCTAATAACTGCATGCCCTTATTTATAAATTAGTTAATCATCAAAATTGGTAGAATGATTTTGGTTGGGGACTTGGTAGTGATTTCTTTTCCATAGAAAATGGTATTTTTGGGAAAGGAAATGGGAAAAGTGGAGGGACCGGAGAATACTAATGACATGTATAGGAGTCGTCGCATTCTATACGAGATAAAATTTGTATAAATTTTATCTCGTATAGAATGCGACGACTCCTGTACATGAATGCTAATAAAAGAAGGATAAATATTGTCACGTAGAACTATAGTATAGAACTCAATGACACACACAAAGGGTAGAGCTAAACCAATTTATTAACTGAACTCAGAACTGAGAATACAGTGACTGACAAATCTTCTGCTTTTATACTAGCAGAGAAAGTTCCAGAATACTCTTCTGGAGACAGTAAGAAAAGCCCAGAACACTTGTCAGGTAAACTAAAGAAATGTCCAGTATCTTCTGGAACATGAAATAAAGGGAAACATAAAATCAAGGAATTAAGTATTTACATATACTATTAGTCGCATTGTCTCTAGCGGGATTCGAACCCAGATCTCTTGATCGTGAGACCAGTGCCATGACCATTCGGCCATGGAGATTCGACTGTCTTTCTTCAATGCGGCATTATTGTCGAAATCAAACCAGTTATTAGGGATGAGTGACTGGTCCTCTCTTTGTTCTTTCTATTTTTAAAAAGTAAATCCTCCATTTTTTTATGAGATGGCCTGTTTTCGTCAATCTCCTATTTATACATATTATAATAAGAGTTATATCTACCTTCATTTAGCCACAAGCTGAAGAATCTACGCATGCGCAGTTATTGAAATTTAATACTGTTCAATTCACAGTTCCATTGCTTTGACTAGTTTTGTACTCATATATCGTTTTATTATTGAAAGATTATACAATTGTAACATTTAACATTTTTAAATCATTATGCATATGTATTGTAACTAATAGAATTGAAAAAATATAAAGTAAAAATTAAAATGTTTTTAATTAAATTATTACTTGCTTAATGTTCCGTCTACAAATCCCTAGAGAATATCAGAGCTTGAACATTGGTTTTTAACAATAACATGAATAATATTTTTCTACGGAAAAATTAAAAATCGAGATAGGTTAAATGGCATTTGGCATTGTTTCTATAAAGAAAACTTTTATTTTTAATTTCACCAAAGACATTAAATAAAATACAATTCATCTTCATTTTTGAACACACACACAAAAGAAGATTTTATTTTTTAATAAATTTTAATAATACTAATAAAGAATATATAATTCAGCCTTCCAAAAATTTATTCCATACCACAATATTTTCATACAAATGATATAAAAATAATTTTTCCTTATACGTCTTTGTTTTTATAATTACTGTACCATATCGATTATTGTGCATTTTCGCAGCCCAATATTCAAAATTACTCAAATAAAATTTTAAATTGTCCAATATTAGCATGTAAATTATATTCTTACATATAAATCTTGGAAATCAGTTTCAACAAAATTCAATTTATATGTAGATGGCATATCATTGATTAAATACTGTATTTATTCAACATGCATTAAAGAAAGAATCTAACCTTGCAGACATTTGGTATTATTTTTATATGATAGAAACAACTCTTACATTGCAAACTGAGCTAACAGAAAAACTGAATTCAAAATCATGCATTTTGAATTCAGGTTGATGATCAAATCCATTTTAAAATGATCAATATTATAACTATACATCCGAAATAAATCTGTTGTAATTTTGGAAATATAATAAATGATTTGATTGCTTAAGATGAATTTAAGAGCATTTTAACTTCGAAATATTTTCTTAATATACTTTTCAGCGGAATTCCATAATGATCCCAGTAATGACATTCGGATTTCATCAGTCAAATTAAGTAATCAGTTTCATTCATGAAAAAGGATTCATTCATTCGCTAGTTCCATTAATGAATTGACCAGATTTTTGCCCACCAACGACGAAAATTATTTAGTTGATAAAAGGAAAGATTATTTATTTTCGTCTGTTTAATTAGCAAGAAATTATGATGGGGAAGAAATGACCAGGAACTCTAATTTAGGATTACATGTTCTTTTCATTTTTTTTTTCAATTAAAATTAAATATCCATGTCATTCTTTTGAAATTATTTATCTTAAAGATATTCTAAATAATATTAGAAGAAATCACTTAGAAAATAAATATTACATTCAATATATATAATTATTATATTCAATATATATAATTATTGTATTTCTTAAGAATTTACTAAAAATCAAACTATTTATTTTCTCGTTATTTTATTTACGAATTTCTCGTTATTACTATTTAATTTACGAATTATAAAAATACAAATTGTTAAAAAAAAAACTTCACTTTCTAGATTTTTATGAACCATTTCATTTAAAAACTTTCTGATCACAGAGAAAAATAATGTCTTTGGAATTGCATGCGTTTCTCCATGAGCACAATAATGAAAATTCTAAAAAAGCAACACAGATAAAATTTGTTACATGGTTTTTAGACCTAAATTGTAGATTTCTCTGAAATATTGTATGCATTCGTTCACTGGAAATCTTTTTGTGTCAATCCATGCAAATCTGAACACGATCTTTCATAAATATTACAAGCTATATAGGTGAAATAAATCTCTAAGATTATAAATACGTAGCATAATCCGTTAAAGATTTGATTATTTTATTTTATTGTTATATTAATAAGGTAACTTAACCAGAAAGAGTTATCTCTCCAAAACTATTTCGAATATTCCCTACAATTTATGTTAGCCCACCACCACCACCTAACCATCTATAGAAAAAGCGAGAATCTTGTAAAATGCTGTGAACACCACGGATTAACGGATTTCAATGACAATTTGATATGATCAAACATTGCACTACATCTTACTCATCTAGATCTTTGTGTTTTGAAGTTATCTTATTCACTAGCCAAAGTTGAAAGTCATACAAACATTTTGTGAAAGTATTTCGTACAAAATCTAACCAAAATCTACAAATTTAATTTAAATTCCTCATAAATTTCATCCGTGTAGCCAAAAAAAGTTTGAACTGTCATGTTCACAAGCAGATAGTTCGAACATATACTTTCGAATTCATGGAGTTCTAAAAAATAAAAATTTGTCAAAATCCCGAGTTTGAAAAGTTTTTTTGGCGTTTATAGTACTTTATGTTTCTACTAGCAGGACCCGCACAGCGTTGCCCATGACATAACATCCAAGAGGGAAAATAAGCTTTAAACTTAAGTCTAGCCTCCACGCGATATGACATGGTCATGTCACGCCACATCAAACAAACAAAAATACATTTAGAAATAAACCAAAATAGCTACAAAACAATTTTTACAGCACACATTCAGAAATATTTAGACTGTTAAAAAGGTAAAAATATATGTTCATAGACAAAACAATGCATTAAAAATATACAATAGAAAAACTGTTTTAAAATTCAAAAATATACAAATAAATTATTGTACCCATGGCTCCATACTTTTTTTTATCAACTCTGTATAATTTGATGTGAAAATAAAATTCAGCTTGCTTCATAATATTTCTTTGTAAACTATATTGGCTGCTTTTTCTCATGGTAAAAAGACAAAAAGATTTTGTTTGGATGTAACTCTAGAAAGTGCCACATAAAGTCATCCATGAGAAAAACATTCTTCACTTATTCACTTCCAGCAGTGTGAAGCTTTTGTCCTTGAACTTTATTTATTGACATAGTAAAACAGAACAAAACTGGGAACTGAACAAGTTTAAAGGAAAATGGTAAATCTGTTAGAATGAGAGGGATCTTTGGTATTAAAACTGATTTTCCAGCACTAGTCATTAAAAGTACTACCTCAATAAAGAGTTTTTTCAAACTCTTTATTTGTAATCGAGAGCACCATTACGCAGTTCTGGAGGGCTTAAATTACGTAGTAATATAATAGGAGCACCAACTTTTAAAATTAGTTTGTGTGTAGGAAGACCAAATGGATCAAGAGAATTTAAAAATTCAATAGGAAAATAAACAGCTTCTTCACTATCCACAACTGTGTCCATTGAATAATAAACTTTTTATGGGATATCGAGTAAAGATAGTATCAAGTTGTTGATTTTCTGAACGTGGTCTTTTGTAGGTGATAAAAATTGCCCTTTCCTTTTAATCAGGCAAGAGAAATATTGCTAAGCTGATTGATATCGGGATAAATCTTAACAATTAATTCCTAAAGACTTCTAACAGAAACACAGAAATCATCAATCATGTAGATTTTCCCATCAGTCATCAACTTTTCATCGTTCACAACTTTAAGCAACAAATCTGCGAAAAAGGAATTATCTTTTGAAGACAAAAGAACTCGTATAATGGTTTTAAGTGATAATGTTGTCATTTCTTGTCAAATGCATGAACTTTTGAGAGAAGCATTTATTTCGTCAGCTCTTGTTCCTCTAGTTACAATAGGTAATATTTGGCGGAAATCTAAAGAAAACAAAACTTTGCAACCACCCATAAGCGAGTTAGTTCACCTAATATCACTCATCGTCCTGTCCACTGCTTCGACGTTTTATGTGACATTGTTGCCTCATCCCAAACAATAAATGAGCATTTTTTTTTTAATAATTTAGCGATACTACTTTGTTTTGAAATGTTACATACACTAAGACCATTTCAAACTTTTAAGGGAAGTTTAAAATTGGCACTTGCTGTTCTTCCTTCTACTAATAGTGTGGCTACGATCCCAGAGGATGCAACAGCAAGAGCAATATTTCCATCAGATCTTACTTTGGCAAGTAGCAAATTAATAAAAAATGTTTTGTCCGTGCCACCAGGAGCTTACAGGAAATAAGTTTGCCATCCCTGTTTCTTATGCTATATGTTATTGCGCCATAAGCCTTTTTTCTGATCCCTGCTGAGTCGTTGTTCCGACTCGAAAATGTAAAGATTTGAGAAATTTTGAGGTCACTTTTATTAAGGATTATATTACTTTCTCTTTATATCATATTACTTTATATACTTATTATATTACTTTCTCTTTATATCATATTACTTTATATACTTATTATATTACTTTCTCTTTATATCATATTACTTTATATACTTATTATATTACTTTCTCTTTATATCATATTACTTTATATACTTATTATATTACTTTCTCTTTATATCATATTACTTTATATACTTATTATATTACTTTCTCTTTATATCATATTACTTTATATACTTATTATATTACTTTCTCTTTATATCATATTACTTTATATACTTATTATATTACTTTCTCTTTATATCATATTACTTTATATACTTATTATATTACTTTCTCTTTATATCATATTACTTTATATACTTATTATATTACTTTCTCTTTATATCATATTACTTTATATACTTATTATATTACTTTCTCTTTATATCATATTACTTTATATACTTATTATATTACTTTCTCTGTCATTCCTTTCTCATATACTTGATATATGATGTATAGTTTCTCGTATAATTTGTATACAAGAAAGTATGAAAGTCATCACTTTTTGTACTCGTGTAAGTAGGTGAAGTTATTTTTGATTCACGAGATTTCTATAATTTTACACGATTAATTTTTCGGAATAATTATTTCTTTTTTAGATTTTACACTTGTTATAAACTAAAATTTCAGGAAAATAATTTAATGATATTCGTGTCTCGAGCCCGAGCTATCGTAGCTTAATAAATATTAAAATTTCAATAAAATTTTTATAATTAATGTAATTCTCCAAGTAGTAAATTCTTGTTTAATTTTATTATTATTATTATCGTGGCTTGATATTATTTTAAGCTTGATCATTCTGATTTCAATTTATTTTTTAAATTTACTTTTAAATTTATAATAGCAAAAAGCATACAAAAAATGTATTTAAAATGGCAACAGCCCCTTACATATAATTCCAATAAAACAAAGAAAATTATTGCTGTAAAATATACTTGAAAAATACATTAAGACTATACTAAATGGGCTGAAATAAAAGCTTATTTTTCTTAATTTAAAGTGGTACAAAAATGTCTTTTATTCAATAATATTCACTTCGCCGAATTTATTTTTAAAAATCATTGATTAATTGATGAAATTGGATTATTTTAATCAAGAAATCAAAATAAAATTTTAAAGAACCCCTTTATTAATAAGTGCTTACAACCCAAGAAATATTCACCCGCTAACGATTTGCCCTGTAGAAAGTTTTAAAGGATTTTAAATTACGTATGACGTGAAACACAATTTACAGACAGTATGTTAGACAAAAACCTTTATTATATAGAAAGGGCAACTTGAACTGAACTAAACTGATTGTTAAGTTTAAAATCTTATTAAAAATTGAAGTTATGATTTATGAAAACTATTCAGTCATATACTGTCAGTTAGTCTTCCATTCATAATCCATTTATTATTCATTTAAAGGAGCGAAAGTAAATTTTTGCTGAGTTTTTTTTTTTTTTTTTTGAACAATTCATACGTACGTAAACAAAACAAAGCGTTTTATTAGATTAATTGTCAAACAATAGCGGCAGAAGTTCCACGAGACTAGGTTTCGCTTTTACATTAATGGAGAAAAACGATATGAATTTCTATAATAAAAAAGAGAGCTCATTTACGTTATTTCTCTTCTAAATGCGAGTTTCTAGTCACTATAGTATTTCATTGAAGTCTGTTTTATTTCCCAGATGGAAAAAGCACTCTCTTTAATTTAGTACTTCACATCATCGTGTTTCGTCTGAGATAAAAATATTTGTTCAAAATGGTCGACAAATACGAATCCCTTTTTGTAATGGAATCGTGGATATAATATCTTCTAAAGAAACAGAATTTCTTCAATCAAATTTTGATGAAAATTCCAAAATAGCATTTCTTCTATAACTGTAATGTGTGTACATGTTCCATATTATATTATATTGTCTATAAAAAAAGTATTGTGACATACTACAAGTTCATAGATTCTTATTATAATATTTTACTTAAATATACAAATGAAATCAAAACAAAGAAATAAATATCATTTCGGTATATACAAATCATAATAATTCAGACAAAACTCCCACATTAATGCAAATATGGTTATAATTGAAAATAAAAGAAATCAAGTAAAAGAAAACAGTCTCAAAAAAAGTAGTGGAACACTTCCCAAGAAATTACAAAAAACATTGCAGACTTAAAAGTTAATATGCTGTTAAGCCGCCCTTGCTTTTTATGATCTCTCGTAGTCTATTTGGCAGAGATTGAACCATTTTTTTTTTAATGATCCATCGATTTTGGCTCACTTTTCAAATGTTTTCTTAAATTTTTCTTGTTTGAGATTTGACGTTCATATAGTTTTTGCTGCAAATATTCCCACATATGCTCAATGGGATTAAGGTCTGGACTTTGTGCAGGAGTCTTAATAGCAGTAGGACAGTGGCAAAGGACCCATAACTTGCAAATATCAGCAATACGTTTCGGATCATTATCCAGGTACAATTTAAAGTGTCTTGAGATTCCAAGCTTACTCGCACTGTGCTTTAAATTTCACTTGACAATGTCAAAATAGACATATTTATTCATTGCAGAGTCAATTAAATATTAGTTCCGACACTAGTGTTTGCCATACAACCCCAGACTATTTGATTGTTACCTCCATATTTGACAATAGGCCATACATTTTTCACATGCATTGCTGTATTTGGTTTCCGCTAAGTTTTTTGCTTGCCTTCCGATTTGAAAAGGATATATTTGCTTTCATCAACAAAAATTACATTTTCCCAAAATCCCTTTGGTTGCTTTACATACATTTTAGGAAATGCTAGCATTGCTTATCTATTTGCTTTGCTGATGTAGGGCTTTCTTTGAGGTACACTTGCATAATATTCATGTTTTCTTAAAACATTTCTGTCAGTTTCAGGATTTACAGATTTTCCGAACTTACTTTTACATTGCAGAGTAGTTTTTGGATAAAAGAGAATTTGTTTCACAATCCACCTCTCTTCATGTTCATTAAATGTCCGTGGAAGCCCTGTTCTTTGTTTTCTTGAACTTTTGGATACTATTAAAAACAGTAGACTTACTCAGTTTCAAGATATGTGCTATACAGCGAACTGATTTTCCAATTTTTTCAATCATTACAATATTTTGCTCATCAACCAATATATTTTTATATCTTGTTATTTTTTTTGTATAAGTAATCTTATCTGTTGAAATTTTTGTGTTTAAAATTAAAGCCTAAAATAGAGGCAGTAAATTCAACTCTATTGATGTGCTATATATTTGTTGAAATTCTCATTTCAAAAGTGTCCCAATACTTTGACTTCTATTTGCTTTTGAAATATGTTTGAAAAACTAGATCAAATTATAATTTTTTTTAACATACCAATACAATTTCCCTTTTACAAACTGTGCAACAAATCGTAAAATATTTCTTGATTCTTTTTGCTTTTATTTTAATGAGATAAATATTTTTATAAATAGCTTTGTAGTTATTCTAGCCAAGTGCCTCAATATTTTTTGAGTGACTACATATGTCTTTCATAGCTATTCCAAAAAAATTGAACCAAGTTTTATCAAACTTTATACATTCATTATTTAAGGGAATTAAAAAAAAATTGTCAGTTTTTCAAGCTGAAAAATAAATTAAATACTAAATTAATTATAAATTAAACAAAATTTTGCGTTTTTTTCTCCTGTAAATTCGGAGCAAATTATTTCGCAAGAAATATTATTATATTATCTTAATCTAAAAATCTTTGAATTTTTTTTCTATATCATTCATATGCAATTCTTAAATTATATATATTTTTTCAAAATTTAATGAATTATTGAATGGATGCAGACGACTTTAAAATAAGGAAATTTATGGATACTTAATGCACGATGAAAACTGAACTACGTTATATTTATTTTTTGGCATTTCTAATTCATTTTTTATAAATATTTTTGACAATGTTCCAATTGTTTTTAAAAGATAATTTTGTATACCAAGATAAGGAAAGATACTTTTTTTCAATAAATTTCATCCAACTTTGAATAGAAATCAACAAATTTGGAGTTAGGACTAGATGCCAAATCTCGTTATACTAGCTAAATCCGTTTTTGAGTTAATTATGTTTTCAAGTAAATAGACAAATCTTCAAAATGTGTTGAGATTCAGAGGTATAAAACAAAGATTCTCAAAATTTTGAATGTGATTTTTTTTTACTATTACAATAGTTTCTTTTTGTATATTTCGCATATAAGAAAATAAAAAAGCAAAAATGTAGACAAATAAAAAATTTTAAGAAGCTTCGAATTTTTTGTGCGGAACCATCGTACAAAAAGCAATGAGACTTTTTAAGCTTCATTCGTGTATTTATTTTAATTTTAAATCTTTCTCTGAATCTAATAGCAGCCACAGCATGTTCATAAAAATATTTTTAATATCGTTACAATGCTCATGTGTATAAATACAGCAAATAAAAAAAATTGTTCTAAAATATGCTTGAAAATATTTTTTAAATGTATCATAAAATATGGGAAAAAACTGAAAAGAAATAAAATTGCTATCACTGTAATTTTTAATTTTAAAGTAATTTAAATTATTTTATTCAGTTGTAAACTCCAAGGTAAGTGAGAAAAAACAAGTTTTGAAAAACCTTTTCTAAATTTGGAAGCTCTATATTAATTTGTTTTTCCTGTAATAAGTTTTGAACCATATTTTTCCTAATATAGGTAATAGGATGCATATGGCATGAGGTATTTTACAGATAATATGCCGCCTATAAACTATAACATTAATAGTCAAGAAAAATTCTTTATAAACACAAGCTACAACAGCATAACAAATCTTTTATATTATATATATATATATATATATATATATACGAACTAATATTTTAGACATAAACATTGTTCAAACCACAGAAGGTAAGTATCTCCTTTTCTGTGGTTCAAATAATAAATGAGCTTTAATGACAATACTTATAAATGTAAACTTATTTACTTATACTTATTACAATTTAATAATACCGATGCACAATACACTTACTTTACTATTAACTCATATTACTTTTACTTTAACATTCCTAAGATTCAATAAGGTTTTCAATTTTATTTTTACGATAAAGGCCAACTTCGATTTCTTAATCAATTCTTTATTTTAGCTACTAATTAAAGTGATGATTCGATTTCGTCCAATATTATTTCTCTAACTAAATTACATTCCCGCCTTTTTTCTTTCTCTTAAAAAAGGGAGGGGGGGTGAGAATTGAAAACTTGTATAGAAAGACAATCGAAAAACTTTTAATTCAAATAGACGGTGCTATAATTTCACAAAGAAAAAAAACTCTTTCATGAAACTAATTTAACCTCTGTCTCGTTCCATATGGAGGGATAATCGAGATATCTCATTCCAGAATTTTCGAAACACTTCAGAAAAATTGTGGAGAAAAACAAAAGAAAAGTGAAGAAAAGAAAGGCCGACATGCAGCAGACAGAAAAATTTCATTATACTTCCAGATGATTAACACATTTCATTAGGCAGCCTTCTGCTGTCGTATGATTAAAGTTTCACTGCAGCTGTAATTCGATTATCGAATAATAAAGTGCTCACTGACGTAGAAGATTAGAACATTTTAAGAAATTGCGTGGTATTCCGAACTCTATTTTAGTCCAGCAGTAAATGTTCGAATTGAAAAAATGGGAAATATAGTATATTTTTTTATCGTTTGCTGTGTAAAGAGGAATTTTGAAAGAATTCCATTTATGCTTTATCAAATATTTTGTTTTAAGTGAAGCAAAAAAAAAAAAATCAAATTATAATTCAGTTTGTATTGCACACATATAAAATATAGGGTGTTCATTAATTATTATCGGGGTTTCCTTACCTCATAACTTTCGAATAAAAAATATTACGCAAAAACCGATTACGTATTCGTAAATTACAACTCAAAGAATTTTATTAATGATATTAAAGTGTAAAGCATGCACAATTTGCACTTTGTAGGCATTCAGCTGAAAGCGATTATGCATTCGTAAATTCGCTGAACAAATTTTGACTTTTGAGAATCGTGCGGGTTCTCCGAGCCCCATACTCTACAGTTATGTTTATTCACTTTTTCTGACACATGAAAAGTGGATTCGTCACTGAAGAACCATTTCCGAAGGTAATTTTCATCATCCTCAATTAGAGTCAAAATTTTTTCAGCGAATTTACGAATACATAATCGCCTTCAGCTGAATGCCTACAAAGTGCAAATTGTGCAAGCTTTACACTTCAATATCATTAATAAAATTCTTTGAGCTGTAAGTTACGAATACGTAATCGGTTTTTGCGTAATATTTTTTATACGAAAGTTATGAGGTACGGAAATCCCAACAATAATTAATGAACACCCTATATATTAAATTGTAATTTAAAATAATAAGCCGTATATTAAGAAGAAATTCTACAGTTTAATTACATTTGAAAACTTTTCCACTCTAAAGTTCTCATTTAGCTAATTAGTTTCAATAATTTTTTTTTCTTATTTAATTGGGATTCCTGATTGTCCTATTACTTTAATATGAGAGTCATTAACTACAAAAAATATTATGACTGCTTAAATTTTAAGTATTAATTCTTGCTGTATATATATATATATATATATATATATATATGCTTATTATAAAGTTTGAAAGTAATTGATGTGACTCATGTTTCGTGTATTGTTAAAGTGATTCATGTTTAAAATGTATTGTTACAGAACTTCCTCCATTAAGTCCATAAATTTAATGGGCTCCCTTGTAAAGAGTGTATAGTGTAACACAGTTAACAGGCTTTAATAACAAACAACGACGTTTATCGACACAAAGACACGAATACACAAATGATCAATACACAACCGAGACTTACAAACGCGAAACACAGCAACACACTTAGAACAAACAACAGCCCACAAGTAGTAATCGGTAATGAACAACAACCACAGCACACAAAAACTTAGCCAAAAAGAACTTAACAAGAGGGAATCTACATAGCTGTTCTCTACGGTCTCTCTAAACGTCCGCAGTTTTCCACTGCCTCCTCGCTTTAGCTATATCCAACTGTCGACTCATTTACTATATGACTGGCTACTGCACGTCAAGTCGTATCGATGCTGCTTCTATAATAAACACCACGATTCGGCGTATAACTCAATTCATCAATCGCTTGAGCGCAACTCAACGCTTCGCTGGACTAATCCAACTAATTCACCTTTGACTCTCTATACGACTCTATTCCAAATATACGATTACCCCCTTAGGGTTGGAGCTGTTTGCCTTTTATAGTTTCCAAAGCAAACCAGAGAAGGTTCTAGAACAATCAAGCATATCTCGGTTCTTATTGGTTCTATCACCTTAATTCTTAAAAATTCTAGTATCATCCATTTTGTTGCTAAAGTCGCCAATTTTGTCGCCAAGCCTGGTGTCACCGATCGAGGCATCTGATCAGCAACCAATAGAGCTGATCGTAAAACAGTCTTTCCAGCGACCGAACTAATTTTGCCGGGAAGCAACATCACATATTCGTAGCAATAAGCACGGGTAGAGAATCACTGAAGCGGTTCTAGATAGTAAAAAGTTTATAATTATTTAAACTGCTTTTGAAAAAAGTTTAAACAGATTTTAATGAATAAGAAAATCTACAAACTTAGATTATTTTGGCTTACGAATAAATAAAAAATTAACCAAAAACAATTTTATCTCGAACTAGAAGCAAACGAATAAATAAGAATGAACTGGAAAAATTAGTAACTGTCTCTAAAATAATAAAATGTATTAAAAGTTTAATATAATATATATAAAAATATTTTGTTCAGATAAATAAATTTAATTTAATAAATAAATCAAACAAAGCTTTATTGTGCAATAATCAAATTGATTATTGTACAATCAATTACTTTTATTAGAATCAGAATAAAAAAAATAAATGAAAAAAATCATCTCATGAAAAACTAAACCTTTCCTGCATTATAATGTAAATTAACGGATGCTTTACATATTAATTCAAATTAACTGAAGACGCGAGCTGCAAAGCATAATCAACTACGTGCTTTCTGTTATGCCTATGAATTATCTGAACTAAAACTGAATTATAACGCTTATCAATTAGCGATGGACATTCGATAACGTTGGTTGAAGGACAGTAAACATTGCCCATTCCTAAATTATACCTGGACTCAATAAGCAGCACTATGAAGTTTTGGATTAGTATTATGTAGAGTTGCATATTTGATGGATTAATCATCTAAAGAAAAAAGTTTTTTTTTTCTCTTTTTGCAGTTCAAATTTCGCATTGCTAAATTTTTTTTCACTAAATTAGATCAGTAATATACTTTCCAGAATTATTGATTGCAATAAACAGACTAAAAATACAATTTTACTTTTTCTTTATTTTCTCGTATACCAAGTATACAAAGAGAAAATAGTGTAACAAAAGAAAAAGAATTCAAGGTTTTGATTGTTCATGAATAAGAAAAATTTTGGGGATTATGTCTGTGAACATAATAAATTAAAAATACTTTGAGCTACGTGAACGAAACTCATGTCTAATATTTGCACTATATTTTCAGGTTTCTTTCAAATTGAGTTGCAACCATAAACAGGAAGTTACTATCTATAAGTTTTTTTAGCACAAAGCAGCATGATAATTTTTAAATAAATGTATGGAACTTGATGAATAAAGATTAATATACACTTTTATCATTTGAAGTGTACATCTATATCAAATTTTGAACTAAAATTGTCAATGATCTCTGTTTGTATATTAGAATGTATATAATTATAATATTTCAAGAATACGATGACATAGATAATACCATAATGTGATGATATGTTTTGCATGCTTTCTAGAAAACTACTCGTTTTCTTAAGCTTCAAACTATAGCTTACAGAGCATCTTAAATTCTTAAGACTAAAATAATACTCCAAGCAATTTAGAATTCCATCGGCTTGTTTATTCTTTCAACATAACAGTGTATCTTACAAACATTACCAGATTCCAGAAGGTTTACAATTGATCATCAGCTATTATACAAAAAATAAACGAAATAATATTAACAAAATATATTTATCAAAGAAAAAATCGTTTGCTTTTTAATAACATTTTAACAAAATAAAAATGGTAGCAGTTATAAAATGTCTGAAAAGGAATCGTCTGCTAAATGTCTATTAACAGATTTAGATTATGATATTTACCGAACAATATGCAATTCTGTCACTTTACTGGAGCGTCAGATGTGTAAGGAGACAACCCAATTGCGTTGTCATTTTTGTCTTTATCCAGTCTCTAATAATTGGATTTTCAAGAGTTAAAAAAAATTGAGTATTTGTGGATTTCATGACCGGGCTCATGGAACACAATTTTTAGCATTGAGGGAAGAGGGGGAATAACAATTTTTTAAGAAGTATACGAAAAATTGTCAGAGAAACCACTCCTTTTATATCTTTTTATTTCCTTGTATATGATGCTAAACAATAAAAATAGCTATTATTGTCAGAAAATTAAACTTTCTTTAGATACGAGACTTCCTAGAGTTAAAAAGGATGAAAATTATTTATTCCGATGAATATGATAACATAGAATGAAATTTGAATTTTGCGTACAATTTGTATTTAGTCTTGGCACAAAAATTCGTTGGTCAACTCAAGTTTTAAGAAAAATTTCATCAAAAGAAAGACTTTCTATTTGATGTTGCACATAAATACCAAATTTTTTAATGAATCTCGTTTTGAGTTATCGTATTCAAACATACAGGCAGAAATATAAAAAGAATTCTTTCAATATCGGCAACGTCTGAAGCTTGAAGAATAACGATAATAATACAGCAGATCACCATTTTGCGAATTAATTGTTATTTGATCCCAACAATTGAATAATTAATCTAAAGACAAAGTTCTTTCTCGGGAAAAAAGACACAAAAGAAAAGGAAATACGCAGGCGGAAATCCGGATAGGGTTACCGATCTCGGAGAAGTCTGTTAAAATTCATCAAAATCTCTCATTTCTTTTATAAACAACCATACAGTAGATCTTCAACTAACCGGATTAATTAAGATGAGTTCTGACTAGAGTAATCGGATAATAACAAAGAAAAGATTATTTATTAAAACCAGTGGGTGTTGTATCACCAAACTTTCTTGCATATTCTCTAATAAACTTGATTTTGTGTTTTATATTTCTCAACCTATTGAGACCAACATTTCACGCAGAGCTGTAAATGACACACCAAATTTGATATATTTAAATCATTGTGTGTGCGTGCGTGCGTGCGTGTGCGTGCTTTTTGTGTGAGTGCTTGCATACGTGTTTTGTGTGTGTGTGTGTGTGTGTGTGTGTGTGTACGTGCGTGTGTGTGTGTGTATGTGTGTGTGTGTACGTGCGTGTGTGTGTGTGTACGTGCGTGTTTGAGAGAAAGAGAGAGAGCGTGTGTGCGTGGTGTATATATATGTGTACATGTGCTTTGTGTAGAGATGCATAATCCACGATTTTTTGAATAACAAATAATATTGCCATTGTTATTTTTAAATATGCGTTCCAAATATCTGTTATTTCAATCATATTATTAATTAAAAATTATTACTTAATATTAAATATAAAATTTATTAATTGTAATTAATACTTAATTTACTAATTTAATTAACGTGTGATTGAATTTATTTATCTGTTTCAGCTTACTTCTTAAATTTTTTTTTCTCAAAACTATTTATTTGATTTATTTATTAGAGTGAACCATTTTCTGGAAAAGATGAGTTAAAAATATGTCATTTCTTTAAAATGTTTACTTTAGTCCTATATTCTACCAATAGATGGCGCCAGCAGTAAAAAGAGTACATGTAATCAAAGTCAATCATGTCACGAGCAATTAAAAATGATCAGTATGGAATAGTGCATCATCAAATATGAATATCACTCCCGTAAAGTGGAGCGGTGACTTTGCACTTTCCAGTGAAGCCTCACACTTTCCGGCGAAATCACCGCTCCGATAAATTTCAGTGATATGCAATTCAATGATACGATACGATACGATAATTCCAATATTCGGGCCGTTCACTTTTCAATCCAATCTCAGATTTCTTTCGAGAGCTTCCAATGGACAGATCGTATCGATTCTTACTTTCCAGTAAAGTCACCGCTCCGGCAAATTTCATTGATATCGTATCGATTGTTACTTTCTATCGTAATCCAAAACCTGTAATCGAAATATCATCAGTAAGATCGTATGAAGGATTTGAATCCCACCCCTCTTTGAAAAGTATTGATCACTATTATTTGTGACTTTTTGATATTGGTTACGTAATAACCGCTCTGAAAATATTCGTCATCCCTAGCTTTGTGTTATCGAGTTTATGTGGTTCTGAAAGTACAGCGCCCTAGAAGTTTAGCCCATTATTAGGTTTGTTTCAAAATTGGATAGATGTCCGCTATGTAGACGTGAAATTTGGGTGCCAAATTTTATTCATCTAGATCTTTCTTAATTATCGTGTTAACTTCTATCCGGACAGACAGACTTCCTCTGAATAGATTTTCTGAACATTTGTTAGAATTTCACAAATTTGGTACAAATACCATATAACAAATTTCATCCGTCTCGCTCATATCTTTTTTTTTTTTTTTTAGTTATTTTTATCACATATATGGGCGGACAGATAGACAAACATTTCTAAAATGTGTTTTTCGAACTCAGGGAGATCTAAAACGTGGAGATTCGTCAAAATTTCGAGCTAGATTACAATACTTTCTCTATATTCGTGTACGAGAAAGTTAAAAAAAAAAAAAAAAAAAAAAAAAAAAAAAAAGGAAACAACAGTAGAATACAAAAGACGGAGATGCAAAAAATTATTTTCTATTTCAGAGAAGTGTAAAAAATTACGAGATTATCAATGTCTCCGAATCTAATTTTCTGAGGGAAAAAATATAGTATAGCATTAAATATCTGGATTCATTGGGGTCAGATCCGATAATAGCAATTAGATAACCGACTTAAAGATATGATTATTACTTAGAAAAGGAAAGAAAGCAAAATCAACGCACAGACAAAAATCCAAAAAGAGGTCTCAGAGATATCTCAAACTTGGAGATAGATCGAAATTTTATATTCTAATTTTTCGACAGTACTATCACAAGAGATTTCCAAATATCTCAATTAATTGTGAACAGACAGTTACATAATTGGCGAAATAAAAATTTTATTTCTTAGAAAAGAAAGCCAAATTTGTTAATTCATTTAAATAGCCCCAAAAACACTGCTTCTTAAATTTCGTATTCTTGCATTCTGCATTCAATTATTGAAGCTTAAAAAACGAATCAAATTATTTTTTATTATTATTATTATGTGAGAACATAGTGATGTTTTGGTTTGGATTTTTTGAAAACTCAAAATGCACGGACAGAAAATACAGAGGATGGGTCATAAAAAGTTATCGCCCGAAGAAGCACAAAGAAAACGAGAATCAATGCGAAACAGCGAGGTGAATATCGAAAGTTATCTATATATTATAAATTTTTTTATTTTCATTTTCATTTTTAATTTTTCTGGCTGGCAAAAAAAACTTTTGAAGCTCGAACGATTTTGAGATTTAAAAAAAAAAGCATTGCTTTTTTTAAAAGTTGACGAATTTTCTATATAAGAGTAACATGATCATTTCCAAACCAGTTTAAACCGATTTTTGCAAAAAAAAAAAAATTCTGGGCCTTGAGATAAAGTTTTGTAGCTTGAACAATTCTAAAATGAAAAGCATCGAATTTTTCTAAATATCGACGCATGCGTAATCTGATAATTGATTAAAACAGTGATTGTTTTAAACCGGTTGAAACTGGTTTTCACAAAAAAAAAATTCTGGCCTCGTGAAAAAAAACTTTAGAATTCGATTGATTTTGAGATGGTTAAAAACCACTGCTTTTCTAAACGTTGGTGATTACGAAATGAGTCAAGTGAGAACATATTGTTTTTATGTTGGATTGCCACCACGTGACTTAAACAAATAATGTTCCACATCATAACTTGAAATTTGCAAAAGCAGATTACAATTTTTTTTTTATTGATTTATTTTTATTTTTCCAGGATGATTTGTTTGCGGATTTCTTTTCCCCACAATGCAATTTGGATAGCTCTTCTACTCTACTTTCTATACTTCAATCATTCGATACTCGAGACAGTCTGCTCAACCGTAATGTTTTAAAGCACAGATTAATACCACGGAATGATTCCATGTAGTTGCGAAAAAATAAAACTGCTACGTGCTTGGAATAGTATCAAAGGAACAAATTACTTTCTCGCTTTATAAAGTTTTCATGCTTTGCGCTTAGTAATCAAAAGTTTCGACCTTGTCACTTGAATGGAAAACTGTACTTTTATCTTCCGACTCACATGGGAAAATTATTCTCTGTTGTTTACTTGCCACAGTTGAGAAAAGTTTAGTCAGTTTAATTCCCTATAGTATACAACCGACTCTAAATATGTGGTTCAACAAGCACGAACCATCAGAACTAATCAAACAAGTTTCAAGAGAGGTTAAATTTATCTTAGCATGTTAAAGATGAAGTTTTAAAAACTTGAGTTACAAAAGTGAATTCAGGAATCTTCTATAACATGCTTTAAAATAAATTGTCTAATTTTTGTATCAGAATTCTTATTTTCTAAAGAGTGTAAAACTAATAGAAAACGATGTTGAACATAGCTTTATAAAAAACATTAATACTGCAAGTACTTTGTATCTCATAATAAAAAATTAGGCTTAAGAACAAGGAATTATCAAAAAAGCCAAACATTCCTTTGAATTCGACATTATTTGACTTATAAATTAAAAAAGGATTCCTGAATCTTCTCCTCCAATAAGAGTTTGAAATCCTTTGAGACACTACTTTTAACGCATATGGTAAATCTTATAATTTAAATTCATCTTTTTATTTTTTATTTTTTTTTTTAGATAAAATAATTGTATCTCTTATGTTAGAATTGTAACTAAATTTGTGGAGGAAGCGGGGTGGGTTTTTTTTTTTAACTCCTTAAGGTTTTTCTACTTTATTTAATATTTTTATTGTATTTATTTTCATTCAAATATTTCGTCTTGAAAAGAAAACAAATCTAAATTGTACTTTGAGCTTTAATATAATTAATTTTATTTGAATATCTAATAAATTGTATTTTATTTATTATCAGTTTATTTATAGTTGATTCGCCGAAGATATTGATTATATTTAATTTCAATTAAATCATTTATACATAACTTCATGCCCATGATTCTATCAGAAAATAAGACGCGTTGTTTTAATTCTCTTAAATGTGCTTTGATTACTGTGTACATGAACCTTTCTAATGGAGATCAATCCCATGAAGTCACAACATTATTTAAAAATGTAAATTTCGTAGTACTGAACCATTAATTTATTTCTCTCCATCTCGAAAACTAAACGGGTATTAAACAAAATCCTTCTTTTTAAGTTTCAACTATGGAAAAAATCACATGATGAGGTAATTAATGAACCTATGAAAAATGTTTGAATTCCAGGACAACAATGTAATCTATTGTTGGAAATCGGGCAAAAAAAATATTTTAAAAAAATTGCTATAATTCAGGAAAAATTTGCATGATTATTAAATTGGTATCATAAGAAAGACATTTTTTTAAATTTCAAAATCGTAGTTATTATTTTTGTGATATAATATTTTTGGAAGTTATTGTGAAAAAAACTCGAAAATTCAGGTTAATTTTTAAATTGAAATTGTAATAAAAAATCTAAAAAAATCGTTCCGAACTGCACATTTCCGTCCTCTAAAATATATATCTGCCAACTTTTTTAGCTTTACGTCCAACAGTCTAGCTTGTAGAACGCCAACACGCATACATACATTCGTCTATTATTAGTAGTCTAAATAAATTAATAACTTTTAAGCCTAAGAATACTATATAATATATGCTTATGAATTATTTTTCTTGTTTTTACCGTCCAAATTTTGAATAATTGATATTTGATGAGTGAAAACAAGAAAATTTCCTTCTTTGTGACAATATCTGTTTACTTTTGCATTACACAGCCAGAACACCAAACAACATCAAATTTTTGGACTATAAATAGCTTCGTAAAATTCAACAGAGTAATATGTTGTCACATTCTTGCATCGAATTCTTTTGATTCTCAAAATGTCACATTCTTGTGTTTCGTATCCTATAGTTTAACCTTTAACTACATATTTTAATGGCATCAGAATGTACATTAGTCATGTGACTGTGACTTCAGAAGAATTCCATTTGGCACAAGTTTTTATTTTGACTTTCATTTTGACCTCGGCTTCACATGGATATTATTATGTCTTCTGGCTCCTTGATTATTAAAGCTTCCACTGTGCAAACCTTCTCAATGTTTTTTCATTTTATTTATTTATTTGCTATTCAGTTTTGCATTGTATTGCAGGTAAAGCTGTAGTTTTTAATAATTTAATTGAATTCTGGTAAATTATGCTAATAACAATGCACAAGCGTACGAAAGCGCTTTTACATAATCTTTTTCGCATTCGTCACACAACCACTATTTTCTCTTTTTATTCATTCTTTCCCCCTTCTTAATCATTCATTTGGTTCTCATGATATATTTCGAAATCAAACACTGAATTTCTAGAAAGGCGTTCCCCAAAAAACAATTGAATCACTCAAGGTTAACAGAAAATTAGGACTTATTTCCGCAAGTTTCGTTTTACAAAACAAGTACGAAAATAGTATCCATCATCAGGGTAGTTCCAAGTTAAAAGGATATGCTAAAAATACATAACATACTACGTTACTACGATATACGTACGATACTACTGTACATGTTCCTCAAGATAACTTCAAATAATAATTGCTGTATACGTTTCTCTTGAAAATATTTAAATTCATATTATTAAGTTAAAAAATTTTATTAATGGTAGGACCCAAAAAATTAATTTTTCAATTTTATTGTGATAAAATTCACAGAGAAAGTATTTGCATGATTAGGAAATACATAATATGCAATATCTGGAAATAAATCTTGTATTTTCAGAGAAAATATTTAGATGCGAATCATATATTGATTACATAATATTTTTCAATCTTAATTACATATGAATTGGTCATTAAATGTTTTTAAAAAATCATGAATGCACTTAGTTTAACATGTTATTCGAAACGATATGATATATTATAGTATTCATTTTAGTTGATGATATTTATGAACTTGCACTCAGTTTTGCTATGGTGAAATCGGATCCAAGTTGGCGCTGTATGATATTATGAACATGATAGATATAAAGTAGCTCTAATCGTTAGTTATAAAAAAAAATGCTTTTTTTGTGTGTAAAATCGCGTGTTTTTGTTTCATCAAATTTCTATAAACTTAAAAAGCAAAACCTTATCTCAGTATAAAATTTTCTCACCCTAATATCAGACAATCACAATGAGTCCTGACACTCGTCATCTCCAAATTTCATCGAAGACGGCAACTTCAAAGTATAGACAGTAAAGCACTGTGAAGTCTCTCCTTACCGGGGATAAGCCCCTGCCGGGGCTAGGTGCCCCGTCAACCCAACCATCAAGAAGTATAAAATTTAATCCAAATCGTTAGAGTAGTTTCTCAGAAACACGAAATATTATTATATATATATATATATATATATATATATATATATATATATATATATACAAACATACAAGAATTTCTTGTTTGAAGTTATAAGCTCGAAACTGAGGAAGATCAAAAATTAAATTTTAAAACTTTAAAAAACGTTATGACGTAATTACACAGCTTTTTGCAACTTTTTTTAAAAAATAATGTTTGTTTTTTCAAATTTAGGTGCGTACATATAAATTTTTCCCTGGTGGATAGACATGAAATTTTATATTACCATGTTTAATAAGCATTGTTACTCTGTTTTAAACCATTTTTATTTACTTCTGCTCTGTAATGGACATTCCAAGATCCAAATTTACAGTAAAAAATTGCATTTTTCAGATATTAAACATTGTGACATTTTACATATTAAAAATTATGACATTTATTAAGAATTCTTAAGGAATATTAAAATGAAAATATGCTCATAAAAATTATTGCACATTCCTCATGTATAATACTGATTTTGGTGCGATTTCGTTAAAAATTTCGTTTTTTTGTTGTTGTTTTTTGTTGTTGTTGTTGTTGTTGAACTTACCGATTTCTAATCACGGACTTGAAAATGAGCTCATTACAATACATGTTCCTATTGTCTATTAAAGAGCTAAGAAATAGATATTTTTAGATTTATTTATGATTAAAACAACATAATCTAATGGCTTGTATTGTATTTTAATTTGAAAAAACTTTATTCACAGCTAAAATTTCGAAAATTTCTGTTATCCAACACCTCACGTGTGTGCGTGTGCGTGTGCGTGCGCGTGTGCGTGTGTATGCGCGTGCGCGTGTGTTCGGCACATATATTCTTAAGAAGATGGAAATGTGCACCTCAGAATGTTTTTTTGGTTTTTTTAATTAAATTTTAATTAATCACAATTTTTCATTATAATTTCCGAAGTGGTAAATGAACAAAAAGGGTTTTGACAAGATTGTTAAATAAAAGGGATATGGCAGTAGCTATGAGCACTACAAAATTTAAGGATAATGCTGTCAAATTTTGAAACATAACCAAGAACAAATGTCTTTAGACAATTTTCTTTTAAAACTGCTTGCATTATATATATTATATATTAAATTTGGATATTTTTTTCAGAATGGAAAGAAGCACTCTCCTATTTTACATGAATTCCTATATGAAAAATTGTTTCGCATTATGGGAACGAATTATGCTCATTAAACGAAGTTCCGCTGCATATTCAATTTTTGTCACTCATCAAAATAAAAACAAAACGCATCTTCTTGTGTAAGCATTCTATAAATCCTTCCTCTCTTTCCAATAAATCATTCGTTTGGTTCTCTAGGTATTTTGTCTCCTACCATGCATCTAAAACACAAAACACGCCGTCTTATGTAAATATGCTGGAGAGTAAAGGGAAACACACTGTTGCTGTTTCTAAAAGCTTCATCCTTTGAATTCTAAAAAGTTAAGCAAAGCAATGGCCCATTTCGACACGGTTTACAAGAAAGAAGAATTTAAAAGGAAATTTATATAATTATCAGCTAGAGAAACGACAAATTATTTGATTTAAATTTGATTTTCTTGATTCTATTCTGAGAAGCAATGCTCTAGTCTCAATAACTTTCAGTTGTTTATAAGTTTACACGAATGACTTCTAGTAGACAATAGTTTGACAAGAAAATTTGGCACTAGAACGCTTTCTCTAAATGCTGATTGTCCTCTTCTTTATTTGATATTGAAATTTAAAATTCGTTAGAATAGGTAACAAAAATGCCAAATCGCCCATTTCTAACTCGTCTGCATTAGTAAATAACTTGTTCGTTGAATTTATGTTGGCGATGAAGACTAGTTGGCAAGGTGTTTTGGCGCCAAGAGAACTTTAGCAAAAGTCATTTGAAGAGTTATCGCTTGCAATACAGAATAATGCACTTTAATTTTGCCAAGGACTGCCAGATTTTTTCGTTATCAATATTGCAGTCATTTTTTTTTTTGCACTATAGTTAGAGATAGAATGACTTGGCATATCTGTGATTCTAATTTATCATTTTTTTCCGATTACATTTTGATGCATAAAATCAATTAAAATTTATTTAGAAATTAAATTAATTCCATTAACTTAAAAAGAATGAAAGGAGATTCGAATCTTTAGACTGAAATACCATTGTACAATTACTTGCAGTTTAGATTCGATTTTTTTTAATATCATTTTTACAAATTTACTCTTAGTTACAGCAATTATAATGGGCAGGGGAAAAAATTATTAATATTGCCGTAACACATATGTTATAAAAGCAGTAACTACAACAATGCAAAATGCTTTTATAAAATACATTTAAATATGAAATAAAAATTTATTATTAAAATCACCAAAAATTAAATTTATGGTATACGATTAAATCTGCAGATAAATTTTTTTTAATAACATATAAGAAATAAATCGTTCCAAACAGATTATACAGCCTTAAGAGCTCATAATTCGAACAAAAAATACATATATTACTATCAGTTTTTGAAAAAAAAAAAAACTGCTTAGTTAATGAAACTCTAGTAAAATTTTCAAGTTTAAAAAACAGCATAAGTAAAAATAAAGAAAAGAAAACAATAGAAATAATTTTTTTTCACGATGACTTTTTAAACTATATGAAATGATCTACCACTAGAAAATAATTCCACCACAAGATAAAAATTATTTTATCAAATAAATTTTTATAAATATTTGAAGTTGTCTTTAATGACTTTTTTCTCAAAATTTCTCTATGCTTTGAAATGAGAGTGAATCTAAAAAATGACTAAATGAGACTAGTTAAAAATTTGAGATCAGCCCTCAAAAGGTTATGATATAATGCATTCATTAAATATCATTGAATTAATTTTGGGAATTCATTATCCGTGAATCAATCATCGAAAAAAATTCATTCTTCCGAAAATGCATTTAAAATTCCACTTGCACATAAGATTAAAAACAAATGCTGTTTTTAAGTTTTTTAACAAGCGTAATAAGCAAGCAGTCACTGAGTAGATTGAAAATTAATATTAACATTTAAGACATCATATTTGGGAAATTATACGATGAGCATAATATAAATCATTTTTTAAGCATAAGTCATTCATCAAATATTTTTTGTTCAAAATACCACTATTCCAGAGATTATTTTGTTTTGCGAGTTAGAACACTATAAATATAACAGTTTCAATCTTATACAATTAAAAATAAAGAATGTTTTATAATCTACAAGGTTTTGGCTTCATTTTTAGATCATGAAATAAAATTTGAATCCAGGATAAAACGCCTTTTCAATCTTCATGGATACCTTAAATTTCAATAAAAATGGTTTTTGTGCACAATATTACCCAAAGTTAAGGAAAATGTCAGAATTTCTATTGATTACTATTTAAAAATCTAATTAAAAATTTGAAAATCCTTTCTTGATAAATATTTGTTACTCAAGAAGAAATTTTATTCCATACTTCGTAGTTCTAGTCCAACGATCTTATAAAGCTTTTCGAACAATTTTTACATCATGCAGGATGCATCACATCATTCATAGACATTATTACAATGCAAACATTGTAATAGATATCTCAGATATAACCATCATTTTCGAAATATCATAACATAAACATTATCATAATAATATAATGAACCTATAATATAATGAAAATTATGGAAGATTGGGCAGAAAAATATAAAAATTTAAACACAAATAAATGTTTGTGTGTACACAAATAAACGTTAAAACACAAATAAATATATCATGTTTGAATACAGAAAAGAATTATTTTCTAGGAATTAGATTAAATGGGAAGATAAATTAATTTTGACCTTAATTTGTCGTTTAAACCACACTTAAACGATAATTAAGTTATGTTACTTAAAATAATAAAACTAAATGAAAAAATAAGAAGACTGACGAAGGTTACTTGAGTATTTACTTCCTTTATAACTAAAGAAATATATAAAAATATGCTTGAAAAAATTATAACATTTGGATCTATTATTTGGTTTGCTGGAAAAGTTAGGCAAATAAATAAATACAAACTAAACCTTTTGAATTAAACTTCATCAAACAATAAAGAGAATCCAATATGTATTTTATTGAAGTTTATTCTTCTGTTGAACGATTTAATTCAATATGTGATACAAACCTTCAATTTTCACTTGAAGATAACATATTAAAATCCATTTGTTTATTGAATTTTAAAATTATAACATTTACATATGAATAAATTAACTGAAAAACATTTGATTTTTTACAGATTTAATCCAAAATATGGCACTGATCTACAACTAAAGATTACAAAATTCCAAAAATCAATTCATATACATTTATACTTTTGGTTATCACGTTATATTACTTTGTTGTCACGTTGTATTTGGTATTCCGTTCGGTTAACACACGAGAGTAGACAAATCAATATATACTTTATCCGATGATGATAGACATATAAATATATAATTTTACCAAACTAAAAATAAAAATCGTTACATGTAGAAATTTACTTATTTACGTTAGCGTTTTTGAGTTATCGAAATAAATAGTACTCTATCGAAAATAAATAGGATATTAATTAATGGAGAATATAATTTATCAACACAATTAAGAAAAGTATCCTCACGAAATTTATACAGTTTACTTCGTATAGAAACTTAAAATGAAGTTAATAGCTCATTTTCTACCTGAGCATAAACTTAGGGAGAAATGAAGCAAAAAACGTAACTAGCTCTTTAGCATTCTGAACCGGAACAAAAGATGAATCATTTTTCTCAATACTTCTAGGGAGACTGTTTCTGTTCTTAGAAGAAATTCGAATTGACTGAGTGTGATGATAATGAAGCCCATTACACTAATTAACACTATGAGCCATCTATAATCACAAAACTTTTACAAAGTGGATAATTATAGGAAAGGTCTTTAGGCAAAATAAGAACAATTAGTGATGTTTCAAAAATTAGTTCCAAAAATTAGAGAGCGTTTCGAGTTAAGAGTTAATCATCAGTCGTTTGGAAAGTGAAGTTCTGAAAAAAAATGTGAATGAATTCAAATTATAAGGAAGATTACGGAAATATTAGCAAATTGATTGTGTTTTGTATGTAGATTAAGGTTGTTGAATTTGGAATAATAAAATATTCTTAATGTACCGGTATAAATAATTATTATAAAAAAACTAGGAAGGGTAGTTTATTCTAAACTTTCCTTCATATGACTTTTTAAAGATGTTAACCTCTTATATAAAATAAAACGCAGTAAATGTCATCCGTACTCAGTATTATTTTCAGAGACCCGCACATGAGAGTTTTGTTCTTCGTAACATTCCCCGTTTCCCAGCACTGGGAAGACATTTACAGCCAGCTGTGTCGTGACTGTTACTTACTAAACCCCTCGAGATAGCCATTTGGTGCATCTTTTCACCTGGGTGGTCTCGCATCTGTTCATTAGCGACTACAGTGAAAGACCACATGTGGAATTCTGCGTCCCAGAGGTATTGATAGAGGTATTGATCTTCAAAGAGAAAGGGTGTCCAAACATCTGGATGCTAGATGT
Organism: Argiope bruennichi; assembly: GCF_947563725.1. Taxonomy (NCBI): domain Eukaryota; kingdom Metazoa; phylum Arthropoda; class Arachnida; order Araneae; family Araneidae; genus Argiope; species Argiope bruennichi. The sequence goes on from NC_079155.1 coordinate 48,015,802, forward strand.
TTCTCATTGTGAAAGGACCTTCCCACGATCCACTGGCGCCGCTGAGAGAGCGTATTGTTGAACCCCGATTGGCCAAAAGAGAGCTCCAATGACCAATGTAAATTAAGAGGCGGAGATTGTCGCCGAAATAAAGTGCGCAGATTTTTTTTTTAGGAGGAGAGAAGAAACGAATTGCAGGTGGACTATTGGACTACGCCCACGAGTTCGGAGTTCGAGAACCAACTGAGTTTCAAGAAAGCCTTCGACTTTGATTGTTGCGTCTCCTACTACAGGTGTAAATAACTATTTATTTAACCAAGATTAGAACAAGTTGTTCTTTTGTATATATAGGGCTGTAAAATAAGGAATTGTCTGGAAATTCTGCTTCGTTATTTGATCAGTCTAGATCAAGACATTACAATAGTTAAGAAAGTCGAACAAACATTTTGGGTCCTGTTTTTGTAGACCGATTTAAACCAAAATTTGATACAAGATTATATTTTTACCCATTTGCACTCGAGAGGTGACTCATGGTCACCAACTGGAACTTTACCGGAAAAGTTTCTAGAACTAATTATATATAATATTATATACAATGTTGTAAGAAAAATACAGGGTGATGTTTTATTAAAATTAAATTACACCTTGTAGTTTATACTTCTTAACAATGAAATGAGTTTTTATATTCTGTTAATAATCCAGAAACCTTCCTTTCCTGAGTGAAAAGGGTTAATAACAAGATCATATACCAAATCTCATTTATTTAAATCATTAGGTATTTTAATTAACATATTTCATTCAAAAAACAAATCGGTATATTAATACATCCTTTGACAAAATTTAATAAGAATCTATAATTTCGATGCAAGATCGTGTATCGAATTCCATTTATATAAGTCATTGCGTTTTTTACTTATCATGTACGTTATGAAAAAGAACAAACCAACAGATGGCCATTTCCTTGATAGGTTTGTTTCAAAACGCAATACAGTTGCTAAAACTGTGTACCATATTTAATCACTTCAGATGCTAAAACCGCGTGCCAAATTTTATCCATCTAGTTTTTTTATTTTATATTTGTATTCATCAATTTTCGGATAGCCAAACTTCATGTGACTGGAGTTTAGTTTAGTTCAGTTATATTAACGTCCCGTTTTAAAGCAACACTAGGGCTATTTTGGGACAGACCTCGTAATTTTGAACCTCCGTCAGAGGACGAGAACGACACCTGTGCTGGCACCCCCTCTCCACACCACACCAGAGGGAGGACGTTTGGTCTGGACGTCTTAACGTGCACCCCCTTACACAACGGTTTTTCGGTATAATCGAGTCTCGAACCTGAAACCCTCCAGTTTCGAAGCCGAGACCTTACCACCAAGCCACCGCGGCCCTTCATGTGACTGGAATTCATTTAAAATTTCATAAAATTTTCATATACGAAATTTCATCCGTTTAGATTAGAGCATTTTTGAATTGCCTTGCTTACAAATGGACATAACGAAAATGTGTTTTTCAGATTCAGAGTACCGAAATATTCGATAAAATCGCAAATTTCTAATATTTGACGATTACAAGTCTTTGCTTTTATGCGTTTTCCAAATACAAGAAAATAAAAAGTAGCACGATTTCTTAAATAAACTAAAAGAAATCGTGCTACTTTTTATTTTCTTGTATTCAGACCGCATAAAAGCAAAGACTTGTAATCGTAATTTTTGTATTACAGTATTTTTTATTTATTATTTTGAAGATAAATAATTTTCAAAATAATAACTGACTTTTACGCTTTAAAATAGTAAAAATAACTTAAAAGCAGTGTCATCAATCAAAATTAAGTAAATTAGTTTCCCCGCTCACTTTCTTTAAGCGTAATTAACTTCTTAATGGTCAAGCCTTTTTGCCATAGGGGTAACAAATTCTTACAAATTTTGTTACCCCTGTTTCTTAAAAGGCTGCTATTTTCATAAACTGAAAAAATAAGTTTTGAGAAAATATTACATCAATATTTCAAAATAATGTTGAATAAAATCCTTTTTAAGATAATAGTATAAATCATTTATCGTGCGTAAACTCTTTTTCGTTTAAAATTTTTGATATATTTCTTAAATGGCCGCTGTGAAAGTTTTCTGCTTAGCTCGTATCTGTGAGAAAAGTCATGCTTAAAGAAAAAAATATTAATAAATCCTCAATTTTATTTCTTTAAAAAATCGAAAGATATATAAAGAGAGATGTTTTGCTTTTATTTTATTAGGTTCGAAAAAAATATTTTAAAAAAAATCCATTGATGACCTAACCTGTTTTGTAACAATTTGTAGAGCCACTAAAAAATTAAGATAACTTTGATTTCCAAATTCATATCAACCCATACTGCAGATTACCCAAATATGATGTTTTATGCACTGATTCTATTTTACTTTCACGTATGCATATTATAAAAAAAGTTTAATAATCACCAAAAAAAGTTTAACTCCAAATTTTCTTAAAGCTTTACGTTTAGTCCCTGTTTAGTTGCATAAAGGAGTGGTTTAAAGTTACTCGATAAAAAGAAGCCACACGGATTATGATCCGGCGAACATAGAGGTCAAACAATGGGTCCCTTGTGCCCAACCCACTTCTTCTTTGAGTCTGTAGCATCGAAGTGATATATATTATATAGTGATATATATATCCTCAATAGAAAAATATGCAGGGCCACATCATGCTTGAAACACATAACTTGCTGCATTCCGGCCGATCAAATATCTAGGTTTAGTTTAGTTATATTAACGTCCCGTTTGAAGCAACACTAGGGCTATTTTGGGACGGACCTCGTCATTTTGAACCGCGGTCAGATGACGACACCTGAGCTGGCACCCCCTCTCAAAACCACACCACACCAGCGGGAGGACGTTTGGCATGACGGATTTAACGTGCAACAGACCTCCTTACACGACGGTTCTTCGGTAGAATCGGGTCTCGAACCTGAAACCCTCCAGTTCCGAAGCCGAGACCTTACCACCAGGCCACCGCGGCCCCCCATCAAATATATAGGAGGACGTACTGAAGAAAGAAAGTTATGTTGCTTCATTCAGGCGTTAGGGAAGCAAATACAGCCACAAGAGATAATCTTCGTGGATTCTTGTCCAGGCGTTGACATTAAACCTCTGTTGAGATTTCTACTGTGCACTAGTATAGGGATTATTCATAGTTCACATGTGTGGATTGTGCTTGTTGACAATGCCTTCTTGATTGAGAACCTGCTTGCGTTTTTCGCGATTTCCCCTCATTAAAAGTGCTGTGTGACGCCATGTGTCTATTGCAATTCTTGTTCCTTTTCATATTGTCGGTGCAATATTAGAACAACTGGTACATTCGGATTTTGATTTGATTGCGTGTTTTATGCGATTTAGAAAAAGAGCATCATATTATTCTAATTGACAAAACAACTGACACTAAGTTATACGTCAACTACTATTCCTATTAACGCTACAAGCATTTGAAAACAAGTGGACATAACTGATTTACAGAAAAAGAAACAAGTATTTCAATAATATTTCTTTGATAATTGACTGCAAAACAAGCAGGTGCATCAACTTTCTCTTGAAATATGGAACTTTTTTTGTTAAACTCTTAGTATAGTCAAAAGAATCTAAGACAAATTTTGAATTTCTTCTCTTTGACCAACCCGATTTCAAAATTTGATGCAAGTTTTAATGAGAAATCATACACTAAATTTCATTAAAATTCATCGCATAGTGATTTCGAAATACAAGTGAATAACTAAATCGACGGGTAGTCAGTCATTTTGGAGGAAATGTATAGGTGAAGCGTATATCATAAAAAAAAGACTCATTGCGGTTTTAAATTACCAAGTTCACATGACTATGGATGGACATACAGATTCCATTTTCATAGATTTTAATCAGATCTGCAATTTTTGTGTAAAAAAATTCTCATTCCAAATATCATTTATAGATCATTATCGTTTTTGAATCAAGAGGTTATACATGAACATACTGTCAAACAGAGGCGAAATTGCATAGATTTTTGCCCCTCAGGGAGGTTTGAAATATCGAAATAGAATTTTTTTACTGTTGAAATATCTTCTGTCTGTATGTTTCCTAAATGAGAAAGAAAATTAATACAGTTAGTGCTTTCCATCGGAAACCGATCGAAATCGCATTCATGTGACTGTTCTTTTGTTCTGATGCGATAATATTTATATACTGATATATTACATAATTCAGCATATATAGAGTGATACAGGATTTAAAAAAAAACGTTCAAACTCTCTACAGAAATGACCGTTAGACCTACAGCTACTGCGTCTCATCGGCAGTTATTTCTTTCATAGAATTTTTAACAACTATTTTTAATAACTTTGGAACAAACTATTGTGCAAAAGTTTTTTAGATCGCTTTAAAATATAAAAAATAAACCTTCCAGTGATATCTGTTTCAATTCCATACAATTTTTTTCTCTACTTTTAATATTTTTTTATAAAATATTTAAGTATATTATATAACAATGCTTTTCATTGATTTAGCTACTGGATTTGCACTCACGAGCTTTTAGACAATGTCGCATCCCTTTTTATATAGATGTTCTTGTTATAATTAAGAGAAAATTCAAAAATTATAATTCCAAAATAAAAACACAAACCAAACCAAAAACATTGTACTTAGGGTTAAAGTTTCGAATGTTCTTTAATTTTTTTTTATAAAGATGCTGGAAAAACATACCTATAGATCCAAAACTTTCCACTCAAAAGCCTTACACTTCCTAACAAATTAAGAACCATAACAGTTACAGCTATGCATCTTAGACTACAGAAACTTACGAACTCAAAAGATACAATTAAATCGAAACTGAACGTCTATGGTAAATATTTCAACTATTTGGCAATGAATTTAGTTTATCAATAAATACTTTACTATTTCTAAATCTATAAATACAGGTAATTTTCCTATAATAATTCACTCATGTTTAAATGTGCCATTAAAATTGCAATTAAAATCACAAATTTAATTAAAAGCTTACTACTTTCTTAAAGCATCATGGAAGAGAATTTCCTCGATTTCAAATTCTGTTGGAACTTGAGGCAATCTTACCTGTGAGGCAGAAACTGGCGCGTCCTTCCAGATAAGTTGATTCCCCTGAGCTCCTCTGTCTAAAAGCCGCCTATCCAACCCGTAAACTAACTTTGGCATCTCGCAAGAGATAATAGAATTAACAACAAACGGTTTTGGGGCTTGGTAGGCTTTTGTTTAACCGCCGTGCTTAAGTAGAAAGTAGAATGTTATCACAAAGGAGAGCTGTGAGTCATTTAAAATTCGTTAAATGAATCAACTACCAGGAACTGCCATGAAAGGTTTTAGGAAGTATCTGTAGATTTGGAAGCAAAAATAAAACTGCAGAAGGGAGTCAAATGGCAAAGTAAACGGTATGGTGCTTGTCACCTAAATATCCCTTGTGTTACTCTCCGAGATACAATGCGCATGCGCTTAACATTATCTTCTTACATTGTGTTGAGATGTTGCATCTGGATTATTTATATTTCATACAAACTTTTCAATTTAAAAAGAGTATTATTTTTATTATTATGGCCATTCCAAGAAGAAAATTTAAATCAATTTGAACCAATAATCCACAACATTGTATAATGATATTTTAGATTCGAATAGTTTGTCTTATTTTTTAAACATTTTCATAAGTGCACAGCAAAAAAGTAAAACACAAAAGATCCAACGAAAGTGGTCTCTCCGAAACTTTCTTGCGTATTCCCAAATATAAGTACCTTCATAGACTTTAGCCAAGGCCATGAATCCAAAGGGGGCTCAGATACATATTTTCTTAGTTTCATACATGAGAATTGTGTGCTTCGTGGTATGGTTAAGGGATATAAATGTGTTTTTGACGCCTTTTTAATACTTATATACCAATTTTATCTAGATCTTCACTTTTTGTAGTTATTGCGTTAACTTCTGTTCTGATAGCAGAACAAAGGGACTTCCTCTGAATAGATTTCGCCCAAAATTTAATGTAAAGATAATTTAGCAAATTTCATGTATCCAATTGTTTTTGAGTTATCGTCTTCACAGACGGACAGATATAATTACATATATTTATTTATTTAAGACTCAGGGAGATAGAATGCAAATAGAAATTTGGAAATTCAACAAAATTTCGAGTTCGATTTTTTTTTGGGGGGGGGGGAGGGGGTGGTTGCTATATTTTTCTTTAAATTCCTCGTTTACGAAAAAATAATCGTCGAAACTCGCATGGGTATAAGCAGAGTTATTAAAACTATAAAAAGTATCGCTTTAAAACGTGCTTAAAAATATTTTTAAGAATTTATTGAAACGGTTAGATTAAATAAAGATTGTTCGGAAATAAAACTGGCATCACATGAAAACTACTCTTTAAAAAATTTAAGATGCAGTGAAAACAGTTCTACTGTTATAAAATACCGCTAAGAATTAATGAAAGAAGATAATAAGAGATATTAATATTTTAATTGAATTTTATTAAAAATCTAATATTTTAACGTCTTGAAATTCTTAAATGCAGATTCCACACAGATACCTTTCTAATAAAAATTATTTCAAACGCAGAGTCAGATCTTTTAATGACGTCAAGCCGAAATTCTTATGTTCCCCACCTTTCATAATATTTGCATACGCATATTATGTCTTTTAATTTGCATGTGGTGTGTAAAATGCTATCTATCGATCAATTTTTGATCTTTTTTTTTTCCCCACACAAAATTCTATTGTTTCATATATATTTAAATGAAACATGAGGTCATCATTACCAGTGGTTCTTTCTTTACGACTTTTTCAAAAATAAACTTTAATTATAACTTTTATAGGGGGGGGGGGGGAGAGAATGTCCATGCATCTTGGATAGAATTGAAACCAAAATTTGACAGAAAACAATTTTAATAGAAAGATCATAAATCCAATTTTATTTATTTACATCTTATTCTTTTTTAACAATCGCGTTTGCATGCATGAGCAATTACAGACCAAAAAACGATGAACCCTCGGACAGATTTGATTCAAAATTGGATAAAAATCTATACTTCAAATGCTAAATCTGTATTCCAACTTTTATCTTTCTAAATCTTTACGTTTAATGATTACTATGTTCATGTATTCTCGGACAACATGATAAAAATTCTTTGAACTGGTTTCGTTCAAAATCTAAGAGAAATCTACAAATTTGGTGCTAAGGCCAAGTATTGAATTTCATTCCTTTAGTTCAAAACGTTTTCGATCATCGTGTTCACTGACAAAGGAGCAGGCATATAAATATACAGATTTAACGACAAATATGGGTTTTTGGACTCGGCGAAATCTGAAAATCGACATTCGTCAAAATTTCAAATTTATATTTTTTTTCCCTTGACTTCTACAATACTTTATGTACTTCATATGGAAGAAAGTAGAAAGAAAAAATATCAAACGAAAAAACGTTTTTATAATCCCCATAATTCTTTATTCGAATCCGAAAACTTTTTTTCCCTCACTTCATCTTATATATTTGAGTGATAGCGATTTTTCACATTGAAATTCCTGTGAGAAAATGGTTTTGTACATATTTAAATCAGATCATTGATGTCTTATATATTAAGCATATATAATAAAAAATGGAGTTTTAAAATAATTGCATTGAGTGCTTAAAATCAGTAAATGTAGGAAATCAGTATATGTAACAAACCGTGATCGAGCATATTTTAGATAACGGTTAAAATGAATTTATCGGACATTTCGTCGAAAATCAATATATTTTCTTTCTAGTAGAAAACTTGTCTAAAGAGATTCATTGTCATCTCATTAATTATCCATGTATAAAATATTGATAATATACCCCTTTAAAGACTAACTTGATCTCTCGGAATATTGGTTTTCCTGATTGTTAAACCGTTAATATGGGGACTACTTAAATTTTATCCTTTAATTCGATAATCCAGATAAATACGAATTTAATGGAATCAGTCAGGTACAAAGTACTGCACGAACAAATTGAAAAGTGTATACGTTTCGGTCAATGTGTTTAACTTATTATTAATAACCGGTGGTTGTAATAAATTGATTACTCATTTTGACGTTTGTAATTAATAATAACCGATTGATTATATTATATTCATTCACTGAACTACGTAATTTTAAACGATAACCCACAGACGATAATTCAATGATCATTAAGTCACAAAACTTTATGAAAAAGTTATTTTTTCTTATTATATACTAGCCGCCTTTGGCGACCAGCCGGTTCGCCAATCTTAATGCTCGCTAAAATTTTAATAATTAAATATTTTATGTAATTCCTACTTTAATAGCTTCTTCATCAAATATTTTAAAGCTTCAAATTTTGATAGTCATGTAATTCACTCATAATAATATGAAGTCCTTCAGCCATAACATAATATGCATCTCTCTCATTTTCTGTTAGTTCCGGTAGAATTTATGCTTACAATTAAAATGGAAATGACTAAACTGCAATTAATATAATAATATTTTTTACTGAAACAAAGCATTTTTTTAATAATATGATTACTGATAATAGAGTCACTGAGCGTTTAAACTTTATGGGCACTAAAGAATATCTTTCTTAAGTTATGTAATATCTCAAGAATTCGTCAACAAAATTTTCTCAGATTCATCATGAACAGATCGATTAATTAACAATGCTTAATTTTAAATGCATCAAACTTTAAGAAAATAAAATGGATCATTTAAAATAATCGGTCAAAAACAGGTTTAAAAAACTACTTAAAAAACGATGTACTTAAAACTATAAGCATATACAAAAAAATATATAACTAACATAAATACAATTTAATTGCAAAAGCATGCAACGAATCTAAAAATAATTTAAATAATTGAAAACAGGTTAAAAAAATCTACTTAAAAAACGATGTACTTAAAACTATAAGCATATACAAAAAATATATATATAACATAAATACAATTTAATTGCAAAAGCATGGAACTAACCTAAAAAAAATTTTAATCATCCGTTGATAACGGTTGTCATGGCAACAATCAGAATGCGCATGCGTGAATTTTCTTCGCCAGCTCCGGTAACGCAAATGCGTGGATTTTTCTACGCCAGTTGGGGTAACGCTATGCAGATTATACATTTTTAATTTCCTTTATTCTGTGTTATTTTAATTCAAAAGTACTTCAGAATGAATCTGAAACATGGATTAATTAACAATGTTTAATTTTAAATGCATAAAACATTAAGAAAATAAACAGAATCGTTTGAAAGAATCCGCCGAAAAATGTTAACCCTAGCCTCATTACTGTTGGGAGAAAAAAAAGCTGTAGCCTTACTCATTTGACGGTGGGGAAAATGGAAGATTTTTTTTGGCGGGAAAGTTAGTTTTTAATTAATAATTAAAATTTCAAAAAAAGGGACCCCAGGTGCACATTTCCGACCTCTAAGGTACACATGTACCAAATTTGATAGCTGTATGTCAAATGACCTGGCCTGTAGAGCGCCAACACACACACACACACACACATTGAGCTTTATTATAAGTATAGATTTTTGCAGTTCACATAAATTTATATCTTTGTCATTCAGTCTATCTTTTTCTCTGAATAGAACATACTTGATTCATGTAGAAAGTAATTGTAGTCCGATTTAAACCAGCTACAGTACTAGAACCAACTGTTCGTTACTTTCTCTAATATATGCGTTATTGTTTCTTTTCCCGGCATAAAATTGTAGAATACCAGAAATGCTCAGATTTTTATTTTTAGAGTTCCAAAAATTTACTTTTTATAAGTAGTAGAGAAATAAAAACCTAGTATGATTTTTGAATTTTTGAACATCTTTTAGTCAACTGACTGAAAATCAAAATCTGATATAGAGGTACATTTTTAATAAGATTACATATTAAATCTCATTTATCTGAATCATTGCGTTCTTCAGCCATTGATTTTACATAAATATTAAATTACAGAGCGGCAGAGGGTCAACCTCCATTAAGGCTTGGTTTAAAATTTTACATATAGATATTTTATATACTAGATCGGCATACCAAGTTTCATTCATCTTGTTCCTTACTTTTTGTAGTTGTTGTGTTCGCTTTTACTTGGAAGGAAAGACAGACATCTTATGAATTTAATTCTTCCAAAATTTAATAGTCTACAGTATTTTGGTATCAATTAATTAATAAATGGGTACTTTTTCGTTAGCCGGGCGCAGATGTCGCCAATTGTGAACCAAACGCGAATTTGGCGTAAGAAATTTGGTGGAATTCTACATTATTTGGCGATTTTTCGATTGCTCTTGGCTAACGAATTGTGAACCAAACGCGAATTTGGCGTAAGAAATTTGGCGGAATTCTACATTATTTGGCGATTTTTCGATTGCTCTTGGCTAACGGATTGTGAACCAAACGCGAATTTGGCGTAAGAAATTTGGCGAATTGTACATTATTTGGCGATTTTTCGCCTGCGCCCGGCTAACAGAAAAGTACCGTTTATTGTACAATTTAATGTAAAACAGTTAATACAGCAGTTTAGTGTACAATTTAGTATAAAGAACTATGTAGCAAATTTTATCCGTCTAGTTTAAAGCGTTTTTAAGTATTACATTCAAGACAGAAAAATACAATTCCAAAAATGGGTCTTTCGAACTTGATGGGGGGGGGTAAAAAACAGAGGGTCAAAATCCCAAATTCAAATTTTTTGATTACAATATTTTCTCTATACTTCATAAATAAGGAAGTAGAAATTATGTTGTAAAACAGAATGATAATTAACAGGAATATTTATCTTTCTGCAATTTTGAAATGATTGGCAAGTTTTGTTAACTATTCAGCTATTTACTAAAGTTTCACTTATTACATAAGAGTGCTCTTAAAATTCTTGAGAAAACCTTATCTTGAAATCTGAAGCCATGGTATCCATTTTAAAGTATCTAAACTTCATGACAGCTTGCCTTTTAAAGCTGTCTCACTCTTTAAAACTATCACTTCAGTTAGACAAGCGATCTTCTCGGTAGAAGACATTAAATGCAATTTCCATGTGAATTTATAATGCTTTTAACTACTTTTTGATTGGAAGATTTCACGATTCGCTGACAGAAAAGTCCCAGATCGGTGGAAAGGTAATTAATCTGAAATGAAACGTCGTGCTTTGAAAACTTTGGCAATGGAATAGTTTAAGAACTATCCAACAAACTGCATTTTAATTATAATTTACGATGCATAGACATATTTAATGGACAGTAAGTCCAAGGAGTATTCCTGCATCTACTTCTTCAAGAATCAGTTAAAATAAAGGGTTATTTCTATCTTTATTAAAAACATAAAATGAATCGTCGAGGTGACAAATTTGATTTTAACATTGACTAACTAAAACTGGAACTTCATGAAGATGCGAAGGAAAAAAATATCATCCAATAATTTCATCCCAAAATGGGGAATCGAAAAATTCAACTTCATTTTGCACTAGCCGCTTTCAGCGACTTGTTGGTTCGCCATGATTGATGACTGCTGAAATTTCCAATTAAAAATTTATGATGTTTTCTTTTAATGGATTCCTCATTTAAGTATTTTTAAACCTCAAATATTTATAGATATGATAATATGTACTTTTTAGAAATTCTGTACTGCTATATTCATTGGCCTATGCACCCCCCCCCCGAATTTCTTATGACCTTGCCAAAAATTTGAACTTTAATTTGAACGAAAGTGGTTAAATTCAGCTAATATTTAAAAAAAAAACATTTATCTTTGAAACTAATTTAAAATGGGCGCGATTAGAAATTAAAAGTAATGAAATAATAAAAATAATTAAGTTAAAATTAATAGTAAGAAAAGAAATTTTAAAAAGTTTATAAAACGCTTACTTAAACTGAAATGCAATCGTCATTGAAAAATAAGCTGAATATTCATATATTCATTGCAAACAACAATAAAAATAATTATTTTTTAAAAAAATGGTGAAGTTAATGTTCTAAAAATCTATCTTTGCAGATTAATTAAGAATATACAAAAAATTTTGCAAAGCAATAAAATCACTACCGTTAAAAAATTTGGCATTATTGGGAAAAAATTTTGATTTAAGATTGTTTAAAAATTATTTGTGTGTTATAAAATTTTGGAAAGTTGTCACGGGAAAAAGAGAAGATCCCGTTTAATATTTAATTAATTAAAATTCCAAAAGAAATTGCTCCATGCTGCATATTTTTTCCTTTCAAAATATATCCGTGATACATTTGTTAGCTGTAGGTCTAACAATCTATGCTGTATTTCATCAGCAGACATACATTGCTCTTTTTTAATAGCAGAGATTTGTAATCGGAAGAATTACATTTTATCATATTTTATAGTTTATTTTTATGTCCTTTTTCCTCTTTATAATGGGATTCATCTACTGGTAGCAAGGTCCATCAAGAGAGAAGGGGGGATAAAGTTCCAAGGCAAAGAAGGAGGGATATTGGAGAGATAATGGCTGTGGATCAGACATGTGTGCCAATGCTTGTCCTGGAACTCAGCTATTACCTCAGTGGTCTTAGTGGCTAAATCCTGAGTATGAGACCTGCTTACATTCTGTTCAACATCTAAAGCTATAAAATTAAACTTAGTCTCTCTGAAATGGTGAATAAAAGCAGAGAGGTTAATATTAATTAACATAATATCTTAGTAATTTGATTTCATTGAAAACTAGCGTGGATATTTTTATCCTTTTTATTACATTTTTCAGTAGTAGGTTGCGTTTTCTGAATAGCTACGTTGCTCATTTAAGAGAATCGAACATAAAATTAGAATCTTTTCTCGTTTATTAGCTGGGTCCAATAGACAATCCGGTTCTACAGTTTTGATATCGAGACCACATACTAAATTTCCTTAACTTTGCTTGCTATTTATTTATTTTTTTAGTTATCGTGTTTAGATTCCCAAGAATAGACTATAAACACATATTATTGATTTTCATATTATAGATTAAGCATATTATCAATTTGCTCCAAAATTTTAAACCGTTCTTTAAATTTGGAGTAGAATGCAAATTTGATCATTGCGCCTTTAGATTATTGTGTTCGTGGATACGATGGGAAAGCAGACATAACTCCAATTTAATTAAAACAGTTTTTTTTATGAAACTCTTTTATGAGTGCATAAAAGGAAGTACTTTTAATACACTTATTTATATTATTAAAAATTCATTAAAGCTCAAATCATTAAAACTTTATTTTACTTTCTGGTTTTTAATTTATGATTTATAATAATAACCATTAGGAGTGCTATTTTAGCACTAAGTACAATCAGCAAAATAAAATTTGTAACAACTCTTGTTTTTTCGGGTATGAAGTATACAAAGAGAAAACACTGTAAACATGAAATTTTGATGAATGTCCATGTTTCATACCTCTCTAATTCAGACAAACACGTTTTTGAGAATTATGTCTATTTGTAAGTGCAATAATTCCAGAACCATTTAAGCTAGATGGATGGAATTTGAAATGTGGTTTTTGCACAAAATTTGTAGGTTTCTATCAAATGTTTAACGACGTGAATTTATAGGAAGTCTGCCTGCCCGAGTGCAAGTTAACATTACTGCAAAACGCGCCGAGCAAGATAAATAAAATTTGGTACACAGTTTTAGAATCTAAAATGTATATATATTTCAAATTCTGAATCAAATCTATCGTCACGTTGACAGTCTCAGTTAGTATATTTCCAGGCATGTAAACACAAAGACTTGTACAAATGAAATTTAGGGTGAAATTAAAATTATATGTCAAATTATTAAAAAAAAATTATAGTTATAAGTGTGTAAACTTTTATCTAGAGAAAAAATGGAATTCAAAATGAATATTCCATATTCTTCACTGAACTAAGAAGTGCAAAACGCTCATGTGGGGAATTGAGAACTTTCGATATTCATGGCCTAGCCGTAGGTTCACATTTTTTTATTTAGAGGGGAAAGGAAGTGGAACATTTTCATTAATAAGTAAATAAAATAAGGTAATATATTAATAAAAAAGTAATAAATTAATAAAAATTTCGAAAATATCACTGTCTTTAGCTTAGCATGAACATGTTGTATTCTCAAGTATGGAAAATTTATATTAGAACATTTGAAATTAGATACGCTTGTAATGATAATATGTTGCCAACACAGGTCAACAACCAAACGGTTTTTGTAGTAAAATGGTCATAGAATTTTCTGTCACTATTCCATATGTTTATCTGCATAAAATATAAGCAGATAATACTAGTGGTCAAATGAAAAGTCTTTAAATAATAAAAGTAATTAAACAATAACTAAAAAAAACATCGGAATTCTAAAAAATTAATAGTTCTAGAAAAAAAAAATTTGACACGAGTGTCAACAGATTAAATCTGCAAACAGAATTTAAGACTGAAATAGATAATTTTTTTTTTTTTTACTGAGATCTATAGTTTTTATGTCGAATTTAAACATTTTAATTGTAGAAATTAATGAACATTATACAAAATGTCGCATTAAAATCCACAGCTCAGGTAGATGGAATTCAGAGCAATAGATTATGCCATCAAAGTGGATGAGTCATGTCAGTGCGTTTTGCACTAAATGGATCGAAATTTCCAGGAAAATGGTTATTTGATGTTGATGCCTACGCGGATAACGAGACATTCTTTCAACTGAGAGTCATTATGTAAATCTACATCAAGGATAATGATCGAAATCAGCTATCAATCACATGATGTTGTTCATCTTCTTGATTACGTTCATTTCCTTTAAAATTATGCAGTTCTTGCGCACAAGCTACGGATCAGCAAAAGCATTTCTATAGCGGTTGCAAGATGTTTGGCTGAATTGAGCACTTTAATAATATATATATATATATATATATATATATATATATATATATATATATATATATATATATATATATATATATATATATATATATATATAATTCTAAGATAAAACTTTTTTTAAAACTTTTTCTGAATTTTCTTGGTTCTTACTGTTTCATGATTCTTCAGGTAGTTTAATTCAATTTAGCTCAAATAATACCTGTATTTCCTTGCATACGAAATATATAAAAATAAAGTAGTGTTATCATGAAGAAATTAAGCCATTAAGCCTCGAGATTTTGACAAATTTCCATATTTCAGACTTCCTTCAGTTTGAAAAGAACATTTTTGTAATTTTGTCAGTTCGTCTGTTAACATGTTAACTCAAATACGCTTTCAGCTACATGGATAAAATTTTGTATTTTATCTTCACACCAAATTTGAAGATATCTAATAAAGTTTAAAAGAAATCCATCTATCTAGCTGTACGAATATAAGTGAAGAGCTAACCGATAACTACATAATGTGAAGAGCCAAGTGGATTTAACTTGATGCACAGAATTAACATCTAATGGGTTGAATTTTGTTAAATTTTGATCCAAATCTGCCAATGAATAAACAGTGGTTTGGTCTATAATTCCGGCATGTGAATTCAATGACAAAAAATCGCAACGATTTAAATCAATTAAATTTCGCATGTGATCTTGTCTCTAAAATTGTGATGTATCTTTAATTTTATTTTTGATTTTCGCCAGACTTAATTTCAATCAATAAAAACAATATTTATCGGTTTTCTTTTCTACACTAGGGCCGCGGTAGTCTGGTGGTAAGAATCGTCGTGTAAGCGGGTCTGGTGCACGTTAAATCCGTCCGGGGTAAACATCCTCCCGTTGGTGTGGTGTTGAGAGGGGGTGACGGCTCATGTATCGTCCTCGTCATCTGAATGCGGTTCAAAATTAAGAGGTCCGTCCCAAAATAGCTGTAGTGTAGCTTTAAAAAATGGGACGTTAATATAACTAAACAAACTTTTCTACACTACTTTGCCGGAAACTTTTTCGTGCGGGGTTGTAAAAAATCGGGTACTGGTGGCGTTTGTGGATTTACTTAGATCCCCACTTTTATACGGAGGAAGAAGGGGGGGGATACTTTTATAATGGTGATTATACGAGAAAGTTTCGGGGAGATCTTCCTCGCTCGTAGGTTTGTTTTTTCCCCCATTTCTTGAAATATTTTCTGTTTATTTGTAATTCAAATTCATTGAACTACTGTTTTAACTTTCTCGTAAATGAAATATAGAAGAAGTATTGTAATTGTCAAAAAAAAAAAAAAATTGAACTCGGTATTCTGACGTATCTTAGCGTTTCAGACCTCCTTGAGTCCGCAAAAACACATTATATGTCCGTCAATCAATTCCGTCTGTCTGTGACACTATAATTTAAAAACTCTTTGAACTTAATATCTGAAATTAGGTATATGGAATTACGACCAAATTTGCAGATTTCTGTCAAATTTTGGACAAATTCCTTTCATAGAGGTCCGTTTGTCTGGCTATTCGAGTACAAGTGAACGAAATTATATTAGATAGATAATTGTGAAGTGAAATTATAACTAGATAGATAAAATTTGATGCCCAGGTTTAGCAACTGAAATGTATATATTTATTAGATTTTGAATCAAATGGTTGACCGCCTGTAGGTCTGTACTTTCGAGTGCATTTAAACGTAATAGCTCATAAACAAAAAGTCTTAAATAAATGAAATGCGTTCATTGTGTTATCCGATGATTAGAACAGTAATTTCATGTCTAATTTTGCTGTCAACCGGCCGCAATTCACTATGCCACCGAATGCCTACTGACTCTGTCATGGCACATGAGAAAGCCAGAAACAAGTCTCGAAGAAGAATGGTACAGGAGAGTTGCATCGAATACCCTTTCACGTAGCAAGATCCACTCCATAGTAAGCCATATTCACAAATACCAAGACCTATTCAAGACTACACATTAGCTGAAACCAAAATGCCACATGTCAAAATCAGCCGAAATTATAACTTCAAAAGTCCCTCGAAAGTGCAGTTCTCGAGAAGGAAATCAAAACCACAGGATTCAGACGGACGCCACAGATTTCTGACTCTTTAGTGATTACTTATATGCTAATATATGTCATACAGATATTCTCAATGTAATTTATCAATTTTTCAGTTAGTAATCTCATTTCCCTGTAAGTTCAACTCAAAGTCACCATTTGTTTAAGTATTCTTTTCCCCTCTATCCAGTTATTACATCACCAAAAAATTGAATATAGTCATGTAGGATTTGACACCAATGTGATTCTCTCTCGAGAACCCTGGATGGTCTGTCGTCTCTTTCTTTTTATCTTCTTTCTTTCTTTTTTTTTCCCCTTCCATCTTGTGCTCATCCAACTGGTTAGATAATTTAGTGTTATAGGCACCGGGGGCACAGGATGGCGTTATGTTATGTCAACCGGCCGGCAAAAAGGCATCCAAAATACATATTGCCGCTATATATTCAGCAAAAATGATAGATTCAAGCCAAAATTCTATATTTCATAATTATCGTTCATCAATGCTATTCAAGGTGTTCGCAGCCTTATTCAAAGTCCGCATTTTTTATACGGTGGGAGGAGATCTTTATTGGTGAGCATGCGTGAAATTTTCAGGGAAACCGCATCCGCTGTTTATCATTTAGGATGCAACTAATACTTCAAGAAACGATCATGATTTTTAATCATTTGAGAAGAAATTTAATTAACTTAAAGAACTTGGACGCTGAGACACACTTGCTATCTAAAACTAATGAATAATTTTCGAAACAGATACAGAATTCGATGGTTTCGTTCAGACAAAAATATAAAGTTAAACAAAGGTACATCTTCCATCTAATTTTTTTTTAAAAGGCGTCATTCAGCTGTTAAAACGTCTTGCAAAAACGCAATAAAATTTATTGAATTAGGGTAATATAACATATTTTCTATTTCGAATTATTTTGTAAATAAATCTGTAAATAAATTTTCTACTGTTATGAAGGATGCATTGAAATGGAACAGTTTTACTTTCTCTTATCCGAAGTATGGAGAAAGTATAGTAATCGTCCAAAAATTCGAATGCGAGATTCTGACGAATCACCACGTTTTGGAACCTTCTGAGCTCGAAAAACACATTTTTGGAAAATGTCTGCCTGTATCAAAGATAAATCAAACACACTTTCATCTAGACGGAGGAAATTTGGTGAACAGATTTAAAACCAAATTTGAAGATTTCTATTCAATTCTGCAAATTCCATTCATAGGAAGTATTTCCGCCTGTTCGAATATGAGTTAGCTATGAGTTAACTACAAAATGAAGAGCTATATTGATGAAATTCGGTACACAGATGTAACATCTTTAGTACCGACCGCCACCAAATTTTGAGCGAAATTCCAAGAGGGAGTTGACCTCCTGTCAGTCTGTGCTTTCAGAAACATCTCAACGCGATAATTCAAAAAACCAATGACTTAAATATACGTGATATCCGTACGTGATTTTGTGACTTTAAATGTATTCTTACGTCAAATTTTTGTTTTAATCGGTTGAAATGTAAGCGTCTGAAAACCAAATTCGATTTTGGCCTCAGGCCAGGGATTAATCTCCAAAACACTCGCCAAGCCGGAGTCTTCCCCGTGATCTGAGCGTCCTGGGTTCGAGTCCCGGTTTGGGCGTGGTTGTTCTTCCGTTGTTCTATCTGTGAGATGTGTGCATGTGCCCTCCTGTAAAAAGGGGTTGTGCAAGCGAATGAGTGATGCGTGAGTAGCAAAGTCGTACTCTTGGCCCTAGTTGGCGCTACTATAAAAACAAGAGGCGCTCCCTACCGGCTTAAAATCGCTGTCTTCGTAACAGCGGGCTTGTCCATGGCAAGTGCCATAAAAAAAACACTCGCCAAGGATCCCACTACAAATTCAGTGAAAATGTTAAATTCATGCCTTAAGTTAATATTTTGTCAGTGCCATTCAATACTTTCACTGGGGTTACATTTTTATTAAAGAGTATGCGAGAAAGTTTCGGTGAGACTACTCCCGCTGGTTTAAGTCTGTATCTAGTATATCGATCGATACGAGAGCTAAGTCTATAACTTTTGTTAGCTCAATAAGCAAATTATAAAAACAATGATTCTCAATAATTTTTGCTTAATCTATTAATAAATGAATTAATTTTTGTTTAACTTGCTTCACAAAGATCAATTTCGTCATAGCCAGCTAACAAGTTTATAAAATGTTCAAATAAATAATCACTATATAAATCGTTTTCAAAAGTATGCCAGTCTGTTATTTAAGCAGTATTGCTTTGATGTCAGTGAAAACAAATCACTGTTGTTTAAGAATAACAGTTATTATTTATTAAGAATCGATATTATTCGTCATTTCATAATACTATTTCATAACTTTGGTTGTATTGAAAAATTCTTTGTTATCATTTAATTGCTGACGATTTGAAATTATTTAATCTAGTTCGATGTAATATAATTGATATTCTTTTTTTTATGAGCGTATTTTTATTTGCATAATATGTATTCATTTTATCTATATAAAATACTAGCCGCCTTTGGCGACCAACCGGTTCGCCAATCTTAATGCTCGTTAAAATTTTAATAATTAAATATTTTATGCAATTTCTACTTTAATAGCTTCTTCATCAAAATATTTTAAAACTTCAAATTTTGATTGTCATATAATTCATTCATAATATTATAAAGGCTTTCAGTCATAACGTAATATGTATCCCTCTCATTTTCTCTTAGCACCCGTAGAATTTATGCTTTAAATTAAAGTGGAAAGAATTTATCTTAAATTAATATAATAATATTTTTTACTGAAACAACGCATTTTTTTTATAATCTGATTACTGAAAATAGTCACTCAGCGTTTAACTTTATGGGCACTAAAGAATATCTTTTTTAATTTATGTAATATCTCAAAAGTTTGTCAACAAAATTTTCTTAGATTCATTATGAGCAGATCGATTCATTAACAATGTTTAAATTTAAATGCATCAAACACTAAGAAAATGAAACGAATCGTTTAAAATAAACGGTTGAAAACAGGTTTTAAAAAAATTACTTAAAAAACGATGAACTTAAAACTATAAGCATATACAAAAAATATATAACTAACATAAATAAAATTTACTTACAAAAGCATGCAACTAACCCAAAAATAATTTAAATCATCCATTGATAACTGTTGTCATGGCAACCATCAGAACAGAATGCGCATGCGTGGATTTTCTTCGCCAGTTACGTAACGCAAATACGTGATTTTTTCTACGCCAGTTGGGGTAACGCTAAGCGGATTAGAAATTTTTAATTTCCTTTATTCTGTGTTATTTTAATTCAAAAGTACTTCAGAATGAATCTGAAAGATCGATTCATTAACAATGTTTAGTTTTAAATGCATCAAACATTAAGAAAATAAACAGAATCGATTGAAATAGTCCGCCGAAAAATTTTAACCCTAGCCTCATTACTGTTGGGAGAAAAAAATACTGAAGCCTTTCTCATTTGGCGGTGGGGAAAATGGAAGATTTTTTTGGCGGAAAAGTTGGCGTTGGGGAAAATGGAAGATTTTTTTTGGCGGGAAAGTTAGTTTTTAATTAACAATTAAAATTCTAATTAAAAATTCGAAAAAAGGAACACCAGGTGCACATTCCCAACCTCCAAGGTATACATGTACCAAATTTGGTAGCTGTAGGTCAAACGGTCTGGCCTGTAGAGCGCCAACACACACACACACACACACACACATTGAGCTTTATTATAAGTATAGATTAAACAATTCTAGTTTGAAATGGAGACGATAAATTTCTTTGACGAGCTCATTTTTACTTAACATAAGTTATAAATATGATTATTTGTGGTGATATACCACGATACATTCATTTCATTGTATCATCTACAACATTTAGAGACGCTTATTATTGTATGTTTTATTTAAATAGGGACTAATACATTTTTAATTTATAAATGTTATAAATTTTTAGTTAATCTTCTGAGGAACGAGATATTTTAAACGTTTTCTTCTGTGTTTTTAAAAAAAAAATTTAAAAATTATTTTTTTTAAGGTTAACTATGAACAACTTTAAAATTCCAAATAATTTTTGATGTTTTAAGATTTACTACACTTTGCTTTTATTCTTTGTTTGATGTCCGTTTTACGTCAACAATTCTTAACTGGAGATTTTTCTGTACTATGCGTTTTTTAAATAAATAAAACCAATTTTGATAAGTGTTGCGTGTAATAGGTAACCAGATGTGTTCTGAACGGAAGGTTAATTCAATCGAACCACACTTTAATGTATATCCAATTCTAATCCAACTATCGCAAATAATAGTTTTAATTATTTTACAGGAAAATCAAAAATTTCAGAGCTCAGTATACCGCCTGTTGATCTATTTTTATCGACCTACAGCTGCTGCAGCTTACAGGTCCAAAAGTTCGATTCAAACAATGCAAATACGATAAATACATCAAAATTTGCAGAGCTGTATTTGCAAAAGTTCATATTTAGGGTTGAAAATCATCAAATTTATGTATTTTGACTTATATTTTCTTATTTCCCACATTTAATTTCAATGAAGTCTTTACAAACTCGTAAAATTCTGATTACTCAATATATTTCAAGAAAATAACAAACGTTTGACTTCATTTTTTTTAAATTTGTGACTTATGAAGCAAAAATTATTTTAAATTTCCTTTAAATATAATAAATGCATTAATTGCAAGTTTATATTTTCATAGCTATTTGAAAATGAGCATTTTTTATTTCTTTTGTAACATTTATATTTTTTATATTTATTGTCATATCCATGCGCTGATTTAGATCTTCTGTGATCTTAAGCATGCACGTTATGAGGCTCTTCTTTTAATAAGTGGTCGATTTAATTTCAAATATCTCTTTAACATAATCGACATGCTAATGATTTATTTTAATTTCCTTTTTTTATTTTAACAACTTCGGAAAAACATTTCCTTTTTATTTCACGTCTATATACAAAAATATATGTGTGAAAATACATTTTTTATTAGCTTAGTATGTACATCATGCAAGAATGAATAAAGAACTGAAACTTTTAAAAAAATTAATAAATCATTAAATAATTTTCTTACATATAAATAAAAAGATTTAATTCTATGACAGGTTAAATAAAATATAATAAACTTCAATCAAATATATCATCAAAAAATTATTATTCTTTAGGAACTGTCAAAAGGAAAATAACATTGCTAATTAAATGAATTATTCCAATATATCTATTCGTAATTAAATATACTTTAATTTACTTAATAAAGATTTCAATAAATCAGTGTAAACACAGATTTTAGTCCCAATATTTTATAATTTATAGAATATGTATGTGTTATAAATTTATGTATTTTTCAAACAAAGCGAATAGTATTTTTTTAATCAACTCGCCTGCATCTCCTCTCAGCCTAGCAGCGTTCGAAAGCTGCCTAGTCGGAAATTTACTGCTGGTTACATTGAAAATAAATAACATGCGTTACTTATTGTAAAATGACTTAAAATATCGTATTACCCTTAAAAATATGAACTTGAACCTTCATCCAAATAAACATTTTCTCAGAATAAAATGTTCAGAGATCGCGGTTTAACTTTGACTCTTCAATCCGGATGAAAAAATGTACTGAATTTGAAGTAAGTGATGCGAGTGGTTTTTCTATCCATAAATAGTTAAATTTTAAATATTTATTTATTGTAATTTCTTGGCTTCTTTTGAAGTCAGTATCTGAACATAAAATTTAATTAGAAAAAGATCGTCCAAGTAAAACCAACATAGATGAATGAATCCACAGAAGAAATAGCAAATTATTTCTGCCACAAAATCTTTTCTTTACACTTTAATTTTTTAAATATTTTTTTACTTTTTTGTGCTTCATTTAATTCGATTTTTGGAATATATTTTATTGAATCCACACCATTCTGGTTTTGGTTGCATCACATTTACTTTTATTAAATATATTAATTATCGATATTAAAATAAATTACCACAGGCTATTAAAACACAATGTACTTTCTCGTATACATGGTACAGATAATGTATAGTAATTGTCAAAAAATTCGAATTTGAGATTTTGACGAATCCACGTTTTAGACTTCTCTGAGTTTAAAAAAACATTTTTGGAAAATGTCCGTCTGTCTTTCTGAGACAAAGATAACTCAAAAATGCTTTGAGCTAAACGGTTGAAATTTAATATACAGAATTTACACTAAATTTTCAGATTTTTATTAAATTTTGCGTAAAATTCTCTAAGAAGAAACCCGTCTGTTCGGCTATTCCAATAAAAGTTACCACGATAGTTACAGAACAAAGAAATCTAGACAAATAAAATTTGGTAAATAGATTTAACATCCATAATGTAGATAGATATCTATCAAATTTTGAGCCAAAACCAAAGATGGGTCAACTCTCTATAGATATGTACTTTCAGAAGCATAAAACATAACTCAAAAACGTAATGATTTAAATATTTCAAATTTGGTATGAGATTGTGACTACAAGTGCAATTTTGTATCAAATTTTTGTTTCAATATGTTGAAAAGATTGCATCTAAAACAGATATTAAATTTTCTGATACTTTTAACCATATGCCAGGGATTAATCGCAAAGGATGACACGATAGATTCAGTAAAAATACTAAATTTATGCCAAAGGTTAATATTTCGTAAATTATTTACACCAATGCTATGCAAGGATTCTATGGGATAACATCTTTAAGAGAGTATATGCGAGAAAGTTTTAGGGAGACCAGCCAGGTTTATCACCAAATGTATCAAAAGAAAAAATTCAATCATAAAACTGTTTTTCCTCCTTTTTTCAATAAGAATATATATAAGAAACGGCCAAAAATACAATATACAAGCACTTTCCCTCTATTATATTAATTTCCTCTATTTAAAGATGTTAATCTGATTTTGATTATAGCCGTGTGCTCGTCAGTAATTTGGAGGGTGAAAAAGAAAATTACACTGTATTTTTCCTATTTGAGATTTAAATCAGTTACATTTTTGGTGACAACGCTACAATGATGCGTTGAAAACTTGCGATTAACTTGAGTTATGATCGCTTTTCCTGATCAATGTAAAATTCGCTGAATATTATGACGTTGCGTTTGTCTATATAAATGAAATTTCGTAATAGTTTTTTTTTTTACTTTATAGAAATGCAAATGACTGAAAAGATTTTCTACAAAATTTGCCTATAAATAGTACGTAAATCAAATTATTTCGTTAATTACAAATGCCTATAATTTCCTAGTAAACAATAATAGGAAGTACACATTTAAATAGAACAGAAAGTAGATTTAAAATGTATGCGCTTCCATAATAATTACATAGCATTTCTTCTCTTGGTCATATGTCATCATGTTTAATATTCCTCTAATATTGTGATAAATTTTTTTTTCTCCTTTACAAGGATTTTTTTTTGTTTATTTTTTACTTTACTTCTATTTATAAGAAAGTTAAGCACAATTGTAATCAATATAATTGTTTTAAATCATCCAATAGCGTGAACATAAGATATATTTAAATATTTCTTGACAAATAATTAACTCGTAAATTTTTAATAAATAAAAAATTACATTTTCAAAGCATAGCGGTGAACTCTATATAATACTTATACCACTTTTAATTTATATCTAAATAATTTCTTCATTACGGATTTAAACCAGGTATCGAAGCAGGTTTACCAGGTTAACCCTTGGCACTCGGATGGTTACTTTCACCATTCAAGACAGTGCATCATTTTGACGTTTTATTTGCTTATTTTTTAATTTTAATTGTTAAAAATACCTATAAAACGGTAAGATGATGCGGAAAATAATTCGGAAAATATAATTTTAAACAATTATTATATATATATATATATATATATATATATATATGGAGCAATGAACAAGTCCTTGTCTTAAGTGAATAAATATATGCATCGAATTACTTTTCCGAGTGAAAAGGGTTAATAGCTGACTATTGTGGGTATAATAAACAGTTTGGGATCTAGTAAGTATATAATAGACGGTAAAATTGAAAACGAGTGGTAAGATATGTGTACTCACTTGGCGAAATTAAGAATTCGATGTAATTCTAATTAAATGAATTCTGAATTATTGCTATTTTTAACCCTCTGACAGCGTAATTTTTTAAAATCACTATTTAGATGCGATGTTTGCAAATAAGCTCAAATATTTTTCAAACGAAATGAACCGATACTATATTTTACACGATAATATGATATAATAAAAATCAGTAATCGTAAAAATAATCTGTCTAAACTGCGAAAAACGCGGAATGCAATAGAATGTGGACTGATTGCCAACCAGCGGAAATCGCGGAATAAGCAGCTGAAGGGTTAAGCACTGAATTTTTTATAGAAAACTATGTTAAATGGAAATTGTTGTTGTTTTCATCATACTGAATATTTCGTTGTTTTTTGAGCTGTTAAAAACATTTTAAATATGATACGATATACTAGCAATGAAGATATGATTCAGATACGATATACAAGCAAAGTATATTGTATATCAGCTTTCAGTTTATAGAATACACTCACAAATTCGAACTTTTAATTAATAATACGATTTTCAAGAATATTTACTTAAATCAAAAAACAAAATTTTTCTATTTTAACACTAAAGATAATAAAAGTGATCGAATATTTCAGAATTTAAAAAAGTAAAATATTGAAATATAACCTCTTACTCGTATAAAATAGGCATAATTTTCAGCAGAGTTTATACAAAAATTGCTTTAAGAAGTTTTCTCTTTTTACTATACTTCAACAGGAAAAAAATTGAGGTCCCATAATTAGGAAATAAAAGAAAATTAAACTTAATTCAGGAGAATTATAACTATATTTGATTTATAAAATGATATTCAACAAGCGGGGATCTTTTTCTCAACTTCTTTCTATACTAATAAATATAGAAAAATGTAAACAAAAACACAGTTAAAATTTTTGTTTCCTCGCTTTGGTTCTCAAAGCTTTAAAATCTTTAGTTTATAAGAAAAAGGATAAAAGATTGAATTTTATCTCTCACATTAAAAACAATTAAATAATTTTTTAAAAATTACAATAAGAAGAGAACATTATCAATTTTTTTTTTCACTTACCTTAATCAGAAGATTTTTCAATGGCTGCAAAAAAGTTTGGAATTCGAGCATCAAAGTTCTCCGCCAATATGGAAAACTTCGGAAGCGCGCGAACTCAACAACTCTCAAAACGTAACTGAACATCTCAAAACAATTCTTCGCACGGCAGGGATTAGCTCCAACGCCATCTGTTAGCCATCAGCTGGACTATCAATTCAGTTAATTGCAATTCTTCGTTTAGTACAAAAGTACAAAAAAGTTTATCATATTAACAATTGATATTTTCTCTCTTTAAGAAAGATAGTTTTTAGAAATTATTTTCCTTGTAAAAAATGATATCCTTTCTTTAAAAGATCTAAAGTAAAGTAAACTTCAGAATTCAGCTGCCTTATTTTCTTTATAACATTTTCTTTCAATATATTAAATTTAACTAATTATTTTTTTATTCTTTCGTATTTAATTAATTTTCATTGTTTGAGATTTAATATTTTGAAATAGATTCATTCATTCCAAAACGCTAGGGCATATCTGCAAGTAAAAAGTTAATAGAAGCTGAAAAATAAAATTAAAAAAACATATGTTCAGAAAATAGTAAATTTTTACACTCTCCATAGTATTTCTTTACCTTATTCTGCAAAGATATTTAAATGTTTGTCCACTATTAAATTTTTCAACAAGTGGCATCTTATTGTCTACGAAATTCATAAATTCCGAGTCATTTTCAACATACAAATAAATGTCTTAGTAGAAAATGAATTATCGCAAATAGTATTCTTGACATTGAATTTCTTTTTTGCAAATTCTTTTCAGTCACATCCTTATAAAGATATCTTTTTTAATTTCAAACGCTGCTATGATTCGCCAAAATGCTCTTTTTACTTCCTCTTATGCAAAATATGCAAACAGAAAATATCGTAATAATCAAAAACTTCGATCTTGAAATTGTTGGTGAATTCTCTGAATCTAAAAACACATTTTTGGAATTCCCGCTTTCTAAATGTGAACACGAAAACGCTTTGATCAAAACAGATGAAATTTGGTATGTTATCTTTATACCAAATTTATAGATTTCTATTAAATTTCGAATGAAATTTATTAATAGAAAAAGTGAATGGCTAAGTGTCCGAATAACCATAAATGGCTACTCCGACCCGCCACTGAGGCAAAAGAGTCAAAGTGAAACCAAAATAAGCATGCTGGAATTCCTTTTAGATTAATTGAATTTATTAACCTTGGTGGCATTTTTCGCGAATCGTTTACTAAGCATCCAATTAATAAATTTTTTACTACCTCGTATACGAACAATAGAGAAAGTATTGTAATCGTTAAAATATTCGAACTCGAAATTTTGTCGAATCTCCAAGTTTCAGATCTCCCTGAGCTCGAAAAACACATTTTTGACATTGCGTCTTTCTGTGAGCATATCTCAAAATCATTTTGTGCTGAATAGATGAAATTTGCTGTGTAACGATCTTAACACCAAATTTGGAAAATTCTATCAAATTCTGAAGTCAATCTTGTTCTGAAAAAGTCTGTCTAAAAGAGCTAAGTAAAAAAATTGGTACATAGGTTTAATATCTAAAATATAGATTTTTCTTTTTCAAAAAATTTTAAACAAAAATCGGTAAAGGAATGAGTCAGTCCGTACTTTGATACAAATATAAACACAACTCATAAACGCCTTGACTTAAATCTATCGAATTCGGAATTTGATCTTCTAATTACAGCTGCAGTTCTTTATCAAATTCTGGTTTCAGTTGGTTGGGAAAAGAGGTTCAAAATACATATTAGGGTGATATATATTTATTAAAAGATGCATTTAAAACTTTTACTGGAAAGTTTAGGAGAAACTTTCGTTGAGATCTCATTCCTGATAGGGGTTTTTTCTCCTTAATTTGACAATTTCTTAAGAAAACATAAAATTAATCCACAAGAATTGCTGCCAGGTATTTGAAGAAGCTTGCTTCTTCAAACTGAAAAGATTAAATTAATCAAAATTTTTCAAGATAAATTAAATTAATCCAGCGTTATTTCTGATACAAATAAAAAATCCCTAGACCCATAGCAATGGCGCAAACATTATCTAATTAACAAACACTGATGAATAAAATTCTGAGCTTCCATATATATTCTGTTCTATAAATGGTTAAGTTAATCAAAATTAAAACTATTAAAATTGAATAAAAAGAAATGAAAATAATCGAAACCCAAAAATACTTTTCAGCGACAAAAGATCTTCAACAATTAATTATATGATTTTTTCCATAAAAAATGCTAAACATTAACTGAAAGAGAATGTTGAAATTCTCATAATCAAGCATTATCAAAATTGGAGGAAGACAAAAATAGAATTTATTTTCGTGCATTCATATCCTCATGTTTATTCTCTTTATTTTAATGAATACGCTTATTGCATTCAATTATTTTAAAAGTCCACTTCGTTTTGCCTTTCCTGGTGTTTTTTTTTTCACAATTTTTTATGAACAAAATCTACATTAATGAATATCTTCCTTTTTCATTTTTTTTTTTTTTGTTCAATTTTCGAAAAAAGGAGAAAGAAAAATTCAGGAAGAGCATAAAAATCTGGACTTGGTATGTTCCAAGATAATTGCAAAAAGCAACTGGAGCAAAAGAAAAAAAAAACTAAGGTATTTGTAGCGATAATGTATTCTAAAACCACTTCCATTTATAAGATTTATAGTCTGCTATACATATAAATAACACTTTTCATGTATTTTAAATACTTGGATAATTCTTAAAGTAGATATCGTCTGCTTTTCACGTTACTAATATTCGTTATTCATTTTAATTATTTAAACTGTTGCTAATTTAAAATCGTTTAATATACATATAGCAAACATTCTTCATATGTTTTAATTATTTGTACCTAATTACAAATTTAAAATCGTCTGTTATAGGCAATTTTCTTTGTCATTTTTAATTATTACTTGCATATTTAGAAATTTAAAATCGTCTGCTATACATATAAATAATAATCTTCATAAATTTTAATTACTTGCATTATTTACAAATTTAAAATAGTCTGTTATACATATAAATAATATTTTTCCTACATTTTAACTATACATATATTCTCAAATTTAATATCGCCTGATTTGCATATTTCCTTCATTCATTTTCATATATCCGCAAATTTAAAATCGTCTGCTATACATACAGCCAATGCTCTTTATTCTTTTTAAGCTATTTACATATTTTAATTACTGCAACTTTTAATTACTTACACATCTATAAACTTTTTTCTATTTATCTACTCATACAAGCGTTTTCTACATATATTCTCAAATTTAAAATCGCCTAATTTATATATAAGTAATTATCCTCATTCATTTTAATATTTGTATATATTCGCAACTTTAAAATCGTCTGCTATATATATATATATATATATATATATATATATATATATATATATATATATATATATATATATATATATATATATATATATATATATATATATATATATATATATAGCCAATACTTTTTTTTTCCTTTTTAGTTATTTACATATTTTAATCATTTTCATTTTTAATTACTTACATATTTATAAACTTAAAATCTTTTTATTTATCTAAATTAGACCTACATTTTAATTATTAATAAATATTTGGAAGTTTGAAAAATTTTCGTTAACATAAATTAAAAATATTACACATATTTTATTTAAACTATGTTCAGCTTTATCTTTAGACAGAGTGTATTTTCTAAAACCTTAAAATTTGCAAAATTTACGGATTTCGAAACATCATTGCACGAGATTCAATCAGAAAATACTGTCATATCATATCTTACAATCTAATACAGGAAGAGAAATTTCCCTGACATAATCTAGAGAACAAATGCTTCTATTTGAACAGGATTTCTCACCTAGCGTGTCATGAATTTCAATAAGGATGTGGTGTGAGATGGCAATCTCTGAATATGTATGCTTGTTAGTGAAGGTAAGTCATGTGTAAGCCTGAGTTCACGCAGAGCGCAAAGTTGAAAAATATGCGAGCATTTGTTTTTACTGCTTGGCTTGGGAGTTTTACGAACAGAGAACTATAGTTTCTTTCTCAAATTTCTTTGTTGCGTGGATATTTAGTAATTAGAAATACTGTTGCTTGTTATTATATGAAAAATGTGATGGCCTTCCTTTATTCTTTTTATTCTTAATGGATGGTGAGTGCATGTCGAACTTCAAATTTTGACGAAAATTTGGCGAAAACAATTAAGATTTTCGAAAATAGAAGAATTATTGCGATATCTCAATTACAAACCCAGAATAGGGGATACTTCTACAAAATTCCAGGTTCTGTTGGAAGACTATAAAAAATAATGTGCTCGCACGTGAAGTGAATTCTCTTTTCGGTGTGTTATCATATTGCTAGCAGGTGCACAGAGCTGTGCTGTGTTGTTTAATTAATGATTTGCTGTTTGCATATATGTGGCTAATGTGCAGATTCTGTCATTTTGTACCGGCTGGGTATATTTACCTTCCAGTATTTCATTTTTTTTATGTAATAAAGCATCATTCCACTACTGAGCATGCTGAACTGAACATATCACACACTCACCGGACGATTTCGATAGTAATAATCAGTCGTGCTTTGTATCTTTGTGTTTGACTGCGTATACATATACATTTATTACTATGTTCAAAAAATATCAAACACTTCTTTTGTTACGAACGAATTAATATATACAGAACGCATGTTTCATTTTTTCGTATTCCCTTCGAAATAAATGTCCAATGCTATGATGCACTTTTGCAATCTTCCACAGAAAACTGTAAATGTGAATTACAAGCTTTTTTTTGTCATTTAAGTGCCTTTGTCGCTGTTCGATATCGTTGACAATAAAAAGTTTCCATTTAAGATAAAGATAACATAGAAAGACATCACTGGAATAAGTTGGTTGTAGAAGTATCAAGAGGACTTGACATCAAAGGAACAAGCTGGTTGTAAAAGTATCAAGATTACTTGATATCGGGAGGAATTAGTTAGCCGCCACCTTATCGTGATCTACCCATGCTCTGGACTAAAGAGGAAACATTTGATGTTAATAATCAGTAGCAAAGCATAAAGCTTTACTACATCAGTAGCTTTGTAAGTGTTTTAATGCAATGAGACTAGTTCTGATCAGACGGTTCAAGGCAGGCTTTATGTAAATGTATTTCTTTCTACAAATTTGGCCATAATATTTTCTGCAAAATCAATCTAGATCAAAACTTTTTTTTGAATTATTGTGCTGACAAGCATACAAACGAGCATAATATCAAAAATGTGTTTTTCGAATTCTGGGAAGTCTGAAACGAGAAAATTCGTTCAAAATCTGGAGTTCGAATTTTATTGACGATTAAACAGATAGAAGTAATGACATATACGGAAATTTTCGTTCGTGGCAGCTAGTATTTAGTTGAATAACCTTTAACATCAATTACGTTTTATAACGCTAGTCCATGGAGTTCACCAACTGTTTCAACTCTTTTATTATGCGATACCATAATTGAATTATTGTCTCAATTAATTGGGTTATATGACTGGGTTGCTTCTTTGTAACAAATTTCTTTAATCTATTCCATAGATTTTTCAGTCTAGTTATAATCTGAGGTAATCCTTGACCTTTCGATTCGTGAAATAAGAATATTTTGAAATTAGTTTTTACATACAATGACTACAGGACAAGAGCTGAAACCTCTTGAAATTGAATTACTAGCCGCCTTTGGCGACCAGCCGGTTCGCCAATCTTAATGTTCGTTTAAATTTTAATAATTAAATATTTTATGCAATTCCTATTTTAATAGCTTCTTCATCAAAATATTTTAAAACTTCAAATTTTGATAGTCATATAATTCTCTCATAATATTATAAACCCCTTCAGTCATAACTTAATATGTATCTCTCTAATTTTCTGATAGCACCCGTAGAATATATACTATAAATTAAAGTGGAAATTATTAATCTGCAATTAATATAATAATATTTTTTACTGAAACAAAGTATTTTTTTGTAATATGATTACTGAAAACAGTCACTGAGCGTTTAAATTTTATGGACACTAAAGAATATCTTTCCTAATTTACGTAATATTTCAAGAATTTGTCAACAAAATATTCTCAGATTCATTATGGCCAGATCGATTCATTAACAATGTTTAATTTTAAATGCATCAAATACTAAGAAAATAAAACGAATCGTTTAAAATAATCGGTTGAAAACAGGTTAAAAAAAAACTACTTAAAAAAAACGATGGACTTAAAACTATAAGCATATACAAAAAATATATAACTAACATAAATACACTTTAATTACAAAAGCATGCAACTAATCTAAAAATAATTTAAATCATCCGTTGATAATGGTTGTCATGTCAACAATCAGAACGCAATGCGCATGCGTGAATTTTCAACGCCAGTTACGGTAACGCAAATGCGTGAGTTTTTCTACGCCAGTTGGGGTAACGCTATGCAGATTAGAAATTTTTAATTTCCTTTATTCTGTTTTATTTTAATTCAAAAGTACTTCAGAATGAATCTGAAAGATCGATTAATTAACGACGTTTAATTTTAAATGCATCAAACATTAAGAAAATAAATAGAATCGTTTCAAATAATCAACCGAAAAATCTTAAGCCTAGCCTTATGACTATTGGGAAAAAAAAAACTGAAGCCGTACTCATTTGGCGGTGGGAAAAATGGAAGATTTTTTTGGCGGGAAAGTTAGTTTTTAATTAATAATTAAAATTCTAATTAAAAATTCAAAAAAAGGGCTATCCTATCTTTTAAGTTAGATGAAACTGCACACGGTGTGCAAATTTGATTAAAATCGGTTAAGTAGTTTAGCAGTCCATCGCGGACAAACAACGTGACACGTAATTTATATATATTAAGATTTATCAGCTGGAAAAAGATCATATACAGAAACTGACAGTTTCCAAAAGAGTATTTCATTAACATATATTTGGACATTTATATTCTTATCAATCACACATATTCGACTCATGCCTTTGCCGCGGTGGCATGGTGGTAAGGTCTCGGCTTGTGAGCCGTAAGGTTTCAGGTTCGAGACCCGATTCCACCGAAGAACAGTCGTGTAAGGAGGTCTGTTACACGTTAAATCCGTCATGCCAAACGTCCTCCCGCTGGTGTGGTGTGGTTTGGAGGGGGGTGCCAGCTCAGGTGTCGTCCTCGTCATCTGACCGCGGTTCAAAATGACGTGGTCCTTCCCAAAATAGCCCTAGTGTTGCTTTACAACGGAACGTTAATATAACTAAACTAAACTAAATCTACTCATGCCTTTCCTGTCATGCATCCCCAGATCATAGCCCTAATTGATGCAGCGCAATCAGTGTGTAACTCTTCTCCTATTCTTCTCTTTGCATAATTTGGTGCCATCGCTAACAAATAACGAGAATTTGGTCTCAACACTGTAAACCACACAATATCACTGTTTTACTATCAAGTTAACACGGGATTTTACACAATCTAAGCTTTTCAACTTTTGTTTCTGATTTCAAAATAAATTTTATTCTCTCGTGTACATAGCATAGACTAAGTATAGAAATTGTCAAAAAATTCGAACTCGCGATTTTGACGAATCTCGCACGTTCTAGACCTTCCTGAGTTCGAAAAACCCATTTTTGAAATTTCTGAGTTCGAAAACACATGACCATCTGTGACAAAGATAACTCAAAAGCGCTTTGAGCTAAACAAATGAAATTTGGTATACAGTCTTTTCACCACATTTGTAGATTTCTATCAAATTTTGAGTAAAATCAGTTCAGAGGAAGCCTGGCTGTCTGGTTATTCGAATATAAATTAACACGATAACTAGAAAACGAAGGGAGCTAGATAGATAAGATTTGGTGCAAAGATTTAACATCTCTAAAGTAGAAACCTATCAAATGTTGATCCAAATTGAATAAGTCTGTCGGTCTGTACTTTCAGAAACATATAAACGCGATAATTCAAAAATGCAATGACTTAAATGTATCAAATTTGGTAAAGAAAGGATTTTGTGGCTATAAGTGTATTTCTCTGTCTAGGGTTTTTTTTCTTCTTTCAATCGGTTGTGAAAAGCGCATCTAAGGTGCAAATTCTATTTTTGGATACTATTAGCGTTTGCCAGGGTTTAATCGCCAAATAACTCGCCAAGGATAACTCGATAGGTTCAGTAAAAATGCTGAATTTCTGCTTAAAATTAATATTTCGTATTATTGAACACCAATGCCGTGCAAAGTGTTCTCTGCCTTGACAAGTTTATTAGACAATATGTGAGAAAGTTTTTAGAGTACCAATCCAGTTAGTTTTTCATGAAATTCTTGCAATGCCAAATTCTTATAACCTGCGTTTACTTATTTATATCAAAAAATGAATTATTCCTAAATAGATCATCTTAACGAATAATGTAAGACTGGTCTGTTTCAGTATTAAATTAACTTTACAAAACAAATTACATTTAAATTTAAAATGAATAGTTTCCCAAAAAAACTTACTTTTTTTAAAGAAAAAAGATCACGATAGAAATTTTCGAATAAAAAAATGAAATTACTGATCTTTTTTGAAATGTACTATGTAAAAAAATGTGAACATTTTTTTTCCTCGTTAAAAAACGATTCTGCTATTATTCTATCATAAAGAAGATCATAAATATGATAATGGACTTTATTTTTATATTTCAAGATCGTTGAATAACATACATACCGTAAAAATATATTGTAGCTACCAAAATGAAATCTGATGTTTAATACAGTTTTTTTTATTACTGGAGAAAGCATTATGAAACTACAAATTCATTTACCAACGTATAATGGAAAATCAAATCGAATAAATAAATCATCGGAATGGATTTTCCAAAATCGATTAATGCTAAGTAGATATTTTAGATTCTTTTTCTATGCCTTATGGCAAACGATTTGTACTGAAAAAGAACTAATTTATCGTCTGTTTCGATAAGGAAAAGTTACCATAATTTATTTATTATTATTTTGCAGTCAAAGTAATCAAGTTAAAAATATTTAATAATTCTGAAAATTTTAAAAACTATTTCTATGTTATCATTATAATTTATTTTATACATTTTGTGTATTTGATATAATTATTTCACCTATTATTTTCAATTATAAAACAGACTTAATCTGCATAATTCGTAATTTAAGAACATGATTTATTAATTTTTTGAAGCATAAAACATTTGTGCATCGTTAAAAATAGAAAAAAATTCTTTAATAAATTTTTAAACTATTTTTTTAATTCTATATAATTAAAATTCTTCAAATTTTAAATAAAACTTCAAAAAAAATCTCTCCATTGGATGAATTTCCACTTAGATACAAAATATATTTGTACCTAATTTGTACCTCTAAATCAAATAATCTGTTTTGTAGAACGCCAGAAGATACATAAACACACACTTTTGTGTTATTATTAGTAGAGACATTGCATGTTGGGAGAAAAAAAAGAAATTTATACCTATGATTTTCTTTGAATCTATTTTCAACAAATTAAGCACACAAAAACTGATATTACCAAAACGATCATTTATATTCTGTGTAATGATAACATTCATCAATTAGCAATTTCGAAATACTACAATAGAATTAAGATTATTTTGAAATAAAATTCAGGACAGCAAATAAATTAAAATAAGTGTTGATTTGAAGGAAGTAGATTTGGCGAATGGGAAATCGAACTTAGTGAATGTAAAAATAAGAAAGGTGATTGGATGTAATGTATTGATTTTTTTATTTATTTTTAGAATGGCAACATTACTCAAAAAATCTTTTTAGTTATCTCATTTTTCCGATGGCAACATGTAGCTCAATTCTAATAAATTAGATTTAATGTTAGAAAGCGAAACATTGTTTTTCTTATTAATTTAGAAACTGGAAACGGAGAATTTCCTTAGGCAGCTTTAATAGTGACCATAATAAGCACCAGTGAAGTATGTACTTACATTAAGTAACACTAGAATTGGACAAACGACACTTTGTCATTTTTTTTAGTTTTATTATCTTGCATTTGTTTGCTTTAATTGTAATGTGTATAAAAATTAAAATCCAAGTTTTCTCATGTGTCATTATCCATTCCCCATGTGGGATGTTTTAGTGGAGAAGGTTGCAAATTGGGATAGTTAAGTTACATCCACACATAAAGAATGAGCGACGACTTTTTTTATATAAAAATAAACATCTTTTAATTTTTAACGCTAACACATCGACAGACAACAGATTTTTGTGAAAGACCGGAAATTGATCTTTTTAATTCGCACAGCTTGCGCGCTTGATCGTAGATAACTGCTTCGTACTTCCGGTGCGCAGTTAGGAAAATAGTTTTTCGAATACAGTCATTTTGATGGAAGCAGGATCGCCACAGTACTCCCCCCTCTAGTAGTGCAGCAGGCACTGAAGTTAGAGGTAACGAGTGTTGAAGCGAACTCGTCGGCCAGATCTGGTCACATAAGGTACTGGAGTAGAATTTGTAGGTGACACAGGACTCGATGGAGACAGTTCAGGTACTGGTTTTGGTGAAGTCGGAACTGCAACTGGTGGTGATATTGCTGGTGCAGAGGACTGGTGAGAGTTCTCGAAGAACGCAGGCTTTAAGCGATCAATGTTGATCGTGGACTGTTTGCCGTTCTTTTCAATTGTGAACATTTTATCAGTTCGTTTGAGTACGAGGTATGGTCCATCGTATGGCGCTTGTAAAGGTTTTTTAACAGCATCGTGGCGCACGAACACATGTGAGCAAGTGTCCAGAGCTGGATGAACGAATACTTTCTTGGTGTCATGAGGTGCAGTAGCAACAGGTTTAAGTTGATCCACCAAGGTCCGTAAATTTATTAGGAACTCATGAGGCTCGACGTTAATTGAAGGGGATTCAAAAAATTCTGATGGTAGTTTAAGGGTTGAGCCATAAACTAGTTCGGCCGATGTGCACTGTAGATCTTCTTTTAATGCGGTTCGGAGTCCGAGCAAAACCAAAGGAATTGATTCGGTCCATTTCGTAGATGCATGACATCGGAGGCTTTGTTTAAGAGATCGATGGAATCGCTCGACTATTCCATTGCTTTTTGGGTGGTATGGGGTCGTTCGGATCTTTTGGACACCCAAGAGTTTGCTGAGCAAAGAAAACAAGTTGCTTTGGAATTGTCGTCCTTGATCTGTCGTGATTATTGAAGGCAAACCGAAGCGTGAGATCCAATGAGTTATGAATGCACGCGCAACAGTTTCAGCAGAAATATCAGGAATGGGAATTGCCTCAGGCCATCGTGTGAAACGATCTATGCAGGTAAGTAGGTATCCGCAATTGTTTGAAGGTGGAAGAGGTCCTACGAGATCTAGATGAACATGATCGAATCTGGCTGCAGGTAATTGAAAAGATTTAAGAGGACTATTGGTGTGTCTAGCTATTTTAGATTTTTGGCAATCTAGACATGAACGGGTGAAATTTGAAATGTCCTTTTGCATGGACGGCCAAAAGAATCTCTCTGAAATCAAATGTTTAGTGGCACGGATACCTGGGTGGGAAATATTGTGCAAAGATAGAAAAACTTTCTTTCGGAAAATTTCTGGGACGTAAGGTCTAATTTTGTTTTGCTTGACATCACAGTAAAGTTTAGATGAATTGGGGTCGGTTGAGAGAGGTTTTAAACAAAGTGACAGTTCATTCTTTGCCAAAATAGTCTGAAGTTCTTCATCAGATGCTTGTGCTTCCGCCATGGCAGAAAAGTCTATTTTTGGTAACTGTATTTCATTAATACGAGATAAGGTATCAGCTACAACGTTTTTTGAGCCCGATACGTGCCTGATGTCGGTGCTGAATTGTGCAATGAAATCAAGGTATCTTAGTTGTCTTGGAGAAGAAGAGTCAGATTTTTTGGTGAAAGCAAAAGTAAGAGGTCGATGATCTGTAAATATTATGAAATTTTGACCTTCCAACAAGTGTCGAAAATGTTTGATAGTTGCATATATCGCCAAAAGTTCCCTATCATACGTACTGTATTTACGTTCTGAGGACGTAAGTTTTCGGGAATAAAATGCTAGAGGTTGTTGACCATTAGACGTAGTTGTATGGAGGACAGATCCGATGGCTGAGTCTGAAGCATCAACCATGATAGATAATTGCTGGTTAGGTGAATGGAAGTTCAAAGTAGCTGCATTTGCAATATCAGATTTGCATTTTTCGAAAGCTTCTGTAGTGAGGTCAGTCCAAGGAACAAGTCGCTTATCATTCTTTTTAGAGTTTTTTAAAAGTTCGTGTAGGCTAGCTTGAGTCTGAGCGGCATGAGGCAAAAATCGACGGTAAAAATTGAGCATGGCCAAGAAACGCTTTAGCTCAGATATATTTTGAGGTTTGGGAAAATCAGAAATGGCTTGAACTTTTTCCGGTAAAGGTTTCACGCCTTCAGATGTAATTAGACAACCTAGAAACTTTACCGATTGCTTCCCAAGGACGCATTTTGAAGGGTTTAGTTTCAATCCGTGCTGAGATAATCGTTCAAATACTGTTTTTAAATGTTGTTTGTGCTGTTCTACATTATTTGATGCAATCAGTATGTCATCATAATAAGGAATGCAGAAATCTAAATTTGACAAAACTTGATGTATATAACGTTGAAAGGTTTGTCCCGCGTTTCTTAAACCAAAGGGCATATAAACATATTCAAAAAGACCAAATGGGGTTGTGATTGCTGTTTTTGGAATGTCCGCTGGGTTAATAGGAATTTGATGATAAGCTCGGATCAAATCCAGGGTGGAGAAAATGGTTTTATTGAAAAACATTTGAGTGCAATCTTGAATATGAGGAACTGGGTATCTATCAGGAACGGTAATTGAATTTAAACGACGGTAGTCGCCACACGGTCTCCATTCTCCATTAGAGTTTTTCACCATGTGTAGAGGACTTGCCCATGGGCTACTAGAAGGACGGATAATACCTTGAGACATTAAAAATTCAAATTCCGTGCAATTTTTAGCAACTCGGGAGATAAGCGACGAGGTCTCGAAAATACTGGTTGACCAGTTGTTTCAATAAAGTATGATGTATTTTAGTTGATACTTTGCTTTTTGTTGGTTGAGATGGATTAGTGAGGTCTTGGAATTGCGATAAAATGTCATAGAATTCTGAATTACCAAGCAAAATGGATATACCAGAAGTTAATGAATCTGTGTTTGTATATTTGCCTTGAGTGGTTAATTTAGTTATGCCATCAATCAAACAACCACTTTTAACATCAACCAAAAGATTATAGTGTTTTAAAAAATCAACACCTATAATTGGTTGGTTCACATTTGCAATTATGAAAGACCAAGTAAAATTTCGCCGTAAATTTAAGTCTAGCGTAAGGCGTTTTTTACCAAAAGTAGCTATTTTTGTGCCATTAGCAGCTAAGAGGAGTAATTCATTAGAGGAATCAGCTTTAGGAGCATAATTGTTTGGTAAAACAGATACGTCTGCGCCTGTATCCACTAAAAATTTCCATTTACTAACTTTATCGGCCAGCATAATTCTATTAATTTTGCGATCGTGGCCAAGGCCAGTGGACGACCGCCGATTTAGTTTCCCGAATTCTTGAAAGAGCAAGGCAAACTACATTTTTTTGCTTTTGTGCCAAAATTTGTATGATAAAAGCAAATGCCATCAGCAGGTTCTTTATATTTTTTTAAGCGATCACGAGAGCAACTACGACTGTTTTTAAAAGGTCGATTTCTATTTCTGCTTTGAGAGCGTGATTGGCGCATTGTTGTAGTAAGCTCGCCAACTAAAGTCGTCAAATGGGCGACTTGTTTTTCAAGTTGGGCTATTTGATTATTCGAAGATTGAGGAGTAACGGAATTAATGTTTGAATGGCCAGCCAAATCATTTATTTTATCTGCAACTGATGCTAAACCAGCTAAATCTTCATTCAAAGCAGTTAAAATAGTTTGTGTGCTGTTTGGCAGTCTTCCGAGCCAAAGTGATTTTAAGAGTGGCTCGCCAACAGTATCGCCCGCCAATGTTTTCATACGAGCTAATAACTGAGATGGTCGTTGGTCGCCAAGTTCTAGGCCTTGTAGCAGCGTACGTATTTTCGAAGCTTCACTTTCAGAATGCAACTCAATTAAACGTTT
Organism: Argiope bruennichi; assembly: GCF_947563725.1. Taxonomy (NCBI): domain Eukaryota; kingdom Metazoa; phylum Arthropoda; class Arachnida; order Araneae; family Araneidae; genus Argiope; species Argiope bruennichi. The sequence continues at coordinate 48,055,840 of NC_079155.1, forward strand.
TTTTAATGTTGGATATTTATCAGTATCAGGAGGTTTCAATATTATATCGCTTACACAATTCAAAATATCAGAATCAACGGCAGAAATAACATGATTAAATTTTGTATTGTCAGCAGTAATTCCCGCCAAGGCGAATTGCGCCTCAAGTTGAACAAACCATAATGCAGGGTTAGCTTTCCAGAAAGGCGGAAGTTTGACGCCAACACGAGAAACTGTTGCGTCGTTGTTGGCGGAATTTGGAGTATCTCCTGGCATGTTTTATTCAAGAAATCAAAGGCACGTTATAAATATAATTTCACAAAACTGCTTTGAAATACGAAAATACAAATAATATACTGATAATCAGAGTAAATAATATGAAAATGCTAATCCAAATTATATAACAGAAGTTCCGATGGAAATTATTTAGGCTGTGAAAATAGAAACAATATTCAACGATACGCTTACCGCCATTAGGAAGAAATGCGCTATGGCGCCATTTAATGCATAAAGAAAACTGGGAAAGTTATCCTTTCACTTTTCGAGTCACCAAATGTGGGATGTTTTAGTGGAGAAGGTTGCAAATTGGGATAGTTAAGTTACATCCACACATAAAGAATGAGCGACGACTTTTTTTATATAAAAATAAACATCTTTTAATTTTTAACGCTAACACATCGACAGACAACAGATTTTTGTGAAAGACCGGAAATTGATCTTTTTAATTCGCACAGCTTGCGCGCTTGATCGTAGATAACTGCTTCGTACTTCCGGTGCGCAGTTAGGAAAATAGTTTTTCGAATACAGTCATTTTGATGGAAGCAGGATCGCCACACCCATATCGGTTATTTCCAAAGCAATATGCAATGTTACTTATTTCTTTTATCCGTAAGACAAAACGATTCCAGAATCGGCCTTCCTTTTTGAATTAATTCCTGAGAAACAGGATTGTGTTCTTAATCGCTCTTGACAATTCTCATCAAAGGGCAATTAGGAGTAGGCTTTCATAGAAATAAAAAAAACTACATTTTTATACAATTGGAATAATTTATTATTTGATGGGAAAAGATATTAGATCAGGGAATGAAAAAGCGTTCTGTCCCACAAATACTGTACATTATTTTATATTAAACTAGAACAGAAATATTTTAGTTACCTCAGGCGACCAGCTGATAAGTCAAGAATATTGGTTATATTTGATTTCAGATAAGTCGTTTAGATATAATTTCTTGACCATGATTCCGTTAATTTGCTTGACACTAAAGCAGTGTTATTTTAATTGTATTATTTAAGTTCTTTTAATTATATTCATGGATTATTCTAAGGGAAACAGTCCCACAACAATGTAAAATGTAAATATCCGGGACCTCTGTTTTCAAAATTTCGAGGAATTGTAACTTTACTTCTTGTATATATATTAAACTTAATCTATCTTCCTTGGCTTTTAACAATGGAAGAAAATCATGTGATCAAATATTTAATGAAACAATTTGATTTTCAGCGCAATATTGTAATGTATTCTATGAAAGTAAGCAAAAAAGTGAAAACTTTTAGATATTGCTAAAATTCAGGAAAAATTCGCGCTACTATTAAACTGGTATCATAAAAAAGATATTTTTTTAAATTTTAAAACGGTAAAAAAATTAATTTTTGTGCAATAATATTTTCTGTAGTTACCACGTGAAAATTCCAAAATTCAATTTAATTTTTAATGAATTAAAATTCTTCTTAAAACTGCAAAAAAGTCTCTTCGGGATGCACATTCTTACTCTTTAAAATAACTCTTCCAAATTTGAAAATTAAAGTTCAAATGGTTTGACCAGCGCAAAGGATGCCCTCTCTTATTGTGGCCTAGAAGTTAATTTCTAAACCATTATTGTATATAGACACATAGCTCCAGTTGGAACATAACTTTAAATGACGAAAAAAGTAACATTTTTTGTTTTTTGAGTCAGTAAATATATTTCTCCAAAAATTGCAAAATTTAACTTTTAATACAGTTTCCTTGGTCAATAACATTTAGTCAATAATATTTATTCTCGACACGATAACATTTTAAATAAAAAAAAATATCTATTCTTATATATCTATCGGATATATAAGATATCACAGATAGATATAAAAAATATCTATCTGTGATTAAAATCGGCTTATAAAACATTGGAAATCATTATTTTAGACAAATTTTACGAATAAACTCGTGACAAAATAGTTTTTAAAAAATCGTTTTCTAATTGAAACTATGCATGGTTGTGTTACTTTTTCAAATTGTTCCTTGAAATAAATTTTATACGACTGTTATTTAAATTAAACAGCTATAATTCGTTAAATTTTATGTTACAAAAAGAAAAAAATTTTTATTATATATTTCAGAGTATCGATAATATTTTAATTAATTTTACTGATAGCACCGAGAGAACGAACAAAAATTTAGATTTCGTAACTTTTTTATAAATACATTTATTGCATTTTGCATTTGCCGCCTTTCGTGCAGTAAAGTTCTGAAAACCCTATTTTTAAAAAAATTGATAGCTGATAGTTTAGAGCTAGTAAAAAAGGAGTATTACACGATAGAACGTATTAACGCAAGATTTGAATTAAATAAAAAACCACAATTTTTAAATTGTTATATTTTTATTGAATCTTAAAGTACAACGATAGGGTTATGTATGTAATAGGGAAAATAGCCTCCACAGCTTTGCTGGTACATACGCTCTCGTTTGTCGAAATTTCCCATGACCATTTTGCACAAGTACGGTTGAATTTCGTTAATGTGGCGTTGAATTTCCTTCTTCTATGCACGAGTGCTTGTGGGCTTGTTGACACAGATCTTTGATATCAAATAACTCTATAAAAAGAATTCCAATGGAGTTAAATCACACGATTTAGAGGCCAATTCTCAAATTTTCGAACTACGGCCTACAGACTTGTATTATTTTTGAAATATTGTTCAACAACGAAAACACGTTGTTCTATCGTGTAACGCTCCATTTTTACAAACCCTAAATTATCAGCTATCAATTTTTTTAATAGGGTTACCAACATTTAACTGTACAAATGGTGGAAAATTCAAATCTTACGTCAATTTTGGCACACCCTTTATGATATCATTCTTCCTGTAATTTGAAAAAATTTCCAATTATTGAAATTATATATATAGTGGCTCAAAAAAGTGAGAGTACATCTTACTTTTAATTGATAAATCCGACTTTCAATATAAATAACACATTACCAGATGAGCAAACATGTTTTTATTTTTACCCATAACAAATGGTTTAATTCAGAGTAAAAATAAAGAAAAATCAACGAAAAACTTCTAAATTGAAAATTTTCAGAAGCATTTTAAATAAACATACGCATAATTTTGCCTCAAAAATTGAGAGTACACCAATGAAATATTTGCAATATCTCGCATAGAAACAAAGTGCCACTGTTAAGTTGCATGCCTTTTGGCTCCTATAATGGCCTCTAAACGTCATGGTATCGATTCGACCAATTTTTGGCTGTATCTGAAGATATTTTAACCCATTCTTCACGCAACACATGTTTTAAATAGGTTTTGCTTTAATTTTTTTTTTTGCCACTTTTTCGAGTATAGCCCACGAATATTTTATGACATTAATGTCAGGATACTGTGGTAGTGTGTGTAACTGCTGTTTACAATGAAAAAGACACCATATTTTGACGTTACGTTCATTCTATTTGGGGTCGTTGCCTTGCTGGAAAAGGGAATTTCCGTCTAAACATATATTTATAACATTTTTCTTTAGATTGCTGCGACCATATGGTTCTTCCGACTTGCTGCAGAAATTTCTAAAATCATAGGCAAAAGTGTAAGTGCTGAAACTGTGCGAAATGCCATTAGACAAGCTGGATATAAAAGTCGCATTGTTAGAGAGAAACCGTTCATTAGCTTTCAAATTCAGAAAAAGCATTTGAAGTTTGCAAAAACTCATCAATTGAAGACCAATAACCTTTGGAAGAAAGCTATATTTAGTAATGAAAGAAAACTCAACATTTCTGGCAGTGACAGCCATCGTTCTGTATGGAGAAAGCCTAATACTGCTTTGGATCCAAAAAATTTACGTCCTACCTGGTAAACATGGTGGTGACTAAGTCATGAATTCAGGTTGCATGGCTTCATCCGGGATAGGAAATTTAATTCTTATAGATGACATTATAAATTATATGGTTTACTTGGATATATTTCGCAGCAATCTAAAGGAAAGTGCTAAAAATTTGGGTTTAGATGAGAATTCCAGTAGGACAACAACCCCAAACAGAATGCTCCTAACGTCAAAATGTGGTGTCTTTATCATTGTAAACAGCAGTTACACGTACTGCCTCAGAACTCCTGCATCAATGCCATCAAATATTCGTGGGCCATACTCGAAAAAGTGGCTCAAAAACACAAAACTAAAGGCAAAACCTATTTAAAACAAGTGTTCCAAAAAGAATAGGATAAAATATCTTCAAATACCGCCCAAAATGGGTCGAATCGGTACCATGACGTTTAGAGGCCATTATAGGAGCCAAAAGACATGCAACTTAAAAGTGACATTTTGTTTCTATGCGAGATATTGCAAACATTTCATTGGTGTACTCTCAATTTTTTGAGGCAAAATTATGCGTATGTTTATTTAAAATGCTTCTGAAATTTTTCCATTTAGAAGTTTTTTGTTGATTTTTCTTTATTTTTACTCTAAATTAAACCATTTGTTATGGGTAAAAATAAAAACATGTTCGCTCTTCTCGGTAATGTGTTTATATTGAAAGTCGAATTTATTAAATAAAATAAGGTGTACTCTCAATTTTTTGAGCCACTGTACATATAACCCTAACGATTTTGAAATTAGCTATTAGGCTGCAATAAGAGATAATATTCTGTTTATTATCCAATATCTTAATCTCGTTACTACAAAATAAGCAGAATTATAAAAGTAGATTAATATAAATAGTTAATTTATACTCGATATTTATTTGCATAAGTACTAGTAATAAAAGTCAATATTCTATAAAAAATAATGTACATTTGTGAAACGTTTCCTTCTTCCTCCTGGGCATATAGTATATTTATGTTAATCTTTTCGCAGAATTTCTACTTTAAACCATTTATATCACAATTCTTCTAATCTCCACAAAAGTGTAGAAGCGGGGAAATACTGTATTTCAAATCGAAAATTTTGTTGAAATCGCACTAGTAAACGAGTCGTCACTGCAAGAATTAAATCGATCAGTCTAGATTTAAAACACAGCTTCTTCGCTTACTGTATTTATTGCTTTGCATTCGAGTTGCAGTACAAACAATTCAACCATTCTAACCTTTCAGGAACACTAAAATGAAAAATGATGTCACTCCACCATTTTTACGAAATGATTTCTAGTGTTTTTTGTAGAAAAAAGAAGTCATTCATGATTTAAATCTTACCAAACTGAAATAGCCTACAATTCAAAACAAATGAAGTACTCTTTTTATAAACGAACAAAAAAAAAAGGATATAAATTTTTCCTTTGAATCGAAAAAGTAAGATATATGAATCCTTTTCAAGCTCATAATGTGCTTCCTTGTTTTACTAGAGCAGAAATCTTGAAAAAAATGTCAGTTCTCAAAGCAGCTGACTCTTAGACTTTGAGTTATGAGATTAACATTATTAAAACTAGAGTAGGAGAATCTTTGTGTGTACATCTTGTCTTTTAAAGACTTCTCCGGGCCATATTTAGTTACTAAATTTCCATAAATTGAGTGTATCATGTATCATTTTATCACACCATTTTTTAAACATCTGCTCAAAATAAACTAATATAGCTAAGAAAAATTATTTAGTTTGTTGATACAGACGCAGACGTAAACAAAAAAAACATTCTTTCTTTAAGTTCTTGATTCACTTCCGACATTTGATTAAAGTGAGTTAAAAAAAATAATAATTCCTCATTTGTCTTTTATGGAACAATAAGGCGCATCGACAAATATTACATCAGATATTCCATTTTTTTTTTCATTGCTATATTAAATAAGCATCATTTAACATTTATTTGCTGAATATTTAATTAGAAAATAATTAAGCCTAATCATAAAATTATTTATGCATTTTAATACAAATTCATTTTTTAAGCATAGTTTGAAATTTTATCGTTTATTTTCTACGCTGTTTATTTTATTTATTCGGCAATTTCAATACTTTATTTGGTTTTTTATTCAGTTTATAAATATTATCAAAATTAAATAAATACAATCGTTTTCTAGAAATTGTTAATTTCTAGAAAACGATATTTATTCTGAAAAAGAACTATTCATTTGCATGTTTATTGCAAATGAATTCTAAAATGCAGAAAACAAAATTAAAGGGAACAAGAAAATCATAATCATTTTTATTTCTTAAAAATACGGAACAAATATCTTTTTCATTTGGAATTATTTTTATAGAAGACTTTCTTATTTCAGAAAAATCAAAAATAAATTTCTTATGGTTGAAATTAATTGCACCTGCTCACAAAAATTAGGTGATATTTCAAAATAAATATGAATTGAAAACAAAAAGAGAAGCATTTGATTTTTTTATTCTAAAAAACATTCCAAATTCATTGTGAAATATCCAAATTTCTATTAGGGACAATATGTTACATTCATTACATGTTACATTATCGATTTGAAGACAACAGTTTTTTTTTATTATTTATTTCATCGAATTATTTGTTAAATTTTAATACAAAGCTCAAATTATTTGAAAAATGTGATTTTTCAATTAAAACAGAATTCAAACATCCGATAAAACCACAAAGATATTGCTTTCCGTTGTTGATAGTATAAGGACATGAGAAGAAAAGAAAATAACTAAAATGTATTATTAGTAAATTATTTTATTTATTGCTAGCTAAAATATCTATGCTGCTAAAGGATGAAAATATTTACGTGTTTTATATAAGGAAAAATTAATTACTTAATTGATTGCCTCATAATCTTCAATGAAACCTTGATTATACTTTAATATTTGGGAGGAAAATTTTAAGTATTTATTAAAATAACAAATATTTATAGCAACAGTTGAATTTATCACACAACAAAACCACACTACTATAAGTCACTTGGAGTAAATATCTAATGCAAAAAAATAAAAATATGTTAAAATTATCATTTAATAGAATCTCAAACCTCCCTTAAATAAACGTTGTTTAAACAATAAAATATTATAAAAAACAAAAACTTTTTTATAAACAATTTTTTTTAATTAAAATGAGAAAATCTGTTGTCCAAGTAATTTTAATATTTTCTTTTTTTTAATTGCAGATTATCTTACACGATTACTAAAAATCGCTAAATAATTTTTTTCATAAGGCAGTAACTTTTTGTCATAATTGTTTATATTGTAATTAAATATTGTGAATACCATCTTAAATATGTATTTACAACATAAAAACAGTCACTCTCCACAGCAAAGGTAATATTCATTGATTAATAAAAAAAAAGCGACAAATTTTGAATCACATTTTTAAATAGGAAACCTCAAATATATTTTCAAATTGAAAGAAATTTCAAATTGAATTGAATTTTAATGTTATTAAAGTAAAATAAATCTTATTTAGAAATCTCTTTTTCCATGTTTTGGCTGCAATTTAATTTACTTATAAAACCTTGGGAGTCGCCATATGGTATGTGTTTTTAACACTATGCATTAGGAGTGGAAACATATTTCTAATCTAGAAGAATTTAATTAATTGTTACGAAATACTCATTAAAATTTCTCTTATTTTTATAGTACTTGTGAACAAAATTTGAAGAAAGTCTATTTTGTAGGTTATATTTCTATAGTATACAAAAGAATTAGCTTTTCGATTTTAATTGCTTAGATTGTTGCGATTATTCTATCGTTTGCAAAATTATCATTGGCTCCTTAAAACCTAGCATTTTATCGCTTTCCAAAATTGTTTTTGTTTTATATTTGATGTATTATTACTGGAGTTAAATAAATATTATCGCCTGTTTGAAATATTGTATAACGTAAAATGACAAAGCTTTGTTTCAACTTTAATACGAGATGCTGAAGAAAATGACAGAAAAACATTATTCTTTGTTTTACATTATAATTTATTTTATAAGGATTTAAAAACTAAATTAAAAAGAAAAGAAAAGAGAAAGAATCTTATACAATATATCTTATTGTTATTTTTTACATTTTTTTTCTATCCAATTAAATATTTTTGATTATATTCATTCCACACTATTTTAAGCTTTATGGTATAAAACATTTATTTTGCTTCAAATGTTTTTTCGCAGAATTAACTTTAAATATTAATTTTAGTTAATACCACTGTTTCCAAATTTATCTGAAGAAGTTTTCTTTCCTTTGTGTTTAAATGAATCATATGAATGGAAACTTTTCATCAGACGAATTAGTTCGATGTAAGGTGAAAATACTAGCAGACAGTCTATTTTTTTTTAAAAATTCTGTACTGAAAAGGATTTGTGTCAAAGTTAACAAAACTTTTGACAAAGCTTTCAAGATTTATCCAGAATGTTTACTAACATTTACATTAATACATCAAAATAAGCGTTCCCAATAATTTGCTGTAAGCTGATTCCATTATATTCATATTTTTCAGTCCTATTGGTTAACAAATGCATTCCATATCAATAGTTTTAACAACTAGAAAAGCCAATAATATTCTGGAAGAACAGACTGATCGGCAAAGGAGACTAGTGACAAATAAAGAAAAGCATAACAGTTAAAAGCCGGCCGTCTGGAAAGAAGTTGTATGTCAAAAGGATTAATATGTCCAACGAAAACTGTGAAAGGCTAGCTGATAATGATAAGGTAAATCACATCTTCATCAACGGTGCGAACTAGTGACATATAGACTGATTTCTTCTTTCTTCCATCAAGAAAGAACTGGCTGAACTTTTCTCACCTCTTATGGTTAGAAAAGCATACTCCAGCAAAAAGATCGGAAATACATTATTTATAGGGAGAATCTTTTCTGTGATACAATTTATACGGAATCTCGGGCGAAAAGCCATGAAGTCATCTGAAAAAGATAACATTGTTTGCAGTATATAGTAAATAAAATCCTGTATTATGTTGCTGAATTTGTATGATAAAGTAAGATTTATAAAAGAGATTTTATTCCTTCATTTTGGATATGGGTTTATATATCTTATATATGTCTGGGGGGATTTCAAAATGTTCATAAGTATATTTCTTTACATAAATGAAGAGGTGGAAAAATAGATCAGTGGATCTTAATGTTTCAATGTTATGGAAACAAAGCATAAACTTGCAAACAAAAAATTGTTGTTCTGTAACTCTCTTTAAAGTTATTTAAATTTTGTCATGCTTTTATTTATGCATAAGCTAATATTTTCAACGCTCCTCAGAATAAAAATGTTATTACGAAATTCGGCTAGTTGGTGTACGTTGAGAAGTCCGACTATACCAATAACTTTCATAAGCATACACAAAGACAGCACTTCCAAAAATAAGCAACACGAAGAAGTAAATCTTTTTTAAACAAATAACTCTTAAAACTAAATCATTGTATCGTTATTTATCAATTATTTCTTAAAATATTTAATTAAATAAAAAAATTTGCCAAACGACTTTTGCTCCGTTATTTATGAATAGAAACTGGAATAATTATTACAGGAAAAAAATTTATAAACCATCGTAAAGACCAAACAATTGTTTTTCGATTGAGAATGGTTTAATTACTGTTCAATGCTTTGATTAACTTTCATATTTTTAATAATTCTAACCAATAAAAAAAATCTTTCGAGTCCTATGTTCTGAATCCCATTACTACCGGAATGAGAGAATTTACAAGGAACATAAAACCAGAAAGATCACTTTAGACACACAAAAGCCAGAAAGATGAGAATGGTATTTGGAATCACAGAAATAAAATCTAGTATTTAGAAAAACTTCTGATGTCTTAAACGCAACGATGGAGTGCATAAAATGAAATCCCTAAGGTTGTCAAACCCATTCTAGGTGGTTTAAAGCACGGATGATAAAAAGAAGAGAGGGTTTTATCTTCTGGCAGAAGAATATGAGAATGCTGAAATGGGCGAACATAAATCAGAGAAGAATATTGCAGCAAAAAAAACTGTTTTTATTAAATTTAAAGTCTTACGTTATAGAAACTTAAAAAGTATTATTACTCCAGCCTAAAATAATCTTATTCATGCAATTCCAATTATATGGCTAAAATGGCCTAAATATAAGATAAAATGCAAAAATTAAACAGAATTCAGTATAATCCAGATGGCAGTAAGACTTTATAAAGGGACTCATCCAAATGGTTAAGGACTTTGAGAAAGTCGATGAGTGGGGAAGAGGCCCTACCCAGTCGGCCTTAAAAAACAGTATTTATTGAAAAATTTAAAAAAAAAACTGATAACTCTTTGCAGATTGAAGGTGAAAATTTAAGCAGGCAATTTTTGATACAGGAGACCAATTTTTTTCTTCCTTAAGCTTTTTTTAAAAAATGATCAAAAGGTGTAATAAAAAATTTGGGGAATGCGCATATTTAGTAAAGTATGCATAATAGATGTACTTGTTTTTAGAAATACATTTCAATTAATTGGTTTCAATTTGATAAATTAATTTAATTTATTCTTAGAAATTTATTTTAATTTATATATTTCAATTATTACACAGAGTTCCATATATGAAAGCATGCTTACGATACCAGTGCAAAGATATCGGAGTTGCAAATCTACCATAAGAACCAATAAAAACACAAATTGCTTCTGACAAACAGTGCCAAACAAAAAGTTAAAGCATTATGCAGATGACACACTGAAAACAGGAAAAATCCGCATGGTTCCTTTGAATTATTCCAAAGTATCGAAATCTTTGACAACTAGATTTAAGTTATTTATAATGTCTTTACTTTCTCTTATATTTAGTATAGAGAAAATGTTATAATCGTCAAAATATTCCTAGTTACATAAAAACCCCGTTTTAAAGCAACATTAGGGTTATTTTGGATAGATCTCGAAATTTTGAACAGTGCTCAGATGACAAGGACGTCACCTGAGCTGGCACCCCCTCTCCAAATTTCCACGCCACACCAGCTAGAGGACGTTTGGCCCCGACGGATTTAGCATGCACCAGACCCTCTTGCACGAGGGTGCTTCGCTGAAATCCGCTGTCGAACCTGAAACCCTCCGGTTCCGAAGCTGAGACATTACCACCAGGCCATCAGGCCCTCAAAATACTCCAACTCGAGAGTTTGACGAAACCGTACGATTTAGATCTCTGAGTTGAAAAAACATTTTTGGAAAATGTCCATCTGTCTGTCTGTGACAATGATAACTCAAAAAAAAGCTTTGAGACGGACGGTTGAAATTTGGTATAAGTCTTTACACCAAATTTGCAAATTTTTATCAAATTTTGAGTAAAATCCACTTAGAGGAAGTCTGTTTGTCCGGCTGTTCGAATACAAATTAACACGATAAATATAAAACAGAATAAGCTAGATGAATAAAATTCGGTTCTCAGTTTTAACATTTATAATATTAACACTTATCAAAGTTTCAGCCAAATCCGACAAGGGATGGTCCGTCTGTCATTTTGTGCTTTCAGAAACATGTAAACGCGATAACTCAAAAACGTAATGACTTAAATATATGAAATTGGGAATGTGACTTTGTGACTGCCAGTGTACTTTAGCGTCAAATTTTTACTTCATTTTGTTTGGGAAACACTCATATACAACACAAATTCGATTTTTGGATGTTATTAACCGTATGGCAGTATTAATCTCCAAAAACCTCGCCAAGAATGACACGATAGATTCAATAAAAAAAAAAAGGCTAAATTCATGCCAAAGGTTAATATTTCATATTGTACTCAATGACACGCAAGGGCCGCGGTAGCCTGATGGTAAGGTCTCGGCTTCGGAAACGGAGGGTTGCAGGTTCGTATCCCAATTCCAGCGAAGAACAATCGTTTAAGGGGGTCTGTTGCACGTTAAATTCGTCATAATCAAACGTCCTCCCGCTAGTGTAGCGTGGTGTGGAGAGGGGGTGCCAGCTCAGGTGACTTACTCGTCATCTGACCACGGTTTAAAATTACGAGGTCCGTCCCAAAATAACCCTTGTGTTGCTTTAAACGGGACGTTAATATAACTAAACTAAATTAAACTAAATCAATGACACGCAAAGCATTCCCTGGGATGACGTCTTTATTAGAAGGTATCCGTGAAAGTTTTCGGCGAGATTATTTCCGCTGGTTTAGATGAGTTATTTATTTACAAAAAAAATTTATTTTCTTTCTCTGAAAATAACCAAAAATCTCATATTTGTTCACATATAATAAAGAATCACTAAGAAAAACACTATAAAAGTTTTTACGATGCCATTGGGGGCTGCCATCTACAGCTAAGAAATCCTGTCTCAATAGAATTATTTCTAGAAGCCTTTTCTGAATTGCGGACACCCCCCCCCCCAACGGATGTTGCGGCTCGGGGTGACATTTGGCTAATTGCACTTCCACCCCGAAATGACAGAGTAAAAGGGGATGGAAGAATCAATAAAGGCAGGAGGAATCAATGTCCCGTCTCTGCTTTCTACCAAAGAAATGTAATAAAAAACACATCTGTGTGGAACAAAAGCAGATGTAACTATCCAGCTTTTGGGTTAAGATCTTTGCTCTTTCGCTATCTGAAACGTATAATAGCATGACCTTTAGAGGATGAAATGTCAATGTATGTCCAAAATATTTATAGTAATTTTTGATTTCTGAAATCTGATCATGTCAGTTAATAATTTAATGACCGGAATCAAAAAACATTAAATAATTCAAAAGGTTTTCAGCGAGACGAATGAAATTCAGTATACAGTCTTCACATCAAATTTACAGATTCTTACAAATTTGGAGTAAAATCTGTTCAGAGGTAGTCCGTTAGTTTGGTCGCCTGAATATAAGTCAACACGATAATTAAAAACTGAAGAGAGTTAGATAGATAAAAGTTAAATACATATGAACTTTTGAGCCAAATTCAATTACAGGTTGACTGTCTGTCGGTCTGTACTTTCAGAAATATGTAAAAGCGATAATTCAAAAACACAGTGACTGAAATATATCAAATTCGGTATGAGATTTTGTGGCTACAAGGTCAATTTTTGTTTTCATCAGTTGAGAAAAAGTGTCTAAAACACAAATTCGATTTTTGGATACTATCAAAGCGTGTCAATGATTAATCGCTAAATAATTAACCAAGGCTGAGATGATATATTTAGTAAAAATGCTAAATTAGCGTCAAAAAATATTTCGTAACTATTGTACGCCAATGCCATGTAAAGCATTCTTTAGATGCAAATTTATTAGAGAATATACAAGAAAGTTTTATGGAGACTACTCCCACTGGTATTAATGTTCTTTCTTTGTTTCTTCTCTTTCCAAAAACATGCTATTACATTGTGATCTGCAGAGGTGAAAGGTCAATGTGTTTCCAAAAATGTTTGTAATAACTTTTAAAATCTATTTATAACATTTAATTTCAATAAAAATTTGGGTACTTACATATTAAGGCCACCGCAGCTACAGATTTGGCGGTTTTTAAATGCCGCCAATCACTTTCAAAATTCAACGCCACCGCAGCTACAGATTAAGCTCTTTATTGGCGCATTAGCGCAAAACCGCCACATCTGTAGCTTCGGTGGCGTTAATACGTAAGTACCAAAAATTGCTGGAGTGGTCTCTTCAAAACATTCTTGTATGCTTTGTAATAAACTTGTCATGCCATAGATGCCCTTTTGATAGTAGTGACATACAATGGTTAGGAAATATTAACCTTTGGTGTGGATTAAGCATTGTTACTGAATCTATCTAGTCATCCTTGGCGAGTTATTTGGCGATTACCTCCTAGCCTGCATTAATAGCATCCAAAAATCAAATTTCTATTTTAGATACATTTTTCTTAACCGATTGTAACAAAAATTTCATACAAAACTACACTTGTAGTTACAAATTCCTCTAACAAATTTGATATATTTAAGGCATTGTGTTCTTGAATTATCGCGTTTACTTATTTCTGAAAGTACAGACCGACAGACAATTAACCCCCTGTTGGATTTCATTTCACATACAGATAAGTTCCTACACTGTAGATGTTACAAATGTGTACCGAATTTTATTTATCGGCTCTCTTCGTTTTGTAATTATCGTGTTAACTTACGTTCGAACAGACGGACTTCCACTAAACATATTTTACTCAAAATTTGATAAAAATCTGTAAATTTGGCATAAAGACCGAATACCAAATTTCAGTCATCTAGTTCAAATCATTGTCACAGACGGATGGAAAAACATCTTCAAAAAAATGTGCTTTTAAAACTCAGAAATAACTAAAAAGTGGGGATTCGCTCGAAATCTCAAATTTATATTTTTTGACGACTACAATATTTTCTCTATGTATACGAAAAAGTAAAAAGCGGTTGAAACGCTGCGCTTTAAGGGTGAATTTATATTTTTAGGTTTTGTTCTTCCACTTTTCGAAACTTACGAGAATCCCGTGACCTTCAGAGAACCTTAGAGCTAGAGGAAACATTTGAAATAACTGTTGGCCTTATAGCATTTAACTCCAATTAAAAGATCGCGGTAAAAACTTTGAGCTTTGTTTAAATTTGTGATTGAAAATCATTTGCTTGGAATAATCTATAAAGGGATCAATTCATGTTCACATGATTTATGCCTTTCCAACTTTTGAAAGGCATAAATATGACATTTCGTTGTGACAAGTATCAGAACAAGGCGACAATTTTACGTAAATACAGTTCAAGGTATGCAGTTCAGAAAATAATAAAGGATTTTGTTCATTAGATTTTACATTCTTTGAATTAGCCAAAGGAATTTCAACTTTCTTTTATGATATCCTAAATAAAATTATCTATTTTTCAAAAAAAAATCATTGCCACTTTCATTTATATACTCAAAATAATAAAAGAAACCAAAGAATTACTCACCCTCAGCCCTATCCATTAGTCTGATTCATTTTGTACGGTATCTGATAATTTTTTATTTCATAAGACAGCTTAAGATCTTTAGATATGTTATCAAAAGTCGCCCGTCTCTCCCCTCACTTCCATTTTCGTAAGAAATTTGGAAATTCTTACTCCATTTTACATTCTTTGTAGGAAAAAAAAATCGACGAAGAGTGTCTCAGTTCCAGTCATTGTACTTTTTCATCACTTTTTATGTCTTATAACTCATGATCACTAGATATGTTATCAGTGATCACTATACTATTTTACTGCGCATTCTTTAAGAGGAGAAAACCTCTGCAGAGTCACCCATTCACAACAACTATACCTATTTTGCCAATTTTTATAAAACTCACGAATAATAAATACATCATTAGTGGTTCGCTTGCCTCCCAACACTAAAATTTCAAAGCAACATCAGGAAATAAAATTTTGTCGGGGATCTTCATCTTCACAATTAAAGTGATTTCGCCAATTAATCACGGCACTTTGCAAACATAGTTAACCTATCAAGATGATGTACATTTATTATAAAAACTAAATAAAGCTTACTTTTAGTATAATAATACGTAGTTCATCAAATTACCATGACTAAATTAATGCTATTGATATGGAAATTAAAAAGCTAGTTTCAGAAGGGGAGTAGGTAAAATTATTTCTTTACTTTTATTTTTTTAATAATTAGTTAATAAGTTGATAAAGCAGTTTTTTTTAATTAGTATTGTGAGAAGTTGGTCTAAAATCACAGTACGCTACCGAAGTAAGCTTAACAATTTATCTCAAATTTTTACAATTCATGTTTTTAAGAAGATTGGGCTGAAATCTAGTTTAAGGTGCCCCTCCATCTCGTCAAGGATGCCAACATTGACAAATAACAAATCAAAATGATAATATCTCATCTTGGAAACTACCACCTTCCCATCCTTGGTACCTTGGCTCTGGCCCTGGTGGTGCTCTGAGCTTTGGCGGTGCTAGACAAGACCAGACGGCTCTGTCTAGATTTAAATCTGGCCACCTCAAGACTATTCGGTTCTCCGGTGGGAACAAGATCTTCCCCATCTGCACAAAGTGCAATTCAAGCGGGGCCACTGCTGAACATTTGCTTCGCTGTATTGGCTTTTCCCGGGAGAACCTGCTTCATAGCCCCAATAATGTCCTTGATGGTTTGAAGGCGAATGGTCTCATGGACCTGATCTGATTCCGATCAGGGGATTAGAAAGAAGAAGAAGGAGAAGAAATGATAATATATAAACTATGCTGTACAACAATTATTGTCAACCATCTTGATTCTTGACTTAGGGACTTGGCATTGTTAGCATCTTTGGCAAAGTGAAGGAGCATCTTAAATTAGATTTCATCTCAGATTGTCATTGTACAACTTGAAAAGCGATTTGAAAAAATTATAAAAAATTATAAATTCTTGTACTGGCTATTGTGGCATAAAAATAGTTTAATTTAAATGATCTGTTACTTTGGGAGCCACTATGTTTGAAAACTTAATAAATTTTGGAATAAAACGAGGAAGTCTTGTAACACTTTTGATTCGAAAACATTAATAATATTTTTTGATGAAAAATGACAAGAAAATACATGTTTTTGTTATAAACCGGGAAAATAAGGAAATTATACCACACAGTAAATGCAATATTACAGCTTGAGCATACGTTCGAATTAAGGAATAAGTGAAACTTCTGTTTCCCTATCTAAATATAAGGGTACCTGTGTATTAATCCCATTACACCGTCTAATAATAAAAAGAAAATCCACCGAAGATGTCATGTTTATTGCAGCTAACGGTTAATTGTCAAAAAAAAGTACCAAAAATGTAGACTATTTGCCTAATGGAATGATGTTAAACTTAAAATTCATCAGCAGGATACGGTTAAACCAAAAGTTCGCAAGTAGCATGCGATTAATACAAAAGTACCAAAATAGAACAATCAAAGACAAATATACTTCTATAAATCTTTTATAAGATATTTATGGTATCAATTAATTATGTTAAGCAATTTATTTCTTTTGCAGTTTAATTCTGAATGTGACTAATCAACTGAGTAAATAGGAAAATCACACAAAAAAATTTCCTGAAAAAAAACACTTTTATTTCCAAAAAGATTTCCACATATTTAAACATTAAGAATAAACTTGATATCAGGATATATTGTCTACATCGATCACTTGCCAACAGACAAATCATGGCCATTTTTTTTAAAAAAAATTGATAATAGCAGTTAGTTCTAGATCATTTGAAATACCATTTTTCGTAGCATCTCATAAATAGTAAATTCAGATTTTATAATATTGGAGAGTTTCCAATTTCTTCAGATATTTGGCTGACAGAATTATATGAGGCAAAGCTAACAAATGATCATGTGAAACTGTTGCCAAGCTGCAAAAGGAAATCTTGATCCTTAAGAAAAACGAATAAAGTTTGCTATTTCTTTTAAATTTTTATTCTATGTGGAATCAGAATGAATTTTAAATATTGTTCGAAATTAATTATTTATTTAAATATTATTTCATTTCATGACATTTTGTTCTATTGAATTTTTATTTTATGTGGAATCAGAATGAATTTTAAATGTTGTTCGAAGCTAATTGTTCCTTTGAATATTAATCCATTTCATGTCATTTTGTTCCATTTTTTATTTACATAAATTTACTAGTAAAACTTGCATTAAATTTATTTTATCATGACAATATCTATAAATTGATTTACTATGAATTTGCAAACATTAACATCGAGATGCATAAATTGAATACGTAAATATTTTATTGGAAAAACCTTCGGAACCAGTTATTCCTTGGTTACATGGTAAAAACATATGGTTATTTCTTGGGTAGTAAGTCTTTATTGAGAACTGATATTTTTAAATATTTGTATATTTAACTAAAATATTAAAAAAAAATTATTATTTTTTCTTCATTGGTACCGGCTATTATATTATTATTATTATTATTTCACAAAAACCATTTTTACACTGCTTTAAATTTAATTTTTAAAAATGCTTTCCATTGATTCCATTTTTAATTGAACACAATGTTTAGACATAGAAATGGATACATTTCAAAACTGTCATTTTTACGCACTCATAGAGCTCTAAATTATGAAAATTCTTCCAAATCATGTGGTTAAAGTTTTCGACTTTAACAATCTGTATTCCGTATAATAAAAGATAATGAATAAACATGATCAATTTTATAAAATATTTCTCTTTTATTTATAATATTAAATATTTTCTTCTTTCATTTATTTATATTTCTTACTCCTTTTTGTTATTGGATCTTTACGTTTTAAAATATTTAGCACCGAAATTGGCCGTTCTTAGAGGAACAATTTTATTATTTATCTTGAATAGGAATTTTCTTTTTCTAACAATCTAGTGTTTAATTCTAAAGTTAATTCTTAATTAATATTAATTCATTTAAAAAAATTAACCATTTCTTTAAAGACTTTTAAACTGAAAAATGTTTCTTCTGACAGCTAAAATTATCGAAAGTAATTTATTTTGTGAATCAGTGAGTGGAAAGAGAGAAGAGAGAAAAAGAGAAAGAAAAATTGTAAAAATAGTAGTAATAAAACCAATGTGTAAAAGTAAAGAGATCAAATTACCTAAATTGCAAGCTGGTGCAAACTTTTTCATATTTCAGTGTCTCGAAATACATTATTACATTCAAATTATTATATTATATATTTATTTTTACTCAATAAATCAAATTTACTCCGCAAAAAGTTCTGCTAAAAATGTACCTAAAATTAAAGCTACCTTTCAAAATATAACAATAAATGATAAACTTTGGATATGCCTTAAAATATTTACATTACGAATGGACTTAATGAAATAAAAGTCAGATATTGAATTCGAAGTGAAAGTCCAAAAAGTTACAGTCTATTTTTCCTTTTGAAGGAATATGTACAGTTTGAGTTAATCAAAAAAATTAACTGATGGCAATGATACAGAAACTAGAAGTGACAAATTAGATTGTGTCATCTTGCAGAAAATACCATATGAACACTTATTCCAGTTGAGTGAAGAATAACCAAACTAGTTTGAAGTAAAATGTATGAGTTATTTGAGTGAACGACACATACAAGTTACAGCCATGTTCACCAGCCGAAATTAAACATCAACCGATGATTATTCACTACTCAGTAGTCAAATTGGTGTTCTTAAGATGAAACCGGTTGTCAAATTCCCCCGTTTTGTGCCATTTTTTGATCAGCCGACTTCAGATGATCAAATTCTGATAGCTGTTTTTCGGATGCAGTTGCTGACATGTGATAATTTCGAGAAAGTTAGTATTACTTAGAATAATAGAGAATTTCGTATTGTTTAGAATAATAGAGAATTTAACGTTACTGGTTTCTTGTATTTAAACTGAAATTGATACTTTTTCTCTTTACAAGAAAAGTATTAACATAATACTTGAAGAAAATAAAAAATGTGTTTGCAATATTTGGTTTTTAGCTAAGGAAAACATTCTTGCTTTCAAAAGAACTCCAGAATTTTTGTTATCAGTATGTTGTTAATTATAGTATGATTTTTATAGTAATGTTGGTCTATGAAAATATTTGAAAGTTTTGATCAATTCTATGTTGCTAATAGTTTTTATTTAAAATAAATTTAATTATCTATAACAAAGGTAAAGTTTGATATTTTCGAATCATATATGTAACTGGTCATAAATTTCAAACATGTGTATCGTCCCTCAAATAACAAAACTTATGGTAGAATGAAGATCATCAGGATCCGTGCAGCAGAAGCAAGAGGATCCATATTTTCGGGAACATTTCTTTAATGATCACATTTCAGACAAAACAAACACAAACACGAAAGACAAGACATTCACGCGCGCATTTCTTTACAGAACAACATCTCATCTCCTTATAATTACAATCGAAGTGCATTATGGGATGCATACTTAATCAGGCATCGCCATCTATTATCCAAAAGAGAAGATAAGAGTAATGCAATTGCTACAAACTGATATACCTAGAAAGTATGTGTTATAAAATTGTTATAAAAAATAAATAATCAATAGAAATACATAAACAAAACATAAAGTCATTTATATATATATATATGGTAGAGTAGAAATTTTTTAATAGTGCATTTATTCCTTTCAAGTGTTTTGAAACATGCATACCAAATTTAGTTTGTATTTATCAAAGAATGTTAACTTCTATAAAGTTCAAAGGAACAAATAAACGGACAATCAATTTTGTATATACAAATTACTGCATTAAAAAAAATATACGTTTATTTTTGATCAATGTTGATCTTTTCAGAATAAAGTAGTTCAGTATGTTGGTTATATATATTTTGTGCATTATGCTTTTTAAATATACTAATCAATGAAACTAGTGGAAGTGTGCTCTCTTATATTAAGAAAGTCTTATAAATATGTTTAGCTTTTTATATTCAAATTTAAGTTCTCAAAGTAATTTCAATTCGAATGTCCTTAAATGAAAGTAATCTATAAAATTAAAAATATTCAATTTTTAACTTTTTTTTAATTAACTGTATTCTTTAAGTTGGAAAGCTTACACTCGTGTAGATATAGCTATTAATAATACGTCTATGCGTACATACATTTTTGTGCGCTCAATTTTATGCTCATTAATTATGATTCACTTTAGAAACCACATTTACTGTTTAAATATAAATAGCAACGACTCTGAACAATCTGTCGTTGCTATTTAGACGCCCTTCTTTACTTAACAGAATAAGAGAGGAAATACCAGATTTATTAAATCAATCATGACGTCTACTAATAATAGAGACACACCCTCTCATCATACTGCAGATGGACATCTAGAGGAGAAAATAAATCGAACTCGCAAAATCTATGGTCTAATTCATATAAACGAGACAGTCTATATCTCCCTGTACGCGAGAAAAAAGTTTGCATCGATTGCTCGAGTATGAGGATATGGAGGTTAATCATATCTCAACAAGATTTCAAACTTTAGTAGACATATAAACATATGTTAAGAAACTGTTCATTCTTCTAAGCCCTCACTTAATTGTGAATATATATCTTTCTACATACAATTATATCACAGGATATATATATATATATATATATATATATATATATATATATATATATATATATATATATATATATATATATATATATATATATATATATATATATATATATATATATATATATATATATATATATATATATATATATATATATATATATATTGTTACGAATCTGTAATGCTGCTTCCCAGCATAGTTGGTTCCACAATCGGAAAGAATGTTTTACAGTCATCGGTATTGGACGGAGTCCGGTGTCGCGTCGGAGGGTCCCGGAGCTTGGCGACAAACTTGGCGACCATTTGGCGACTTGGCAACGAATTTGGCGACTTTGGCGCCAAAATAGATTATAACCGAAACATCAAGAATTTTCCCGATGCGTCCAGTAGGAACGGAGATACGCCTCGAACGTTCCTGATTGGTTGAGAGGCGTCTAGCCCCGCCTCCTAAGACCTATAAAAGGAAGAGGCCGCAGCTGCTAGGGCAGAGTAGTCGGAATCGACAGAAAGAACTGGCCTTCCAGAGATTAGCGGAGCAGCGACGGAGTCAAGTGAGTGCTGAATTAAGTTGTACGCTACGGTCTACATTAGAGTTTGTTGTCTGCACGTCTCGGCTGAAGATAATTGTGTGCTGTATATAGTTGTCGTCTTTGTGTTGTCCTGTGTGTCTTCGTGTAAATAAACGTCGTTGTTTCATTTTCTACTGCCGCCTGCTGATTGAGCGTTCTTCACACCATATAACTTTCACTATCCAAACGAACCCGGAAATTTCGTAACAATATATGTATATATATATATATATATATATATATTAATCTTTTAATATTATATATTAATCTTATAGTTTCCAGATTTAGCATACATATAAACAGAAATGTGCACCTTGGAGGGATTTTTAAAAACTTTTCATTATATTTCAATTAATTAAAAATTAAGCTCGATTCTGGCCTTCTTTCGTAATAATTTCCTAACTATCATTGCTTCTAAAAGAATTTCTTTCAAAAATTTTTTTAAAAAAATAGTTTTTTTTTAAATGATACCAATTTAATAGCTACTTTTATTTTTTCTTGTCATTTGACAATTTTTTTTTTTTTGTAATTTTCACAATTTTTAAAAATCGATTGCATTATTGCTCTAAAATTTAAACCATTTTTATTTTTTCATCAAATATATCAGAGTATGTTTTGCTTCCATAGTTGAAAGTCTTACAAGAATGATTTTGTTTAATATCTTTGAAGCTTATACCAGTAAATGTGGCTTCCCATAAACTTACTTGCATATTCTCTTATCAGTCATATCACTGACTCTCCGACCTGCCCGAAGTCACACGGATAAGTAAAACTGAATGACCGGACCGCCGCAACAACAACACTGGCGGGAACTATATTTGAGTCCTAAGGGCCATTACCGACCACGGTACAACCATTCCCTAAGGAAGTATGTCCCGTCATTGATTAGAGGAGTCCAACCCCCAACCCCTTTATGTGTACCCTCCAGGGTAGCGAGAACCACCCACCATGCCGGAAGCTTCTCAACCTCATTTTGAGGTGCCTCCAAGAGATATACTCTCTTATAAAGCTATTAAATTCGTCCCCCCGCATAGAAGTGTGAACCTTGGGTGAGGCTAAGAGTTATGAAATATTGATCTTTGGAGCAGATTTAGCAATTTACTGAATCTATCCTGTGATACTTGGTAATTTCCTTTGGTCATTAATCCCTGTCATGCAGTTAATATAACCCGAACGTCGAACGAAATTTTTGAATTATTGCATTTACAAACTTATAAAAATACATATCGACAAAAAGTTAACTTCATGACGGGTAGTATACATAAATTAATTTGATAGATATCTGCCCTTTAGAGCATATACCTGGACTAAATTTTATTTATCTAGATATCTTCATTTTGTAATGATCGTGTTAACTTATAATCGGACAGCCGGGCAGACAAATTTCTTTGAATGGATTTTGCACAAAATTTCTTAGAAATCTACAAATTTGAAATAAAGATCGCATACCAAATTTCATCAGTATAGCTCGAAACTTTTTAAAGTTATATTTATGCATTGACAGACATGACGGTAAAGATGTGTTTCCCGAATTTTGAGAGGTATAAAACATAGAAATTAACCAGAATCTCGAATTCAATTTTTTTTTACGATTACGATTGCTTTATATATGAGAAAGTCATTTAAAAATGTAAATACACTTTTTTATGACTTCAGACGGAAGACAAACTAACTAAAAAAACTATAATTACAATTTTTTTTAAAAAAAAATATCCCGAAATGTGGAAGACAGTTGAACAGGATATTTGTGTTTTCAATAGTGCAAAAATATCATGGCCTATTTTCATTTAAATATTCCTGTACACGATAAATAAAACTCTAGTAAGAAAATTATGATAACCTGACGTTAAAGTCAGAAAAATTAACAAAATCCTAGTCATGAAATTATATCCAAACGATTTATTTGACTTATGATGAAGATGAGTATTGTGCTCATAGAGCGTGTTGGTGCTCTATAGACCAAACCGTTTGACCTATAACTACCAAATTAGCACATACTATATACTTTCGAAAGCAGGAATGTGAACTTCGGAGAGATTTTTTAATTTAAAATGAATTTAAATTAATTAAAATTTTACCGTTTGTCCGCAAAAATTCTCGAACATATTAGTGAACAAAAATAAATTTCATATCAGTTCAAGATTTGTCTTTTTAATGATTCCAATTTAGTAAGCTAGCAAATTTTCCTTTAAATGTAACATCGTTTCAAATATATCTTTGCTTAATTTGCATTAATAGATTACATTTTTGTCTTGAAATTCAAATCATTTGCATTCTTTCATCAAATATTTTTCCATTTTTGAAAGCTAAAGAAAAAAAATTCTGTTCAGATTCTGTTTAATATCAATGTAGTTTACATGACGAATAATAAACAACTGAATTTACATCACCGTGAAATTAAGAAGATAAATAAACAGCCTCCATTAGAAAGTTTCATGTACACAATGAAAAGAGCATAAAGAAGATAAAAGACAAACTAAGATGGCTTTAAATGTCTAACATTTGACGGAATTTTGTTCATGAAATCATATCTAAACTATTTAATTGACAAGGCCATTAATGTAAGATATGGTTCAATTCATGACATGTCCCAATTCTTTTGGGAAAAAATATTAAGTACTTTTGAAATATACAGTGGCTCAAACAATTGAGAGTACATCTTACTTTTACTTGATAAATCCGACATTCAATGTAAATAACACATTACCGGGAAGTGCAAACATGTTTTTATTTTTACGCATAGCAAATGGTTTAATTTAGAATAAAAATAAAGAAAAATCAGCGAAAAACTTCTAAATTGAAAAGTTTCAGAAGCATTTTAAATAAACATACGTGGAGTTTTGCCTCAAAAAATTGTGAATAGACCAATGAAATTTTTGCAATATCACGCATAGAAACAAAGTGTTACTATTAAGTTGCATGTCTTTTGGCTAGGGATGACGAATATTTTAAGAGCGGTTATTACGTAATCAATATCAAAAAGTCACAAATACAAGTGATCAATACTTTTCAAAGAGGGGTGTGATTCAAATCCTTGATACGATCTTACTGATGATATTTCGATTACAGATTTAGGATCACGATAGAAAGTAACAATCGATACCATATCACTGAAAATTGCCAGAGCGGTGATTTCACTGGAAAGTAACAATCGATACGATCTGTCCAATGGAAGCTCTCGAAAGAAATCTGTGATTGGATTGAAAAGTGAACGGACCGGTTATTGGAATTATCGTATCGTATCATTGAATTGCATATCACTGAAATTCATCGGAGCGGTGATTTCACCGGAAAGTGCGAGGCTTCACTGGAAAGTGCGAAGTCACCGCTGCACTTTACGGGAGTGACCGATATTCGTATTTGATGATGCACTATTCCATACAGATCATTTTTAATTGCTCGTGACAGGATTGACTTTGATTACATGTATTCTGTTTACTGCTGTCGCCATCTATTGGTAGAATATAGGACTAAAGTAAACATTTTAAAGAAATGACATATATTTTTAACTCACCTTTTCCAGAAAATGGTTCACTCTAATAAATAAATTAAATAAATAGTTTTGAGAAAAAAATAAAATTTAAGAAGTAAGCTGAAACAGATAAATTAATTCAATCACACGTTACTTAAATTAGTAAATTAAGTATTAATTACAATTAATAAATTTTATATTTAATATTAAGTAATAATTTTTAATTAATAATATGATTGAAATAACAGATATTTGGAACGCATATTTAAAAATAACAATTGCAATATTACTTGTTATTCAAAAAATCGTGGATTATGCATCTCTACTTTTGGCTCTTAAAATGGCCTCTAAACGTCATGGTACCGATTCGACCAATTTTAAGTGGTATCTGAAGATATTTTACCCCATTCTTCTTGCAGCACTTGTTTTAAATGGGGTTTGTTTCTAATTTTATGTTTTTGGACCACTGTTTCAAGTGTGGCCAACAGATATTCAATGATATTGATGTCGGCGAACTGTGGTAGCGTGTGTAAGTGCTATTTACAATGAAAAATATATCACATTTTGATGTTACGTGCATTCTGTTTGGGGTCGTGCCCTGCTAAAAAATGAAATTTCCATTTAAAGCTAAATTTTTAGAACTTTCCTTTAGATTGCTGCGAAGTATATTCAAGTAAACGATATGGTTTATAATGCCAGCTATAAGAAATAAATTTCCCACCCCGTATGAAGCCATAAAACCACAAATCATGGGGGCGTCATCACCATGTTTAACTGCAGGGAGTAAATTTTTTGGATCCAAAGCAGTATTAGGCTTTCTCTATACGGTGCGATGGCTGTCACTGCCAAAAATGTTGACTTTTCTTTCATCACTAAGTATAACTTTCTCCCAAAAGTTATTGGTCTTCAATTGATGAGTTTTTGCAAACTCCAAACGCTTTTTCTGAATTTGCAAGCTAATGAACAGTTTCTGTCTACCAATTCGTTTTTTACATTAAGCTTGTCTAATCATATTTCGCACAATTTCAGCACTTACACTTCTGATTATGAATTGAGAAATTTCTGCAGCAAGTTGGATGGACCATATTGTCGTAATAATCTAAAGGTTATATTTAAAAAAAATGCTAAAAATTTGGGTTTAGGTGAAAATTTTATTTTGCTGTAGGACAACGACACAAAAACACTGCACATAACGTCAAAATGTGGTGTCTTTTTCAATGTAAACAATAGTTACACGCACCACCACAGTACCCCGACATCAATGTCATAGAATATATCTGGGCCACACTCGAATTAGTAATTCAAAAACACAAAAATAGAAACAAAATCCATTTAAAACAGATGTTACAAGAAGAATGGGGTAAAATATCTTCAGATACCACCAAAAATTGCTCGAATCAGTACCACAACGTTTAGAAACCATTATAAAAACCAAAAGGCATGCAACTGAATATTGACACTTTCTTGTTATACGAGATATTACAAAAATTTCATTGGTGTATTCTCAATTTTTTGAGATAAAAATCTGCATATGTTTATTTAAAATGCTTCGGAGATTTTTCAGTTTAAAAGTTTTTGGCCGACTGTTCTTTATTTTTACTTCAAATTAAATCAATTATTATGTGTAAGAGTAGAAACTTGTTTGCACTTCTCGATAATGTGTTATTTATATTGAAAGTCGGATTTATCAATTAAAAGTAAGGTGTACTCTCAATTGGTTGAGCCACTGTATATCTATATATTTATCCTGATACTGAACATTAGCATATTCTGTGTTTTCAGTGTTAGAGACGGAATGAATATGTGATAATATTGAAAACTTCGCTTTTCAATGCTGTAAAAATACTATAAATGTTAAAGTTGCATCGAAATAAACTGAAATATAAATGATAATAAAAACCTAAACATTTAAAAATCGTAATCAAAATCAAAAGTTATTTTTTAAAGTGTAAATTACTTTTTCAATCAATAGATGGTAGCTTCTCCTATAAATCCAAATCCCTTACTTCTTTCAAGCTCAAGACGGTAGCTCATTATATTCTATAGTGCATAGAAAACTATAAATTTTACTGTCATCGAATTTGTACAATTCGATAATATTGTGGAACAGATAAGTATAATTTTAGAAACTGATCTGGAATTCAATGCACCAAAAAATATTATAAATGTTAAATACTTTAAAAAATTAACCTCTCTCTCAAATTATTCTGTTAGGCATGCTTATTTTCTCAAATTAAATATGGTTATCGAACCGCTCTAGAGCTACGAAGAGTAATAAGCGTTTTACACAGAATAATTTCACCTATTAATTATAGTTGTTGAATTGAATGAATGACTGATTGAGGGGGGTAAAGTGATTTTTAGCAAACAAAAGCTATCAGCCCAGGATAGTTGTTGTATTTTGTTAAAATATTAATTTAAATCCAAAGTGCAGTAAATGGTTTCCGGCTCAAAATTGTGAACTGATTGCCAAATGATAAGCTAAAAAAAAAAAATGTCCTGAATCTTTCACTTGAAATTCAAATCCTACTTACTAACTTAATTATAAGTGACAATATACAATAAATCAAAAATTAAAAATCTATTTTGTTTTGTAATCTATTGTAACGTTAATTTAAAGTGTCCTTATCGGATTGAAGAGCTTCGCGATTTCATTTTCTTAACTCCATAACAAAGTTTATTGAGTGAATCTGGAAACTGTCATTGCGGAACTTGAAGATTGTCAACATCAACAATAAACAAAATGAATTGTGTTCGATTGAATAATGGAATACAAATGCCTGTTTTAGGATGTGAGTTTATAATGTATTAAATTTGAATCTTGAATTCAGATTCTTCAATTTTAACATTTTAATGAAACATTTCATTATGTTACATTCGTGTTCATTTTTCCCTATTTTATAACTGTGACAGCTACACGTATCGATTCTATGAAAATATATCGCAGTTGAATTGTTTTTTTGTTTTTCAGCATATTTATTAAAGTATGCTATATGTTGATGTTATCAATTGTTAAGAGTATTTTATTGTATTTTACTAAAATTTTTGAGTTCCTGTAATATGATTATCGATGCATGATTTGCTATTTTTTTAATTACTATTCCTCCCTTGTTTGCTCCCCACTCTTGGAACTACTTTGTTTTTTACATATATATAATATTTTTGGATTGTCATGAAATATAACAGCATTTCAAATTTTTGTTCTAATGTAAAATTATGTAATTTTAAATTTTATAGATTTGACCTCTTACACTTTTCTGAATACAGCATAATACTACATGATTTATAAAATCAATCTAAGCTTCTTACTATTCATTATTTTTCATTCCTATCATCTTGTAATTTTAGTGCATATTGTGATACTTTAGAACTTACAACTTGTGTTGACTCAGATTACTTTTCATTGTTGTTCATACTATGAGATTCTGATAGGGATTTCTTTACACATTTCGATTTTGGAAGGGGAATCTAGATGTCTTTTAAAAAACTGTGCTTGGCTTGACAGTTTTTTATCCATTCACTTGGAGTGTGTGAACTGCTGATTTCAGTATTTTTACAGAGTTTCCGTTGCATTAATTAAATAAAAAAAGGTGGAATTGGGTTAGGAAATAAGAGAATATTTTGGAATGAAGTTAATATAGGCTGAATTAAGATAAAACTTTGGAAATTAATTCAGCTTAAATAAAATTTTAAAATATAATTACATATATATATTTTGTAAAAATAAAAAGGAAACAGGAACCCAAAAAAATGTGTTAGCAATTTTACAATGATTTTATTTCAAGGCAGATATATGAGAATAGAGAGCTTTACAGATTATGATGCTACTTCTTTAGAAGTGTATAATTGATTTACCAATTCTGAAATGTGTAGAGATTATATGGATCAGAAAATCAAATAAATTTATCTTTAATAGAGAGAATAAAAATCACTCATTTATCACAGCAAGGGGTTTGAATTTGACTGTAATATTTAGAGTAAGGTTTTTGTATAATCTCATTTTAAATTTTGCAAAATATTTACTAACCATTAAAATTCCTACCAAATGGGCATTATTTTGGATGGAATTTTGCCAGTTATTGCATTAAAGAAATTTCAAGTTTGTTGATTTAAATCTAGCTGCAACACACTTAAAATTAATCTATTGTTTATATATTATTTGTTGATATGTTTTTTGTTTAAAGAATATAGCTTTTTTTTCCCCTCTCTCTCTAATTTTACTTACAGTGGGAACATTTCTTCTTCAATCTCCTGATGTAATGGCTATTACAGAAGCTGCTTTGAGACAAGGATATAGATTAATAGGTAATGAAAAGTTGTTCAGTTTTTCTGTTCATGAAAAACTTTTTGTAGGCTTTAATAAAATTGTTACCAGTTTCATCATGTTATGTAAAGGATAATCAATTTAGTTTAAATAAATTGTGATTTCAAAACTTTTTATGCATTTGATTAATTTTTATTAAAAAGGTATTTAAGATTTGATTATGGCACTAATTTGATACAAAATGATCTACAGCTTTAATTCTGCTTAGAAATTGAAAAGAAAATAATATTGTGAAGTATTTAAAAATTAGCTGAATGTTTTTATGCAGAAAAAATAAAGTGCTCTAAATTAGGATAGATTTCATTACTGATTTTGCTTACTAATACAAAACTTACTATAACAGAATATACTTTTGCTTAAAACTTGGCAGACATTTTTGTTGTTAAAATTTTCATAAACTATATGGAGTCATTGCTCATCATTTCAGAAGTCTTTTTCGGTCTTCTATATATTCCCTTACAATTTAAAATAACTTTAATTAAGTTGTTATCTTATTATGCATTATTATAATTTATAATGTTTATTGCTTTTAATTGTTACTGTTCAGTAAGTAGCTTTCTCTCAGAAATCAGTTTCTCTTGAAATTTATGTAATTATAATATTTTGAAACAAAAAAAAAATATTATTTTTGTCTTTTAGATACTGCTGCAGTATACAGGAACGAAAATTCTATTGGTCAAGTTTTGAAGAAGACAGAGTCGTATAATGTTCATCGAGATGATGTATTTATTACTAGTAAATTAGGTACCAACTTTTTATGATATTTGTAAGTCATATAAAATCATGAAGCAAGCAAATATTTATAAATAAATTGATTGATAAATAACATTATAATCAAGGAATATGTTCAGAAATTGATTTCACGATTCTGTAATAAAATTGCATTGTAAATTCTTAATAATAGCTTTTACATAAATGTATTCTTTTTTAATTTTCTAAATGATATCTAATTATTGTAATTAGAATTATCTGTGGCAAATATTTTTAAAAGAATCTTTGTCTAATCTCATTTTTTAGGGAATAATTCATTCTATCTAACTCTTTATTAATAGTTGTATACAAGAACCTAAACTCTTCATAAAATGCAAAACATACTTGGCTTAATCATTCTGTTTTTACATTTTTTTCACCTTTTGATTTCCTCTACTCATTTCATAGTCTTTTAACACTTTAACTTAACACCTTCACAATTAATGCTTTCAGCTTACAAAAAAATTTAAACATGTTCCATAATCAAATTAATATTCTTTATAAAAGAGGCAGCCAATCATTTACTAAAATTAACTAATCTCTTCTGATATTTAAGGAGAATCTATGCCTGTAGGTGTTCTGTGTACGCCCGAGTTATTTCTGTGAAATTTTAATTAATTAAAAATTAGACAAAAATTTGGAATTTTTCTGTGATTAATTCCAAAAAATAAATAATTTCTTCTAAAATAACAATTATATATTATTTATGCACAAATATTATTTTTCATCTGTTTTAGAATGTTATCATTTTAATGATTATAATAACATTTTCCATCTCGACCATTTTTAAAAGTACTTTTATGCATGATTTGTGTCAATAGTTTTGATAATTGTAATTAAATTCCAATTATTTTCACTGTGTCATTGAATATTTAATTCCATGTCTTTCTTCCATTGTTAAAAGTCAAGGCTTGAAGGTTGTGCTTATAGCTTTATACTCTTTGCCAATGTTGTGATAATTTTATACTTTCTGATTTCATTTGATTTGTGTGTATGTATGGTAGAGTGCATTTTATTAAAGTGGCTTTATATGAGATTGAGTAATATACTGAAAAGTGTACTTATTCTCCTTTAATTATTTATCAGCATGTTTTCATCCAGCTAACATGCTATTATGCATGCACATATATTAAAAATTTAATGTTCTGAACCATTTTAATGTTGGAGTCTACTGCACATTTTACATGAAAAAATAAAAACATGAAAATATCATGTTCTATGTTATTGAATGCGAGATGACTTGGACAGTTATGCTTAGATGTAAATATGTCATAATTTGAGATGACTCCATTAGGGAAGTTTATGTGCGCCATCAGGTTGGTGTAAAAACATTAAAATAACATAACTTAGGTGTGCAATTGATATTTCAAATTGATATTTAAAAATATTTAATTGAGGTAATTATAAATATTAAATTATGCATATGAGATTTAATGGAAATAAAATAACTAATAATCTTGGCAAACCATATAATAACCAAAAGTGTTGATCTCAAACAATCCATGGGTGTTTTCTTAACTGAAATTTACTTTTTTTTTTCCCCCTTTCGTTTAGGCCCAACTCATCTAGGGGCTGAGAAGGCTCGAATGTCTGCTCTTTCCTCTCTTGATTCATTACAGCTTAGTTATTTAGATTTGTACCTGATTCACTGGCCCGGTTCTGCTGGAATTAAGACTGATAACCCCATGAATGCTCAACTCAGGAAGGAAAGCTGGTTAGAACTAGAAAAAATGTACAAAGAAGGTAATTTCTTCCTCTATCAAATTGCAGAAAAGCAAAATTATTTTCAACTAAATTAATGTTTATTTTTCTCAAAATAAACATTCTAATGTTCATTATGCTTTAACTCTCCAATGTTCATTTCGCTTTTTTTAGAAATATTTGTGGGAGGGAGGATTACATTTTTAAGCATTATGAATTGTTTCTACTTTCTGCAATTGCTACGAAATCTTTTTTTTTTTTTTTTCATTTGATATCAGTTTTTTTGAAAACATAAAATTTGTAATGAAATATCACTTTATTTTTGCTTTGATAAGGCCAAATGGACATTTAGACAGTTACAACATCTATACAAAATAAAATTACTAAGAATATGCCAGTGCCACATTGTAAGGTTGCAACTTTCAGTGCATATTTTTGCTGCTATCCAAAAAGAGAGCTTTTTTTTTTTTTTTTTATAATGTGATACAGTATGCTTTGGCAAGAGAGGAAGTGGATGGTTAACTTTTTGATCTATTTAATAAGTGAAAATGATTGAGTAATTTATTAAATGCAGTAACATTTTCTATACAATAGTTTGTTCATTAAGTCAGAATTGAGCTTAAGTAATGCACTATTTTGATTTTACTTTGAAAGTATTTTTTTTCTCCCCTCTACAGTTTAATTTAAATATTTTTTATTTTACTAAAGCATTTTATGCATGGTATTTTTATTCTATAGTTCTTTTTATTTATTTTTAATGGGCAATGAAAAATTCTAAAATTCATATTCAAGATCTAAAAAAGGTTTGGTAATTTTCACAGTAAGGAAAACATTTTTCAGTAAAATGAATTGTGATATATATTTCAGGTTGCAAAAAATTTAGTGTTCTCATCACAATAAAAATGGCATGTTTGTAAGTACTATTTTGCATGCTATTTTTTAAATAAAAAACACTTGTTTATATTGAATATCATTAATCTACATTTCCAAAATTTACTTGCAAAAGTTTAATATTTATTTATTAGTGGCATTTAAATGTGATAAAATTCAATATAAATATTACATTAACAACCATAGTTGCAGATATATGAAAGAAGCATTCTATCATCTGAAGTTATCTAATGGTTGTCTAGTTTCATAGTTATTTTCCAGGAAATTTTATATATATATATATATGTATTTTATTTTAATCTGATGACATACAGGTGGAATTTCAATTTTGGGACTAGAGAGTTGAGGGGGAAATAGTCAGACTGAATTCTACAAAAGATACCTGCAATATAATAAGAGCATCCGTAATATAATAGATTCATCTCAAATCCATTGTGATTAGTTGTCTTCTTACTGGTGGTAAAGGAAATGTAATATTGTTTGAAGGATTCTTAATGATGAATGTTGTAATGTAATAACTCCTATATTAAAATTTAATAATAATTTGGCTTTGTTAAAAGCAACATTTTATTTATTTATTTATTCTGATCATTACACTAATTGCATACATATCCCTTAATTATTTGTGTATTTGTAATATAATTGTGGCATTCTTGTAGACAATTATATTTTATTCTACAGTTGCAATATTGATGATTATCCTTCAGTCAACAAAATATGCTATTTCTGCATGCATTTGTTATTCTTGCATGTTTACTATTGTTCTCAATAATAATAATAATGTATATTACCATTCTTTATAAATTGGTCAAATATTTGTGTAATATGTATAGTCATAATTAATAAGTAAATTATTTTTGTTGAATATCTCGAAATTTAGTATTCACATATTTTGACATTTAGCATTTTATATAGTGTTTTGAAGTTATGTTGTTGAATTGTAAACAATGTATATATCTTGTTTAATTTTTTACATATTTTCTTATTTCAAAAGTTATTATTTTTAAAAATAAATTTCTTATAGGTAAGTTTAAAGCTATTGGAATATCTAATTACACCATACAGCACATAAAAGAACTACTTGAATACTGTAGTGTTGTACCTGCTGTTTTACAGGTATTGCATTTAACTTCTGTTGATTAGCTTAAAAATTGCATAATAATTAATAAATCTTTGTAATGATTTTCATAATTTTCACTATTTTTAAAATTGTATTACATAATAAAAATAAGTGGAGAAAATGGCTTAATTCTTATCACATTTCAACTGCTTTCATTTCAAGATTAAGAATTTCCTAAATTAAATATATTAAACACTGTATTGTGAATGATAAGTATTATAAACTATTCTTTCTCCTTTTACTTTTTTGTATAAAATGTTTTTTAAAATAAAGAAAATATGCATTAAAAAAGTATTGCTTTTTTTTTTCTAATTGATCTTTATTGATGAAACTAAGATTGAATTCTTACCTTGATAACATTATTTTGTTTAAAAAAATTTAGGATATACCAAACTGTGATAATTTTAGCTTAAATTTTAAATAAATATAGTGATTATTTCAAATATCTCCCCCCCCCATATTGTAGCAAAGCATGATTAATAGAATTGTCCTGAATTACTTTTAAGTAATAATGTATAAATATCACTTCTGATGAGCTGAAATAAATTATTACTAGTTTTCTTTTTTTTAAATTCTGTGCTATTAGAAAACACTTTATAAGCTCTTATTTGGATATATGTGAAAATAATTATATATCTTTATCTTCTAACTTTTTAACCAGTGGTTTTTCTTTCTCAGATTTAAAAACAAATCAAATGTAAGTTTTATTATTGTTTATAAAAAAAAAAATCTATAAATCCATAGTGTTTTTTTATGGTCTTCACTTAAAAAATTTTGGTATGAAACTTAAACTCATAGGCAGAATTGTTGTGGATATCATCCATTGCTTAATTATTTTTTTAACATAAAACTACAGATTACACAAATTTCCCATAAAATAGTACTCTAACACTTTTTCATGGAATCAAATGAATTCTGATGTAAATGTTAGGGAAATTAACCACAGGTAAAAACTGGTAAAGATTTCAGAAAGGCTCTTTTATTAATATCATGGTGTATTTCTTTTTTATTTCTAATACTAATTTGAAATTAATCCACAGATTAAAAATTAATTGTTGATATTACTATGCCTTTTTAATAAAAACTCAAAATTATTTTCTCCACTCTACAAATAATGCCTGTGGTTACATGAAGTGTTTTGCATTGGTTATGATACCATTTTACTTTGCTTTTTCCCTCCTCGATAGGTCAGTTATGATGTAAATAGTGGTAAATTTAAAATTTTATAAATATAATCCTGGGGATTTTAATACATTTTGAACACATTGAATCAGAGAAGACCAACAAAATATAATGTAAATGTTGGGATTGTAAAAGCTGAGCAATACTGTAAACTATTATGTTATATCTTTTATTTTAATTTCAGTATGAACTTTGTTATTCATAAATGCTCTTAATTATGAATAGAAGGAAAATTTAAATAAATTAATTGTGAATGATAGAGTAAATTATAAAAAGTTGCCTATAAAATTATAAAAGTTGAATTGTAATTGAAAATAAATATTGGATTTTGAAATTTAAGTAATAATTTCATTATCTGTTTTTTGTTTCAGATTGAAGTTCATCCTTACCTTAATCAGAAGTCTTTAAGGGAATTTTGTGCAAAAGAAGGGATTCATGTTCAAGCTTATTCTTCTATTGGATCGAGATCTGGATGCAAAGAAGTAAAATATAGTTTTAAATATACTATTTTTCATGGTTATTACTGGAAATTTAAACTAAATTATAATCTTTTAGCTTTGACAATATTTATAGAATGTCATTTTATTTGTAAACTATGGCATGCATCATGACATGCATGATTAAAAATCATTCAAATGCTCTACATAGTTAATTTTGGATTTCTGGTTACCAAATTTGATTCTGATTATTTCTTGGTAGTAAATGCTCATTAAGAAAAAGGTTTCTAAATCTGTAGCAATATTTTTAATTAAAACTTATCAAAATTTTAATGTACATCCTTAATAACTTCAAAGAATATTATTTTTGCATCATCATAAAATTCAAAAAATTCAGTCAGATTTACATACAATTTTTCTCTAATTTTAATAAATTGAAAAATTATTTTTTATTATAGTTTCCAGCTATACTTTTTATTGTTTTAATTACTGCATTTATACGCACCTGTGTTGTGATATCATTAAATATACCCTTTTTGTGAGAACTTTATTGCTGCTTTAAAATTAAGATTAGATATTAAAAATAAAATAAAGATAGACAAATTGATCCTAAAACATGCTACTATATTTTGGACTGAAATTTGAAACATCTTTAAGATTAAAGCAGTATAAAGCCTGGGATATTGTAGGTTCAAATCTAATGCTGCCAAGGATCTGATATTTTGTGGATCTTAAACATTTAAATTCTTCTTATATCCTATCACTGGTGTTGAGTGGAAGGGGGGGGGGGTAGTTTATATGTCATTCTTGTTCATTTGAATAAATAAAATAATTTAGTTCCATAATAATTTTTATGTTATTTTGAAACAGAATGTTAAACAAATTAAATTGGACTTAATATGTTGCTTTCAACATAATCACATTTATATTAATGTGTTATAGTATTATTAATAAAAATGTTGAATTTTTAAAAAAATCATTGTCAATATTTTTAATATGTAATTTATTATTATGGAAATTTTATTCTTCTAAACAATGTTATCATAGGTATGCAGTTTAATTATTATCAACCAAAATATCCAAATATATTTGATATATGTGCCGAATTTAATAGTTGTAAGTCAAACAGTTTGGTCTGTAGCATGCCAACACAAATTTTCCTTTGTTATTAATAGAGGTTTAGATGCAGTTACCACGATTTTGATACCTATTGATTAGATTTCTATTTTGATGCTGCATTCTATTTACTGCTCAAATCATCTATACAAAATTTTTAATCAATTAGAATTTGCATCATTTTTATGAAATAGCTAAATGTATGTTTCTTAATTTTTTTTAATTGTGTCCATTACAGTTACTATCTGATCCAACTGTGATAAAAATAGCTGAATATCACAACAAAACATGTGCTCAGGTGTTGCTAAGATGGGCTGTACAACATGGGATGAGTAAGCAACGATAACAATAATTATTATTATTTCTTGAAATTGTCATTGATATCTTTTTATCTTTTCAAATGTTCATTATATTCCATATGTTTTTCATGCATATTTCAGGTGTGATTCCCAAAACATCGAATTTAGGTCGGTTAAAAGAGAACATGGACATTTTTGATTTTTCATTAACATCTGAACAAATGCAGAAGCTGGACAATCTCGATAAAAATAAGCATTTTTGTTGGAACCCCGAAGATATAAAATGATCTATATTCTTTGAGACTTCCTTTTTTTCCATTGTAGCATTTAAATTTTGAATAAATATTGCCTGTGTTCCTTTTTATATGTAAAATATTTATGATTGTTTTTATTTACACATTTAGGTGCTACATTGTTTTAATAAAAAAAAAACAAGTAGATAGATATTCTAATTGCAGTATGAGGGAATTCACTTGAATACTAACATATTAATTGGCATTTTTAGTCTTTTAAATTTTGCTTCACTCTTTATTTCATATTTCGTTAACTGAATGCAATTCAAAATTTTAAGATTGATTAAAATAGCTCTCATATTCATTGAAAATGGGGTGTTAATATAACTGAACACATCTTTCACCCCACACAAAAGAAATTAATGGATTACAGTCTGTAAACTATGTAACTAATCTGTATCCTTGTCATTTGTGTGGCAATCGGATTTTTTTTCCGGGACAATGAAAATTTGGCCATAACATTGAAGCCTTGTGTTATTTTCCAGAAACCAGATCATTTTCATATAAATCCCTGAAAGTATTGAGGACGCATTTTGAATTGATACAAAAATTTTATGTGCTAGCTTGAATTAATGCTTTTTTCTACATGAATGGACTTAATGATGTTCGATTAGATACAGCAGAGTTAGAGTATTACTCACTGTACTCTAATTTCAGAAGTTTCTTGTTAATTTCAATAAATAAATTTAAGTCTTAAAAAAACCCCTAATATACAAAACTATAGACAAAATTTTTTGTGTTGTGAAACTTAAATTGAAAACAACAGAACATCGGTTATCCTAATTGATTGGTAATGGAATCACCTAAGATAATCGAAAACTCGGTTGACAGAGATAAAATTTTAAATCATGACTTTCATGACGATTTCCCAAATTTGTTTGCTTAATATGTTATAAAAGTATATCTGTAATTATTACCACATATTTTACGAACATAAAAACTATAAAAGATCCATTCCTGATATAAAAAAAAAAAAAAAAAAAAAAAAAAATCGATCGTTGATAAGGGGATTCGTGAAAGTTTTTGATTTTCATTGTTTCTTTTGCATTTCCCCTATGATTTTTTTAGAGTTATTCTCAAAAGAACAGTCTGACCCGCTCAACAACGCGAAATTTTCGGCTCATTTTCAGAGCCATTTTCTCCAAAAATCATTGAGATTTGTTCACAAAAATAATAAATGTTGAAAAACTGCATTTTTATTTTCTTATCTAAATAAGTTCTTAACTTATTAAAAAAAAAAATCTCCCCCTGATCACAATCACGTATAAATCTCTTTATTGTAAAAATCATCTCCATAGCTAATTTTCTTGAAAAAAAAATCCCCGACTTTAGTAAAATATAAAAAAACATGATTCGACTTTTTGGAATAAGAACGGTTAACAGAAAATTTGGTTGATTGAGGTCCAGATAATCGGGATTTTAATATTTAAAAGACCATTGAGCTTTGCCATATAATCTTTGGCGAGCACTTTGAGAAAAGAACTGCATAGAATCTATGTATCACAACTTTAATATCTTATAAAAATATTAAAAATCCATAACTGAATAATCAGTTTAAAGAAACCAAGGTGTATCGCTTTTCTAGTATTGGTTGATATTTTGTAACTTTTAGTTTGTGTCTCCTCTACACTGGGATTTTAGTATATAATCTGCATGATGGTGAATCACAAATGACCAAATATGTCGCAATGTAAATGTTAGAAAAGCGTCCGCCTGTTAGAAATAAGTAGAAATGCGGTCAGAGAAGAAATTCATGTAAATTGGTGATTGCCTATCAATTTGAATCACAGATCTGAAACATATTTCAAAGGCTTTAAATCTCTTGCATAAATGTCTATTCTGATTATTCGACAATCTGATTCAAATGTACATAAAATCATTTGATATTTAAGATCGAATTCTTATAGAAGCTTGTGAAATTCACCGCTCAGATTTATTTTGCGAATAAGTTTACAAGAGTTATTCGCTATTGAACCTCTCACTCAGTATACGAAGTTTATTCAAAAAGTATCCAACATATAATCGTAAATAATGCTTGCATTGAAATGTAAGTCAACTAATTTTCTTCGAAGTAATTTCCACATACTTCTTCCAACGTTTCTACCGCTATCGGTAGTAGCTGCTGGAACGAATCTTTTGCATACAATGCAACTAATGTACATTTTGTATGATATCTTCTCTGAACTGAACTATTTTCCCTTTCGGTAATACTTTCAGTTTGGAAAAAAAGCAGAAAGATCCCGAAAAGCTGTTTTTCCCCCAAGAAACAGCCTCAAATATGAAGAAAGCTGCTAGTTTTCCACTGACCAAACGGCAAGACGCTTACATATCACAGCGTCATGAAGTTGATACAGAATTTCTTAATCGTACAGTTTGGTGATGTCTATGCCGTTTGGAGCGTATGTGATAATTCATGCACTCATAAATTTAAAGAGAGTCAACATGAATACTTTTATGACTTTTTTTTTTTTTCAATATTGGTTGATTACCCGGTGTAAATGTAATTTGGTTTTTGGATCTTACCTATGAAATCAGGATCCATTGCCAGTGGTTACAATATTTTGGACATTATGATCATTACTTACATCTTCTGCATATTCTATCTAATAACTCTGGCTATTTGTTCATGATATTGTTTGGCATTTATGATATTAGATAACATCGCGGAGATGTGAAATAGAGGTGTGATCCTGCGATAATAGAGATGCGATCTCCAAATTGAGTTTATTCTATTCGACCATTAACAGATTTGATAATAATTTCACTCAGATTTTTTTATTGAACCCAAGAGTTACATGAGATGACTTTCATTACTTGTCGAACACAGATGACGGATGAATGGCGAGGAGCACCATATTTCATCCATAAAATGACATTTTGCTGCTGCACTTCTGGAATTATATAATTCTGCAATATTGTTGAATATCGAGCATTTGTGATGAAGGTAATTTTTATACCTGTGGAAATGACCTTTTCGAAGGACAAAGATCGAATGTGATTGCGATGTCATAACTTCAGCTTCGTGGAAAGTTGCTACTGCCACATCGTGAGGATTTTCGTCGCTCTATAGAGAACGCAATTCTTGAAATTAACGTTCTCATTTTAAAAGATATGGTCCTGATACGGTCATAATTACTTCAACGGCCACGTGCTATCTTCATCATATTTACGAGGAAAATCTTCGAAGTGTCAACACGTTGTTTTACATCTGCCAAGTTGCAATACTCATTGAAATCGATGCGGAAACGTTCTCAGAACAGAGACCAGAAGCTTGCGAGCTATGATTTTCTTTATATCTAAATTGCAAACAATATTGCAACTAAATTGTGAACAACGATGTTAGGAAACAAATACCGTGGATGCTCGGATATATGAGACAGCTACTGATAATTGTTTGCGTATGTATTGTGTAAGGGAGGGAGAAATGTCATTGGATTATAAAGAAAAAGACATCAAAATCTTTTAAAACAAGACGTTATAATCAAAAATGGATATATTTTTTATTTCGTGATTTTAAATTTTTATATATGTTACCAGAATTTAATATAAAAATGAAACTATTTAACTGAATATTTCTGGCAGCTCTTTATCAGAAATTAAAGGCATAAATTATTTTCGAACACTCTTACGTCTCGGAGAGCATCGAAAAGAAGATAATATTTCCTTTT
The DNA here is from genome assembly GCF_947563725.1 of Argiope bruennichi. Taxonomy (NCBI): domain Eukaryota; kingdom Metazoa; phylum Arthropoda; class Arachnida; order Araneae; family Araneidae; genus Argiope; species Argiope bruennichi. The sequence goes on from NC_079155.1 coordinate 48,096,676, forward strand.
GCTTTAAATAAGGATGTCATTGTTTAGGAAAATGTTTTTAACGAATTTGTAATGTTTCCTTCCAGGACAGTTTGTTCCATGGTGATAGAGATCGTTTTATCTGTACTGAATGTAGTATCCGAGTCACTAAACCCAGGCCTTGGCGACAGGCTTGTCTTTGAATTTCGCAAAAAATGGCAGAGTCCATAGAAAATAAGTATCTTGGTGGTAGCTCTTTTAGGACTTGAGTGCCGACGATTTTTCTAGAATATTTCAGCTGAATATATGCTGAATTGATTAATCATTTTCATTATGATTTAGCTTTGGAATGGACAGTACTTTAACAGATACTAAAATCAAAAGAATGGAAAAAGAGTGTCATTTGAATACTAAATGCAGCATTCAAGCTGTGATCTTTGCATTTTCTTCACTATATATATAACTTTTCTGTTAAATATATTAGTTATGACTAATATATATAGTTGCAGGAGCAAGTAAACCAAGCAATGCAAACTAACCAAGTAAACCAAGCAATGCATATCTTTATTTTATACATAATTTCATTTTACTGTTAATTATTAGTGAAAAATTAAGCACAAAAATTAATTATTATGCTTGTGTTGTAGTTATTATTTGTCATATTTGCCCATTAGATAAAAAAAAAATATATAGCTAAAAAAGGAAACAGAATATTTAAAAAAAAATTTAATCAAAAACAATTTAACAAATTTCCAATTACATAGTTCAATACAGTTTTGAAATAAATCCTATTTATATTAAAACTAGTATTGCATTATTATACAATTGGGCAGTTTTTACTGAAAGTGGTGTAAGTTCATTTTGTTTTTAAATGAAATATCACATAATTTGTGTTTCTTCTAATGCAAGTTCTAGTTAATATCAAATATTTTAAAATTTGCAACATTTTGTTCAATTTAAAACTAGTCATTAATGGAAACCGTATAGCAATTGATTATGAGATTTAAACTGGCACAGATTAGATCAATCCAATGGTATAAAGATGAGAATGGGAAAGACAAGGAGAGGATCAAAGCTCCTATGCTCCTCCTTAAAACAAAATATTAGTAATTTTATTTTTAAAATAAATATACAGTGACATAGGGAGTGTATGTGACACTTAGGATGATTATCTTGTTCCCAGTAGTTATTGCTTTAGCAAAGACATACGACATAGCCTGTGTATGGTATTTTTTCATCAGCTCCTCACATTTCAGTTTAAGAAGTTGTCATGATGGTGCTCTCTAAGACTGGCAACATGGGCATCTATATTCCAAATCGCCAAAACTGCAATATGACAAAGAAATTTCGTACCATGCATTATTCATTCTTATTCACCAGTTCATCAATTACACTAGTGAATTATATGCCACTTAATGTTGTTGTTAGCTATGTTTCTATTGCAGGAAACTGAAAGATAAGAAAGCTGTTTCTGCTTATTTTTAATTATTTAATATAATGCAAGATAATAATTTTTTAACATTATCACTAAAATAATGCACAAAGTCATGACAACATATAAAGCAAATAAATTTATTCTTGTTTTGAAATAACCAACTGAAACAGTAGACTAATGTCACCTGTACAAGTAATAAATATTAAATAATAAAAAAACATATCAAAGCGTAATATTTTTAGTAGTTAATAAACATTCCAATAGTACTGAGTATAAAAGCTGTTAATATTAAAAACATAACTCGCTTCAAACAATAACATTATACATCTATACATATAAAAGCACAACATGCTCCTTTTTGCTATTTTTGATATACATAAAAAAGAATGGTTTTAATTACATTTTCTTCAGGTAATAGGACACAAAATTTTAACCATTATTCATTAATTATAATGTTATGGCGACATTTCCTATTTTCATAACATGGGTACATTCACATAAGTATCGAAATGGTTTATATTTAGAGAACCATATAATTAGCTACTAAAGTGCTGCATTCTCAATACAGATTTTTTCAAGTTCTTCTTCTTCTTTTTTTTTTAATATAAGCTTTTTGTTCAAATCCTACAAAATTTAATGTTCAACATCAACTCAAACTTTTAAATAAAACTTTTTTTGAATGTTAGAATGGCAAAAAGAGAGCTTACTATCTGGTTTACAATATCTCTAGATCCTAGGCCTTGTTCCCATGAAATGTGGTTTGACAAACATGATCTGAAGTTTGCCATAATGATCTGAAGTTTGCCATAATCGAGGAACTCAAAAGTCGATCACTATTATGAACTTTGAGCAAATCAAGATTTGCCACTCATAGTAAAAACAGGACTTAATACTTCTAAATCATTTTTTCCCCTCAGTTTTATTAAAATGATACTATATTGGCAAAAAGGATGATTCAAGTGTATCTGTCCAGCAAATGATTTAAAATGGCCTCAAAAGTCGTTTAATGATTAGTCAGAGATGAATTATATTTGCAGTCACTAGTAGTGAAGCCTGATAAGCTTTTTTTTTTTTTTTTTTTTTTTTTTTTTCAATACAGCTGAAATTTATAACTAACCATATTTGGTTTTCTCAGAATAAACCATTATTTCTGTATAGCTTTAGCATCAATACACTGTTATTTCTAACAATCAAAATTAAATGATGAATTTTTTTTCACTAAAAGGAACACAGCAAGATACTGAATTTTTATCATAGAAAAAGCAACTTTTAACAAAAACTTTTTTTGGGATATTTTATATAAAATATGCATTAGATAATTTCCAAACAATCTTTAACACCATACCTTTGACTAGAATTATATAAAAGGCTATCCAATTCAAAACAGAGCTTGCTGTAAGTAAATAGAGAGCTGTAAGAGTTTATCAAAAGCAATGCATATAAAATTCAAAAAATTTTAACAATGAGACAGTTAATATCCATTTCTGTAACAGTATATAATGTTTTCATATGCAATATTTCCACTGCATAAGAATAATAATGCACACTGTTCACGTTTTATCAACATTTATAAAATCATTTGATAATAAACCGACTTCAAATTTATATGCATGAACTAATATAGTACTTTATTAAAATTCTGAATACAATTTTCCTATGAGCATAATACATTTTTCTACAAAAGAATATCACCTAAAATTTTTTCATAATACACATGCAGTACTAACCTAAATAAACACACATACATATTTTAATAATTCATTAAGCCTAACCACAACTTTCAAAATATCTGGAGTTTGACTAGAATACAAAAAGGTCCAACACATTACCCAACCTCTTGCATCAGCATGCAATAAATAATAATGCATTGATTTTTTAATTATTTTGTTTGATATAATATAAATACATAAAAGATGTTCAAAATAAAAGAGAACAATGAAAAAATTTCTAGAATTCATTCTGAAAAAAAAATGAATTAACTATTATTTTATAAACATTTTAATTTTTTCTATTAAGACAAGAAAAAAACATTAATATTTTATGAAGCTTTTGAATCAAATTGCAATAAGTAAAATTAGTATAAAAGTAATCTAATTTTCAATTAATATAGGTATATTTAAGAAACTAAACACAAATCAGATCTCCAATCATACTTGTTTAATCAAAAATTCAACAATGTTTTATTGACAAACAAGCGTGCGTCCCATCATCTCAGGAACTTAAAAAGTAAAGAAAGGGAGAAGAAAATAAAAATCACATTTGTAAATGAATTATTTTTAAGATAAAATATTTTGAAATCCTAGGCTATTTAATATTCACAATTTTATATTTTCAAAAAGAAAAAAAAAATTAAAAAATGAATAGTGGAAAGTACAACTAATTAAATTGTAATAATCATTTGAGAAAATTATGTTCTAAAAACAGATACAATATGCATTTGTTACAAAATAATTCTTACAATAAATCCCCTGACTTTTAAATATAAACATTTGTGCATATTTAAGTAGAAGCTCTTGATATTTAATAATCTGTAATAACTCCAACATCAGTGTTAAATCTATAGTATATAGAGAAATATTAATTTGTTTTCTAGAAAAATTCTAAAAAAATAACATATCGATAAACATCTTCAATCTATCGATTCCTAACATATGGTTAGAATTGCATTAAACTTTTGAAACTAATTTTTAATGGGAACAACATTGCAAAACTACTTTTAGAAATATAGTAATAACATTTTCATAAAATTTCCTCGAGACTTCAAAATGAAGTAGTTGTTAAGAGTTTCAATGTTTAGCAACAATTTTTACATGCAACAAAATATTAGATGTTTAAAAAATTGAGTGTCTTATGATTGTAAAAGACTATTTATGCTAATTTCTCACTACAATATTATAAAAGCACCACTTTTAGTTTTGTACAAAACTAGTACATCATTTCTAATGTATGTTAAAATATAGCTTACAGTAACTGTAAGGCACTAATAATGATTGTTTTAAAAACAAAGATAGGTAGGTTATCACACCTTTCAAAATTATAGTACACTGTACTATAATATAATACATGGAAGCACGTCACAAAGTTATCTCTGAAATACAGATCATAGTTAAATTCCATTGGCACTAATTTCTCAGTATTCTTCTGATATCACTAAGTTTTAATAAGGGCATTTTTTCCAGTTTTTAACTTATCAATTCTCTTCTGTAAATGTGAATTGGCAGTTTCTAGTTCTTCTATTCTGGCTTGGGCTTCTCTCAGCTAAAAAAAATAAAAGGACAAAATTAAAATTTGAAAAGTTTTAATTTAATTAAATTGCAAGTTTTAAAATAGTTGAAGTTATAAAATATTAATATAAATATAAGTTATAAAAATCAAATAAATATAAATATTTCGATTTAAACATAGAAAAACTATTTTAGTTTTTTTAAAACAAAAACATAATCATAATTTCTTTAATTAATAAATTTATATAAGTAGTTTTTTCTTTTTAGTAGTTCTTTTCTGCAATTAGCATTCTTATATAGATAGATTTATATATTCATAAAGATATGATTTGAATTTAAAATTTAAAGGTAACTTCACTTATAATGTTTAATATTTTATTAATAAAATAATATAAACACTAAAATTTGTCACTGGAAAAATTATTTAATCAAAAATGAATGCTTATAGCATTTCAAATTAATCAAATCATGCTTGACTAAGATAAGTTTACTTTTCCATTTATTTGTATTAGAACATGTAATTTTGAAAATATGGTTTAAATCTTAAAGCCTATTATAATTAGTTACATTTTTTTCTGCAAAACAAATATATTTAAAAAAATTTCTGTTTATTTTTTTAACTTTCCATTTTCACTTTAACAACTAATGTTGGCAAGCATTAAAATATAAATTATATGAGCATGCTTGAAAAAGTTACTTATTGAAAAATGTTTGAAAATAAAATGATAATAAGCCATTCTAAAGCTACAGATTACATTCAAAGAAAATTCTTATAACACTTCTTTGAAAATGTTATAGGAATAGAAGAAATTTGATATTTATTCTATTGCATCAGGAATTAATTTAAAATAAATTTGATAATTCATCCCATGCAATCTCCAGTGTCTTGTGCAGACAGTTAGATGACCTTAAGTTGGTTTCTGTAACTAATTATACATGCATGGAATTATTCTTGCAAAGAAAGAACAAATAAAATTTCTTCTTTCCAAATCTGTCATCAGAAATATTTTTAATAATAAAATATAGCCTTTTCAGAATTCTGTAATGAAAGTTTAAACATTTAAAATTTGTAAACATGAAACCAAACTGAAGTAATAACATGTAAAGTACGGTTTTTATAATTTTTACCTCTCTCTGGAGTTTTCTTTTTTCAGCTTTCAGTTCATCTTCGGTGGTCTCTGCAGCTTCAGCTTGATTTTTAAACCTATTTAATTGACCTTCAAGCCTTGATACCTATAATACAAAACAATAAATTATTTTTCAAATCCAAATAAAGTTTAAGGTTAAACACATATTGATGAAAAAGAATACTCACACTACTTTGTAATGTAGTAATTTCTTGTTCGGCTTTCTTTAATCTGTACTTGTAATCATTAACTTGCTTATTGGCTTCTCCTAAAAATCAAAAATTGAAAACAGTGTCAGAGATATAGCTGACAGATCAAATCACTAACATGGAATATTTTATAAAATAATAAAACAAAATCATCACATCATCTTCTGCACTAGAATATTTTCCAAAATATTTTTGTTTATTTTTGAAAGAAACAGTCATTGATTTATCTATTATACTATGTCCAATTATCAGAAAAAAATGCAAGTTAAATGCTATATGCATGGCAATTAATACCTTTAACAGCGGCCATAATTTACTAAAAATACACTATATGGCCAAAAGTGTTGCACTTGTATGTAGGAAAGTAAATATGATTCTTATTATTGGTTATATAACTAATAAAAAATATCAACTGATGGTTGAGATCAAATATAAACAAGTTAATCTGATAAAGAACTTTACATTTTTTAATGCACGATGCTTTAGGTAAAACTAGGAGTGAAACATCCACTTTCTACATTAATAATGGATAAAAGACACCTTTTTTTTCCCACCAGCTTAATACCAATTATCATGTATAGGATGACCATGTTTAAAGTATATATGTTACAGTGAAAACCCGAAATCCATCATACCACAAATTAACTAGGGAAAACGCGTTCTAACTGACAATGCTAGGAAGAACCCGTTTTATTAGTGTTTTGAATAATTAGTTAGACAGTATAATTTAATCCAAAATTATTGCATTAAACTATATTTACTAATACAGTGTTTGAGAAAAGAACTTATCATTGAAAAAAAATACTTTACTTGAATATAGTTTAATTAGTACAGTTATTGCAAATTACTTATTTTGATATGGAAAACTGAATTGTAAACTCTTAGAACTGCAAAGAGATACCATACAGAAATAATTTTTGAATCACTTTGAAGAACAATCTTTTTTACAAGAGCAGTGGGCGAACCCTTGTCCAATTCCTACAGTTCCTATTCTTGCTGCTGTTCTCAGCGAAATGTCCTGATCTGGAACTCATTCTTGACTCAAGAAAATTTGCTGAGATACATTGAATTGAGATCTCAAAATCAGTGAATATATTAAATTTTTGTATCAAACTTGTACTCTGGTTAGTTGTAGTCTACTGCATAATTACTTACAAAGTTAATATAAGTAATAACCATATATCTATTGAATAAATACTGAAGTAATTAAGTTTAAATATCATTTCTTACTTCGAATATAGTTTGTTCAGAGCTCTATTTTTAGTGCCAATTTTGTACAGGTCATCTGATTTTTTTTCAAGCACTACACTGATGAGATTTTGCAAATCAGCTTTATCTTTATCAACTTCTGGAATGGGAACAACGACATTACCTCAAATCAAAACTCAGGATGTGTTAAATCGGTGATCTTTTTCATTCGTTTGGATTGGTTCGTTAAAAGTTTCTTTGGCTTCCTCTCTGATTCGAAAAATATTGGTCAACTTACTAGCAAGCATGTGCTCCCCTAATTGTACTTATTCATTTTCTTGCTCTTACTGTATTCATGTCCTCGAAAATTTTCTGAAGTTCATTCTCGTCTTCAATATCTCTATAATATCTTATGGCAAGGTTGTGGTTGTCATTCCAACTCTTGGTTCAATCCCAAACATAAATTTATATGGAAATTGTTTAATTCTTGAATGTAGAACTCTGTTTTTCATAAATTAGACAAAATGGAGACTATTGCATCATTTTGTAGTTTGCTTATCCTTCATCCAGGAAGCCAACATATTTTCTACATCCTTGTTGGCCCCCCACAACTGAATTCTGTGACTGGCTGTACCAAGGTTTTCCATGAACAATCTTCAATTTTGACTAATACGTACATAACTGCTCTATAACGGAATTTACAAACTCTCTTCCATAATCAGATTGCAGTATACAAAGAGTCCCTAATTTAAAAGATATAAAATATTTAGAAAGCACCCTCTTCCATTCCTTTGCTCTGAAGTGGTCATAGTAACACAAACGTTATTAAATGTTCCTGGTAAATCATAATAAATCTAAATTCATTATCTACCATTCATTTTTGATTGCATATCAATCAAATCCACTTGGCAGCATATATTAATTTATGAGTAAATAATATGTTTAGAAACCATACCTTTTCTTTCCTTATTTTTTCTGTTGACATGTTTCATATATCGATAAAATTTTTTATATAATCTTAATAGTTATGTTAGCAAATTTTCAATTTCAAGTCTGTCTCTAACCCCATGTCCTATGATCACATGTGTAAATTCATAGCATCAAAAAATTGTTCAACTGGAAAATAATAATTTATGGGCACATTTGAAGAAACCAACTTTCTTACTACACTCATTTCAAGAATATCATATCTTTTTGATCTGCAGTACTGAGCATAAGTCTTGCTAACGGTAGATTTTGCTTCTTCAACCTCAGATGAGAGAGTGTTGTATTCATCTTGTGTCATAGCTTTAAAGTTATTTGTTGTTTTTTTTTAATGTAAAAAATTGTAATTGCCCAAAAAATTTATTTTTTAGAAATATATTTTATACTCAATATTTATGCTCTTTGCCGCACAAAGTATTAACATTTTCTTCACTAATTGTATATAAATCAACAGCACAAACACATTCCAGCATAATTAAAGCTAGACCACTGCACTTGCTTTGAAATTTTCACAAGCAAGAAATCTATATTTATATGGTTTTAACTGGACAACACCTGAAATAACTAGAGAAGATTTATTTATTCTGCTTTATTTATTTATTCAATGCTAGGGGTTTTCCCTAGTGCTGTCAGTTAAAACGCATTTTCCCTAGTGAATTCTGGTCCACTATTAGCGCTTTTAATTAAAATGCGTTTTTCCTAGTTAATTTGCGTTTTGACTGATTTCGGGTTTTCACTGTAACATATATATTTAAAGCTTGATTACAAGGAGAGGGTAGGAGAAATTGCTATGCCAAATTATATACTACGGAAAATCGAATTTTTTGCATGAATTTACATTCTTCACTATTAGGAGTACTAGTGGCAATGAAGGTTGAAATTGGCATACAACTGACAAATATATAATGAACATTTTAAAACAAAAATATCCTTCATTACATTTTTTTAAGGTACATGGTTTGTATTTTGCAACAAAAGATGTGTAAATGAGAATTATGTAAACTGTCATTTGCTTGATTTTGAATTTTTTTTTTTTTTATTGAATCATTTAAAAGAACTTTACTAAAATTTGGAAATAATAAGGATCATACAACATTATACATCACATTGATTGATACAGACACATGATGCATTCTGTAAACAATACAGTGATTTTTCAAAATAACCATGGTTCAGAATATTCAAAGAGACATTGGAAATATTTTGTATCTAAATTTTGAAATTAAAGAAGCAAAGTTGCAAAGAATAATTTTTGAATTGTGAGGAAAAGTCAACAAAGTGAATAATAGATAGATAAAAATTCAGTAAATACTAAAGAAGAAAAGTAAGAGCCTAAAATTTATTTTTGTATTAAAATGTCCATCGAATTTAATTATCACATAAAAATGTTTCTTTAGTCATATTTTGTGTTTATTTTATTCAGCCTTATTGTCCAAATTTTGTTTACATTTGCTACCAATTTGTTCCTATGATAAAAATGTGAATTTTTTTTTTCTGTTATAAATTATTGTCTTAAGAATTAAATAGTTTGGAGTTCAAAATAGTGCTATATTCAGCTCATTAATATCCCTGCAAATGAGTTCTAAATATTCATATTTTAATTAAGATCAACTTGTATTCACTACCCTATAATTATATCTAAGGGCAAATAAAAAATAAATAAAAAGGTATGGACAGCCAGACATCCCATGTATATATATATATGAACATAACATTTTTTAATCAGAAGGCAGTTTCGAAGAGACTTTCGATTTCTTTACGCCGTTTTATTCTATCTTGGAGTAGCACACATTATGCACAAGCAGGAGCGATGAGCACACACACACAACACAGAAAGAAATGAGGTGAAAGCCGATAAACTTTTATCATTGGTCTTATTATCTGTGATGTTTTAATAGGGATTTCCAATGAATGTCAATCAAAAAGCAGGGGAAACACATGGATCTTTTAGAAGAATTTGTAAAATCAGCGATATTTTGTCCCTACATGCCGAGTGTGTGAAAGTATTGACATTTAGCTGATTCACCAATTAATTCAGATTTTATTAAGCTTCACTTGAATTAATTCAATAGAGAAAGTGGAATTGGATCAGGAAATAAGAGAATGAAATTACTATGGGCTAAATTAAGATTTCAAAATATCATTATACTTCCATATATATATATATAATGTATAAATATATATGCATTTATATAAGGTGTATAAATATAGTGCTATAAATATAACAAAAAAAATTGATTTAACAAAACACTACCAGATTAAAATTTCATATAAACAATTAAATACTTTATAAAGGCTTAAAAATCAACTTCAATTGCTTTCTTTAATTATAAATGTTCCTCTGAGCTTACTTTGTACTTCCATGAGTTTCATTTCAGGACCATTTACTCCAGTGCTTCGCAGTGATAACTGGTCTAGTTTGTAAGCTTTTTGTCTTTCTTCTTCTAAATCTAATCTCAGTCTATAAATCTGCAAAACAAAGAGAAAGGTTTTTTCCATTTTTTAATGAACTTGAAAATGGCTTAATTTTTTGATGAAATTAAGTGATGATATAAAAGAAGACAAGATTTACAAGGTGCAAATATAAAGCATTCATATATTAATAAATAACTGCTCTGCCACTGATCATTATTGTGACAAAAGTGAAGGGTTATAGTTTATCAGGAATCATAAAATATGAAGAGATGACATAATAAACCTTAATTAATCAGCACAATTATTATTATTATTATTTTGAAATATAATTTTAAGACATAGATACTGAATGCAAATTAATAGCTAAATAGCATCTAATTGCATTTATTTTTCATTATAAGGAACTAAATAAGTTACTTAAAATATTATTTTGTAACCTAATGGAATTAACATCAATTGCTCATAATAGTACTTATACCTTGTCTCAAAAGTTTATAGAATCTTATATTTTGCTTATATTATTTGTTATATATGTTGTATTTCGAAGTAATTTACTGTATAGATATGTTATGTTAATTGAAAAATCAGCAGTTCTTACCCATATATTTAAACCAGTTTTTAAATAATAAAATAAACTGAAATAATTTGTCCCAAAAGTTTATAGACAAGTACAATTTTATGCACATATGTTATCAGCAATCATGACAAAGAATTAAAGCCTAATAGATATGTTATTAGAAAAGGAAAAAGATAATCTGCATTTCAAGATGTCTAAAGTTTTGCAGCTCTTTAATAAAGAAACAAGTCAAATTCTGAATTTGAACTTCTCAATAAGACTGTTAAGGAAACACCAGAATTTTAAAATCATTCTAAAAGTATAATCTATCGTGTATTAACTTATAAGACATCATATAAGGCAAAAACCTTGTTCGAAGAAGACAACATGCAATAGATATTCACAGTGATAGATTGGTACAAAGAATGGCTTCATGCCAGAAAATGTCAGTTCATGAAATTCCTCGGGTTTCCTAGTTGCAAATGTCAAAGAACATTGCTCACAGACAAATTATAGAATTTGGTTATATGATCTATTCAAAAATAGCTCACAGGCTACCACACATTATTAGGAGATTATAATGGGCACATAATACATATCATATGGTGATAAATGGATATTTGCACTTCTCAAAGATGGGAGAAAGAAAAAAAAAAAAAAAAAAAAAAAAAGGAGCCTTAATGGATCTGACATGGATATAAAATATTGCCATGATTTATGAAAAGAACCCAGGAGCATTTTCTGCAGGCACATTTCTGATGGTAGATCTTGATAGATAGATGGCTTTTGGTTTTAATGGTTAAGTGGATCTAGTATATTTGATGGCCAATAGAATGTTCCTAAATACATTGAAACACTAGAAAATCAACTTATGCTATTAAGTTAAGAGGGAAACGATTTTGGGAAAATCAGCATAATAATTCTCCCATCCATATCTCCAATGCTAAAAAAACACCTATTAAAATGCAAAAATAAAAATGATACTATTCTTTAGAGGCCATCAATCAACCCTGATATAAACCCAATTGAGAATGTGTGGGGCATTATGTTTCAGAAGTATATGAGAATGGTGGGAAATTTTATTCAGTGCAATTGAATTTTCTGAAGACAGCCAATGCAATTGCAAGGTACAACTTGGAACTAGAGATAATAAAACTTTAATTATGTGAATGGGTAAATATGGTTCAGTTTCATACTGAAAAATGTAAAGACTCAAAACTATTAAAAACTTTGTATCATTAACATTGTCACTTTTTGTCTAAATGTCATATATTCTTTAACTTTTGGTCTATAAAATGTGTCCATTTTGTTACATAATTGAGATAGAAGTTATTATTTTTCTAAATATTTTATTGAATGCAAGTTGCGTATCGTTTGAATAAAATTCTCATATTTGGTGTGTTTGTACGTGTTTGGTGCATTTTTTTCAATTCCTACTATTAATTCACACTCTCCCTATATATATTTCTTTTTCTTGTTCAAATTTTCAGTCATAAATAAAATACTTTTTATTCATCCACTCAAGTTCAAATACATTTTTTTAAAACTTGTAGTGGATGATGCTTGATGTTAACACAGTTTTTTCAAATATTAATTCATTAATAATTAAAAATAATTAATTTTTAATACTTTAAATAGAATTTTAGCAGTTTGTAATGAAAATTGAAATTAACAGGTGGTAGCTCAATCAGTAAAATGCAAGGATTTCAGTATTTTTCACGTGAAGAATGTGAGTTCAATTCTTGCAAAAGTTGGAATTGACTTAAAAAAATTCTATTTATATATTACTTGTTTCTGTTATGCCAAAGTCAATATTTTACTAAAGTCTACAAATTTTTAGAACAGAATGTGTACTTAATAGTTTTTTAAATAAATTTGAAGTGCTGATATCTTATAAAATTTTAAAGTTCTAACAAAAAAAAAAAAAAGTAATCAGAAAGTTGTACCTCATCTAGAAGTTCTTGTTTTTCTTCGGCAAGTTTCTTTAACCGAACATCTGAAAAAAAAAAAGAAAAAAAGAGTTAAAGATTTCATACAAAAATTTTTAATTTAAATGAAATTTTGCAAGAACTCTTAGCTTAAAAAAATTAACATAATTTATAATCCACATTCACTAACAAATGATGATTTATATTTGGAAAAATGACTGATTAATCAATAAAATTATTTTTTTAGCTGATTAATCAAAGATAAAAAAAATATACAAAATCACAAAATTATTCATTGTTTAATATAAAATAGTTATTTTTACAACTTGATTATTATTATTATTGATTAGCAATTTTGAATGCAGCAATTATTACATTTTAGGGCCCTTCTTAAAAAGCCATTGCAAGAGTAAATTCTTCCCAAGGCATAATATTACTTATTCATTTCTACTCATCATCAGAAGTATGACAAATGTAGTAATCATCCAAAATCTATACTTTTTGTTTCTTCTTCATATTTAGCTTTAAAAAAGTAGTATAAGCACATTAGGCAATAAAAATACTCAAAACCTGGCTTTCTAATCCTATTTACTCCTCAGCAATCATACCCTTGCATATTAATGAATGAAAAAAAAAAAAGTACAATTCCTTAAAAAATATTTTAAAAGTTAATTTGATGACATTTTAAACATTTACAGATGACATGTTCTATAGATGAGCATGCTTTTAATAAATTGAAATAATGTTTTCTTTAAAGAAACAGTAAATTTTAATTCATAATTAAGAATATACCATAAATGCAATAATAATATAATAGTATATTTTAAAAAAAATCAAGAATTATGTCTTATAAAACTCCTAAAACACATCAAATGTAATTTTTTTCTGTAAAAATCATAATATTTATATTAGAAAAAATTAACAAAATAAACTCAAAAATACCTAAAGTTCCAGATCCTGCTTTATTTAAAATATCTGCTGCTGCTTGAGAAACTAAAGCCATTTTAGCAATTCGCTTTTCCCTTTCAGATTCTGATTTCTTTTTATTATCAGAAGATAATTCATCTTCATCATCATCTTTAACTTCCTCTTCTTCACCACCAACCAAAACTAAGCCATGTTCCTATAATATATTCATACAATAATTGATCACATAAACTATAAATGCTCAATTAGTCAAAGGATAATTTAATCAAAAATAATTTGATGTTACTTTTCTGTGAATGGGTAAAAAAAAAAAAAAAAAAAACGTTTTAATAAAACAAACTTTTTTTTTTTTTTTTTTTTTTTTTTTTTTGCAACAAAAAACATATAGAAATTGAATTTAAAAAAATCTTTGTATTGAAAAATAAAAAAAAGCTGATACAACAATCCTAAACACTAAGAAATAAGTTAGCTTTAAATGATCTACAACATCTATATTTTGATGCTTACCACAATATTACTTCTCTTATAGATTTTGGTTTAATGAATGTTTTAAATCACATAATAGCTACAAAAAACAAAATGGCTGTTACAAAAATGAAACAAGGCTTATACTCACAGTTATTAGTTCATCTCTCATTCGAATACATTCCTTTAAAAGTTCCGATTGCTTCTTGAGATCCTTGAAATCATTGTTTAATAATTCGTAGTTCTAAAAACAGAAAAAAAGGATCAATTAAAAAAGAATGCCTCTTTTTAAAAAATAAGCATAATAAAAATTTGGATGAATAATTATTTTTAAAGATATCTAAAATTGAAAGTATCAACACTGAAATATATATACATATTTCAATAAAGAGCATTTACATAAAATATTATTTTATTTGAAATCAGAAGCACGCTTATGCAAAAATATTCAATGGTAGAGTTTTCAAGCAATATCATTGTTCTAACAAATTTCATATGCATATTATGCTCATTCTCAACGATTGAGAATGAACCTATATTCTTTAAAGTTCTATGTGCTTTATAAATATGTACAGGGCCACCGCGTAGGGGTGGCAAAATTGTTCATCGCACAAGGGCGCCTGGACCATGGGGCGCCAAAATTTATAGTACTTATAGTTTTTTTTAATTTAATGTTATTTAAATAAAAGTTGTTAATTATACGCTAGCAATTTTGCATGTTTTGTATTTTCTAAGCAATAAAATGAGATTTAATTTTAATTTTATATTTTAATTTAGTTTTACTTTTATTTTCGTTCCTGCGGGTTGTTTTCGTTTGTGTAAAATAAAATTTGATTGCCGATACGAACAATAAAAACACGTTCCGTGTAGAGTTCGTGCTACCACACGGAACGTGTTAAAAATATAAGAATTTGTAACATGTAACAACAGGAATTGGGAATGCTTTGTATCGGAATATATTTATTCTTTATATGCTGTGAAGCTGTTGCGGCTGAACGTCGTTGTTTAGTTTGCTTTTTTTTTTTTTTTCGTAATGATGATGGCGGCACCACCGTGTGAGTGTGCCCGTGAATTAACGGGCAATAACCTTATCTTTGCGATGTTTTACCAAAGAGGATATGCCACCTATTGATATTTTAAATGAAAACAATCTTACCGATGTTTATGAAAACAATCTTACCGATACATTTCCGAATATTGGAATAGCTTTACGGATTTCTTGAACCCTTTCAGCTTCGGTGGCTACTGGAGAACAAAGTTTTTCAAAACTTAAAATTATGAAAAACTACATGCGATCTACCATGGCGCATACCGGACTTGTCAATTATATCCATAGACAGCGAAATTTTGGATAAATTAAATATAAAGGAATTGATACGAGCGTTTGTAGCTGCTAAGCTAGGAGAATCCATATTTAAATAAAGGAATTGATACGAGTGTTTGTAGCTGCTAAAGCTAGGAGAATCCATATTTAAATATATTTTCTAATTCTTATATTTTACTTAAAAAAAGTTTTATCCTTGTCTTGTTTTTGAAATTTATGAAATAGTAAAAAACAATAAGATAATTTAAGTAATAATAAAAAATAATAAACAATAAGACAAACGTGTTTTAATATTATAATTTTAAAGCTTTTCAGTTCGAAAGTCAAATTTTGAATACTATAAAAGAGTATTTCACATATAATTTGCAGCACTTTATAAGAGTGCAACAGAATCCCATAAAGGGGCGCCAAATTTCAATTTGAACAAGGGCGCTTAGTACCCACGCGGCAGCCCTGAATATGTACTATGGCACAGTTTTTTTCCTTGCATTATGGAAATAGCATAATAAGTAAAAAATAAGTAATAAATTGCTTAAAAATATAATATTATACATCCCTTTCCCAGAATATGTAATATAATATTATATTTTTGGATATGTTTCCCAGGAAAAAATGTAATATTATATTGATATATCTTTTTCCCAGGATATTTTAAGACATTATCTTTTAACATTTCCAATTGACCTATGGTTTAAATTTACTATTATGACAGCAAAATAAAGCAAATAATATGTTTAAAGGTTTTTTTAATTATCAAAGATATGGAATTACAATACACAATGATAATTAACGATGGTTAGCTTATCATTCACCTTTGAAAAGTGAAATTAATTAAAATTCTGGAAGAAAGCATCAATTTTGTGAGTATACAAATTTTTTAAGCATTAGATTTCTATAAAATATATTGTGCTAAGTTTTAATTACTAAAAATTTGAAAACTTTTCATCCTTAAAAATCTCTGCTATTGTCATAATGGTGAATAAACATCAATGCTCACAATAAATTTAGAAGATGAATTGGAATTGGACTTTTGCCCCACTTCATTTTAATAATTTCACCACCAGCTTATGGCCCTGATCTCCTCTACTAAATCACTTGCTTAAAGGGCCCCAAGCTCCAAAGAGGTGCAGCAATGGAGGCATCAGATGTTGTGGCAAGAATGAATGTTGCACTGGATAATTATTTCAAAGAAAACATCGAATACACAGATTCAAACTATATTCACTCATTTGTAATAAAATTTCTAAAATTTTTTTGAAAGTAGTAGTAAAACTATGATTTTCTCAAATGCAACTTGCTTATATATTTCAGAATAGAATATAGTGCAACATTTTCCATCAAGCTACAGAAAACTAGTAAGGCTTTAGTAGCGTAAAAAAACATACAAAATGAATGAATTGGCAATCACAGTATACAAAAGTAAAATTCTTTAGAATAACCATACATTTGTTAGTGAATAATACACATGTTACATAGTCTAAAATCTTTAATAATCTTCAAAAGATAAATGCAGACTTAACGAAATGGCATTTTCTTAAAATTTTAAACTTTCAAAGTTAAATCTTCTGGATAGCATGGGGATAAATATTAGATTAGTAATTAATGTTAGCTTTAAGTAAACCTAACATACCATAAGTAATTCATATTTCTAAAGTCGGTCATTCACAATCACTTCACATCATGCCAATAATGAAGCAGTGGCACTCTACAACATTCCATTTCGCCCCTCCTTCATTTTAAGCCAATTATTCATATCAACACATCATATTCATTCTAATCCCCTAAACTTTAAAAGAATACAATACAACTTTCCCCCTCCTAATTTCTTCCAGCCTTTATTTTTCCAAATTCATTCAGAGAATATCCTTCCCAAACAAATGAATGGAAATGGACAAAAAGGAAAATAGTACGAATTGTAAAACCAGTATTTCAGTCCATGCCAAACCAACTATGATAAATTTTTCAAGTTGCCAATAAATTTTGAAAATCGGACATGGCATGGAATGGTCATGAATGTCAAATTGAAGAATCGGAGATATAAGATGTTCAATTTACACCATATGTAGATAAGTGAAATAGGAAGAAAAGATTAAACCCTTCACATGTTTAAAGTCTGAAAGAGAGGAAGAAAATAATCCATGTGCAGGCAGCAAATAATACTTACTCTAGATACAGTTTTATAATCTTTCTGAACTAAAAGATTAGATTCTTCTAATTCTTCAAGTTCATCTTTAAGAGTATCTACTTGATAAGACAATGTAGTTTTCTCATTATCCAACTGAGCAGCTGTTACCATAGCCTTTTTGAATTTTTCTTCCAGTTCCATCACTTGATTTGTAAGAAGCTACAAAGGATGGATACAAAATGCATTAAAGTATTCTTATACCATATTGGTGTATCAAATGGTAATTTTCAATTTTTGTTACAATTATATAAAACAATTTATAATGGAAACATGCAAATAAATAATATTTCAAACAAATACCTTGTATTCTTTACTTCCAATCGTTTCAGGAAACTCTTCACTATTTCGACGTGAATCGGAACCAACAGATGCATAGGACGAAGCTCTCTAAATATAAAAACAAACAAACAGCGAGATAAATTTGGTGAATTGGTCAAGAATTCAAATGGTACATATAGGAATCTTAGTATTAAGCAGTAAATTTAAAATAATACATCTCGATTGTCACTTCTGATCCCTCTTGGAGGTCTTGCAGGTTCATCAATGTGATCTTCATACTGATCAGTGTGATTTTTTTCTGCCTGGAAAATATTTTCAATTTGTAAGAAAAGGCATAAATCATAATAAATGCTCATCTGTACATTCAATTCAGAATTTGGGCATTTTAATAAACCACCCAAAATTTCATTGGCACACAGTTCTTTTTTTTCTGACAATATCATTTAAGAAACTCTAATAATACCCTTCATCAAATAAAAAAGGCTCGAGTTAAAAAATTATAAACAATAGGGCATAAATATATTAAGAAGAATGTTATTGTTTAAATACACAATGCCGATCAGATATTGCACACCTGAGTTGTTGCATTTTAATAACATCTTTAATGGAACGAATTCAATTGAAGAATAATCTTCGGGGATAAAATGAAAAAATGTTTATTAATTAATGGAAAAGATGTAATCACAATATTTGTAGCATTAACAATGATAAGTAATTCTTATTTTTAATTCCAAGAAATACAAATTCCATTATATTGACACGCATTTATCACTAATGACAACGACTTTTATTTCCCGTTTATTATTTAAAAAATTACGGATTTTGCAAACATAATAAATAAATTTTGTATTAAAAAGAAACATTCTCACCTCCTTTTGTTGCTTTTCAATTTCCCGCATTCGTATTTCCCTAGCTTCGGCTCTAGCCTGCCGCCTCGCCACAAGCCGGGCCTCGGCCTAAAAGCAGAATTTCATAAGAATAATTTATAAAAAACGGCAATCTTCAAAAACACATAATAATTCTAAAACAATAAACTTGCTTTCAAATATTATAGAATACAAGAGTAAAATTTTGCAATGCTATACTAAATGTGTGGTGATTTCAAATCAACAAATACACCGTTTTTCAAGTAATATATACTATATTAGAAACGATACCAATATTTAAGTTAAAAAGAAGTCAAAATAACATCAGCTGAACAAATTTAAATAAACGCACAGACTTGCATTCAGATCCTTTTTTTCAATTAAAATAATGACCGAAAGTAAACAAGAAAAAGGTTAACTACTAAAACTATTCGATAGAGAAATGATAAATTATTCATTGCCGGAAATGAGAAGCTGTTCTTCCTCGACTTACAAACCCCAAACATGTCCTTATTTTGGGAGAGGCTTAGAATCGGAAGATTTACATGGACTAAAAATCAGATTTAAATATATCGTTAGATGAAATATAATAAAGCAGATGTACAATCAAAGCGGAGAAAAGTATAACAAAAAAGATTTTTATTTCTTCTAGACAACACGTAGAATGTTTACATTTACATTATTTGATTATTTTCAGAAATTGCATTACTAATTATATGTGCTTGAAAATCTTGTAAAAAAAATATTTTGAAATCTTTACAAATACTTTTACAGGATATTCTTGTGAAAAACATTGGCCACGATCGTTTTACAATCGGACTACCCAAAATGTCGTAAAAAAAGAAAACACCTTCAAAACCAACACAAAACATGAACAAAAGTTATAACATGACAGTTTCAAATAAAAATATGACTGGGGAAAAAAAAAAAAAAGTGAACGTATGAATGCAAAAGTGTTACAAAGCTTCTTTAATATATAAGCTTAATGCACTAGAAAACAATATCTTATAGTAAGTGAAAATAACATTCAGTTCCTCATCGAAAAGAGGAGTAATAAGTACTGAACAATTTTTTAAAATCAAGTTAGGTAGATCAACAATTGAGAACACTCACAAAATCTCCCCAGATTTCGTCACAAATCTTCTAGATCTAACACTTTGTTTACCAAACAATCCCAGTTTACTAATGCGAGGATGTTTTGACTCACGACAGATTTAATGTGCGCCACATTCAGGATTCAGTAGCTTTTCACCAAGTCCACGATTTCCGCTCCCAAACCGGAGATGTCACACAGCCCAGTTGAAAGACAAGTTGTAAAGCAAATATTTATCAAAGAAAGCTCTAATTGCGAAAAGAACGAGAAAATGTGTCCACATTAAGTATGTGAAATTAAAGTCTCTCATTTAATGATATATTTAATAACAGAGAAGCAGATTCAACATTTTTATGGACCATTGATTTGAAATTAAATCCCACAGAAGACTCATTCTGTTAAATGGACTGAAGTATATATTTTCAGTTTTTATACTTATTTCATCACATTTTCTCTATCATTTTGTAACGATAGATATAGTACATGACCGATAGGGAGCTACTGCAATCTAATCTTTTTGGTATTCTACAAAGGCATCTCTCACCTACTATATTAAGGACATTTCAACTTGATGTAAAAAGTCATAAGCGGGTGCCTGCAAATAAAATAATTAAGTTTTTTTTTTTAGTGTTTTGAGGTTATAAAAAAAAAGAAGTCCTCAAGAGTTGAGAAAAATAAGTTCTCTTTCATTTTAAATAACTAAAGAATTTTAATACTATAATATCAGTTATTGATACTTGAAATTGTGTTAATTTTAAAGCATTAACATCATATTCAGGAGTATTTAATAGATGTAATCGTACAAATGAATCCATTACTCGCATCATCAACTTTTTTTTTATTATATATGTCGTTTTAGGCAACCGGAACTGATGTATCGAATTTCAAAAATTAATCAAATCTAGGACCGAACATTCTATATATCATGGCGGTATTTAAGTACTTCACAATAATATTACGAACGGAACTTAAATGCCCGATGAAAAAGAAGTTAGTGAGGTCAATTCAAGATTAAATATATTATATATATTTATAATACAGGAGAAATGTCAAAAATAACCTATGTTTTATTTTTATTTTTAAGGATTTTTTTTTATATATTTGAAAGTATTTAACAATCTGAAGTAAAGAAATTACGTAAACAAGAAGTCGAAAGTTCGGTAAATTTTAATGCAATACTTTGACTGGATTTTCTACTTAATTTCCATTTATTTTTATCCCAATCGGAGAAAACGCAATACCTTGCACATTTGAAAAACAATGATAATGATTTTCAAATGAAATGAAATACTAGGCTCAAATTTGATAACTCCAAAGTAATCGGAATTCGTTTATTGAAAGCATTTTAATGTAGTACTAAATTTTGAAAGAATAAATAAGAAGGCTAAATATGGAATTGTTGAAAAAAGGAATAAATAAATCATGATGAAAGTTAAAATAAAACGAATTGAGTTTAGATTTTCTTCTTTTTAACATCAATATTGTCAATGAAATAAGGAAAAATGCAGGTATGTAAGACTGTAAAATATTTTTGAGTATCTATTTGAAAAGTAAAAATTATTTCTCTATCTTTTATGAACTCTTATTCATCTATTCTGGAATATTTCCATTTTTAAAATTCCTTTCTAAATATATAGATATCAAAGAAAATTAAAACTTGCCTCGAGAACATAAAAACGGTATAACTAGTACATACGTATAATAATCAATAAACTAAACTAAAGAACAAAAACACGAGTGGCGTGAATAACAAGAACCATTAATAATTCCAATAACTCATTTACTGAAATAAATAGATTTTGAAATATTAATGCCCCCTAAATGTAGACGAATTAGGAAAATCGATCTTGGTTTTGCTCGATTTATAATAATTATACAAAGAAGTCTACTTGTAATTTTGATGACTATTAGGCAATATTATTTATATATCAGTAAATCATTCTAAAAATCTCAATCGTTTTAACAAAAGCAAACTTAAATAACATGAATTCAATGGATCGCATAACCAAATAATGACTTCTCCAATAGTTCAATACAGACATAGACTGCAATCCAGAAATATTTCCAGATTAATAAAATCAGTTTCAATCTGATGGAATAATAATCCTAAGCAATTTTGCTTTCTTTTTGTAGTTTAATATTTTATATCGTCAAAATGGAATACAAGTGTGATCATTTAATGGAATAAATTTATAAAATGAATAAAATACATCAATAATAATCTGTAATTTGATAAATAAAAGATAATATTCCGAAATACAATCTTCATTTCTTCTAATTCTAAATTATTTTGTATTCACGAATTCGCACATTTACAATGAAGTCTATGGCCGTCCGGCATTGGTTTATATTTTCTAATCATTAAAAGTAATTGGAATCCAATGAATGACAGCCCTAACTTGATATTTAGTTTATGATGGACAACAACAATAACAAATAAATTGCTATCGAAACACTTATTTCATTCAATAATAGCATATATTTTATAATCCTGTTTAGCAGTAACGCAATTTGAATCTAATCTATTCATACATATTTATTAGTATAGCATACTAAAAATCAACTAAGGGAAGTTTATTCTTATGTAAATCAGTCGAAGACTTAACAATCATGTTAGACAGATATCATAAGTGTTCACGCTATTCAAATTTATGATCAGAAAGTCCCTACTGCAAGTTATTTAACTATATGCATTCACTAGATTTCTATGATAATTTAGGATTATAGTGCAACTTTCCATTAAAGAATTGAAAAATTATTTTGTAAAACTTATTAACATTTATTTTCATTTCATTTCTTATTAACATTATTTTTCACTTTTTTCATTTGTAAAACTTATTATATTTATATTAATTTCATTTCATATTCCTTTCATACCTATGTTAATCAAATGCTTAATAAAGGATGCCGAAAAACGCAGTTGAGGTTAAGGTCAACGGAAAGAGAAAGGAATATATGTATATCAAGTATCATAAACAATTGTAAAATTTTAGAAAGCTCGAAATTCAATAATACCAGAAATGTGAAACACAGATTAATAGTAAAGTCAATATTTATTTCATCTTCAATTTTAAACAGTTGTTAGAAAATGAAAAGACTCTATTAAAATACAATAAATTTTTACAACGCATGTATATATTCACATTAATAATGAGTACAAAAAAAGCGATATCAACTTTGACAGAACTTCATCTCGAATCTTTTCATAAATTATGATTTACAAATTGCAACGAAATTTTCCAAAAGCTATTAAATTTTAAACAAATTTTAAATACTAATTTTGAAAATTTAAATCATATTTGTAGTTTTTTTTTAAAAGATAAATTTCCAGAAACAAAATCTTGAATCTAAAAATTTCATGATAAATTCCTCAGGACATTAACTATTCTAAACAAAATACTGAAAGGAGAAAGTACCAAATATTTAAAAATATATATTTTTTTCAAATACTTTGAAATTCACCAGTACAGAAAATATAACCTCTTTCGAAACCTTAATCACAACAATAAGTATCGAAAGTGAAACAAACAGAACATAAATACATTCTTTTTATCTAATCAATTTTAGTTATCTAATCGATTACTTTTTTACGAATGCAAGATGTTGCCAATTTCTGTCATTTCAAGAATAAGCACAATATATTCTTCAATAAGGAAGAAATTCTTTATATCAAAAAGAACACACAGAAAATACAAATGAAAAATAATAAAACAGGAAACAGAAACATAAATACATTTTTCTTATTTTTATTTATCTAGCAAATTTTAGTTATCTAATTAATTTATTTGTTCGAATGCAAGATGTTGTCAATTCCAGACATTTTAAGAATCTGTCACAAAGAACATTCTTCAATAGGGAAGAAATTCATTATATCGAAATGAAAGTACAGAAAATAAAAAATGAAAAGCAATAAGACAAGGAAATAAATTAGCAATTTTATAACAAAACTAACCTTATTCCCCACAGAGAGTTTCAGAATTTTGTAAATCAACATGGACATAAACACACACACATCAAACACAAGAGCAATATTTGGTCATCAACTCACATATGCCAACAACTAAATAAAGCCATCAGAAGGTTATGCAGCTTTTGCACTATTACAGAATAGACACATAACAAGGACCTTGGAAAGAACAGCTATTCTAATTTCTTTCTTCTGCGGTTCTGAAACTTCTTGACACGCCTAGTGTCATGTTTTTATGAAGGACAGCGACAATTAAAACGTCTGCCTCTTCCTTTTTTTTACTATTATGGAAGCTCTCAAATTTAATTTGTTTTAACAGCTTTCAGGAAATACATTTACTATGTGGTTTGTATGATAAAATGAACTTCACTTGTTTAGCAACACAGCATAAAGCATTAAATGAAATATAATGCATTCTTTGGGAAACTGGAGCCAGAATATTCAACTCTTAGTGGCTTTGCGAGAGGCAATTTTAATTGATGGTGGTGCGAAGGTGACAGTACAATTGCTTTCTGTATAATTCCATTTCCCAAAATATTTCCTATCGGCCATAAAAATGCAAGCAAAAGACAAGAGGTTTCAAACTTATTCGACTTCCTGACTCATGAAAAATTTACCACATTTGCATCTCAAATTATGCTGCACAATATCACAGATATTATAACTTCAGATTGGCTTTTTATTAAAACTGTAATTTAAAGTTACTTCATTAATCAAATAGCTGAAATACTGCCTCAAAGTTCATTTATTCAAATATTTTTTTTATGCAAGATAATTGAGTGAAATACAAATGATTTATTCTGCTTCAATTAATTCAATGGCTTCTAGGCAGAAGAACATGAGGCAGGGATTCTTTTTCAACAAACCTTATCCGGTTTTAATATCCACGTTCTTAACGATTTATCGTCATTTATACAAATTTTTGTTGGTTCTCTTACCTTTCCTATATTCACAAAGTATAAAGCCCTCAAGTTTCTGAAAAATTATTACAAGTTTATAAAATTTTATGCCTTTTGTCGTTATATAATACTAGAAAATTTAAGCAGGAAAAAAAAAATCGAAAGAAAAGAGGAAAAATTGATAGAAAAAAGGTTTATTTCAAATATACAGTTAAAAAAAAGATAAAATTCAAGGGAAAAAAAAAAACCGATAAGATATTTATCACCTCTTCATTTGACACAATCATCTTCGCGACAGCAATCATAAATTGCAAAATTTATCCATGGTTAATGTAAGTAATTTTGGATCTAACAAGAAAGTTATTTCTTCTTCGTTAATGAAAATAAATACTCGCACCGATAAGTATTTTCCAAAATAATGAAATAATTTCATATGCCGATTTTTGAGTGTTTTCAAACTTCGATTGCAAAAATATATATTAAAATTCAGGCATTCCCATTTCATTGAATATTGCCTTTAAATCTGAACACTAGATCTCGAACATCCCCATTTGCATATTCTATACCTAAAAAATATATTCTATGTATGTGTCTGTTTTTAATAATTTCAGAATTATGTTACAAAATTTTTCTTAAAAAATTGATATTTTTTTCTTTGCTGGGAGCGAAGACATTTGTAGTGGGGCATATCGATGGACAGTTTGATACCATTGTTTAAACATACATTTGGAGACTATTTATGTGTTCGAATTTCGCATTTTTTTATATTTGACAGCTAGTTCAATTAGATGAACGTCGGAATTTGAAGCCTTATTAAGGAAAGTTTTGGACGGATCTTGTAATTTTGAATCGTGGCCTAATGACAAAGAACCTGTATCAACGGTATCAAACATTTCTTTTCCACACCAAATGGAAGACGTTTAGTCCTAAAAGATGCACTCGAATGATGACTCTCCCTCAGCATTCTAGAGGGTTCATTATTCTGACGTTTTATTTGTTTATTTTTTAATTTTAATTGTTAAAAATACCTGCAAAATGGTAAGAAGATGTGGAAAATAATTCCGGAAAATATAAATTAAAACAATTATATATTTCGGAGCAATGAACAAATCCTTGTTTTAAGTGAATAAATGTGGATCGAATTATTTTACCGAGTGCAAAGAGTTAATATTCCCCAGATCCGCTGTCGCCATAGCCTAACGTCAAAACTATCTTCAGACAACAGAATCGGTAATATGACTTGACAAATATAAATAATTTTTTGTCCTATTTTTAATTCAATAGAAATCTCTCTTAGGGGAACAGTGACATTTATATGGGTGCTTATTTTTCGATCTTTTGGAAGGAGGAATATTTTGCCAACTGCTATTCATATTAGATTAATTTTCCATATTATTTTCAGCCTAAAATACAAAAGACCTTTATAACAATTTTTTGATTATTTTTGAAGCAAAATAATTGTGCTTTTTAAATTAAAAAACGGCGGATGTGGACTCTCCATTATTTTCTCGTATATTCTCTAATAAACTTGTCATGCCAATGCCTTTAACATGGCACTGACGCGTAATAGTTACGAAATATTAATTTTCGGAGAGGATTTAGCAATTTTATTGAACCTATCGTGCTATCCTTGGCGCGTTATTTGATGATTAATCCCTGTCATGCCGTTAATGGTATCCAATAATCGATTTTCAGTTTTAGTCGCGTTTTTCTCAGCGGATTGAAACAAAAATTTGACTTGTGGTAAAAAAAAAAAAAAAAAAAAAAAAGATCTTAAACCATATTTGATATATTTAACTCATTGCGTTTTTGAGTTAAAGCGTTCATATGTTTCTGAAAGTACAGACCTACAGCATTTCGCTCAAAATTTGACAGGTGTCTACATTATAGATGATAAAGCTGTATATCGAATTTTATCTATCTAGCTCTCTTCATTTTATAATTATCGTATTAACTTATATTCGAATAGCCGGACTTCTTCTGAACAGATTTTACACAAAATATGATAGAAATCTATAAATTTGGTGTAGAGATCTACACCAAATTTCATTCGTCTAACTTAAAGCATTTTTGATTTATCTTTGTCGCAGACAGACAGACGGTCATTTTTCCAAAAAATGCGTCTTTCGAACTAAGGGAGGTTTAAAACGCGAAGATTTATAAAAATCTAAGGTTCGAATTTTTTGATAATTATATTTTCTTTATACTACATATATGAGAAAGTAATAAACTTTAGAGGGCATGAAAAAAAATTATAACAATGTAATTTTGTTTAACATCTAGCAATGCTTTTTACATAATCTATACTATTTTAGGAATTCTGTCGTGTTGACAGGAAAAGATTTGTTGCAGAATTCACTTGAAAGAAAAGGCTATTTCAATGCTATTTAAAAAACATAATTTATCCCCTTTCAACTGCAGTTTTCATTCTTTTAGCACTAAAAGGGATTCTTACGAAGGTTATTCCAATTTACGCAGTCACAGTCATGCTTCGACCGATCGAAATCTTTTTTTACGCCACTGAGTCCAGGCAATAAAAATTTCAGATAATCTGCGTTCCGTATGACAGGTCCTCTAAGGCAGAAATGATTCAGTGCAATGAAGAAGCACATTAAAGTAGAAGTTCAAGGTATTCGTTTAAACACTCTCATAGAGTAAATTTTACAGTTCACAGAGTCTAGAGGGTAAAATGGAAGTTATTGTTTTGTCATTACGAGACATTAATTGATTTTTTTTTCTAACTTCTAAGCAGATAGGAACAACTGCAAGAAAAACCAGCCGAAGCTCAATAATCACTATCAGTCAGGAATTTGAAAACAGTTTCAGACGGATTTTTCTTGTATTTTTTTTATTAGAATTGTCATTTTAAAGCAAAAAAACATCAAGTATAGACCTTCCCCCCCTCTTTAAATGGGAAAGTTTACTTCTTTAAATGAAGATAAACATGATAAGTATTGCCATAAAATTATTGATTAATTTATAAAATGATAATTGAATTCTAAATTTGAATTTATGAGAAAAAAATACAAATCAATTCTAGAAAGATAAAAGAATCATTTATAAAATAAGTGAAAGGAATGAATAAACAATAATGTAAAATATTATAAGAAGAAAATAAAAAATGCTGAGCATTCTAAGAAAATTGAAATGGATTAATAATAAAAAAAAATCAAATAAATATATTGACAGTAAATTTAGTAAATTCTACAATTTTGTTTTGAGATAAATTAATGAGTCATGACATATATCAATAATAAAGACTGTTTTTAGGAAATTCATACAAATTAAAAATTCAATTACATTCGCTACTGATATAACAGCTTTTAATATGTAATAATAAAAAGTTAAACAAGAATAAAAATATTAAATAGAAATTAATTAATAAATTAATTTGCACAATTCTATTAACTAATTATTTCCTTTAGATAAAAATTAGATAACATTTTAGTAACAGCTAAATACATAACCATTTTTTTATCAATAAAAAAATTCGATATCAACAACACGAATTAAAAGCTGTGAAAATATAACAACATAAAATTAACCATGGAAGAGTGAAATGCAAAATTTTACTCGAAAATAGGAAGACTTAATGAAACTTGGGAAAATAACACTGATCTAGATCTGACTAACAGGACGTTCTCATTTACTTTTCGTCTCTGATGAAAATCTTAGAAAATTATGACCAAATTATGCTGTCATACTGCTATTTCTTTCCTTTCATGAATATTTTTATTACTTTTTTTAAAAAAACATGTAGTAATGTAGTAATTTCATCAAATGACAACAAAAACAACCCCGAACAGTTTCGATTCGAGTCACTGGATTCGATATGAAGTAACAAGAAATGCCAAGTCTCGCTCAATCTATCTTTAACTAATAATATAGATGAAACTGTGTGAGTATAAAGAGACTGTAGCGTCTCTTTAGACCAGACTATTTGATAAACATATCTAACATGGTCCAAATAAATATACTTTGGAGAGGGGGAATTTGCATTCTGGGATATTTTTTTGAAAGTTCACTTAATTAAAAATTAAGTCAGATTTTCATATTTTTTTTCAAAAATTTCCGAAAACATTATAACAAAAAATAATTTTAACATCATTTAAAAAATTCAAAAACTTATATTTTCAATGTTACCATTTTTTGTCGCATAATATGCTCCATTTTTTAATTAATTAAAAAATATGTTATGAGTGTTTTGCAATTATGTAATGATAAGTAGCCTAAGTAAGGATAAGAATCATTATTGAAGCGAAACTGTTTTCATATTTAACGGCAATATTGCATTTTGGCTTTTTCTCTATTTTTGATGACCAAGACATGAAGTACGATTTTATTTTCTTAGGTTGAAAAGGTTTCAATAAAAGGCATGCTTTAAATAAAATTTTTATTGTTTTTATAATTAAGGTCTAATTACAGAATCCAATAATGGTAAATTATACTCATTTTTAAACTCTGTTTTTCTTTCCTGCGATGTAATTGGATGTATAAAGGCACAGACAGTAAATTAGGGAAATTCCTTAAACAATGTACAGAACGATGTGAGACTTCTAGAATAGTATGAGTCTGATGATCATCAAAATTTGAAATTTAAAAATATATTGTTGAAAAAGAAATTCTGATGAAGTTAAACAAAATATTTAATTGAAATTTATAGCAAACATTAATCCCTGCGAGCCAATAGGTTTCCAGCGGCTTATTTATATAACATATTTTACATTTTCTTTTCCACATAGTTGCGAAATCTTTCTCCTTGATACAAGATTTCATTTAAAAATGGATGAATTTTTGGAACTGATTTTATTTTAGATTAATACTTTTTAATATCATAAAAAAGTAGAGTAAGGAAAGTGAAATATAGAAATTTAGTTAGAATTTTAGGGTCAAAAGATTAATGGTAGACCACAATAATTTGTGAAATACTCGTTTTTATAGAACAACAATCAAAGAAGACTCGCTTTTTTAATTATATTATTTTGGGATAAAAAAAAACAATTGTCTAGCCATACCTTGGTATAACCATGTTTCTGGTAATTGGGACAAATAACTGTCTGTTAAACTATTTTTTTCCTTATTTTTATACATATAAATAAAAAAAATGAGAAACATTAGTTTAATATTTACATCTGAATGAATCTACTTTAGCTGTTTCTCACTGTTTCAGTAAAATTCAATATTAATAAACGGATGATGGTGATAAAAGGTGCTTCAGCAATGATGAAACAAAGAAAGTACAGCAAGTTATACATGCTTGAAATAAAAAAAAAACCAAGATGAGATAAATTTGTTTGATAAAAATGCATTTAATTGCACTTTTAGTTGTTCCATATTATATATATGTAATGATATTTTAAACTTTAATTTCAATTTAATTAATTTCCAAGATTTTATCTTCATTTAGTCCCTAGTAACTTCATTCAAAAATATTCCCTTATTTCGTGATCCAATTCCAGTTTCTCTACTTAATTAATTCAAGAGAAGCTTTGTTAAATTGTTGAATCAGCTAAAATCTAACTTTCCCACACTGCGCGTGAAGAGATAAAATACCGCTGATCAGGCAAATTCTTTTTTAAAATCTCCCTGTGTTTCCCCTACCTTGTCCACCCGTGTAACGAAAATCCCTATCGAAATCTCATAATACATTAGCACTGTAAAGAAATATTTTCCCTATCAAAATCATAGGTTATATAAGACCAGGGATAAAATGTCCAAGAGCTTTTTCCTCATTCCTTTTCTGTGTCGCTATGTGTGCTCATCGCTTGTACATATGCTTGCTTCTTCAAAATGAAATAAAACGACGTCACAAAAATTAAAAGTATCTTCACTGTCTTCAAACTGCATCATGCTTCACAACAAATAATGTTACATATTATATATATATATATATATATATATATATATATATATATATATATATATATATATATATATATAAACTGCGTGAGAAATTTGCTAATAATAATATTTGACAAATAATTATTAAATTGATAATTCTAGAAGTCCAGAATTACGAAGATTCGAGAAATTATAGTCAAGTTTCTTTAAAAAGTTTAAATTTAAGTCAGGAAATAAACCTGGATTTAACATTTCCTCTTTCTAATAATATATAAAAAATAGTTTTCGAATCTAATTTGTGAAAATGCATATCAAATGTTTTCAAAGAAAATGAAAATCTCTAAATGTTTAAAAACGTTTTCTAGAATTTGACTGCTGGAACATTGAATTGCTTGATATTTCTCAATTTTTGATGTTTGATATTTACTCAATTTTTTGCAGAGGTTAGTTTGTAAAAATACTTACAACATTATAAAAATAGTAACAGTTACAATTTCAACATATATTATAGCAACATACTCAACACAAGAAAAGTATTTTCGAACTTGCTAATAGCAAGAGATGATCTGAATGACTGAACGCCAAGACATTTAATCAGGCACTGAAATAGACGCAAAATATTCCTGTTACAAAGCGGCTCACACGTTCATCCCTCACTTAAGGGGTACGTCCCACCATCGGGGGGGGGGGGAGAGGCAACTCGGCCTCCACATCATTTTTGTTCGCCATGGTAGCGAGAACTTTCTTACTTGTATGTAAATTCCATATAGAGCTAAAATTCCTAGGGCCACTCATGTAGTGACATATAAGACCAGCATTACAGAACTAAACAAAAAAAGTTGATAACCCCACCCTTTTATTTTTTCATCATATCAAACATTTATAAATAATGTTATTTTACAAAAAAGAATGTAAAATGAAATTTACATTCTAGGTATATGAAAAGCACTACAAATATCTTATCCATATCTGGCTTCTAAAAACCATTACTTCGACCCAAATTGTTGAAATTCTAGCACTGGGTTAATATTGCCCATGGATTATTTTTGTAATCTACATAAACATTTAGGCGTATAAATCGCGAAATTTTAATTATTTGTTCAATTCTAGATAAGTAAAATTTCTTGCGGAATTAATTTGAAGTGATTATAGTAAGATTTCTTTTAACTTGGCATTCATTTTCTGAAAGAAAAAAAAATTAAGAAAGGAATGTGGATTTCATATCTAGAAGTCTTATAATAAATGAGTTAATTTATTTCCATACATGTGAGCATACAGTTGTGTCAATTGCCATTCAGATAAAAAATGATTTGATCCATTAATATATCCAGGGCACGAACACTATCTCATCTTTCAGAGTAAGAAATCTTGTCACATTCTATTCATCATTCGCCTTTACCAAAATTCCAAATAATTCTTTTCTATTATTCCAAACTGCCTATCAAGACGCAGACGATAAAACGACACAAGCAGACTTTAAACAGGAAGGTCGGAATTCGAACGTGAATCACGTGTCATTCTATCTCCATTGATAAAACCACATTCCCGCACATTTAGCGCATACTAAACGGGGATTATTCAACCTTTACAAACACAGCAAAACAGTAAATTGAATACCCGCTTGCTTTGCTTCACGGTCTATTGTATGGAGCGAGATTATATAGACACCAGATAGGAAGAAGACCGTACGATGAACAGGAATGCGGAAAGAATTTACATTGTTTTGCCGATGGTAATGAGCAGTTTTATCAAATGTGTATCACAACAGGCCATGAGGAATGGCTTTAGTAAGTAAAGATAAGAGCATAGAAAACAGCAGAGACAAGTCTGCAAACAGCAAGCATTATGATAAATTTTAAATCGGCATTTCACGCTGCGAAAAACAGCATTAATTCTTTTTGGCAAGATAATATTTATACTGTATGAGTACAGTCTAGACAGGAATGGCATCTAAATTCAGTTCTTCAAAAATGCTATGGATTAAAAATGAATTTGAATAATAATTCATATCTTTTATTTTAACGAATATGCTTTGATCGAGAAACCAATAACATATTTAAGTTATAACAATAATAAGCCCCAGATGAATTGGAAGAACAGATATCTGTTGATCAAGAAACTTGCCATTGATCATGTTTCCACAGAAATACATCTTGTTTGTGAAGAAGGTTAAAGCTTAAATGTTCTCCAAGTGGATAAAAATCAGGAAGCGTCTGAGATGTGTCACTTCTGATATTAGATCAAGATTCATCCCCGAACGCTTCGGGGTAATTTCACAATTAGAGATGCAACACATTTATCTAACCAGCCAAGAAATTTTGCAGTTAGAAGTCATTTTCCTTTTGTACGGTCGAAAAAGAAATTTAATTTGTAAGAGAAACGCATTTAATGGGACAGAAATTTAAGGCCTAAAAAAAAAAAAAAAAACTCTGGAATCATGCTTACTGTGTGTTAACACTCTGCGGGGTAAAATCGTTCTAAAGTCTTAGGCTCCCAAAACTGTCCCAGTAAATGCGTTTTCTTTTATCCTTTTTACTTTCTTGTATACGTAATATAGGAAAAAGTATAATAATCGTCAAAAAATTTCAAGCTCGAAATTTTGACAAATCGCCACGTTTTTCACCACGCTGTGATCGAAAAACATATTTTTGGAAAATGTCCGTCTGTCTGTGACAAAGAAAATGCTTTGAGCTAGACGGTTGAAATTTGGTACATGGTCTTTATACCAAATTTTCAGATTTCAATCAAATTTTGAATAAAATATGTTTAGAGGAAGTCCGTCTCTTCAAATATAAGTCATCACGATAATTACAAAACGAAGAGAACTAGATTGATAAATTTCGGCATACAGATTTAAGATTGATTTCGGCATACAGATTGACTGTCTGTCAGTCTGTATTTTCAGAAACATACAAACACGATAATTCAAAAAAGGAATGATTGAAATATATAAAATTTGATATGGGATTTTATGAGTACAAGTGCAGTTTTGAGTCGAATTTTTGTTTCAATCAGTTGAGTAAACCGTATCAAAAGAACAAACACATGCCGGTACTGATCGCCTAATAACTGGTCAAAGATGACACGATAGATTCAGTAAAAATGCTGAATTCAAGCCAAAAGTTAATATTTCGTAACTATTGTACGCCAATGTCATGTAAGGCGTTCTCTGGCATGATTAGTTTATTAGAGAGTATGCGAGGAAATTTAGGGAGACCCGCTGGCTATTTTTGAAATTAATTTTTTACGCTTGTCATCTTGAACAGTGGCATTTTATTTTAATTTGAAAAATTTCACTTATTTTTCATAAAGCTAGTTCAGTTTTTTGGTTTATCCTTGGTTGCTACACCTAATTTTAATGCTAATCGGGCCTGAGTGCATTGCTGAATAGAATGCAAACAATTCCTCCTTTATTTTTAACTGATTTTTTATTTCATTTTTGATATGGGATATAGCATAAATAGGAAACACAAATAAGTCTAAAAAGTATCTCAACCATTTCTTGCCAATGGTAATAAGTAAATACATAAATAAATAAATAAACAGCGAAAGAGAGAGATCCTTTGAAATAAGCACAAATAATTTCTACTACTTATATTTGTTCTTCAGATTTAATTTAATTAAATATAACATGACGAAAAATAATATGACGCACACTCAGTTCAAAAATTAAATACAATAAAATCAGCTGAACTTATTGAAATCAAATGACCTTAAATATCTCACTACAACGAATGTAATAATGTATGAATACTTTTTTCTCACGAAGTTAATTATTACTGACACAAATGTTTCGTCTATTGTTTCAGTCTCACCTGTTGAAAATGGGTGGTTCACTAATGATCAAGAAAGAACAAAGAAAGTAAGCGGAAGAGAATTCATATTACATCGGAATTAAGCAAATAAAAGGTAAGCAAACAGTATATAACACATGGCATTTTTATAAATAGGTGAAAGTAGTGATTGCTTAGTTGCGTGCTAATGCGACCTGGAAAATGCTGATTTTTTCACAGCGACGCCAAGAAACATTATCTATATTTTATGATTTTATTAAAAATAAGTTTTTAATTAAATTTTATAGGTAGCGACACATTTGCGAAACGTTATTACAACTTACCGCATAGAAATTGCAAAAGTATCGCCATTTACAGTTACAAAATGAGTACACATATAAACCTTGTATGGATTCAAGGTTCATTTAATGACATTGCTTCATCTGCATGTGCTGTGACAGAATAATCTTTATAAGATGCTTATGACAATTCATAAAATTAAAATTTAGCAGCATGGAATTAAATGAATTTTGGAATTCATGTGAATATTCATTTCTAATTGTAAAAGTTCTATAGAGAATTTAAATTTGCTACTTCTGCTTTATGCAAAGCCGGATTTACAGCGGTTGCTTGCATAAAGGATATATGAGTTTAGTTTAATTCCGCGGGTTAAGAAAATGAGAAGCACTAAAATAGCCCCCCCCCCCCTTGCGATTATCTATTATATTTATTATAATTCAATTTTCAATAGTCTCTATCAATTTTCATTTAATCTAAAATATGCTTTATTTAATTTTACTTAGGACATATAAATAACTAGCCGCCTTTGGCGACCAGCCGGTTCGCCAATCTTAATGCTCGTTAAAATTTCAATAATTCAATATTTTATGTAATTCCTACTTTAATAGCTTCTTCATCAAATATTTTAAAGCTTCAAATTTTGATAGTCATGTAATTCACTCATAATAATATAAAGTCCTTCAGCCATAACATAATATGTATCTCTCTAATTTTCTGTTAGTTCCGGTAGAATTTATGCTTAAAATTAAAATGGAAATGACTAAACTGCAATTAATATAATATTTTTTACTGAAACAAAGCATTTTTTTAATAATATGATTACTGATAATAGAGTCACTGAGCGTTTAAACTTTATGGGCACTAAAGAATATCTTTCTTAAGTTATGTAATATCTCAAGAATTTGTCAACAAAATTTTCTCAGATTCATCATGAACAGATCGATTCATTAACAATGTTTAATTTTAAATGCATCAAACTTTAAGAAAATAAAATGAATCGTTTAAAATAATCGGTCGAAAACAGGTTTAAAAAACTACTTTAAAAACGATGTACTTAAAACTATAAGCATATACAAAAAATATATAACTAACATAAATACAATTTACTTACAAAAGCATGCAACTAACCTAAAAATAATTTAAATCAACCGTTGATAACGGTTGTCATGGCAACATTCAGAATGCGCATGCGTGAATTTTCTTCGCCAGCTCCGGTAACGCAAATGCGTGAATTTTTCTACGCCAGTTGGGGTAACGCTATGCAGATTATACATTTTTAATTTCCTTTATTCTGTGTTATTTTAATTCAAAAGTACTTCAGAATGAATCTGAAACATGGATTAATTAACAATGTTTAATTTTAAATGCATAAAACATTAAGAAAATAAACAGAATCGTTTGAAATAATCCGCCGAAAAATGTTAACCCTAGCCTCATTTCTGTTGGGAGAAAAAAAAAATTGAAGTTGGCGGTGGGGAAAATAGAAGATTTTTTTGGCGGAAAAGTTGGCGGTGGGGAAAATGGAAGATTTTTTTGGCGGGAAAGTTAGTTTTTAATTAATAATTAAAATTCTAATTAAAATTTCAAACAAAGGGACCCCAGGTGCACATTCCCGACCTCTAAGGTATACATGTACCAAATTTGATAGCTGTATGTCAAATGACCTGGCCTGTAGAGCGCCAACACACACACACACACACACACATTGAGCTTTATTATAAGTATAGATATAGATTAACTAAATTGCAAATAAATAAATAAATAAAAAATACTAAGTTTTGCATAGAGCGCTTTGATAAAAATATAAATTCACCAAAGGCTCAAGAGTTGAAAATTTTTGAGATTCACTCGGTAAAGAGATTGGAAATATTATTAAAAATGCGAGGAAAAAGGAAAAACTAAATAATTTAGTGGCGTGATTGTTTTTAACGTTATTTCCATGATAATACAACTGGAATAATGGAACGAGAAATCATATTAACGAAAACACATTACACATTTTTAAAATTACAGTTTTCTCTAATTAAATTAATAACACTTGCAACAAACGTTACATATATTTCACACATAGCTGTCTATTTAGCTCTTCTTTGCATGATTTTTTCTTTTTGTGTGAAATAAATGAGGGTGATATAATTCATGCTCTAGATTAAAGGGAAAATGTTTTAAAAAAATCAAAGTATAAATATATAATATAAAATACATAAAAAAACAGTATGATAAAAATATTCATTATCATGCAAATTTACATGTTAAAGCTCGGTACAAAATCTTTGCCACTCTCCTCTAAATTTCTTCACTCATTATTGTCTTTATTAGCAAAAAAAAAAAAAAAAAAAAAAAATCTCAGATTAGTTATAAAAAATATTCAAGAAACTGCGCGTTTCTTCCAACCACAACAAACAGCGGAATGACAAGCTCAAACCCACTATAATGATTGTGACATTTGATTTGACAGCTACGTTCCTTATTACACAATAGTCGCGAAAAAAGTTGCCAGCAACAACAAATTTACAGTAAACCTGTTTTGAGTACGATTTTATGTTCAATAAATGTTATGATGGAAATTTCCATCATCATGCAAAAAAGGATTAACAATATTATTGGTAACTAAAAACATAGATTAATTAAAATTTCTTAAAATTTTTCAGTCAATCATCGATCAAAAATTTATTTTCGATACTGTTATAAAATT
This sequence comes from Argiope bruennichi, assembly GCF_947563725.1. Taxonomy (NCBI): domain Eukaryota; kingdom Metazoa; phylum Arthropoda; class Arachnida; order Araneae; family Araneidae; genus Argiope; species Argiope bruennichi. The sequence goes on from NC_079155.1 coordinate 48,134,314, forward strand.
TTACAGATTTATTATATTTTGTTTGCAGATTGATAAACAAATTAGAAAAACGATTGATTAAGTCATATTTCCCGAAAAAACGTTTCATCATTACTATAAATGAAACATATTATTATGCTACTGCTACAAAAGATAAATTAACTATACCTAATCACTGATCTCAAGAAATATGCTTTTTTTCTGTAACTTTAAAGTTGAATCCAAGAAACACAAAACCCAACAAATGTTTTGTTCGTTTTACAAAATTTATGCGTTTATGTTCTGCATTTGAAAGGAACAGCTAACAATACCGTCGTGAAGTAAAGGAATAATCGTCTATCAGCACGGAAAGAAAATAGAAGCTTTTTATTATTTTCAAATGAATACATATCTTTAATACTCCACTTTTACATCGTCTCACAATGCAAGTACACACACATGAGTGCCTTTCAACACATACTTGAGTTAATTTTGAAGCACTTAACTCAACAGAGCATTGCTTCCGCCTTTAGGAGACAAAGATGCTTTGATCTAGTATTCTGAATGCAATATACAATGGGAATAGAACGCTAAATCCAAAATGCCATTCAATAAATTTAATCAATGCGAAAATATTTAAGTAAATATGAGAATAAGTACCTATAACTGAATTAAAATACATACCAAATTAAAAGAGCTATAACACCTAATGTAAAAAATTACGATAAGCACAATTTCCAAAGTACATGAAATAATGTTGATGTCGGAAAAGCATTCGTTTTAGATATATCCAACTTTAGTGAAATAATACATAATAAAACTTGTGGTCAATACAATGCAGATAGAATGTCTCCCAACTAAAAGCATGTACTGTTGATAGGTAAATGGATGATACACGTATTCAAACATTTTATCTTCTTATTATCAGTTTGTTTCATTACTTAACTATGCATTACATTTTATCATTTCTACATAAAGATGACAGATGAAACTTATCGTCGTTCGTAAAACAAAAGAAATCGCGTATATTTGAAAGATGATTAGAAATATTTATGTACTCTGTTTACAAGATAAAAAGAAAATACCCGCTGAAAGTACTACTATACCCTTTCTTTCAGATGACTTATCAAATTAAGCTAATAGCAATTTTAAAGGGCAATTATTCATTCACTATTATTCATCTAATTTTTATTGCAGTTAATGTAAAGGAATTACACGATTTTAGGATGTAATGCATTCAAATAATTTTTTTTTCTGAACTTCATAAAACAACCATTAGAAAGCCACAAGAAGTCGCTTTAAATATAATTTATACAGGAAAAAATAATTCCCGATCCAGAGATTTTAATTTGCAAACTGACAGAATCGACTCTAAACTTTATGGAACAGTAAACTTTTAATGATACTGACATTTCTGACATAGAACTTCAAATAATAATTGTTTTTAAATATGAATGCGACTCTTTTTTTTTTTTCTTCTGTTGAAAATTCAGCTTAAGAAAAATGAGAATTTTATGGAATAATAAATTAAATTAATAGCTCTGAATTAGTAGTGATAAAAGTGTAATGGATTTTATAGCTACTGTTATTAGATTTTTATTTCCAATTAAATTATTATTAGTATATTTAATTTAAGGTGCTTCCGCTGGCCATGGCCTTGAATCAGTAATGAATGAATGAAATAAATGCAGTTTTCTTTTTATACATAACTGTCATTATACATAAGTTCATTACATCATATCGAATGTCACAATTTTGACATTCAATATGATGTTATTAGCATAAAAGATTTTGATAACAAGATTAGTAAATGATAAATATTTAAAAGCAAATTAACAAATCATGTTTTAACGATTCAATACTGAAGCATTTTTGAATAATACAATTATATATTAACAAGTCAAAAGATCGGAGAGCTAAAGTTAATATTTTCTTACAACGAATAATTTTCTTGTTGGTAAACCTTCTCGAGTTGATTAAAAAAAAAAAAAAAAAATCTGTTGTAGCTGCTATGCTTTTTCTTAATGCCCAGTGGATTCAAGACGGGAAGGGGGAGGGTTGAAGCTCTAGTTCGAAGAATGATAATGTTTCATATTAGATTCGTCAGTCAGTTTTATTTATCAAATTTACGATTTAAAATGTATAAAAATTTAAATCTGTCTAAAAAAATTATTTAATATCATCTCAATGTACGAGCATAAACCCACCGAGTAAATAAAACAACAAAATATTAAATTAACATATGCTAAAAGATTTTAAAAATTTAATTAAATAAGATAAATTTTTTTAATAAAAAAAGAAAAAAGTTTATTTTTCAAAAAAAATTTTAAACTAAAGGTGTAATATGCATCAATGTTATTGAAAAAATATTTTAAAATTTTCAATTAAAAATCTTATTAAAACTTTGGAAAAACTTTTTAGAGAGCACTTTCTATCCAAGAAGTAAATACGTGCTAAATTTAGTAGCTAAGTTCCTAATATCAGTTCTTTCGGGCATTTTATACAATTTTTTCGCCATGCATGTCTCGTCATGAAGAAAACAATATACAGAAGCTGACATGCATATATAAAAACATCAGCATTTAAATAGCTATTAAACATAAACAATGGCTTGATAAAATTATTCTATTTGCAAAATAAAAATATATTTAAAATTTAGATATAAAACTACAATATACACACGTCTGACATAAACCAACACATTAAATTAAATGATCTCCTGACGGGAAAATATCAGATAAAATGAAAGTGTTGTCTACTTACATATTCAACAAGCGAAACGAGAATTTTTCGCATCCTCATTGATTTTCTTCGGCGCATTGGTGTTGAACACCATATCCCCATACGATAATGTATTAAGTGGTTCTACGTCATCCCAATCTGGATTATAAAGAGCGAACGTAAACAGATATGTATTTTTAATGTCATAGCTTTCTTGCTATCAACATCGAGATAACTCAAGCTCAGAAAACTTTCTTTTGTGCATTTGGAGACTTATCTCCCAGTCCAAGAAAAATTCTTAAACACACTACCATGTTTGTTATGAGCTAATTACTCAAATTGTTTAGTTATTGAAAACCAGTTTAAGGCCTGGATTAATAGCCGATGAAAACAACTAATACACCACTTCACTTAGGACAAACAAATATAGATAAGGCAGTGCCAGGGCAGGGAATCGTACAAGATGCAACCAACGCGGTTGCACTTAAAGCACAGGAATGCTGTTCAGGCACGTTTCATATAGGTATTCCCGATGCATCACCTCTCAGTATGGGAGCGAAACCTGAAGTGAGGCTGAGATTACAAATCGGAGATAGTTTTCATCCAGCGGAAGATGAAGGAAAACAGAGGAAGTGAAATCACACCGGCAAATCCAGTTTTGGATTTTTTTTTTTTTTTACTCTTTAGGTTTGTTAGGTGCACCCAACGTCACAGTTCTTCAGTCAATCATTTTCTACACCCGTCTGAGTAACTTGATGCATAGCTTCTGCAGAAGATGAAACAGAAATATGTTTGTTTGCTTTTTTCGTTCTCCATTCTGGTGAAGGCTCTATGTTGAAATGAAATTAACAGGGGAAAAAATAATAAATAAAAATTCTGGTAGGTATCTGTGTCACAGAGGAAAGTGCCGATTTATTCAGCGGTGAATAAATTAATTCGAACTGCGGCAGTAAAGCAGTGTATCATTAAGGCGAAATTGTAAACTGAACAGGGAAATATAAACAAGTGGCAGTTTTATCAGCGTTCTGCCGGTAGGGGGAAGCTGCCACCACATGGCATCAAATAAAAGTGAACAAATGAAGGAAAGCCGGCGTATGCGAAGAAACTTACAATACAATATGATGATGAGAGTGGATTGTGACGTCATAGAGAAAAGCGCGCAAAAAGCGCAAGAGTGGCTATTATATGGGACAGACTCCTTCGCGAGAGATTTCATGCCTTTAAAAAGACAAAAGATTGTTCATAAGCAACTCGGAGTGGTTACAAAACGGCAATTTGTTCGCGTTTTATTTTCTTTCAATATTCTGTAATAAAAGTCTTCACTTCTCAACTTTTTTATAGATAAAATAAAATATAGTAGGAAGTATGACAATTATTGATATTTGGAAACTAAGACATAGATAATCATAAGTAGAGGCCTGGAATTCTATGGTTATGATTTCTAATCAAAAGAGAAATAATTCAAATGCATTAACTTAACCGTTTAAAGTAAGCATTATGTTAACAATTTACCAAGTATTAATAATAGTTTAACAAAATTAAAATTGTAAATGTATACTAAAAATGTGCAAGAATTCATTTTTTTTTCTTTTAATAAAAACGAATGTCTATTTTTGAGCTCTCAACAAAAACAGTTGAACCTAGACCCACCAAATTTAGGATTAATATACTTTGAAGAGTAAGAAAATATACAGCGGAGAGATTTTTTTTTAAAAAAAGAACTGAAGCATAATTTTAATAAATAAAAAAATTAAGTAAAATTTTGGTATTTTTCTGCTATAATGTGAAAATATTACTGCACAAGATCAAATTTATGTAATTTTAAAATTAAAAATTATAGCCTCAAAAATATAAACTTACAATTTAAAAGTATCAATTTAAGTTTCTTCTAATTTTAGCAAATTTACAACTACCTTTTTTTAAATGATTTACAAGAATATTTTTCATTGTTATAATGAAGTCAAATCTATTTAACTTTTTCAACATATCTTTAAATAATATATTTTTCCTTGTTAAAAATCAAATACAAATTATCCTAAGTTTTTTTTCTTTTATTTTGACTTAAATTATCTTTAATGATGCTAGTTTTAATATTATAATATTTTTTTACCTCACTTTAATGCACTAGCAAATATCAACATATAAAATATAATTTGTAATATCAACTGATGTGATGTAGTAAATATCAACATAATAAATATATAAAATATAAATTGTAACTTTATCTCTCTTTGTTAAAAAATTTTGTTAACTAATATAGTCTTTGTTATAAAATTCTATTTATTATATTATCATTTTCTTCATTATTTGAAATTAAAATACGGAGCTCTTATTTCTCCCCCGCTTTTCATGTCATAACAGTGTGAAAAGGTGAGATCAATCTTGTTATATGAAAAAAAAAAAAAAAATCATTCAAAATGGCATTTGTTTAGCTTTTCGTTATTTCAAATTAAAGTAGGATTAAAATCATTTATATAAAGAACAAATTAGCGGGCTGCAGATGAGAGCTAGTTTATAATAATCGATCACTGGTAAAAGTGTAAGCATATTTTAGCAATTGTGTGGCCAAATAGAAGAAGCCTTAGAAATTATAAAATTTCGATTTATTCCACCATGGCAGGCATAATTTACGTAGGAAGAATATGTGGTAAGAAATAGCCAGTCTACACCGCGACACAAGAGCAGAAGAGACCAAAGCTTTTCCCTTCAGTGGTTTTACAATGAGATTTTGATAGGGATTTCTTTGAAACACATAGACTTAGGAAAGAAAAAATTAGGTACTTTTTAAAAAAATGTTGCAAACATTAAGGATTTTTATCTCTTCACTAGGAGTGTGAGAACTGCTGAATTCATCAGTTTTCTAGAACGTGTGTTAAAAGTGATTAAATAAAAAGAGGAATTAGATCAGGAAATAAGAGGCCATTTTAGAATAAAGTTAATGTGAATTAAATTTAGATAAAAATGAGGAAATAAATTAAGATTAAAATTAAATTTAAGAAATTCATTACATAATATCAAAGAAAATGTCTTTTTATATTAATAAAAGATTTTAAAAACAAAACTATTTTTTTGCTCTTAAATAATTATGTGTCTAGCAGAAACAGGCATTACTATTGTTTTGCTGACTTTAAATTTCTCTTACGAGATCCAATTCACAAGATTTAAAGCTGCAAAAGCGAAAAATGCAGTATGGCATTACCACAACAAAAATAATTCGTTTGTACACATTACAATAGTACAAATCTCTTTCCATAGGAGAAAAATATATCATGATTTAACTTTAAAAAGAAGACAGAAAAGACAATGCCAATTAAAACTATCAAACTTAAAATATCCTGAGAATGAATCCTGCTAACCAGTTTCCCAATATCTCGGAGAACAACGAAAAATATTTATCGAAGTTGTGGCTAATAGAAAAAAGTAAAATGACATTTTATTTATACAGATGATAGCACAAGCAGGTTTATCAAACAGAACGACGAAAGTGAACTTCCGGGCAAACAGCACGACTACACAAGAATTTTCCACTCGGGAGAAAACCAAAAAACGACAAGCATCACGTTTTTAAAGACAGAAAAAGCTACATTCGGACCAAAGAAGAATCACTCATAGACATGTATCAGAAATACGCAACTGACTGAACATAAGAAATGCGTATATTTAAAATTTCAATATTTCACTGTGATTTTCATTTTTTCGTTTTAACATACTAAATATTTTTACATTATCATGCGGCTAAATTTAGTTTTAAGTCATCATTAACTGTTCGCCACAAAACTAAAATTTTAAATCTTCTTTGAAAATTCAAAAGAATTTTTTTTTTAAAAAAATTTTAGGTCTATTAGGAAAGAGAAGCTTAAATATTCTAACTGAAAAAATAATGATGGCTTAAAAAACATATTAAATTATCTGTAACACCAACTAACATTTTTTTTTTTGCAGGCAATATTCATTAATAAATATTTTTTTAAACTTGCTTCTATCTTAAATTGACAAGAAAAATATGAAGCACTTATAACAAATATTTATTGAAAATTGTCATTTATCAAATCGATTGCAAAAGAGATGGTGTTACCGATATGAGAAAATAAAAATATATTAAACATTAGCACTCAAAAAATATAAAAGCAAATTTTTTCAATATTATATAAAAGATAATTCTATATAATATGGCATACATAATCTTTTTATAGGCAGTAAACATTATTTTCAATTAAAATAAAAAGTTGGCTACACCAAAAAGTTTCAATACCACTTAGTTTCACGAAAAATCACAGATAGCCTTTAAAAGATAGATAACGAATTTTTTTCGTAAGCTACTGATGATTTTTCAAGAATGGTTCAAAAATCAATTAAGCATTGAGAATGACACTTAAAAATGTGTTTATGGTGTTAAATATGTAAGCAACCACGTTCAGATTCAATTAATCTCCATCGACAGTTAAAATAAAGTAGTCAAAACTTCAATTAGTTTTCACAAGAAAAATTCAAGACATTTTTCAATATCAAAAAGGGAAAAACATTTTTCACTAAAACATCTCTCTCCCCACATTTGGCTATTTAAAATTCCGTTTATTTATCGAATCTTAATTGCCAATTTTATCTGCTGACGCAAAACTGCGCATGAACAAAAGAAAAAAAAAGCCTTTAATCAATAAAAAAATATTTAAATGTGAATAATAACTTTAAATTTTATTACTTAAAAAATAAAAGTTATTAAAATGAAAACTTCCCAAAATCCTCGTTTTTTCTTGATCGCATTTGTATGAAAAACAAAGAAAATCTATCCAATAATTTGGATTTCTGTAGTTCACGAAAAAAATTGGCATTTCAGTTTCATATAAATCGGTAAAAATTCCTTTTGCTATTTTTCGATTAATAATAATAATAATAAAAAAAAAATGCTAAAATAAGACATGCCATTTGAATTACACATTTTTCCAATTTCAGTTCTACTAATGATTGCTGAGCATTTCATTTTCCATTGTTTAATTATCCATTTTGTGCAATTACTATCACAAAAAGTTAGTGCTCCATGTGAAGATAAGAAACAGGTACGTATACGTTTTATCATTTTCAAATATTTTCAATGATATTATACAAGTATGTTAATGTTAAATGATTGAAAAGTTTCAGACAAACCATTTTAAACCTTTATATACAAAAAGAGAACTTATTGACAGTAAAAAAAGAGGAACAAAAAAAGTGGAATTTTGCTTAGGTTAAAAACAAATGTCTGAATATTCTTATGTAATGATTTTTTTGCACACATTTAAAAGAAAAATAATAATTAAACATTTCGAATTGTTATAGGAAGGAAAAGATATGAACGTATATGCGAAAATGTGCATTAGATTCGAATTTCAGATCTACAATAAAAAAAAAAAAATATCTGCTCATATTCTATCGTTATTTCTCAGTTCTATTTTTTAAAATGATTTCTATGGTTTGTCTGAAATCGTAGCAGGTTTAGTTGAGCCTTTTTCTTTAAGCAGACAGAGAATTTCCCCATTTTTCGATAAGCAATGGGTAGAGAATTACATTTAATTCACAACAATGATTTATACAGCCTTCATTCGAAAAATTCTTCGTTGAAACTCGTATGTGTTATTTAAAAATATTCACTTCAAATATATTGCTTTTAAGCAAGAGTAGTTTATCAGTAGTACAACATAAAACCAGTGACAGTGGTCTCCTAAGCCTTTTCACATATTCTCTAATTCCCATTCTATCCCCATCTCCCCTTATATAAAATTATCAAGGTGGCCATCATATTTGCTGTTTGAATTTCCTTGATTTTTCCTGATATTTCCAGGTTTTTTTAAAAGAAATTTCTTAGGCATTTTTTGGATGTATCTTAAATCCTAAAAATGATGTTGCTTTATTTTCCTATGTTTATTTATAGCACAATATATTCTTACTCATATGTGAAAAAAATGTTCTACTCTTTCAACTAAAGTCAATGCAAAATCAAATTTAATTAATGCATTAACTCAGAAAACAAATTCATTTTCAGTTAAGTTTCTATTATGTACAACACCTCTTTGTTTTTTTAGCCAATATAATAATCAATATTAGAAGATGCATGCAGACCTAAATCGACTTTCAGTGAACTAATCATATTTCAGAACTGTTCGTCAGATTTACTCAGGTGCAGTACAAACACATCCGTCACTCTGCCAATGCGCAGTACAAAAACACATGCGCATTGGTACAGTGTTGAAGAATGAAATGATTTGTTTCCTTCCATTGTGTTCTCTAATATCCATATTGTTTGCCAACACACATATCAAAATTGAACAATAATTCTACTAACAGAAAAAATCATTTGCAAATACAAAATGAAATCTGCATTAAAAAAAAAAAATCAATAACATTAAGATTGCATTCGCTTTTAATCCACCAACAATAGTAAAAAAAAAAAAAAAAAAAACATCTACGTACTGGTTAATTGCTTCACCCGTAACATGCAGAAAAAAGTGGAAATAAACTTTATCATCATTTTTTACAGCATAAAAAGAAAAAAATGCTTTAGAGGTATAAATTTTAAAAAAATAGCATAATAAATTTGTAAATTTTTTATGAATCGGTTTCATATACTAAGGGTGTCCAGGAACTAAGTTCAGTGAAGGAATTAAATAAAAGGAAACAAATGTACTTGTTAGAAATGTACTTATTATTATGCAGTAAAAATTATAGAAAAGTATTTTTATTGCATAATGAAATGCAATGCTTAAGCTATTGTTCAACATTGTTGCCACCTTTGTTGAAGCATTTATCTTAACAGGACACGAGTTTTAGTTGACCTTTGTCATAGAAAGATGCCGGCTGCGATGATGAAGTAAATAAGAAAATGTGAGGAAATTACATTGGCAGTGTCATAATGGTGAATCTTTGATTCTCCTTCATCTTCTGTTAACAAATCATCATCAATCAGAGACCCACGCCCACTTTTTTTTTTCATCGTGAATATTTTCATGTCTTCTGTTGTAACGTCGCACCCATCTCCTTACCATCGAATCAATCATCATTTTCTGTCTGTTAACTGCACAAATTTCACAGTGAATTTCAATTGGTTTTGTGCTCATTGCATTAAGAAAGTGAAAGATGGAACGCAACAGGCATGCGGCGAGATCTTAAATTTTTAAAAACATTTTAAATGCTCAACATGCAGCCGATGCACCATTCAGGAATTTAAAAATGACTTCTATTATTTGTCAATGAATCAGCAAAGCGCACGTGCATGTGTGAAATCATGAACACAACGGTCCTGTAGCAAAAATTTGAAACAGAACTTAAATTCTGGATACACCTCGTATAGCAAAACATATAAAAAAAATGTTGCCCTTCCATTAAAAAAAATTATATTACAAGAGAAATATTTACCTTTAACTTATCAAACAAATTAACTTCGTATGTTTAATATTATTTTTAAATTATAGAGTATTTGTCGAATGTATGGGAAATTTAAAAAAACACAAAATTTAAAAAAATCCAATATATTATACATACATATATATATTAGTAATAATGTTTATTCTATGTCGTCCATAATATGTCCGTATGAAAAATTTAGTAAACAGTTGTTTAGCATTCATAATGTTTAAAAATAAGAAAAAAGATGTCATAAGAAATAGCAATGACGTCCGGCCCTTTATAATTCAATAAAAAGATCTACAAAAAGCGAAAGAAACTAACAATCGTAAAATATTTAATTAGAGTAAATTGTTTCGGAATTATAATAATGGGTCAATATTTTGCATCCAGTTTAATATAGTTTTGCATATTAATTTGCAAAATTCATACTTGCGTAACTCTTAGCATGATCGATTTGACATTTGAGGGAAGAAAGACGGGGGGGGGGGTTCTCTTTCCCTCTACATATAAGTAGGCTGCTTTTTTCCCATAGAAAGCAAAAGCAAAACCATTTTCGCTAATTATGTCGAAAATGTAATGTCTTGAAATAAAAAAGCAAAAACTTTTGGACAACACACACACACACACACACACACACACACACACACACACACACAATAAATTAAATATAATGGTTAATTTTTCTTTTCCACTGTAGCTCCAAATGTTAATTTAACCACTTTCACTGTAATTAAATTGTTTTGGTAAATGCTAAATCTAGCCTCAATCGCGACTCGATTTATAAACGCCGAATTAACGAATTATTATATCATCAAATTATCATCGCAATACCATAAATAATGCAAGGAAACAGAGTAAAGGAGTACATTTTTTTAGATAAGGCATAGAATGTAAAAGTAAGGCAAATAATAATCACAGAACAACCACCACAATTTGAATCAGAATCCACTATAATCCAGATGAACAAGAGTTGTTCTCCAGAATTGTAGGAACATCTCAAAACGCCTTGTCGATGCTACATATCTTGAATTTCTATCCCTTAAAAAATTAATATAAATGTTCCCAAATCTGGTGCATGAGCAGAAATGTGGATGGAATCTGTTTTTGACTATCAGTAAATGATTGATTTTATCCAATTTTAAAATAAATTTCATTGATTTTTTCCCATTGTCTGGAATTCCTTAACGATTTCCGCTTTTTCCGGTCAGCTGGCCATTCTGATTAAGGACATTTAGAAGGTAGTGAGCAACACCATGAACCGTCAAAAATGTATAAAATTATTATGATTATATAATATACATTTTGGATGCTCTTTTTTGAAATTGAAATTTTACACGAAACTACAATTATAGTTCTAATATCATAGACCAAATTTCATTTATTTAAGTCATTGCCTTTTGGACTTGAATCACGTTCACATACATGGAAAAATACTGACAGACACACGGTCAATCCTTTGATAGATTTAATTCAAAATTTGATATCTACATTTTAGACCTAAACCTGTAAACCAAATTTTATTTATCCAGTTCTTTACGTTTTGTGGTTATTGGTACTCGTAGTCGCAGTTCCTCGGAATGTATGTCGTTTAAATTAGATACAAATCAACAAATTTGGTATAAAGAACGTATACAAAGTTTCTTAGCGTTTAGAGTTATTTTGCTCAGAGATATTGTTCTAAGACAGTGTTTTTGAGATTCAGGGAAATCTGAAACATGAAGATTCATCTACAAGATAATATAATTATTTGATATTATAATCATTTCGTATAAGAGAAAGTTATTACAATATCAAACATTTCTTGTGTGACACGATTGACTTATTTCTGGACTAGAATTACATTAATCTTACCCGCCAAGATTACTAGTTGTTATTTTGAGTCGTCATGACTTAAGAATATTAGCTTCTGTTAAATATTACGATAAGATAAGGGACTGAACATACATAAAATTTAACACCTTATCAATCACACTAACGTAACTTTATGATATGATTTGGTCACCCAACTTTTTATTTAGCATGTAATGCATTTCTAGATAGATAAAGAAAACGATAACTTTCGAGAAATGTTGCTGACAACTGTCGAAGACATGGTAATCATCCGGTTTCGGGAGATAAAATAGTGGAAATATTAGAGCACTGGATTTTTATTTCTCATTAGAATTTAAAATTGCCGCAAACGGAATAAATTTGCATAGGCCGTTTAATACTGAAAGAAATGCAGCGATCACTGGAGGCATCTCATTTAATCTAGAAATATTAACAAAGCTTTATTTTAAAATAATTTATTTAAAAGAAATGTCTTTAACCAATATTCATAAACAGGCTTTACAAACATACTATCAAGATTTAGAAGTCCCCCCCCCCTACCAAACAAGTGCGTACCTTTTCCCCTTCTCATAAACGAAGTATACAAAGAGAAAGTATTGTAATTATTAAAAAATTTCACTGCTAGATTTTGACAAATTTCCACGCTTCAGAACATTTCAGTCAATTTTGAACGAAATCTATAGGTAGGAAAACGTCCGAATACAGGTGAATACGTTTCTAAAGTTTATTTTTGCCTATTTGCCCATAATGTCTATTTGTGAATGCAATAACTCAAAAACGCTTTGAAGTAGACGGATATAATTTGGCATACGGCCTTTACAGCATATTTCTAGATTTCAACCAAATTTTGAACGAAATGCAATAGCAGGAAATCTGTTTGTCTGCCTGAGTACAGATGGACATGATAACAGCAAAATATAAATAACCAGATAGATAAAATTTAGAATAAAATCGATGAAGGGATTGATTGCCTGCCGATATGTACTTTCACAAGCATGTAAAAGCATTAAATTAAAAAAAATAAAATTTGGTACGCAATTTTGTTATTAAAACAGTAATCATATGCCAAATTTTGGTTTCCATCATTCGGAGGGGAGGAAAGGGGGTGGGTGAAGATGCAATTTCAGTTTTCTTTACTATACATACTACGAAACACAAAACTCTCATATGTGGTATTCTTAAAAGAAAACTCTGAGCGCTAGTGGATTCCACGGCCTTATCCAAATGCTATAATTTTATGTGGGTTGGGGGGGGGGTAATAGCATCTTCATTATAGGTAGAGAGAATGTTTCGGGGTAATTGCTCCACCTGACTATTTTTTTACTATAATGGGTAGATTTTGAAAATTAATTACAGCAATATCACATAATCATTAACCTCATGTCAAACTTTTGACAATGCATCTTTCCCTCTTTACTGATTGAAACTTTGAAATGAAACCCTAAAGTAAGTTGGCGGGAATTAGGTAAAGTGAAGTGATTTATATAGCATAGTTTTGGAAGATAGAGGAAATACGCTGCAAGGGAACTATGCATTTATGAAGTCACAATGTTTTAATTTTTCTTTTAACACTCCAGTTTTTAGAAGAAACAAATATTGTGGGATTAAAACAAATAATGTCTTTTAATAGAAACTGAGTATGTCAGAAGTTAGTAAAAACTCCTATACATTTATTATGTTATTTTTATGCATTACCGTAGAGTTTGTATAAGTTGAGAAAGAGGGGATTTTTAGAATAAAAATAATATTTAAAGTATATAAACTCTCTGTTTAAAGAAAAAATTGCTAAATGAAAATTAATTCAAGCTGATTAGAAATACTACATATAAATTTCAAACAATGTTTAAATTTTGTTTTATTTTCTAATTATCAGGATACTTTTGTTTAAAAATCAACAAAATTTGGTTCCCAACAACGTTTTCTGAAGTCTTTCCAATTAAATAATAATAATAAAAAAACAGTGCAGCAGTTATTCAATTTTAGGACATGAAATAAAGCGTAACTTCTTATAACAGATCATGAATTGAATAATTGTATCGCTAAAACAACCTAATTAGAAAGTAAAACAAAATTAAATTATAAAAGCTTTTCAACAAATAACAGAAGTCAAATTAGTAAGGTAGCTAAAAACCAATGATTCATATGGATGAACAGTTTAATAAAAATATTGTATTTATTCGAGGTAGAGTAATATTGAAGTCGTAAATGCATTTATGCAATATTGATCTTTCTACAAAAATAAAAGAAGTCAAATGGAGCATGAATATCAGATTAGTATATCATCCTCTAGTTCTATTTATTTTTAAAGCATAGAGTAAAAAGAGGGCAGTTTTCTTATTGAACTTCCCAACGTTTTTATCCCCTCCTTCCAAGCAAATATCATAGGTTGTGGTGATTAATGACTTGCTGTTGCTAAAAGAATAATGATTATCAGACAGGAGATGAAGTTGATAAGGAAGTTTGAGCTGATAAAAATATGCAATAAAGCATAGTATAAGTTCATGCATATTATTTTTTTAAATTTCAAAACAATATTACTGAATTCATTGCGATAAAGTTCGTGTGAGCCTTAAAAAAATAGAAACTAATTTTCGATATGTGTAATTCAAGTTTTAGGCTCTTTTTTGTAAGTAAACAGTAAAACCTTTAATTTAAAACAAGTCTTTAATCTGAAGAACCAATCTACAATACCATTTGTAATGTTTCCCTCGTATCTTATGCCAAGATAGATGTATTTACTTTAAGATCTCTTATTTTGAATCACATCTTTTATCCATTTTTCTTAAAACGATTATATGAAAGTTGCTGGAAAGGATATTTAAAAATAAATAAGTGTGTAGCTACTTAACATACTCAGTTAAGAGGCAGTTATTTTTTCTTCTCCCAAATAACTAAGAAAGAGTAATAGAGAGAAGAACATTATAAAAAAGTAACGCAAGACAGCTTTATCTGATCATTCATTATTTTGACAAGAAAGGTAGATTCGCTCCATGGATTTTTGCCAGGATATACAGAATTCCGATCTAACACAGCTTTTCCGCTGCTTTTCTTCCCCACCCACTTAGCTTCAATATTTGTGAAAAGAGAACATCAACTATGACCTTTTTTTAAAAATATAAATCTATAGCACAAACTGATCAACTGATATATTAAGACGGATTTGAATAATGAAGCATCCAGCATATTAGTTATAAATTCATATTTAAATGTGTAACACTATGTAAATATAATGTGTTAATATAAATATCTAAGAATGCAAAAGTGTCAAACAAATGTTTAAATATCACCTGCAAATAAATTACATTATATAATTATCTTCAATTAATTACGTAGCTTGGAGAGTCATCTTACAAAATTATATATATATATATATATATATATATATAAATGGAATATGTTAGAGATTCTTATATTTAAATCCTTTTAAGTCAAATTCTGACCAACGGAAAAAGAAAAACTTCATGGACCGGCTGCAAATTTTTGGAATGAACTTGATTAAAATGCTGAATAACAACTTGATTCAGCTGTCTCGTTAAAATGCCGAAAATGAATCATAAATGCTTATTTTTTTTTACATAATTTATTTAAACGTTACAGTTTAGCCTCTTCCGGTAAAATGACGGGTATGCCATAGTAATGACAAATTAAAGAATAAAAATAAATGGTTTTTTTTTTGTTATACAATCTATCAGAACAAATACAGAATGTATTTTTGAATTTCTTTTAAAATTACCTATTTTTTTTAAAATTAATTATTTCTTTGTATTTGCTGTATTAAAATCTCATTTTCAATTGCATTCATAATATTAAAAAAAAAAAAAAATGTTTCAACCACAAGGCTCTTTATCTTCGGCGGAATAAAAACAGAACAAAAACGTATATTGCGATGTTTTAATTAATGAATAGGGTTCTAATCGACTTATAACTTCTGGGTTGGAGGATGCAAATATCAAAACAGTTTTAGTACAAAAGTTATTTAGCATATATACTTATACTTAATTCCAATAAACTTTTAATCTTCAATAGTTAACGAATTATAACGAAAATAAAATTTCGTCTCACCCCCGCCTCATCTCCATATTCCAGCTGAATGATTGTTCAACGAACTACTCTGAGATTATCATCTTCCGTACAGCAAATGTTTCGCCGATTCAGATCCAATCAAAATTACTCCTGTTCTCATGTTCACACGGTAGTATTGGCAAAGTACTATATACAATTAATTTTCTAGGACGGAAAAAAAGAGGGCTTTTTTAAATGCATTTTTTTTCTTTCTTTAAGATGATTAAACTAAAATTTCAATTTTCAGACGCTTTGTCAAAATCCACGAGCATTATTTGAGATAAATACACAGAGAAACAAAAAGCAAGGAAAGGAAGATATGGAAACAAATTCACATGCGCTTTTCATGTGATATTGCACTTTGGGCAGTAAATCCATAGAAATCAAACTCTGAGAAACCAGGAAAAACTAATACTACACGCAATTCAAAAGCATAAGGTTTCGAATTCAAGTGGTTAGGAAATAATTAATCTTAAGAAACGTATTAATTAAAATTATTACATATATGTATAAATTTGGATTCTATGGATTATGATAGGAGAAGGCATGTAGAATTTTTCCAGTAGTCGCGACGTGAGAATCATTTACAATAAGTAGTACTCCTAAAACAGAAGAATATGGAGTGACAGTCTACACTTAAACCACAAATAGCTTTTTGCCACTCTCTATCTGTACTAATAAGGAAGATGAATATGTGTAAGCCTGCGTGTGTTGGCTTTCTACAAGTCAGATTCTTTCCCCTAACGAATTTGGAACATACATTTGGAGGATGGAAATATGCATCTCGAATAGATTTTTAAAAAAAATGTAATAAAAATTAAGGGAAACTCTAGTATTTTCCGTGATAACTTCCAAAAATATTACAATAAAAATGATTTTTACACCATTTAAAAATTGTCTCTTTAATGATTCTAATTTAATAATCATGCACATTTCTCTGAATTTCGGAAATTTAATCTTTTTTCTTTCATGCCTCATTTTAAACAATAGTTGATTTGAAAATCAAATCCTTTTCAATGTTTCATCAAATATTTATTCGTGCCCCCCCCCCTTTGTTGAAAGGAAGGATATTGGTTAATATCTGTGCTAATTTAAGACGAATAAAGAAACTAAAATACAATATAGTACCACAAAATTTAGAAGATGCATGATATATTCTTTCATTTATATTCTTAACAGCGCTTTGATGTCACGTGATTGGCCTCCATTAGGAAAACTCATGTATGTGAACAGATATAAGAGAGGCAATTAAAGTAATGGCAAGAGGAGGCAAGTTTTAATGCCTGGCAAAATGACGGAATCATACACATGAAGCTTGAAATTAAATACATTATCTCCAGCGATCAATTGATGCCAAAGGCGGCAAGTTAGAAATACAGTGAAAAGGACTGCAAAAAATTAATGATGTAGTACAAGCAACTTAAAGCTGCTTTAACTCTATTAGTGTGCATGAAACAGGAAAGTGTTTTTAGTCGCACTTATGTAATTAAAGTTGGTAATGGTATAAAAGGTAAATAATGGTATATATGAATTCGGAAATCAGAGTAAATAAAATAAATTGCAATCAATTGCATGCAAATAATTAAATTTGGACTAAGCAAAAATAGAATTCTTTTTCTGTCTTGCGTTGCGAAAATAGTTATTTCAAAAATTTTGTTCTGGATACCCTTGTTGCTTAACCAATCCACTTACTCTTTACAAATGCAGTTACGTAGTTAAGTTGAATTTCACTTGCAGCTATATGTGGCATCTCAGTAAATTATTTTTCAATGTTATTCACAAAAAGGACTAAGTATAGATGTACGTGCACCAAAATAGCATAGGGTAAATGATGATAGGTAAGAATCATCACTTACTACTACAAAAACATCACAACGGCCGTTACCCCATTCTTTACAGACGTAAACTAGCGTTATTTACACCGACTTTCGCCCAATAAATGTTAAAAAATTTCAATGTACAGCATCCAAGAAGTTTTGACACAGTTAATATACCGATAACACCATACTATCATTAAAATTAAGATCTCAAAATGTCCTTAAAAGTTGGAGAATATAAAAATATACTGCTATAATTCTTTTCTTTTCGCATATAACAAATGCAATTAAGATTTGCTCTAACAGCTTATAGAAGGGGGGAAAAAAGCACTGCATATTTGAGTCTCGCTGTTTAAAACAAACACTAGTATAAACAATTGATTGAATTTTCAGTTCGTGTACTAAGAACAGACTTCAAAAAATGAAATATTATTTTATTCAGGAATAATTGAGGGTCAAAAGTACAATGCACGTACCCAATTTTATACTCTGTTCATGCTAAATCATTTAAAAGACTTTCTTTTTTTTTTTATAATCCCTTAATTATATGTTCACAATGTAATTTGTTAGAAGCAGAAAATCATCTGATGTCGCTAAAAGAAATGCTGCTTAAAGAAACATAACTACATTTTTTTTTTTTTTTTTTTTTACAAACAATGTTATCTTGAAGCATCTTGAAAATAATAAAATGTTAAGGTAAACAGAGTATGTTGCCGTGAATTTTAAAATAAATAAAATGCAGCAGGTTTTCGAACGTGAAATAAAAAACAACAACATACATACAAGATTTTTAAGAAATAATCGAGACTAAAAAGCAATACAGACATTATCATTTCCTTTTCTTTACTACCACTTACTACTGTTTAATGCACAGCCAAAGCTAAACAATCATCCACATCATATTATAGGTAGTAAAATTACATCAAAAAGCTATTCACTTGGATAAAGCGAGACTACTTCAAAAGTAATATACAATACGACATTGGTTTTATCAAAAACAATACCAGTAATAACAAATATTATATATATATAACTTAAGAGAAATAAAGTTATTCCACGAATGGAGCTCCAGGGTGCTTTTCAAAATGGTATAAAAAATGGCTTTAATGCAAAAAAAAAAAAAAAAAAAAAAAAAAAGCAAATGCAAAACGGCATTAATATGAAGTTACAAATCAATGATGAAATATTTTTTAAATTGAAATCTAAACTTGCATTTAAAAAAAATTCTGTTTTTATACCAGTTCTTAAACCTTCATTCCTTCGATGCGTAACTGTAACATGATTTTTTTTAACATTATTTTTTTTTATGCATTAGTCACACAAAAAGCAAATCATTAAGCATCAGGGGAAAAAAAAATGCTTTGTCTGAGACACCATCAAATTGGTATCAATATGGAGAATACAAAATGCAGTCGGCATCTTTTATTACAAAGGAAAGCACTGCACGGAAATGAGATCTTACAATGGATATATCAGACATATTATTTGAATAGAAGCAGTTGTGTACTTTAAATCTCGAAAAAATGGAGTCTAATCTGAAATATATCATGTTCAGATGAACTTTAGTTCCGGCTTAAAAGAATCCTTTATCAGATAGGCCAGAGCGAATGAAATATAAAATGTATTTTTACTGAACATATTGTTTGAACATTCAACTGCATGATGCGTTTTTTCGTAGATGCTCTTAAATCACAAAATTGTATGAAAGGGAAAGAATATAAGACGAGGATAATCAAGTTGAAATAAATTCTATTACAGATATACTTTAGGCTTTAACATATTTTAAAAACAGCAACAACTAATATCGACATTACACCAGGAAGAAACTAAAAAAAGGAATTTTTTCGAATAATGATACAGTTTATATTTATTAATTCATTCATATACAGTTTGAAACATTGAAAATATACACATTACTTTTTTCAACCGAAAAAACGAAGTCATACATCATGTGCGAGTATCATTGAAATAATTACAGACAAAAAAAAAAAAAAAGAGAGAGAGAGAGAGAGAGAGAGAGAGTTAAATTCCTCGTCAGCTGTTTTGAACAACATCGCATTTGAAATCAACATTTTTAAATGCTTCTTTGGATTAAATAATACTTGCTTAGCAAAATTTTCAAACTGAACATTTCCCGCAGATTCATTTTTTTTAAAAATTGAATGTTGCCATCTATATTTTCATGACATGCATTTACATTCATGGCAATTGTTCCAAAAGCGTATATTAGAAATGATGTATCCCTTGTTTACAAAAAATATGCCAACATTTAACGTTATTTTATCTCTCTTCTCTTCTAACTAGTTTCCCATCTTACCGTTAACTGCCACCACATCATAAGACCCATAACGAAAGATAAAAACTTTTAAATTTCGGAAGTTAGTTTTCATCAATCTTATTTCTAGTTAATTTAGCATGGTAAATGGAAATTGTTCAATCGAATTTTTTCAGAGTGAATAATTAAAATATAGTACAAATCTTAAATAAACTTGTTACGTATATTGATAACATTCATACAGTTAATCAAAAATAATACGACTAATTATTAAGAATAAATTTTGTGTCAGTGCTCCCATGTATACTCTCCTCTCGAGAACACATTCTACACAAAAATGCTCATATTATTGCACAGATCATATTTAGAAATACATTATTATTACATGCTCTATTAAAGGAAATCCTTTTGAGAAACAAAACTGATTTAACGTATTAGAAAATTTCATACTGCAGATAACGATAATCATACTCTTTATACCGATAATTGTATTTCCGTCTTTATAGACAGAAAATATATAAATATATGTGTGAATTCTAATGTATAATTTTTAATTTCCATTTTAGATGGAAATAGATTGCATGGAAAAATAACTGAATTCTTCATATGGCGCACTAAATCTATTATGGCAGAGGTTCCCATTTTTTAAAATATTGCGACCCACATTTTAGAAACCGACCCATTTCATTCTCGGCGAATTTAATTATTTAAAAACATGTTTTTTTTTTTTTTTCGGCACGTTTTTTTTTTTTTTTCAAGCAGATTTAATGAACTAAAAAGAAGTTTTGTAAAGGAATTTTTTTTTAAAAAAATATAATTTTATAAACCTATATTTTTAATATATAGTTTGAAGAAGGTTTTAAGACTCAAATACATTTAGAATCTTATCAATGTATTATCGACCCATCAAAAACTGACTCGCACCCATAGAATGAAAACCTCTATATTCAGTTAAGAGGACACCAGCCACACACGTATTTCTTAATTTAGCCCATGTTATCTTCATTCTAAAATGCGCTCTTTTTTTCTAATCCACTTCTCACTTCTTTATTTAATTAATTCTAACACGCATTTAATAAAACTGTTGATTCCGTGCTTCCCACATCAGAAACAAAGGGATAAAAATCCTTAGCATTCATACTCTTCAAAGACACCGAAGATTCCCTCACCCAAATCGACATGAGGCAAAGACATCCTCACCAAAATCTCTTAGTAAAATCACTGAAGGGAAAAATTTCGGTCACTTCGCTCTTATATCGCGATGTAGACTAGCGCATATCTGATCGCCTTTTCTCTGTACATAACATGGCTCCTGGTAAAATAAATCAAAGTTAACATTTCAAAAGTTTCCTTTTTACGACTACACATCTGCAAAATTATATATAAGATTCTTTTAGAGGCAATTTCTTTCATTGAAAAGCAAAAACATCATTATTTAAAGAAATGTCTAGATTAAATTATTTTTATTCCCTCTTCCCCTATCAGTTTTGTATCTCTCAGTATTTATAGCAAACATCAAACAAAATTTTTGACTTAATTTTTTCCATCAAAATATCACTTTATTTAATGAAACAATTTCAGTATTGGTCACACGGAAAAAAAAAATGTATTCAAGAAGGGAAGAAAACTGGAAAATAAAAATTACTGATTACAATAAAAAGGATAAAAAAGTAATTTTTATAAGGAAGCAATTATCATCCAACGAAAGATAGAATTTCGATCTGCAATTAAAAACACTGTGACAGATGAATCGAAGAAGTCAGATATAAGGAAAATAAAATCGGAACACTATAAAATAAATCTCAGTTAAAATAACTTGCGGATACTTGACACATTTCTGAAAGGAAAGTAATGAAAAGCACTAAAGTACAATAACAAGGAAATGAACTAATTTTAAACGAATTTCTTTGTTTTGATTATTACTTTTGAAAAGTATGTCTTTCATATTTTAAATGAAACTGGATTTTTGTATTTCTGAGTTTATAAGAGTTCAAATTCAGTACCTGTCACTGTTGAAAAATAATTTTACAATTAACTGGGTTTTATTTTTATAGTTTAAAATATAGCAAAAATAGACATTTGCTTTCAAAGATTATTCATCTTCCTAATCAATTTTCAGTAATAGTTTATAACATAAACTATTACTGCGTTATTTTATGTTACAGTTTATAACATAAAATAACGCATATTTCAGAGTTTCATAAAGACCCCACCTACCCGCCCACCCAATGAATCGATTTATAATTATTTTGTTTCCTTAAAGCTATTCTTTTAACATGAGAATTCAAAATTCATAATTTATGAATAGTGGATTTAACATTTAAAAAAAAACAGTTATTGTCTCACTTATTATACCCATAACGTGCGAAGCAAAACCACAAATAATTTCTACTAGCCACAAGGTGAAACAGCTTGTAATATGTTTTCATTAATTCTAGGGCTTGTTTGTTTGTGTATGTGTGTGCGTGCGTGAAAATCAGTTTACTTTATAAAATGAACATAATATAAGAAAATATATTTTAAGATTAATTGCATAATTTTAATAGACATTTATATTTTCAAGCATTTCTTGTATTAAAGAATTTCTTCTAATTTTAACTCGAATACATAAGATTATCATAACATTTCAGACGGTTTATTTTAACAGAGTAGTGACCAGATTCGACAATGCAAACGTAAGAAACCGAACCACTTCATGTAAAGTAGTTTATTTTTACTTCAAAGATTTTTGTCTTCTTTATATTACTTCAGTACATGTTTAAAAAATGATACAAAACATTATATATTTTTTTTACTATTAATTTTCGCCCATCTAAAACTTTTATTTTGTAAAAAAGTAATTTGATTTTCAAAGCCAAATGAGTTTTAAATAAAGAAAATAATAAAGCATTAATTACTAATTACTTCAAAGTTTTCTTCAACAAATTGAATCATTTTTATGAAAAAGATTCAGTGTAAGATAACATTTTTTTTAATTATTATTATTTGTACTGATAATTTAAATAAAAGTATGTGCAGTCGAAAGATCCAATGTCGTTCTTCGTAAACCTACTTGAAAATATGTTGCATGATTTAAGGAAATTTATATTCAGATTTTGAGAATAAATAGATGATGTTCTGTGATCAGAAAATGTGAGCATGAATATGAAATATATGGTAATAATTACCTTACATATATTGCAAGTAATTTAATATTTATGAATACATGACAATTTTAAGAAATGTAGCTGATATAATTATAATATTGTTCAGAAATAATCATAAATATTATTTCATTATGATGCATGGATTGCTGTCACCTGTCGCGATAAGTCATTTGTATATTAGAGCTATTCTGAGCAACAAACTTCGTACTTCTGTATAAATCTCGAATTAAATAGATCCCTCTTCATTAAAACTTATTACGAAAAATATAAGATATCAGAAATATTATAGATATGTGTCAGCTTTTCAATGATGAAAAATAAATATTATATTCAAAAATAAGCAGTAAAACAAGAATGAGAAATTATTTCATAAGTTAAAAAAAAAACATTCGTTAAAACAATGTTGAAGAGGTAAGTTTAATTACTTTTCAATTGCAATTAATATGCTATTAATTTTTTAAAAAATGAATGAAGGAAAAACAAAATTTCTGGGAATTCAAAAATGGTTGATTTTAAAAAAATAATGAATGTGTATTCTTTTCATCAAACTCATAAAAGTAATGAGCATATCATGGGAAACACTGAGAGAAAAACCGTATATTAAATTATCAAAGGAAAATGTTGATTATTTTATATGGTTTCAAGTTATGCATTTCAAAAGTAAAAATATAGGAGCTTCAAAGAGCACCCTCTCAATGAAACCATTATGGAACGATAGAAGTTTAGTTTAATGGTATTGAAAGATTTAACCTCGATACAAATAAAATGCTGATGCAATGAAATAAAAACACAGTTAGTGATTATTTTTTTTTTTTTTTACTGGTACAATAATAAATTGGATGTAAAAGCAATAAAAACAAATTCGTCTTTTTGTGAACTAATGAATTGCAGTCGCATAATTAATTCTTAAAAGCATGAATTTTTATTTTTAATACAAAAAGAAAATTGGAAATCAACTTCACAAATAATACCTCTCGTTACATTACAAAACTAGAAAATTCATGAAATAATTGTTTTTAGCATTTAAACATAAAGTAATATTGCATTTTCTATATGACCACTGTGTGGTACGATTACACAGTGTAAATTTACACCTCAATAAGTTTGAAAATATAGGCTAGTGACCAACGGAGTCTTTTCGTACATCCATAGACGGTAAAAGATGAGATACCTTCTAAGTTTAGTGAACTTAAGTAGAACCGATTTTGCATACTGATGTATTTTTACATCACAAAAAAGGCACATTCTTCTTGCATAAATTTATGAGTATATGCAAAAATATAAATATTATTCGTTACTCTTACCTTTTTTCTATCCGAAAATAATTTTTTCCGTATGTTTTTATTACTTTTTATTTAAATAATCGTAATTCGTAATATCCTTCAAAATGATACTGCATTCAGATCGCACATCAACAATGATAATTGTCACAGATAAAGAAATACATTGTCAAAGATTTTAGTTGCGTTTAGAAACAATAAAATAGATTTGGTAAAATTAAAAACAAAACAAAAACACTATGCAAAGATTGTTACATAAAGAGACGACATGAAGTTTTTAACAAAAGTGCAGATCGACATCGTTATGCAATTAAGGTTTAAACAAATTTCTACATCCAAAAAAATGTGCACCCCTTTATGAGTTTGTAAAAACGCGAGTTCATTGGTAAAATCATAACACCGAAATCAAGGGATTTTACTTTCAAGAGAAAATTGTTGGATATTCAAAAACTTAACAATCCATTGTAATTTTAACAAAATTAAATACAAATAAGTTCAAGCTATGAAGCATGTTATTTCCATTATATAAAATTTATTTCATATGGATATATCTATAAGAAAAAGAATGAAATAAGTTCCATACTTTCTTCTTCCCTTTTCTTCGCTTACCCATCCAGTGCTCAGACTATCCAAAACAAGACTAATACTTTCGATACGATCTGTTTTTTCATCTTATCGTCAAGAAATCGCTGTTTATATTTATCAAAAAAATAGTCAATACGTGAAAGGAGTAGACAAGATGAATAAGCATAAAAGTCAGCTCAATCCGAATAAAGTATCTACAGAGAAATTCCGATCTGATGACAGATAATAATCGTAATGATGAAGTTATACATAACACATCCGGGTACTTAAACAACTGATATAAATTGATAAGGGGAGAAGGCACTTTTCAACACAGCTTCCAGAAATATTAGTTTTCTGTTTTCTTACGACTCTTTCGGAACTTTCAACTGCTTAACAAGTTGCTGCAACGTGATAGGCGTGCGATAAAGAGTGGTGATTTTAGAAGGATTTTTATTGCGAATTATTAAGTAGTTTTTGAGCGAAAATGTAGCAAATTTATAACCGCAGAGAATATATTTGAAAACATTTTGTCAGCAATAAGAAAATGTTTGAAGAGAATTTCCTTAAAATATGTAGATTGATTGATTGATTTTTTATGGCATAAGGCCAATATTGTCTAAGCTGTGCCAAACTCGTGTTAACTTAAAATATGTTAAAATTATTCATAAAAAAACAGCAAGTAGATGCAAATTGAAAGTAGAAATGAAATATTACGCATGATGTCAAGTAAAACGAAAATACATTATGGTAAGTTCACCTATTATTTAATGTGTGAAACTGGTCAACAACTTTGTAAACTTTTTCCAGCTCACGCTAAAATTATAGCATTAAAAATAAGTGAGCAGCAGAAAAATATTTGAAGTAGAAAACCGAGAAATAAATCCTTCTTCATTGAGATACGTTAGAGTAAAATGTTGAAGAGATTTCCACCCTAATCTCCCTTAGATAAAAAAAAAAAAAACAAACACAGAAAGGGCAATAAAAAGTTTTGAATATTCTTTTTGTGGCTTATTTCCAAAAAGTTAATGATCGAATAATGTTCCCAAGCTTGTACTTTTCAAAGTTTAATGCAATTTAATTGTTTTTCATTAGAGTCCCTTTTGAAATAACAACCATCATACTGGCAAACTTCACATAAAATTGGACATCATACACGAAAATTAAATGCTGGAACCTATTCAGCAACTGTAAGATGTGTATTTATAGAATTTTAATTTTGATGCCAAAATATGTCACCGTAGTTGAAATCTTAATGATTTCACGCAATTTGGACAAGGGTGAAAGGAAGAAATCCGCGCCTTAGCTGAGACATATAATGTTCCGTATTCATAGTAATGCAAAAGAAATTGAAACATACATATATGTTAATTTTATTAGCGTTTTAAAATAAACGTTTTCTTTTTCTTCTTCATTAAATTTAACATTAATTTCAAAAATGGCACAAAAGTGACCAGAATACTTTAGCAGTGGCACAGCATTGAGGGAGGGGATTATTGATGCCCAGATGCCACTTTTATGGGGCGTTTTCGGGACAAGACATTAGATCACTTATAATACATCTTACCATGAAACAGCATAAAAAGCAACACCATAGCACCGTAGCCATCTATATTTATTAAACCACTGACACTGACTGGAGGTGAAAAAATTATATTAAGCCCCAGGCATTTGCTACCCTCGCTAGGTCACTGCAATTTAACAAGAATGCATTAAACTCACTGATTAGTTTGAAAGAGAATAATTTATAGATTATTATTATTTTGTCCCTAGCTCAGTAAATGGATTGTATTCATTTTAAAAAAGTTTATTGTAAAACTAAAAAAAGACATGAAATTATGATTTGACTGACACTAATTAAATTATTAAAGCATTATAAAATTGCAATATTAGATCCCACCCTCGCTTAATAGGAGGTAAATGTGAACCATAAGAGAATTTCGTCTCCTGCTTAATAGAGAGAGGAGAATCTATCTCTTAATCCAACTCGCATGAGAACCCAATCTGAACTGAAGGGTTTTCTTCTTCGCCACCCCAAGTGAGCATGAAAAATGTCCTACTATTTAATAATATTTTAATTTTCTTAAAATAAATTCCTTGCATAACTTAAAAATAAATATATGAATATGCGTAATTAAGATTAAGGCGTTATTGACTAAATGGCTTTAACAGCGCTGATAAAAGGCTTAATAGTACGGCTTAAATAGTGCAGAAAAGAAAAGTTAAAAAAATATTAAAAAATAAATAAATTGTCTTTTGCAAATCAGAAATTGCTATTTTAGTACTGCCTCGACAACAATAAGCTCGTTTAACAGTGTATTAAGAGACATTAAAATGGGATAAGCTAATGTCTTAAATTTATTGAGGCTTTTATACGTGAAGCAGAAGCCAAGAGGAATTGAGGCACCCAGAATGGAAATGGCGCTGATATGAAGTCCTAATAAATATACTTTAAGATATGGATTTCCATAAACAAGGCCACCACTTTTGCCAAGCTCTGCTTCAAACAGAATTTATGACGATGAGTAAAAAGGCACCACAATGAAAGTTAAGAGCAAAATTCACTTAAAAATGGCATCCCATGATCGCCTTTAAATTAACAATGGTAATTCCCTTTGCGTGTTCTTTTCCTTTGGCCTTACAGCAACAAAACCATAAATCTAAGCGTGGCGTTGGAAAGGTATGGTATTGTGTTATTGAGACATGCTGAGGAATTCTAGCATGAAAATAATTCGTTAACATCCTTCGAAGCATCCTGAAGTTTTGGACACGGGAAGTCATAAAAAAAGTTATATTTGAATTTTCGCAATTTTGGCACTGATGAGTAAGAATGAAAATTCAATATTTTATTTAACAAAATGCGTAGTATTTTAAAATATTAAAGAAAATGTAAAATTAAAATGTTTATATATGTATAGATCTTACCATTTAAATCAGAACTCAGGTGGATTTTTTTTTTTTTCATATTCATCGAATTTCCATTCAAGTAAAATAGTAGCGTTCAACAGCAAAATGATTTGAAAAATTTAACAATAAATAATTAAGGAAAGTTAGAAAATTCTAACACAAATGAGAAAAAGTTATAAAGAAATAGTTTTAAAGCAATTTAAAAAGTCTCAAATGAAAATAAATAATAAAATTACAATTTTGTCATCCTGCAGTTATTTTCGTTATTTTTTCGATGGAATTATAGAAGATTTGTTGTTTTTCATAAAATTTAGATAGCATTTTTTTTTGTTTAAAAGGTAACATACTTGAAATACCTTTTACATTCTAGACATAACTACAAATGATAGGTGGGAATTAGTCAAAAATTATGAAAATTCATTTTAAATCTTTTTTCTAATCATTTTCATCTTTAGAATATATCATTAGAAAATCACGAAGCTTTTGAATTATTTTCATCTCAAATCTTTTTGCTGAGCATGCTGCCTTTTAATAGACTATGCTATATTAATCGCGTAACTATTAAACGAAGGGAGCGGCTTAACAATAAATTCATAGATTTGATTTTAGCTTGCAAAAGCACTTTATTCTTATAAGCAATGAATTCGTGCACATATTAGGCGAATGAATTAATTAGGCGAATGAAATTATATTTTTTACCGAGACTCGTACAGAAAGAAGACCTTTCTTTGTCTTAAATAGACCAATATTCTACGAAACTATTTATAGAAGTAGTATATGACATTTTTTAGAGCTCTAAAAAAACTATTAAAATTATCGTTCATAACAAACGCAATGAAAGGAAATACTACGCACAGAGAAATGAAATAATCAAACAGCTGTGCAATTAATCCATACACTGGATACCTCTCTCAAAACAAAATGATGATGATTGATGATGGTTTTATTTGTAATTAAAGAAGTTTCGTATCCATCAACTTTTTCGAGAAAAAATACTGATGTGAGTAAAAGAAAGTGGCTTGAAATGCCGTAAACTTTGAAAAGATTGCGTCCTAGTTCATTTTGATATAAATAATTATTGAATTAAATAAGACGGCGCATTGTGATGTGCAGTATATTTAGTAAATCAATTATATATGAAAAAATGCAGAATAATCAGATGAAAACAAACTGAATAAAAATAGTAATATATACATGTCAACAACATCCATCGTTGCTTAGTTCATTTAGTTGAATGAATAACACTTTCTTTACGAAAAGAAAATTTTGAAGTATGTTAGTACGTTAAGTATGAGTTTTATTCTAAATCTTGCAATATAAAAATTCAGTAAATAAAAACGTACACCAAACAATTCAAATTTCAGAGATATTTTCTAGAATGAAACCATAGAGACTTCTGAAATTTTCGATGAGAAATTCACAGCGTGAGAGATAATGTGTAAGAGCGATCTGGGCAAACTGGCACGATTTTTATAAGTATTTACTCACTTCGGATTTCCCAAATAAACATAATAATAATAATTAAAATAAAACCTCTCTATTGTCTTCCTTCGGTAAAAAAGGTATGGCCGGTGTTAGTGAATGCCATGCAAAGTAGTTATTAAGTACAGATCCAGGTATAACACTACCATTTTCATTGAATCTATTTCGGGAATACGTATTTTGGATACTTTTTGCACACAGATTCACACCGAAATTTGACACGAAACTACAGTTGTAGTCACAAGACAATATAACGAATTTCATTGATTGAAGTCATTGCGTTTAATTATTACATTTACATGCATGAGAAAGTACTGACCGACAGATGATCAAACGCTTGATAGGCACGGTTCAAAACTTGATACGAATCTCTATTTCAGATACTAAGACAGCGTATCAAATTTTATTTACATAATTCTTTGTGTTTTACAATTATTGAGTCCATTTGTACAAAAAAACGGACTTCCTCTGAACAGATTTTACTCAACATTTGATAGAAACCTACAAATTTGATGAAAGGGTTGTATATGAAATCCCATTTTTTTTAGTTATCTTTGTTACGGTAAACTGACTGACTAATAGACAGTTATAAAGCCAAAAATATATTTTTCCGATTTAGGAAGGTCCAAAACGAAGATTTTTACCAAAACCTCAAATTTGAAATTTTTGACGATTATAATATCATGTCCATACTTTGTTTACGATGAAGTAGAAATGAAATATTACATATCGAAGCAACCATAGATTATGTTCATATTGCTATCGAACAATTCAATATTTATTACAAAATAAATAATATCAAAGTACAGATATTATAAAAATAATATACAAATCTAGGCTTGTTACAAAGTGTATATTATTGAAAAGCTTTGAAGTTTTTAGCAAGTGCCAAAAGTTTGTATTAGTCGGCAAGAAATGAAAGTGCATCTCTGAATTTTAAACATATTTGAAGAAATCAAAATACTGAATTAAAATAAATTTTAAACAAAATAGTTGTTCGTCTTAATAAAACATTTATTTTGCTAATTTGATTTATTTTTTTATCTCCAATATTACGAAAAATCACAGTGAAAAAATTTTTTTAACATCCCACCATTTACAAACTCATCCGAGATTTTTATATTTCTAGCAACATATTCCAAGCCAGTTAAAATCCAAACAAAATTACTCTAATTATCTTGTTCACAAGACAACAAGAGCAAGCGTTATAAACATATTACATATTTACAGCTTATAATTTTCGGAACAGTAACAAAACTTAAGATATAATTTACATTTTATTTTTAAATAAATTTAGTAATATTATGATTTTGATTGGCAAAACTCAATAGCAAAAATTTTATTTCCTTAAATAGAAGAATCAATACAGTCTTGCAAAGCCTATTTTTAAGTCTATCGATTTTGACTAGAATTATGTAGAACTACAAGTGTAGACAGATTCAAAGCTCTCAATCTTGCTTTGGATTGTTGGACATGAAATGTACACATTGTGCGATAATATCCAAATGTTTGCATATTCAGATCCAAAATAAAAAGAAAACACCCTCGTATTGTGGACACATATACCATACCGATCCCACTTTATTTTTTTAAAACAACTATGTTAAACGGCTTCCTTTAATAACATTGAAATATCGAAAATAATGCAATGGTGATAATCAAATGAATTTATAAAGATATATTTTAATGTAGGCAACAAATAATGGCTTGAATGAGAGACGCGCAAAAGTTAGAAATATAAAGTTTATGTTCATTTTTCGAAAAACAAATGTTTACGCTTATATGTTAACGGTGAAATTCTTTTGTATACAATTTTCTCATATATCTCATACTCTTCCGCACATTACATTAATTAATCAAAATATATTTTTTTTACATGAAAATTTGTTTTTATTTATTTTGATTATGACGGATAGAATTTTAGCTAACAAATTATTTATAAACAAAAAAAAAAAAAAAAAAAAAAAAAAATCTCTTTTTTTTTTTTTTTTTTTTTTTTAAATTCCTACTATTAGCTCACTTTCTCTCTCTCTCTCTATATATATATATAGATATATATATCTTGTTCAAATTTTCAATCGTTCATAAAATAGTTTTTATTCATCCTCTCAAGTTCAAATAGTACATTTTTTTTTTTAAACTTGTAGTGGATAGCACTTGATGTTAATACAGTTTTTTTTCAAATATTAATTAATTAATTAAATTTATCCAGTAATTTCTATTTGGTCACCAAAGTCGCCAAGTTTGTCACCAATTTTGTAATTATTTAATAAAAACTAACTAAAATAATAATAATAAAAAATTGTTGACCTAAGTAGGAATTGACTTAAAAAATTTTGTTTTATATATTACTTGTATCTCAACTTAATTGCATTGGGAAATTAAAAATGGTCACGTGTCTGAATAAATGAAAACTTTTCATAAAGTTTTCAATTATTTTATATACCCATAAAATATATCAGATGTCAAAGAGTTTACCTATGAAGCCGTTAGAAAATATAAACATTTGAAAATAAGAGGAAAAATATTTATTGAAAAACTGAGCAGAAAGTCTTGTTCGCTAAGTTGAAAGAATCGTCTGCAGAATTTTTGCTTTTGACAGAGTTTTAAAAAGGCCACAAAAAATAGATGGAATCAAGCATATTTGCATAGCACTTGTTCCAGTGTTGCTCAGAGAATATCTGGCAACCAACGAAGTTTACAATTTCTTTCGACGATAGACAGATGGTAGAAAAACAAACATCTATCTTATTCTTACCATCTGAAAATAGCTGTAGTAAAAAGAGAATTTAATACTTTTTAAAATTAACAATATGCACTGTTTTAAGTTTGGTTACATTTTGTACAAAATTGTATTTGAAATGTATAGTTATCTTCTTTTAGTGATAAAAGAATCATGTAAAAAGTCATTAAAAAATCTCCCAAGATTATGCTTTCGGAAATTTACAAAATAATGAAACGAAATTCATGTTTTGTGCAATTACACTTTTTTTAACCGGCTAATTTTTTTTCCACCCACATTAATACTTATCAAATTAAAGCACAGATTTGAAAACATACGCAATTATATTTGTAAATAGATTTTTGATTAAATAAAAAAAAATATTTAAAAAAAATCGTTTTATATAATCAACTATACAATAAGGAGCTCACAAAAATAACACGAAGAAAAATAATTTTATATTACCTAAATTTCGCTTCTTAATAACAAAATACATAGAAACTAAAAATTAAATGTTTTATGAAAGAACGTCTGTCTGTTGAATGTGACCAATTTAATCCAAAAATATTCAGCCATGATTTTAAGAATACTTATTTTGGATTGGATTTTTATAACTATAAAATGAGCAACGTTATGTTTCCAATGGAAGAAATGTTGCTTGTAGGGAAGGCATTTGCTTTATCGCGTAAATGAAATTTTGTAATGGGATAATTGCTTAGTTAAATCTGTGTTTTAAGTAACCAAATGATACAAGTGAAAGCAAATCAAAGATTAAAGAGGGAAAAGAAAAGAAGAAAGAAATTCAGATTGTTGCCTTCAGGTTGGAATTATCTATATTTTGAGTAGCGGATGAACTCCATATGTTAGAAGTCTGGAGGAAAGAAAAACTCAAATTCATAATCAATAAAATATTCTGTTTACCTTAATGCAAAAAAACAGAAATAGCCCCATTTAGAATATGAAACTCGTCTGCTGCTTATTTTTAGAATTGCAAAGAAAAAAAAGCGTCATTTTGTGCAGTAAAAAGGAAGCTTGCCTATTTAAAGTTTTACAATAAGAATACATTACTCTATGATTGAGAAATGAATGCTTTCTTCAGAATTTCTGACTGTTCATAACAAATAAAATCATATTTTTAATCTTAAAAGAAAATTTCATTTTATAATGATAAAAACAGATTGATGTCCAACAAAAACATTGGGAAAATTTGTGGTTCTGAATTTCTAAATAAATTATTTGTAAAGATGTCTTATAATAATGAGACAAAAACTGACACTATAAAATTTTACAGACATCACCGATTCCATGTTTAATAACCCCTTTTTTAATACTTTTATGATACAAGCAAATAATTGATGAAAACAAACTATAAAATAACGATTGTTAATTTAGATTTTTTTAAACCGTGTTTTTCGTTAAGATAGAATCGCATCTCATCTAATCCATACAATTAGGTTCATAGAAATATATTCGGATATATAGAAGCAGTGGTTAAAAAGAGCCCACGATTACACACACACATGCACACTCACACGTTTAAATACAATAATTTGTATTACATACATAATGTATTAAAGAATGTAATATAAGTCAACTTTCAAGATATACAATGGTACATATTATATTGCTGTACACCGATATAAAAATATAAGTTACAACGTAATTGTGAGAGAAAAAAATTGTGCGAAAAAAATTTATTTATTCTAATACGGTAATACAATATCATAAAACTTACTTGAGTAACTATGATTAATAACAATTACTACTATCCTTCGATAACAAATGATAAAAGATTTAACTAAATAAAAATTAATGTATTTTTTAAAATACACTTACCCTATAATTGCGGACATAAAATAAAACAGGTAATAAATCATCCATAACTCCATCCAGAAAATTACTTCGTTTTTAACAAACATTGGCGGCCATAAACAGATGAGGGGAATTTTGACAACACGAATTCTGTTACTTCTGATCTTTTACAACTATTTAATAATTCCACCCAGAACGTTGAATAAACAATCAATATCACTGATGAAGTAATTTTTTTATAACGCCCAGCAAAAATATAAAAGCGCCGGAAACAGTTTTATAGGATAATATATATAGCACACACATCAGAAATTGCCACTATCGTTACATTAAACATAAACACAAATAAGATGTCAATACGATGATGCTTTCAAGGCAAATATTTCTTTTGGAACACACAAGACAACATTATAAAGTAAAAATCAGAATTTACTATGACAAGACCACTTCAACTTTGTCTTGGTGTCAAGAGAAAATTTCATTAAGTGCAGGATGGTTCATGGTTACAGTAATAATTAAGAGGATCACTATTTTAGCAAGATCAATTGCTTTTGGCGTCATAACGTTGGATGGAGACAAGTTTCAACCGTAGAGAAGACACTTGATTCAGAATTAACGGTAACACCTCTTGCAACTTGACGTAAACATAACATTGATTGAACAATGCTGAATTGTTCTATCTGCAACTATTTTCAAGGATAACACACTCAAGAGTTGTCACTGATAACATTTGCTGCAAGAGACACAGTGTCGCAGACGTTTTGTAGTCTGTCCGGTGCATCATGCACTCTGGATGAGTCAACGAAGGTGAGGGAAGATGCGACGGGAGAGAATATTCTTACACAAGTTACAAGGATAAGATCCCCGTTGACAGAAAAAACACCCACGCAAAATCGGAGTCTTCACACCATCTGCTGGAAAAGCATATTTTTTCCCACTCATTGAGAATTATTGCCTTCCTTCAAGAGCCGGTCGTGCGACGAGATAACAGCTTAAGAAAAGAAAACGCGTGCCAAGAGTTAAGTGCTAACGGATTTCCCATACGCTAGACAATTGCACAGGTATGGAAACTGTTTAAGATGGGCAACTTCGAACAGATAATTAAAAAATGCCAATATTCCATTTCATATCTTTAAAAACAATTTAGAATTCCAAAGTTTTAAACTCAAAATGATACTAATCATTTCGCAAATAAAGAACAGAGCTATGAATAAAGTGCACGAGTTTCAAAGAATCCTAAACTAAACACGAACTTCTGCTAACATTCAATTTCATTGGTCCTTGTTTTCTTTTTTTTAATGTTTACGTGGTTTATTTTTTTTCTTCACCACGAATTCAAAGCAAATAAATTTAGGTACTTTAATATAAATAAATTAATACTATAATACTTTCTGTCAAATGACATCGAAGATACCTGCCCAAGTTTTATACGATAATGATCTCTCGCTGACGGCGTCAACCTGTCATCAAGAACAGTGCCAAATAGTTCGACGTCCACGGTTGCGAATTTTTACTAACGAAGTTTACCTCAGCAAAAAAATTATAATGACTTCTTTTTTATCTCAGTGGAACTTAGGGTACAAGCAAAAAGGTAAAGAGTTAGCCATAGATAAAAAGGAGTTTCAGCTCGTTTCATGACGTTGCAATTAAATAACCAAGCAACGACATTGCAATTAAATAACAAACGTTTTCTTTCATAGTAAAATGATATATTTTTTGTTTTAAACTGTAAATATATTTAAAATGAACAAACTTTGTCAAATGACTTGTGTGAGTATACAGCTACTGGTGCTGGTTCATAAATGAAACTTTATATAATATAGTGGAGAAGTCAACTAGGCTTAATTTCGCAGCTCATTCCACCATAACATTTCTATTTTCTTACAAAATAGAATTGATTAAATAAGTTTTTTAAAAAGTGTGTTAATAAAAGTTTGAGTAAGGGAAATAGGAAATTAATTCACACATTTACTGCTTATTTCTCGCTGCGGTGTGTACCTTTTCAAGGAAAAGCAAATAAATTGCATAGGGAAAAAAGGATAGTTTTTAGAAGCATCAATTAAAAAAATATTTATATCAGGAAAAGCACATAAGCAACAGCACAGTTGATATGTGCATTATCTATTATTACAGATTTATGGGCAATCAGCTAATTCAACAGGGATATCAGTTATTCAAGTTCATGATTCCGCGTAATTTTCTGACATTAAAGCCATATTATTTTAATCGTCTTTGTTCTGTTTATCGTGTACAAGAACCTTTATGATGGCCCCGTAACATTATAGCGTTATAAAAATATCCAGTTCATCTATCTTCTAAATTTTGTAATATTGAAACTGCATTTAAAAAAAATTTGTCTCGTAATCTACACAGATATTAAACAAAATCCTCTCTTTTTTTTTTTTTTTTTTTTTTTTAAGCTTTCAACAATGGATGAAAATCGCGCGATTAAGTATTTAATAAAAAAAATCAGACATTTTTAAAAAATTGCCGAAATTCCGTAAAAATTCTCATGACTATTAAATTGGTATCATTAAAAAGACAATTTTTTAAAATTTTGAAACAATGCAAAATTTATTTTTATTATGTAAAATTTATTTTTGTAATATTTACAGAAGTTATTGCGGAAAAACACTAATTCAGCTTAATTTTTTATTAATTAAAATTTAAAAAAAAACTTTTCCGCCCTCTTCAAGATATTTTGATAGCTATATATCAAATGCTCTCTCTCATGCACGCACGCGTGCGCGCGTACATAGACATTTATCTTTATAATTAGTATAGACCAGTCGCTTTGCAACCACCTGGTTTGCAGAAAATAACAATTGTATTACATTTGAATTAAACCTGTTATGCATACTTAATATTCATGATTTCCTTAGAAAAGTATTTTTAAGCAAACTGTGATAGACAATAATGCTGCCTGTTTTTAAAGCTTTAGATCTGTTCTATTTATAGTATATATGGACCTTCCTAATGGAGTCGAATCCCGTGTCTATTAAAAAATCAAACTTTTGGGTAATCTATTTCAAACTGTATGATACTTTCGGCAGTAATATAAAATTCACTTTCTACTTTCTCATTTAAACTGCTAAGATAATTAATAGAGTCTTTCATCTTCCGAAAATGGAAGAAAAAAAAAATCAACTAAATATTAGATGAAACAATAAATTATTATTATAGATAAATTAAAAAAAAATATTAAAATTCAGGGAAATATTTTACAGTTAAATCAGTATAATTAAAAAGATCTTCTAATTTTAAAACGGTGTAAAAAAAATTTTTTTTTTTTCTTTCTACAATACATTTTTGTAAATTACCGCAGAACACCAACATTTTGCTTAGTTTTTAATCAATGTAAATGTTTTAAAGTTGCTGAAAAATATACATTTCAATGTTCCAAAGTATATCTGTGCCAAGGTTGGTACTTTAGATTAAATGGTCAGGTCTATATTGTGACAGGACACGGGGAGACACGCAAATTTCTTTCTTTAGAGATAGATTTAAATCTATATTATTGTCAAATTTTTAATTTCCGGTCAACTGTTAATTTACATGGCATCAAATTTACACCCCACGATACACGTTAAATATAATGAGTCAGTGTAACCTTACCATTTTCATCGGAAAAACAGAACATGATGTTTATTGATGAGAAAAGTGCAACTACATAGGCATTTACATTTATCGTGCGACTTTACAGATGATGGACTTCTAACAAGGCAAGTGCTCAAGGCCGTCAGATTGAGAGGGGCTACAAGTAAGTCGATTAAAAAAATTAGGTTATCAATTGCCAAATAAATAAATTTGTAAAAAATAGAATTTATATGAAAAAATAAATTATAAAGATAGTATAAAATCGAATCAATACGGAATGAATAACATGTATAATTGGGCAGGTACCTATATGTTTCATTGTGTTCACTTTATTAATTGAATATGTATAAACATCATACCTTTGCTTCAATAATACTGTATGCAAACGTAGATGCCGGAAAGCCTTAAAAGATAAAATGTGTTTTCACAAAGTTTAATAAAGCAAAAATAAATAAATGAATAAAATAAA
The DNA here is from genome assembly GCF_947563725.1 of Argiope bruennichi. Lineage (NCBI taxonomy): Eukaryota > Metazoa > Arthropoda > Arachnida > Araneae > Araneidae > Argiope > Argiope bruennichi. The sequence continues at coordinate 48,172,333 of NC_079155.1, forward strand.
GATAAAAAGATTAATCAAAAATAAATTATTAATATGTTTAAAAAATGTGACAAGAGGAAATTAAATTGACCATCATATAAAAAGAGGGACCTCATATTGTGCACTGTCTGGAGCTCCGAAACTCCTGAATACCCACTAGACTCCACCAAAAAAGAACGAAGTACATTTTTTACCAGTATTTTATACCAAATTTGGAAGGCTTAAATTATTGCAGCGTAATATCAACTTTTATATTTTTTCTTTTGAAGCTTACTGCTCAACGCATTTTCTCCTTTAAACCAATGGCAGAGTTATCTCGATTATCTTGTATGCTTAAAACAATCTAGCACCTTTGGATTTTCTTCTAATTTATTTTGCATCCCTTGAGTGTAGAACGGGAAGGGGGAGGGAGGAAAACGGCAAACCCCAGCATGACAAGGATGTTCGCAAACGTGAATGCTCTCCTCCCTTTATTCTCACGCATAGTATGCAGTGTGTTTTGTACCGATACAATGAAGAAAAGTAAATTGTACTTTGGACAATCTCCTTTCCATCGAATAAATTCAAATTTGATTTAGACCTATAATCAGTCAAAACAAATTTTATTTATCTAAGCCATTGCACTTTTGAGTGATCAATTCACAATCACGGGAATATACAGAACAAGTGATAATTCCTTTGACAGATTTAGACCAAAATTTAAAACATATCTACAGTTTTAATGATAAATCTGTATATAAAATTTTATCCATATAGCTTTGAACGTCTTTATTCTATAGTGTTCACATGCATATGGACAAACAGATAGATATGTGCCTACGGATTTCTATCTAAGTTTGATAGAAATTAGTGTTAAAGACTATATAAAAAATTTCATTATTTTAGCTTAAAGCGTTTTTGAGTTATCTTATTCGAATGCTTACGCACAGAAAAACTCCTCTTTGATGGATTTCGCCCAAAAAATTCTATAAATTTAGTATTAAGATTTCATATTGAATATTATCCCTATAGTTTAATGTGTTTTGAGTTAACATATTCATAGATGATAGGCACATTTTGTACTCATACAAGTCTGAAAGGTAAAAAATCGTCAAAATCTAGAGGTCGAATTGTTTTAACGATTTCATCGCTTTTCCTTTGTATTTACAATATATATGAAAAACTGAAAACCACCAATTAATACTTTACCAAGTCATATAAATTGAAGATCGTTACCTTTACACAGAAATACTTTCAACTTAATCTTAAGTTGAATGAGCCGATAAATGAACTTGGTGACAAAAACTGATAACAGTTTACGACCCAACTCAAGAAAATTCTGCGAACAATGCAATTCGAAGTGGCAATATATTTCTCAAACAGAAATATATTGATTTCTTCTTGGACATTTTCAATTACATTTATGAAGCTTATAAAAGGAACAAGTTTACTGTAAAAAATCTTTATGAATTAACCTTCAGCAGATCACCGAAAGAGATGGGAGTATTTAGTTGATGACTGATTTCGTAATTGTTTTCATTTTCTTTTTCCGCTGCAATTCTTTTTATTTGCACCTGTATAGTTAGTTACGTTTGTTGTGTTTATATAGCATGGCAACTTTGAAAATCAATGAATGTTTGCAAAGCCTATAATTTTATGTTCTACATCTCGTATGCTCAATAAATTCCATCAATGTTGTATAACGCAATTAAAAAATATATATAGTAAACTTTATTCAAAAATCCAACAAAAAATGATGCAGCTTTCGTAGTTAAGATTAAAACTTGAATTATTAAATTATTACTAAAATGGAAAATCTGGATTTTTAGCTGCAAATGCTGTCATTCCCTAATGCCAGAGTCAGAGTTAATAAATATCAAAACATTTCAGTGAACGAAGAAAAATTTGATGAAAGCGCTTATGAAAAACAGTTTTTTTGGATCAGAATTTTAAGAGACAAAATTTCTTGGTGATTGAAAGTGAGCTTGTTCCAAAGGAGAGAATAAATTGAAAATTGTTAAATTTACACAAAAACAGGATGCGTGTGCAGGAAAACACGAGAGATACAGTTACAGGTAATAAATTCATGTTAAGTTGTTTAAATGGATAGAGAAAATGTTACAATATTTTTCACGGAATCACCGGAATATTTAACTGTGGTGTTTTGCCACATATATTCTATAATTTTACTTCTACAAAAAAAAAAAAAAAAAAAAAAAAATGCCACAGGTGAACAATAATTAATAATGCGTGATTTTTTTAAAAAAAACGTTTGGATTTGGTTAATACAAAAGTCAAAGAAAACTGACTAATATATTTGATGCCCTTTTTCCTACTGATTAAACCAAAATTTGACAGAGAACAATTGTAAGCAAAAAATAAAACACCAAATTTCATATATTTCAGTCATCGCGTTTTTACGTTATTACATTAATATGCTTATGAAAGTAACATCGACAGACCGTCACCCTTTGTCAAATGTGGTTCAAAATTCAATGTAGTTCTATACTTCAGATGAAAAATCTGACTAACTTATTTCATTTATCTAGCTGGATTTCTTCCGTAGTTAACTTACATGCAAAAAGCAAGATATTTTTTTTTTTTTTTTCTGAATAAATACAGTCGAATTCGTTTTGCATGAATTTCACTCTTTAATGATAACGGTTTGTTCCTTCAAAGAAATACTACGGAAGGGAAACGCAAACTAACCGAATTCATATTCAGGAGATCAGTCTTCTCTTCAAATGTTACTCATGAGCTAAACAGTAGTTTGGGATTAATATCGAGTTTCATTTCAGCGTGTGAGGGGGAGGGGGGGGGGGAGTTCTATTGAAAAAAAAAGGAAGCTTAAATTTTTATATGCATGCTCGATGCTTTTTTTATAACAATGATATGGTGACCAGCTGCATCAATTCATGACCATGCGACGTACATCGTTACACGTGGGAATTCGTTAAGCATCGCACGGGGGGGGGGGGGGGAGAAGAGAAAACGAGAGCGATGTTATAACACAAGGTGAAACAACATGTAATAAAATATTGAAATGGCAAGTGCAGTTATATGTGTCACATGACTATAACGCCACGCAAATGAAATTCATTTGCATATTATTACTTATAATTTCGCTAATTATTGTGGTACTTAACACGCTAATGACTACTCACGAGTTAAATTATTTTCAAACCCAAAGGCTATTGAATTATCACGAGTTAACTCGCGTTTCCCACTTTCTATTAAATTAGCCGGTGACATATGATAACTTCTGGTGAAATTGCCGGTCAGTAAAGTATTAAATGATGCTTAAACCAACGTCAAAAACTTGGCATATTTCAAATTTAATCAGCGCTAATAGTTAACAATTTTATTTATAAGAAGAAACTGATAAAACTTTTCCCCTGACTTTTTTGCATACGAACATTACTAAGACGGTCAACCCATTGACGGATCATGGTTCAAAATTTGATATGGATCAGCAGTTTAGACGCAAAAATTATGTACTAAATTTTATATATTTTACTCTTTACATTTTCAGTTATCTTGTTCACTTTATCTCAGACAGACTTCAGATGACTAGATTTCGATAAAAAAAACCCGATAAATTTGATATTAAAATCACATACAAATTTCTACCAAGTAGTTTAAAACACGCTTAAACAACTATATTCACGGGCAGAAAGAGACATAATTGCAAAAATGTTCCTTTCGGATTCGGTCTAAGACGTAGTGATCACTCAAAATCTCGGCGTCAAATTTTTAAGCAATTACAATACTTTCTCTTTACATATTTCGAATACGAGAAACAAACAAACAAACAAAAATCGATACATTTTTCTAGTTAGATAATGCGTATGTATACATTAGCTACAAAAATTATAGTTCCCAACATCCATATCGTCCGGGAAATATGATCCCACCGCTGCGAATAGAAAATCCTGGTTCTTTGATTGACGAATAATAGACTCCTGCATGATCAACATGTCATCAGTGATAAATCTGTCAATCAAGAAACAACACCGTTATTATACTCTCAGTTCTCTAAATCAGAATTCGTTTAATTATTCGACGTTTTATCTCAATATTTGAATGCTCATCGGAGAGATCATATGTATTAGTTAAAGCAATATTATCATATCTACAGTAGAAATAAAAGGCAATAACGAAATGTTTTTCATGCTGTAAAATTGCATACAATCATTTTATACACAGCTGATCGATATTCAAAACAAAATATCTATCATATAAATAAAATTATCAAAATTAAACAATTACGGTTATTTATTACGATGAAAATACCATGCCCTTTTAAAATGCAATTAATTTTTACGACATATCCATTCAAAAAGAAAAATAAACGTTCCAAGATGATGTTTACATACCGGAAAAACTTCATACAGTTCATTCAATGTTCAAATAATGAAAATAAAAAATGATTTCTAAGGACTTTATTTTTTTTTTTTTCTAATTTGACAACAAAAAAAAATATCCATTAAAATTAAATAATGATGTTAATAGTGTCGATTCAGATTTATGCGCAACTTGCTAAATGTACTGCGTGATTTGAATTCAGAAATTTAAACCTGAAAAAGGAAAGCGGCGGGAAAAGGTTGTTACCTTATTAAATTAGATAATGTGCAGTTAAGTATTAGATGCGTACTTATGTTTATCACATAGCAGACATCAGGTGAATTTATTCCAGGTTTGAGGTTTTATGGCGCAAAAACCAATTTTGGTTATGCTGAAGTGAATTTATTCCAATCTCTAATAATTTTTAAATAAAATTATCATCTTAATTTAGGGTACCGTTTATGGATCATATAATAGCAATATTGAGATAATGCCAACTAATTTTTTCTGAATTATATTCCATCACACAAATGAGCATCCGATTCTAAATCCTACTAGCAAAATAATGGGCGCAAAATGTTCCAGTTAGTGTATTAATTAAATGCGCAGAATGGAGAAATCGGTCCAGTTGTTGAAGCTGGGGCTGTGTCTAAGTTTTATTTAGGAAAATTTCTCAAAAATTAAGGCGAAGGGTGGCAGACGATAAGATATTAAACGAACTAAAAATTGTCAAAATTGGATCAGTAGTTAAAACAGGATAACTTTCTCGTGATTTTTCCCTATACAGAATGTATGGTAAAATATTATTTTAAAGATTTCTCTCGAAAATGGGGAATGGGACAACAAACAATGACTTATATAGGGGCAATGAAATAAAAATTGGCGAAATCGGATCATTGCTTGTGTTTGGGACGGATTCTTTGGTTTTCCAAATTATTTTAAATATATACATACTTTAATACTATTTTTTTCATCAATCAAATCTTTGGTAACGTATTTCTTTTTTTTATTCTTTAAATCACAGCTATGGGGAAAAAGAGATTTTTGTAAATACATGGTGCATGATACTTTCAGATGCTGATGGAAGGAATCACTAATATAATATTTGTAATATAATAAAGTACTGTTTACATGTTTCTCATTTATACGTCGTTTCATCACAGCTCCGATCAATTTGTTATCATTGTAGTTAACTTCATTATTTACATAACACAAAGGATGCAAAGCTTCGGTTGTAAGTCGTATTCGGTGCTGAAGATCTCATAAGGCCAAGATATCGATATCATAACACTGGAATCAATCACAGTTATTAAATTAATAAAAAATAAACTAATCTAGTGCAAATTCAAGCGGCGATGAAGAAAAAGGCGAAAATCAATTCCAATCTTTTTTTTTTAAGTCGCAATGTATTCTAGTGGAAAACTTCAAACTTAAAAAACTAGTAAAAAAGCGTGTAATGTATTTAATTTTACTCAAGTTGTATTTAATACTTTCAGACTGTTAGCAAGTCAGATGGCAATTATATACATAAAAATTATAATTAATAAGTAAATTTGCATTTGTAGCATTAAATTTGTACTAATTATTGTTTACCAAAATTTCGATTATATGCCATTCCCCGTTAGTTTCCTTGAAAGACGTGCAAACAGAGCATTATTGCATAGAAAATAACCCAAATTTGCCTATAACCCAAAGTATTTCACAGAATAATATCAAATTTTTCCAACTGTACTTTAAATAAATTATGTTAACGCAGCTCATTTGCACGGAAAAAAAAAAAAAATGTTTTATTACACACACACACACATTAAAAAAAAAAAAAAAGTTACGGAACCGATTAGCGAAGAAGACGAGAGCAGGGAAGGGTAAGAAATTTTCGAAGTGCACTGATCAGCAAGTTAAATGCAGTGATGTCTGCGGAAGTCGTAGAACTGCCATAAAGAATGGAACCGTAGAAGACAAAGAAAAGCGAAACGTTAGCAACTTTCTCCAACAAAATAACAATGATGTGACCAAAATAGATTAGACACGTGCACATTGAACTTTGTGAGAAGATAGATAGAGAATGTTCGAGATTGTGCAGGATTAGAAGGAAATCCTAGATTCAAATTAGTATTTGGATGCAAAAACTATAAGAAATAGAATAAAAAATCTTTAATGAAATAATTAAAATCCATTAATTTATACAGTTAGGAACATTTAAAAAATATTAGTGCTCGTTACTTTTTAATGTGATCCATTATGAACATTAATTAACTAGAGATTAATTATAATTTGAAGTTAACAAATGGAATATCCATTTACTAACAGATTTCCAACTAGGAAGCTGTCAATAGGCTAACAAGCAGATACGTTAAAAATTGTTATTAATCTAATTGTCAATATTATATATATAAAGTAAAAATTCCATGAACTATAATAAAATATTTGAATAACGTTTACATTGAAATATTTAAATCATTATTAAAAAATTTAAGTACAATTAATTATTTAACTACAATATAATGGAAAATCAACTACTCATTTATTTCGGTATGTTTTTTTATATTTGGCAGATGCTGCAAAATAATAACTTTTTTAATATTTCCTTATAATTTACCCCAATGATGAAATACTTTTATTTGTAGAAAAGTAACTATTAATTAGCAATTATAATAATTATGGTAAATCTTTCAAGAATTTCATTATTTTTATGATTTTTTTTTCCTTCTAGACATTATATATATATAAGTGGAATGAGGGAAAAATAAGTGTGGAATAGATTCCTCGAGCATCGCGAAGATTAAACGTTAGCGCATTTAATTCATTTTAAAAACTAAATACAATGAGAAAAAGGATGAGAGGGGGAAAAAAACCCCCCAATAACGCCACATCTCATTAGCAAGGCATGAGATGATAATTAGGGTTAAAAACATCAACTAACAGAAAGGCGTGGCATTTACTATCGCTATGCCACTGAAATAGATCCGATAGAACGGAAATCATTTTTAATTGTAACAACGCATCATCAATACAATAAATAAATTTCACAGTCATAGCGAAATAAATTAGACATTCATAATACTTGATGTATATTGCCTTCGTTTTGGAAATTCTGTGGCATTTTTAAATATAAAAACTGATAGCGATTTTTCTGCTCCGCGGATATTAAAAAAATTTTGCCGTTTTTAGTACAAACTTTAGAAAACATGAGATCATTTCGCAAAATGCTAAGATAAATGAAAAGTTAGGAAAACAAGAGGAATAACACAACCTAGCAAGGTTGTACGAAATTTACGAGCCAGTAGAAACCACAAGAATACAACAAAAGCATCAAGAATGACTTTAGTACTTATTAGCTATTTTTTTTCTTTCGGTTTTAATCTTCATGAAGTTTACCGCCATTCAAAGATTTTTATTAAGCTATAAAACAACTTCTACGGCTAAAAAGTTTATCAGAACATTTCGAAAATTAATATGACATTTAACAATCATAACATTGAATCAAGATCATAGAACAGATGAACATGCATAGTGTAATTTATTTTAAGGTAGTTAAAAAATGATAATATGGAAGTGTGGAAATAATCTATGTTAATTAGCATATAAAGAAATTTTTTATACTAAAGAATAATTATTACTCATCTATGAGAGTTTAATTTATAGGGAAACATATAACCACATGTTACAAAAATAATACTCCTAATGAAAAGCATATAAACAAGATATTTTCTGATGATTAATAAAAATATATCTTAATGTTGTAATGTCTTTTGTAATGTGTATTAAAAGCTGTTCTAAGCTAGCTGCTAATATAATTTCAACAACTAATTTTAGTTAAACAAAGAATTTAAACAAAAATTGCAATTGTTTTAAGAAATGAATTTAAAGTTTTTAATATTTTATACGAGTTAGAAAGCTCCAAGAACAAATTGCAGAGAGTACATTTGATTGCTTAAGGAAGTAATTTATTCCCAGTTATAGGCGAAAAACACAGTGCAGTCAAGGGTATAATATGATTTTTTTTTAACCCACATCCATTCTAGCTGCTATCATTGACTTGGTCATGATATGACAGTGCATGATTAGTGCTGAAGGAATAGCTTTTTTCTGTCATTGAATTTAGCTTTGAAAAGGAACATACATACATTAGTGTTTTATCTTCAAGGCTCCTCTTATAAAAATGCTTAGGATACTAACTTAACATTGTTATATATATGTATTTCTTTAAATCCCATTCTATACAACAAGCAGAGACTGGTATTTTATAGAATTCAATTCTATCTTCCTCTTACTTTCTAAAGTTAAAATTTGATTGAAATTAAAATTGAGTGACAATACATTCAATATTGAATACAAGTTCAAAATATTTTTTGAAGTTCATATCAGCATTACAATATTTTGGAAAATTTGAGTGGTCAGCATTCCAACAGAATAATACAGGGACAAAAATAATAAAAGAACATGGCATTCTGATAAATCTATATGAACAAGAATAGCCAGAACAGATATTTTACAATTTTTTCGTAGAATTTATTTTTATGTACTTTCTCTCTAACCTAATTAAAACCAAAATGTCCATTATGATATGTTAACTTTTGAGAACTAGAGAACGAATCATGTCTTTCCTTCCCTGTGCTTCTTTACCAGTAGTTAAACTAACTATATAGTAAGAATTTTTTAATCTGTCTTGTTCATTCATTATTTATTAAGAAAGAAATTTAAACTCCTATATTTATTTCAGAAAAAAAAATGCAAAATTCATTAATGAGAAATTGGAAAAACAGTAACATTTTGCTGCTAAGCCCCAATAAATGTAGAAAGCCTTGTAGAACCATCTGGCTCTTCCTGATAAGATTTTGACAAAATTACAAAATAATAAAACAGTTAAACAAAAAACTTTAAAGTTTCTGAAAAGCAGAAGCAAATATGTACTGAGAGATGAAAATTCATTCCATAACAAACATAGGCAGATATCTTTTTAATAATTTTTATACTGTATCAATTAAGGGCAGAATGAACATATGTTACCAATGAATTATTTTTTTTATTGTACTTTCCAATATCAAGCACTTTTATATCACAAAATTGTTTAGAAATAACTATTTTGTATATAAACATTTCTGATCTGTTATTTTAAAAAAATATTAAGCGAATTTTCAGTTTGTAATATAACTTTAACTTATTTTTTTATAGGTAACTGTAATGCTGAAACCTTAAAAGAGACAAGGGACACATAGATGCTCTTTGCAGCAGTTATGGAAGGCACAAAATAAAAAATATTTGTATTATTTTCTAATTTTAAAAATTAAACATGAAACAGCATGCAGTGCAAGCACGCACGCACACACACACACACACACACACACACACACACACACACACACACACACACACACACACACACACACACACACACACACACACACACACACACACACACACACACACACACACACACACACACACACACACACACACACACACACACACACACACACACACACACACACACACACACACACACACACACAGAGTTCATAAGTTGACATAAATAGGCATTTTTATTAATTAAAACTTAAACTCTAAAAAATTTAAATGGTGGAATGATCAAAAACACTAAGAGCTACTTCTGTATTTAATTTCAGTCCTCTTTAGGAAAATTAATTAAAAATTTTAATGATATTTATATATATAAAAAAGAGAACGAGGCATAATAAAATAAGGCTATGGAACAACAAACATATGAATATGTTCTGAGAAAATAAATCCTTGTAGGTATTTTATTTATAACAATATAAAGTTCTTTTAATATTATTTCATCCTTCAATAATGAACTATCATTGATTGATTTAAAATTTCCATACTGCAGAATGATGAGAAGATTTCAAAATAAATTAATAAATTATTTATGATACTTCAAGACCATAATCTATGAAAACATAAGAAAATATCAGAAATTTTCTTCAAGCAAATATAGTACTACTTATTTGATTTGTTTTCTAGTGAGAAATTTCTTGATCTTCTGCAATAATTTGAAATTTAAGGTAAGGGATAAATTATTTGAACTTTAGATTAAAATCAAGCTAAGGCTTTAAATTAAAATTTGATAATGACTGTAGAAAAGTGGGAGAAAAATAAAAGAAAAAAGACATACTTCTTGAACAATTTTGTCAAGTACTTCATCTTCAGCAGAATACAAACGTTGTATTCCTCTACGACGAACTCTTGGAGATGACATCTTAAACAATAATTACAAAATGAACCTAGAAATAGAAAAAGGTGATTAAAAGTTAAAGAACTTTCAGAAGATGGTTAAATAAATAGTCATTAAAATTACTTTAGAAAATGTTTAAGGATAAATGAATACGAGTATAAAAACCATATAAATGGCATCATATAAATATTTCAACAATTATAATGAGTTTCTCGGTGCATTATGTGTACAAAAAATTAATATAAAATGAAATTAAACACTTTTTTTATTTCAGATCCAAGATGTTTCATGTACCAAGAAAATCAAATGAAAAAAAAAATATTAACAGTGAGTAAGATACTTTTCTTGTCATTACTTAAAAAATTTTGAAATTTTTTTTAAAGAAAATAATTGCTCTAACAGTTGATTTTAATGCCTGTTGAAAGAATACAGAATCTTTAAAGTAATATAGAAATTAACATGAGATACAAAATGAGACAGACATAGAAAATTACTTAAGAGCAAAAAAAAATCTCTATTGGTAACTACTTCTGATAATTATTCATGTATTTCAAATTAAATATCTAATAATATTACTGTCAATTCAAAAACAAACATTTGTCATGTGTTAATACAACACAAGAGATTAAATAACAGTTTCAAATAATTCCTAAATTCGTTCGCATATTACAGATTAATTAAGAAATAAAATGTACTTTCTCTTGACAGTTCATAAGAAAAAGTAACTTAGTTGATTTAACAAAACTAAAATAAGAGCTAATAAACTATTTCAATATATTCTTTTATAATAATTAACCTTTTATAATAATTAATCTTTTATAATAATTAACAGCAAAAAATTTAGTAAAAATTGAAAAAAAAAAAAAAAGGTTTTATTTCTTTAAGAATTTATATAAATATTTATCAATTATAAATTTAGATAAATATTTAAATAATTTTACTGAGAGGAAGTAAATATCTATATAAGATAAAAAAAATAATTTAACTACCATTTTGATATGGATGCACTTTTTAATAATTTGGAAAAATCAACATACATAGTCAAAAGAAATCAAAATAAAATAAATGTAAGCAATACAGTTCTTCCACATGCTTGTATAAATTAAATTTAAAAGTAATGAAATGGTCACACTTCTTTGTTATTGATATTTTTTTATTTAATTATGAATGAAACAGGGCCATTTAAAAATATTGCTAATTAACTCAGAATAATCCTTACATAATCAGCAGAAATGAATACCTAGATAGAGAATTCCTAAAATTTATAGTCAAAAGTATATACAAAAAAAAAAAAAAAAAAAAAAAAATTAAGAATAATAACATGCAAATGAAAAAAAATATGCATGTAATGTTTTATATAGATTTTTAGTCCAAGGGAGCATAAAAGAAAAAAAAAATTACTTTTAAACAGGATAAAGATATACCTCAGAAATGATACATAAAATTGCAAAATATACAATCTGAGAAAAATAATAATTTTTAGATTTTACTTTTGATAAATAATTAATTAAAAATAAAACAAAGATTCTAAATATAAAAATAAACACAAAATATTTATAATAGCACACAATAATATAAAAATTAATTAATTTTAAATCATTTGAAAACAATTTAAAACATAGTAATACAACTGAATAAATTAAAATCTAGTTACATTTAATTTAAAATTAAGAAAGAAATCAAAATCATTCTTTCATGTAAATATAAACACTTATCACTCAATTAAAAGTAATTTTATTTTTACAAATACCATGCATTTGAAATGAAGTCTCTGTCAGTCATTTCTCCATAAAAGGAATACCAGTTTAAATCACTCTCATTTTAGATCAATGGCTTACTTCAATATTTTAATACCTCAGATTTTTATTCGGTACATCAAAAACCAAACAGAGCATCGATTAGATACCATTATTGAGAGAAGTGAATAATAATAAAAAATTATATGCAATGAAAAAGTTATTAATAGTTAATTTCAAAATACTCTGAAAGAAATTACATTGATAGAATAATTAGAAACAAACATTTTTTCAACTTCTAAGAGAATATTTATAACAGTATTTCATGTAATAAATTATAATTTATCTGAAAATATGGGATGAAATGTATATTTTATTTAATACAATTTTAGAATAAAATTTTTAAATGACTTCAAAGTTAAGTCATTTGATAATTGTGAATCATTTCTATCGTTCCTAAAAGAATTTTCCTAAATTTTTTGTTAAAAATTTTTAAGAAGTTGTACCTTACTTAGCATACTTCAATGCTCCTTCGATCCAGTTTCGTAATTTGTTTACAATTTTTATTATTGCACATGTTATTAAATACCTTTAAACATTTCATATATTACAGTTCAAAAAGAAATGAAGATTTATACATACATGTGGAAAGTGATAAGTCTTCTAAAAATATCCTTTCGGCAACAGTATGCCATTAATTTTATTTAAAAAAATATTTTTTCTGATAGATACAAGTGCATCTTTCGGCCCACGTGTTTACATTAATATGGTATAGATCCAAATATATATTTTTTTTATTTTTTCATTCATCAGATTTCAGCCACAAAAAACACCGACAATTTATTGCTTGGCCATGAGTAATCTAGAACCATTTTATGATTAAATTAGTGTAGATCATAATTTCTTCCGATAATAAAGAATCCTCCGAAATATCAGACGACTTAAAAAATAAGCTACGAAAATATTCTTTAGTTTTGTTTTTTAGAAGGCGGTGTCAAACTACTAAAGTATATTTGAGTTACATCTATATACTTAATTTTTGAATACACATTGCATAATTAATAATTATTAAAGTTTTTACTAGAAATTTGCATTGTTTTTTTTAATCTAAAACAAATTTTCAAACTCATAAAAAATTTAAAATTAAGTTTAAAATAGTGATTTACTTTCTACCAGAGGGCGCAGTGTAAATAGCAGAACACAGTCATCAACTACTCTAATCTTCGTCTGTTTACATTAGTTTCTGTTTGTAGTTCTGACTCTGGAATTCTTTTTAATGTGTTTTGTTTCACTTTAAAGTAATATTATACAGCATTTCAGATTTGAAACCATCGCTTTAATTATAAAAATTGTGTAAAATTGTGTCTATTTCAAATTTAAATGATAGGCAGAGAACTGACGTGTCTCAGACATGCGCAAGTAGGCTGATTATATAGCAACTATGTGGGCATGATGTGATGTGTAGTATGTTTTGAAATAAAATACAAAATGATAAACTGACCGGTAATGGAAACACTTTTTCATAATTAACATAATTTTACTTCGTTTTCCCATTAACTATATTTTTTGAACATGTTTAAGCGTCTTCGTGAGCGAATCGCTGAAGAAGCTACTAAATTTCCAGTAGGACAGGTAAATATTTTATATATAAAATCGTTAATTTCGGTAGAGAATATGTATATTTATGTAATATTTAAAAATTGTTTGAATAATAATTTATTCCTACATTTTATTTTATATTATTCTTATTTCAGTCACTTACATTACTATTTATTTCAAATAAAATTTAAAACATATACATGCTTTGTATTATATTATGTTCTTTAAGGTACCTGAAATCGCATTCTTGTAAAAGGTGTGAGGGAGCGATCAAATTATCAGTAAATATTTGTTAAAAATTTATTATTTTAATATCAGAAATTAGTGATATTTTAGTAATGTATAATCAAGGAAAAATAAAATAAATTATATTAAGCATTTCAAATTGGACAGATTAAAGCTATAATTTTATTATATATGCTTGTTATTATATATTTTATTATGTTTTTTTTTCTATAATGAAAATTTATTTATTATGTTTGATTACATCATTCCATAAGTGGAACAGTGCAAATTTTATTGATGGATGTTCTGTACTCAGGAATGAATGCATATAATGTTGAATGATAATGAAAGAGAAAATTGTTTTAAACTAATGAGCAGCAAGTAACAGTACATAAAAAAAAAGGCTAGAGATATATAATAGAAGTTTCGTTCATAACATTTTGTTTAATATAAATGCATAAAAATTTCCATTTCTTTTTGTAAATTAAGATTATTTTGTAAAAGTCCCATTAATGAGGTTCATTTTGTGCACCGATGTTTAACATAAAATTTCTATAAGTTGATTTTAACACATAAAATGTAAGAGTCTAATTGAAATGTGTGCCATTTTGTAAAATTGTTTTCATTAAATGAGATATTTATACAAAATTCAATTATTCCACAGCTTAATACAAATACTGGTAAGCAGTCTGATGCAGAAAATAAAACTGCTGGTGGGAATTCTACTGAAGTATGTTAATTTTTATACTGAATTTTTTTTATTCTAATATTCTTAGTGTAAAATATCAAAAGCAGTGTTAAAATTTTATTCAATTTATGTATTGTCTCACTACATAAAAACTCTATTGGAGATTATATTTATACTATGATATTTAGTGCTTTTTCAAAATGACGACTTCATTAGCTGTGGAACTTTTATAATGCTGTGATATTATTCACTATTCTTTCTATATAACATTTAGCTTATCTCATTGAATTATAGCTGTTTTTTTATACATTATGCTGATATAAAAAAAATCACAATCTCATCAAATATCTGATAAAGAAAACTAATAATTTAACTAACATCTGTAGTACAGTCACTTTAAGATTTTTTCTTCTTTATACTTAATTCATGTCAACCTTAGATGTATCTGTTCCCAGCTGCACAATTGGAGCAAACAAAATTTTAAACATAAATTTTTATAAGTTGTAGTATGTGATAATTTTGTTGTTGTTAAATATTTATTTCAATTTATAGGATTTAATAACACTCAGCGATAGTTCTTCTGTAGTAGTGCCTCAAACCAGTTCACAGCAATTTAGCATTGGTGAAGATGAAGATGGTTCTGTTAGTGAACAAAGTACACCTCAAAAACGAGTAAGAATATATTAAAATGATATATTGGTTCTTGGTCTGTTACACTTCAAATATTTTTAAATGGCTATTTTTTTTTATAGAATGATTCTGCTAATGGAGCTACAAATGAGCATTCAGTGTATTCATCAGGCTCGAGAGATCATCCTGCTGGAACAGGATCTGATCTCGGCTTTGGTCAGGAATATCGGCCAACAAAATCAAATTATATCCCTCAATCAGATATAGAAAGTGAAAGGGAAGATCCACCAACATTAAATCTGGAAGGGATATCTAAAGATCAACTTCTGTCTATTATAGAATTGTTGAAAGCAAGAGCTTATAAGTATAAAAACAAATATGTAGAGGTTAGTGTTTTTTCCGTCCAAATATTTGTTTCCATTTTAAAATGTTGCTAATATTTTAATAACACATATATTTATAAAATTCTGAAATATTCATTGAATGTTTTTAAGCTTTTGGAAATATAAAAGATATATAAATGCATTCTTTCTTAAAACCTTTTTGAAAAATGCTTAATAACATGATGGCATTTATCTCATTTTATGTCAAAATGACAAGCTAAATATTATGCCTCTTTTTTTTTTTTCTTCTTCTTTTTCTTTTTTTTTTGTTTATAATGTTTGGGGGAAAAAGCGGCTTCTTTGTCATATTCATTGTGTAGTGTTTTTACATATCAACTATGGTGTTTCTCTTTGATATAAGAGGTGCAGGCCCTTATTAATATGCGATTCTATTAAAACAGGTCTGATTCATTTTAAATTTGTTAAGCTCAGTTCTCCCATTGATATCATGTAGAAATTTGGAGAAGAGTATACTAGCCAATACGTGCCATCTAAGTTTAGTTCAAAACTTTGAGGTTCATTCTAGTGTTGCTTCAAAACTAAGATAAAATATAGGTTAAACTAAAGAATATGGCACAATCCCTAATTGAAATTTCTTTTCTAGTTTTTGGTCAAGATTGGCAAAAAAAAAGTGACTTATTTTTCTAAATTTTTCCTTAAAGTTATAACTGAATTAAATTGATCCTTTTCATATGAAACACCAACTGACATTGTACTGTTTAACATTCTTATAGGTAAACTTTACACATAAGGAAAAATGTTGCAAGATTTATTTTTTTTTATTGAAGAGAATGTTTTGGGTTATTTTGAAAGCTTTAAATTGCTCTTTACAAATATGACAAAATTATGTGCCAAAAATAAAAGCACACACTTAAAAAAATGCTGAAAAAATGATAAAATGCTTAATAATAAATTTTTTTTAAATCTAGAAGCAAAGTATTCATCTACTTTTTGCTATTGTTTAAAAAAATTAAAAGTTCCATAAAATGTATAAAGGGGATATATATATATATATATATATATATATATATATATATATATATATATATATATATATATATATATATATATATATATATATATATATATTAATATAATGGGAAAAAAACAACTTTTTATTACATTGAAAGCTTAATAATAGTAAGAAATTGTAAATTTTAGTTAGTGTTAATTCTAGGAAGTATAGAATATAGTTTCAATTCTTATATAAAGAAAATATTTGATTGTTCATATTTTATATGAAGTAATGAATTACAATCTTTCCATTTGGGCATTAATTTTTTATGAATTACTTCAATTTTTTCTTCTTTTATTATTTTAAAGAAAATTATAAATTCATTTATCATTCACATCATTTTGAAATTCTATTTTATATTATAGGTTGTTAAAAACTACAAAGAATTAAGAGAGGAGAAACTAAAAATTGAAGTAAGTGTTTCAAAAAATATGTTAAAAATATTTTTATTAGATTTTTTTAATAAAATTTTGTATTCTGTAAAAAAAAAGTCAAAAATAGAGTTTTTGTTATGGAATATCTGACTCAATTTTAAATGTTTGACTATTGTAATTAAAATTGCTATCTTCCAGAGATTTGATTTGTATTAAAGTTTATTTTATTACCTTTGTAATTAAGCCTATTTATAAAATAAGCCAGAGGACAAATAAAACATCAACATTTGATAATTATAAAACTTTTTTTTTTTTTGTCAGAAAGTTAATTTTTTCTGCTCTTAAAATGCCCAGAGTAAATGAATTTCAAAATATATTGGATGAGTACCCTATTAACAATAAATTTAATTGCAAAGTATGTTTATCATTTGTTATTTACTTATGTATTTTTTTAATGCATATTTGTCATATTTTAATAAATTGTTCTAGAAAAATGCATTTTGTTGAAATAATTATAATACTTATTATGATTAAAATTTACTCCAAATCTAAATGTAAATTCATAAAATATCATTTGCAGTGATGCTTATAAGGATGTTTGATTGCTTAAAATTTAATAAGGTTTAATTTAGTAAGAAAGAAGATGCAGATTTTATTAATGTATGTCTTTTTCTAATTATCATTACTAATTATGTAATTTGTGTATTTTTCTTATTTACTTTGAATTTGTAGAATACTTTAATTGAACAACAAGATAAAGCATTGAGGCGGATGGCAGAACTGCGAGAACAGTGCCAGTTGGAACAAAAGGCAAAAGCCCATTTAGAAGCAAATCTAAGGCTCATGCTAGAGGAAAAAGATTCTAGAATAACAGTTTTAGAAACCCAGGTAACTTTTTCTCTTTAAAAAATCTGTTATAGTTTGAGCATTGCTGTAAATTTTAGTCATTATTTATTGTGCTTTTATTATATTGTTTATTATGTTAGCATTTGAAAAATGAATATTAAAGTTATAACATGAAATTTTGATTATAAAAAGGGTCCAGAGTTTAATTATACTCATTCACTCATCTTGCTGTATGAAATATATATCTTTGCTATAGTTTAATTTAGTGGATGGAAAGACTAGTACTTCATTGCAAAGTATAAATTTATTTTTTGAATGGGATCACATAATTTAATATACAAGCAATGTATAAAAAATACATATTTCTATTTTATAATGATGTTTTATAGCCTTAGAAGATCCTAGAAAGTATGAGTGATCTTTCTTAAACTTCTTTGCTTACTCTCTAATGAAATCTTATCCCTTTTCCTCTTATAAAACTGTGAATCTTAGATAAGGCCATGAATGCCATTCATGTCATTGGCAAATAATAGTTTCAAAGGTAGATTTTTGGCATGATGCTAGCATTTTTTTATTTTATCTCTCTTATGAATATATATTGAAGACGCCTTTTTTAGAATACATATTTCCCAATTTATTGCAACTAAAATTTGACACAAAACTATAATTGTGGTCACAAAATCATATACCAAAATTCATTAATTGAAGTCATTATGTTTACAAAAATATGGAATGAGAGACGATCAACCTTTTAGTCGATTAAATTCAAAATTTGATTAGAATTTTCATTTTAATACTAAACCTATGTAAGAAATTTTATCTATTTAGCACTTTATATTTTGTATTTATCCAGTTCACTTGTACTCAAATGGCAGAACCTCTTATCAATAAATTTTGCTTAAGATTTGTTGGAATCTGCAAATATTTTCTAAATTCTATGTATCAGCTTTCATTCATCTTGCTGGAAGCAATTTCGAATAATGAAGTCCACAAACAGATATAATATCAAAAATGTATTTTTAGAACTTGGAGAGATTAAAAATGTCAAGTTCAAATTTTTTGACACTTACAATACTTTTTATATATTTCATATATGTGAAAGCGAGAAACCTATTTTGTGTGTTTGAGAGTGAGAGCTAAGGCCCTCTAAACCTACAACTTGTCTTAAAATAATTTGTTAAATCATTTAGGAAAATTTAAGTGCACAAAAATGTTACATTTTTTATTATATTTAGAAATTATTTTTCTATCTTGTTGAAATTATGATTTTGCTTATCTGACAAATAGATTTTTTTTTTATTGTTCTAGATAAATTTATTGAAAGAAAGTGCGAAATCTACAATCATGGAAGTTAGTGAAAAGCAAAATTCAGATTCTTCTGGTACATTGATTGATATTAGTGCAGCTAGTGTTCCGGATGACTCTTCTCTAAAAGAGAAAGTAAGTATAGATAGTTGCTAAATTTTAATGAAACTCAATTGATATATATGATGTAAATCATTTCATTTTCTCACCTATATAATTATTAAGTAAGAATTTCTTGCCAATGATTTTCATATAATGAAATTATTTCTTGGGGCTAAAATTGATTAGATCAGGGTTGCCACATCACCGGGAAAACTGGAAAATGCAGGGAAATTGGAAAATTTTCATAAAAACCAGGAAAATACAGGGAATTTTATTTTTCTTAGTTATTTTTTTATCATCTAAAAAATGCCGATCTCTAAAGATTGCAAAAATAAAAGATTGTGGTCACTACTTCCAAAAACGAAGCAATACCATTCGCGATTGTGTAATGCAGAAACTTGCTCCTTTTCTATTCTCTCCCCCTTTTTTTGTATGGATCACTCCACTATTGATTTGTAAAACAGTTGTTCTTTTTTTCATAAGATTCCCTAATTGCAGCTAATAAGTGTGCGTGAGACTTCTGTAATAGTGTGAAAGATTATAATACATTTCTCTGGTGGAAATAGCAGCATTAAATCTGCGGATGCATAGTGGTGGTATTTAGTCACTTGCACATGAGTTTATTGAATTATAGCTAAAAATTGTATTTTTGGCTGTACAAAATTGTCGTACCTTATTTTTTAAAGATTAGCTCCATGAAACTAATAGCTGAAAAAATCTGCAGAAGTTGATGTCCAAATACATGAATTAACAAAAATAAATGAATAAAAAAAGTAATTTTGCTTTTTTTTTATTTTGTTAAATAATCATTAAATGATTTGTATCATAAAAAAATGTTTTGAGTTTTAATTCATCAGAGTGTTTAATTTAGTGCAAACTTAGAATTAAAGAGGATAAGAGGTAATACATCCCTCCACCCCTTAATATATAAATTTTGTCTTTGCTAAATTCTAGATAATAAATAAAGAGATATTTTTTATGTAAATATAAAAAAAAAATTTTTAATATACCGTTATTTCAAAAAATATTAAATTATTGATTTCTTTCCTTGCTTTTTACTCTTCTTGAAATTATATTGTATTATAACTTGCATTAGTGCTATCTTCGCATTTCCTCGTATTTTGAATATATATACTGGGAAAAAAACAGGGATTTTTCTTTCTAAGTATATGTGGTAACACTGTAAGATGAATTTTATTGATTTTAATTTCATGTATTTTTCATCAATTATAAAGTTAGATTTTTTCCCTAGGTAATTTAAAAAGGACTTTTAGATAGTTAAAAATATATATAAATTGATTATTTTGTTTTTTTATGTAGTTTTGTTCCCTGGTTTCTTACTGTTTTTAATTTTACTCCTCTTTTTACTTTAAATTTGTGAAAGTGTACTTTCCTAGAATGGTTACTCTTTACTTTTATTTAAATTGTGTGTTTTATGTGATTTTTGCTATTTAAAGCTTGTATGTAGCATGGCAAAGCATAACAGCCTTGGTATTCAACATAATCAAACCTGATTTTTTTATATTAAATTCAACTAACTAACAAACCAACAGATCTTTCACAAACAGATTTGATCTAACTATATGTATTCACATGGTATTTTGGATATTAAATGATTTTATCCTTCTTTCATTATGATTGATGTTCATATTATGAATTCTCTTCCCCATTACTATGAAAAAATGTTCATATTTCCCATGATGTTGAAACAAATTTTGTTTGTGCTTTTTCATTAAAAAATATTTCTTAATTGATTCTACATGGAATAATGGTTCATTATTACACCTGTGAGAATTTTTTTGATTCAGAAAACTAAGTTCAACTTTATTTTTATAATCTTAAATCGTGATTTGAATTATATCGGGTAAATTTGTGAAAACGTTTAAGTTTTATACAAATTTAAACAGAAAATAATTTACGTAACTTTCAGTAGTTGTGAATTAAATTGAAACTAATTTGGAAAGCTAATATTTTGTTATAGTTGATAAATAATTTGCTATTTTAAACCAAAGTTGGATTTTCTATTACATAAAAATAATTTGCTCTTTTAAGGCCAGAGTTGGTTTTCCTTTTATGCAATTTAAATTTTTTAAATACATAAATAAGCTACTCTCCTCTTTTTTTATGATTCAAGATTTAGTTTAGTAGGAGAGCAATTTACATAAAATTAACATTTCAAATTTAAAAAAAAATTGTTTTTTTAATTGTCACTGTTTGTAGTCACAAAAATTTAGTTGCTGTAAAATATTCTTATAAATTTTTAAATAGTTTCTATTAATAATTTTAACTGTTACAATTACCAATTCCAATAGATTATTTAACATAATTTAGATATCTAAACATTCAGCTGTCTGTGATTCTTGAATATTTGTATTTCATAATTGGATTGAATGTTTGGTTTTTGGTTCATTTGCTAATAGTTTTTTGTTCATGTAATGAGTGCATGTGTATATTTATAATATTGTATTATGATCTTGTTTATTTTTTTCTATTGTAGCTGGAAAGATTTGAACACCAACTGAATCAGGCTAACAAAACAATTACTGCTCAAACCGATCAAATATCCTTATTGAGAAAACAAAATGAAAGTCTTTCACAAGAACTTGAAGAAAAAGTTAAAACATTAAATGAAATGGAGGTTTGTATACAATTTCTTTTTATTATGGCAGAGTATTTCTTTTTATAATAAAGTTATCTTTCAGCTCATATATTTGTCCTGGCTTTAAAAAAATTGTTTCATTTAGTCACCCTCCCAAGCTGAGTTTTAAAAAAGTTTTGTAAGCAAAGTATTCAATTTTTTCTTCATAGCTGATATGTTGGTAATGATGGTGATATTTCATCATCACATTCTTACCAGTAAGAAAATGATCTCATTTTTATTAACCTCTATGTTGTGCTATCATTTATCAGACTTTTTTGAATTTTAAGAATCTTGGTAATATTTATATATCAATTTTTTTTACCCAGTTGCAATTAAAGTTTCCCATCACTTCATTCATAAGAAATACCATTTTAAATAAGAAGAAATAAAAACTGTTTCACTCATTCTTAATGTAAAAGTATCGGAACACTGGAAATTGTTTACAAAGGAAACAGTGAACACTTGATAGTGAGCCTTATGCAACTCTTAGCTCCTTATCTACTAATTTTTAAAGAACTTAGTGCAAAAATTTTACTTTATATTCAGTTTTAGGGTTTTTCCAGTGAATATTTTCTCTGAAGAGAAATCTAAAATAGAAATTCAAATAGGAGACAGAATGGTAGATAGATAAAGGAGTACAAAATGAAATAAAATTTAAATCCACAGAAAAAAAGTGGTCCAGTTAGTGCAGATTGAATTTTAAATAATTTTTTGAATAAATTGTATATAATTTTTTAAAACATTTTTAAACCCAAAAAAAGAAAATATGCATAGTTGTTTTTGGTTTGAGAATGATGAAAAATTTATCATGCATATTTCTGTACGTTGAAATTTCTCTATAATTTTTTTTGAGATTTGTCAAATAGTTTGATATATAGATTTTTCACTATATTTAATTATTATAAAACTTTTATTAAAATCGTAGTTGAAGATTCAATATTTGTGAACAGCCAGTATTAATAACAAAGGTTACAATTATCATATTGAGTCAACTATTGTTGGCTACATTTTATGTGATATTCAAAAAGGAAATTATTTGTGCAAAAAGAAAATGCACAACTTAATAAATACATTTTAAAAAAACATTTATACTATTGGCTATGTAAAACTTTTTATATAAAATAATTGTTATAAAAAATCCTCTTATTACCTGAAACTCTACTTTTTAATAGAACAAAAAAATTTTTTGAGCCACATCATTTTTAAATCTTGTAACTTATTAATAAAATATATATTGCAGTAAACTGCTTATTAATAAAATATATATTGCATATACATATAAATGATTTTAAATATCTATAATATTCTAATTAAATAAGAGTAGCAACATTAATGATAAAATAATTTTTCTACATATAAAAGCTTAGTTTTTAAATAATAAAGACCAGCTATTTTATTAATTGTAACAAAACTTTTACTAAAACATACTTTATGCTTTATATTATTTTTTTTTTATCAAAATATGAAGAAATTTTATTCTATATCATGAGATTTCTAAAGTAACCAATCTATTCACGAGTTTCATTTTTACTTATAAATTTGTAATATTTTTATTTGATTGACAATATTATTTTTTTTCCCCTTCAAAACTAAAATGTGTACATTTTGTTCTATTTTTAAGCAATTATTCTATGGAGATTTTGATTAGAAAAATTATTTTATGAAATAATTAGACTAAATATTTACAAATAAAAAATCATACCTTATGATTTTTCTTTTTCTAATATAAAAATATATAATAATTTCTAAGTATGAATTTCAGTGAGTCAGATTGTAATTGTTTATATGATTATTTAGGATGAACAAGGGCAGCTAAAATCCAAACATGAATTCATTCTGCAAGGATTGCAAGATCGACTCAAGGAATTAGAAAATCAGCAAGAAGAAAGTGTGATGGCTATGGCTGAAACTAAAAAGAACATGCATGAAGAATTGGAATTTAAAGAAAAACAACTTATTAAAGCTGAAGAGGAAGCAAAGCAATTTCAAGCTGCATGTAAGCTGCATCTTTGTATTTCAAATAAAGTTAAATTATGCTCAAGCAAAGTACTGCAGGACTGTGGCAGTTTTACTTATTTTAATGCATAAATTAATTAGGTAGTTTTTATATTTTATTGAAATTAGTAAAAATCCTTCTTGAGACCTTTCAGAGTGAAAAACTTCAGAGGAATTATGTTTTTTATATTGTGCTACTTTATCATAACCTTACCTTACAAAAATATATTTACATATACTGTGATTGAAGCTAGCAGTACTCTTTAGTCCATACTGCGAAATATGAACAAGCAATTTTGTACTATAATTTTTGTGTTAAGATCTGCTTTATTAGATAGTGCTAATACTTCTATCTATGTCATCTTAAAAAAACACCCCAACATAAAGGCATTTTGTAAACTAGTTGCATATGCTAAAAAGAATAACAGAGAATAGGTTAAATTTTTGTCAGTTAAATTATTATTTTTATTTTTTGTATATCTATCTATCTATATATATATATATATTTGATAAAAATTTCTTTGCCGTTATAATGATGTTTTCATTCGAAAGAATTTTTTTTAAAGAAATACTTTGTATCTAGATAGATTAAAAAGCAATTGCCATTAATGCAAAGTAGTTTTTAAAAGATTTCATTAAATCCCCCCCCCCCCACACTTATCTTATTTCATTTTTAAAATTGAAGAAAAGGATATATATGTGTGTGCGTATTTTCTTCAAAAAGCAAAAATTCATTTTAAAGTAAATTTCAAAAATATTGCTTTTTTTTTAAAAGTGCAAATACAAAATTTTCAGATGAGTAAATATGAAAAACATGCATGCTGCATTACTCCCACAATCGAAATTCTTTATTTGTCGCTGATTGCAAATTGATAAAGCATCTTTTTAAGGTCTTATTATTGAATTTTTCTTTTTTTTTTTTACTTCAGAAGTTTGAATGTTAATTATATGGAGCATGCCATTAAAGAATTCTTACTGATATGGAAGATTAGAGAAGATAATACTATCTGAAATGCTGTCCATATCATTGTCACATTTCAAAACCAAACATTAATCTAATAAAGAATAAACTACTAAAGAATTGTTTATTATAAATAGAAGTATTTTGTAGATGAGTATATGTGGGATCATTTACTATTACCGACATGACTAGCTATATTTTCTAAATTTTCTTTTAATTTAGTGCAACTATGTTTTTAAAATTTCCAGGATTTTCTTTTTTTCATTAAAAAAATTATGCAATTAATTTTTGCAAGATTTATATTTCAAACAATTTTTAGTTATTTGCCTTTATAACAATATTATGAATTCTATACAGTTTGAACAAAATTTTGTTACTTTTTTTTTATTAATTATAAACGAGTGATTTTTTTTTTTGTTTCAGTGTTAACTTTTATTAAATACTGATAGTTTTTTTAAATTGTATTCTGTTGATGTGAAGCAAAATTTTGAATAAAATGTTTTGTGCTATAAATAATTATTAAAACTAATGTTAATTCAACTCATGAAAATAATGTTGATTTATAATTGCAGTAATATATAGATTTCTTTTTCAGATGAAACTGAAAAATTAAAAGTGGTAGAATTGCAAAAGCAACAGGAGGAAAAGGTTAATTCCCTTCAACGGCAGTTGGAATCTACAGAAAGGATGTTGGAAGAAGAGAAACAAAATCTGATGCAAGAACTTGCTCGTGGAAAAAGTGCAGCAATAACATTAGTGCAGGTAAATTAGGTAATCTGGAGATTGCATTCTGTTCTTTAGAATTGGTCAGTGGAAATATAACTTATTATGGATGGTATATCTGTATCAGTCAATTTGTTTTTCACAGTATGATGAAATTTTTCGGAGTCCCTTTGAGTTTAAAAGTATTTGTAATTTAATTGATTAAATTTTGAATGAAATAAGAAGGTGCATTTAAATGATTTTAAAAAAAATAAACTGTCAATTTTGCTGATTTTACAGTTTTTGTTAAATTTATAAATGCATTTTAAATGCAGGTATTTATTGATTATAGTTGTTTCTATTAAACAATTTATTAAACTTATATCATTAGTCTTAAATAATTGTATTAGGTTTATACTATTTAATTATCATATAACTTTTGACTGTACTTGGATTTATTCAGTTTAATTTAGCTATATATTTCTTTCAAAATATCCTTTGTTGTTTTATTAGTGTAGAATATTTTCAGTTTTTAAAATATTTAAACCTTTAAAGGCCTTATTTATAAAACATTATAAACCATTATTTTAATAAATTAAGCATCTTTGTAGTCATTTTTTATTATTTTAATTATAGAGATAAATGAGTGTATAAAATGATTTAACTTGTAATGACTTAAGTTCCTAGATGGAAAAAAAAATTATTAAGTTTATGCATGAGAAACTATTTTAATGATTTTAATTTAATTTAAATGTAAAAAATTGGCTTTTTAATAAGTTTTTATATTTCAATATCTGAAAATACTATATTATTAATACTTTAAATATACATTTTGAATAGTATGGAGACTATTCAAAACTATTATTTTGTTACATGTTGAATCTTTAATCACTAAAATGATTAATGTTTAAAAAGTCCAAAAAGTGTTTGGTGTTGTTAATAGTTGTGTATATTCTGTTAGTGCATTTAACATTTCATAATTTTTATAATCTAGTGATTTTTAACACAGTTTCAATGACATGAAGAAAAAGAAAAAATATTTAAATAGTTATGCACTAAAATAAAAATCTCATACTTATCTATAATCATTTCAGTTTAATTGATTTGAATAGTTATTGCTTTGATTTGTATATTGACTTTGAATAAAATTAATTTTTAGCAAGAATGTGCTAAGAAAGTAGCAGCTGTTGAGGAAGAATGGAAGATAAGGTTGCAAGACGTGCAAAAAGAAAAGGTTAGTACTTTCAGTTTAAATTATTTTTAATTCTACTCCTAATTATTCAAATTTAAAAAGGCTGCAACAAAAATTAAATAATTAAATGAAAATAATAAGCCCTGAAAACAGCTCATAATTTTCATACATGGAGAATGAAAATTAAAGTTCTGCCATGCTTCTATGATTGCTCATGGCTATATCTTCTTAATGCATTTTTATCTGAATGTATATCTTTTTCTTATCTTTTCAATTCTTATTAACTTTTTAAAAAAAGAAAATATATGGGTTCTGTTCAATGCATAGATGCATGGTGGTTAAAATTTATCATTTTCACTGTGTATTAAATGGTGCTGATTTCTGCCATCAGTTCAAAATATCTATTATTTTAACCATTTTCTAGATAATGTCTTCAAAAACCTTGTTAGATGTCACTTATACAACTGTTTTTCTTCTCTTTTTTTAGATTTGATACATTTTCTTACAGGAAATGTTTGTTATTATAGATTATATAATGTTATAAATATTTTGTCTATGATGTAAATGCTTTATATAATTGAATCAAACTTCAAGTTGCAATTATGCATTCAAAATCTATTTGGTGGTTATTGTTCTTTTAATCTAAAATCTATTTTCTAACTTTCAGTTATCTAGATAGGTACTATGCCATATATATTCACCTAATTATATATTCATTCATACCTAAGTTGGAAACAACACAAATACATAGATTCACTGACATTTACATATCTATTAGGCATTGAAATTTTTGAATAGCTAAGCACCAGAAAAAAAAAATAATAATTTTTGAAGGTCTGTGCATTTCTGATGAAATGTATTTAAGGTGGAACATATTTAAGGCAGAAAATATTTAGAAAGATCTTTACGAGTAATTATTTTGGCATTTTTATGATGTTTTCCCCCATAATTTATTGATTTGTAAACTTTTCAAAATTTTCCATATTAAATTATTTGTATATTTATTTTATAATACGATTTGAATTTAGATTATAGAGAAAAAGTAAAACTTTCATTGATCTACTTTGTATCTTTCATATATCTCATGTTAAGCAAAACTTCAAAATCCTATATGCACTGTTTTAAAAGACATGTAAATTGTTATCCGAAATGTCAACTTAATGGATTTTCAAGAAAAAAAAAATTAAGCCAACTTAAAAAAAAACTATGTAATTTATTTAGTCTATTAAATATTGCAGTTTATGAACAAAATATGATTGAATAATGCTTACTGTTAATTTTTGTGAATTATTGTTTTGCATTTTATTCTTAATGTGTTACACTCTTTGCAGAAGGAGACTTCTGGAAAGAAATTGAGTGTGATTGAAGAAGAACTGAAACAGAAAAAACAACATGTTGTAGAATTGAATTCTATCATTGAACTGCTAGAAAAAGAGAATTCAGCCCTAAAGAATTCTTTGGAAAAACTACAGTCAGTAAGTGATTTAAATTTTTGCATGTCATTTATGTGTATATCTTTGAATATAATGTTCATATGTATTTTATAATATATATGAAATATATATATATATATAATATAAAAGCTGGGGAATACTTTCTAAAATTTTTCTTTTTGTAGCTTTAATTTTAAAACTAATAGATACTTTGATATGTATATATAATGAAGACAGTATAAAAAATATGGCCTACTTTTTTATATGTAATTATAGACATATTCTCCCCCCCCCTACATGAGATAGAAATTTCATACTAAGTTAATAAAACTGGGGCCAGTACACTGTTTATTGACATTTTAGAGAATAATTTTAATATAGTAAACATGATGCATTTATGCATTTTTTTTGGGTCATAAAATTTGAGTCTAGTTTTCTAATATGATTCTTACTATCAATGTAATTTCCTCTGTTTATTTTATGCTAAGCCACAGAGACTGTGTTTTTGTAGGAAATTCTAAGAAAACTTACATTTTTTAAAAGGGCATTTTAGAAAATGAAGTTTTGGTTTTAAATTAAATAAACATCTTTAATTAATGATGGAATAACTTAAAATTCTACCTAGGCCAAGTATTTATTGAAAGTTAAGAATTAATTGAACAAAATTAAACTTGCATTTTATTAAAATAAAACAAACTCAAGATATTTTTAAGGATTCTGTTTGTTGCACTAACTTTATTAGTATTGTAAAATGTTTTAAATAACAATAATAATAATAATAATAAAGATTAGTTTCGATATAACTTTCGAGGAATTTTATATTCATTTTTTTTTGTATTTAATGTTTCAAATTATAAACATATTTACAATGTGCATTTTTTTTGTGTCTATAACAGCAAATTATTTGTCAAGTATTCAAATTTAAATGATTGTTAGTTTAAAATTTATTCAGACAGTCACTTATTATTTTTTAATCATTTATGGATCTTGTACATAGATATCTATAAAATCTGCAAAAAATTTATATGATATATAGATGTATTGTTTGTATAAATGTATGGATCTTATAAGCACAAAAACTGTGAGTATGTTATAGCTCTGGTAAATTTGATAGTACAATTTTATAAATTGCAAAGAATGTTGAAAGAAATTAAAAAATAATATATTAGTTTGTGTGACTTAGCAAATATCTGACTAAAGAATTGTTGAGTTAACCAAGATTATTATAAAAAATTATTATAAAAAAGGAACGGAAAAATATATCTTCAATAAATCCTAACTTTATAACATAAAATTTTTTTTGAATTATGCAAAAATCATTCAATATTTAGTAAATATTGCAAAATATAATTCAGAATAGAGATAACCATTTGTTTAAAATCACTAATATCTGCATGCCATGATTTGATTTTCCTTTAATGCTTCCCATTTGTCTTTCTTAAAATGTTGGACAACAGAAATGTTTGAATTTGTGAAATAATCAGTTATAGAGGGTCAAATTGTTAATTATTAATTTATTGAAGTGTCAGATTATTAATTTTTTAAGGTTTAATTAAAAAAATGAAATGACATCATCAAACACTTTTATTTAAAGAGAGACTAGAGTGTTATTCTTTTTTTATGCAGTTTTATTTTGTGTTTATTTGAAAATGAATGTATAGTATTTTATACTTACATATCCCATGTTGAATTTTTTCTTCAATATGTTATTTGGTGCTTGCTTTGTATAGCTTTTTAAAATTATTTCCTTAATGCATATATTTTATAGTTACTTAATGCTTGTATAACAGTAATTAATATAATTACAATATAATTTTACGTGAAATGATTGCTGTTAAATAAAGAGCATTAAATAGTTTTGCAGATTTACATAAGTTCTTAGTTTAACATCAATTCAGAGGTTCTCAAATATCTTGTTCGTTGTTATTTTGAGTATTTATATTCTGTTTTTTCCCCCACCACTCGGGCCTTACTTGAATTTTTTCCTTCTCTATTTACCAAGCATTTTTTAAAATAGATTCTTGTTATCATACTTTTGCTATATTTCTAACTGCTAACAAATAATCATTACAGAATTATCATTCTTTTTTTCATATGTTTCCCCAACTGTATAAGTGTTTGCTTTATACTATTTCTTTTTACTGTTAACATAGAGCAGTTCAAAATTTTTTAATGTATTTTTTTTTTTAAATTTTGTATTCACTAACAATGTTGTATCATAAGTGTTTATATCTCTTTTAAATTTAATATTGCTGATATATTTCTCTATGAATTATTATTTTTGTAATATTGGGAAATATAAATGTTGCATATATTGTTACAGTACTCTAAATTGTGGGCTGGCAACAAATTAATAGCATCACAATCTGCTACCACCATTACTGTAATGGTTTTTATTTTTATTTTACTATTGTTTATTTCAATGATACTAATTGATTTTAATATGGTTTTTTACTCTTTATAGTATAAAGAGTTTGCAGTTAAATTATATAGAAAATGCAAATCACATTTTTGTGTTTGGTCTATCTTTATTTTTTGAGGGGATGTGCTTAATTTCACAATCTAAAGAAAATAATAATAAAAAATATATATATTTATTTTCTGTGGCTTTTTTCTGTTAAAATCATTATTAAATTTAGAAATATATTGTAAATTTATTGAATTGCCGAATACAAATTAATGTCTTTATCACTATTTTCAATTAAATAGAAACATCTTGTATATGAGGAAGATGTTTAATGTTTTCTTTTCTAAAGAATCTTCTGCACATGTGGTTCTTTTGCTGGAAGAATTAAAGTAACTACATTCAGCTTTACGCTAAGAATACTGGATGTTAAAGAATACTGGAGCAGTTCACTGTGCACAAAAAGAATTTTGAGAACCTCTGATTAAAAAATAAACTGAAGATTACTTAACTTTTTACTTTCAATCTACGATTTAAAAAATAAGCTGAAGATTGCCTGATTAAAATTTTCAATACTCTGAAGGCCATTAAAAATGTTTTGTATTTGAATGATTAATGTCTGCTGGACTGAAAAATGTAATATATTGCATCATCCAGTTACTCAACAGAATTATTTCTTCAACAGGATGTAGACACCACTTCTACAAACTTTGACAAACTACAAGCTGATTATTTGGATTTAAAAGAATCAAGTGATAAGAAATTAGTACAGATGAAAGAACAGTTAAATCAAGAATTAAATGACAAGCTTCAAGTTTATCAAAAAGCTGAAGCTGATCTTCGCTCAACCTGTGATTCTCTAAGAGATCAATTAAGTGAGAAACAGAATCTGCTAAATGATTTGGTAAATGACAAAAGTTCTTTGTGCCATCAGATTGAGTTGCTGGAAAAAAGAGAGAAAGAGCTTTTAAATGAATCTGAAAGTTTAAAAAATGAAGTTAAGGAATTGCAAGCAAAATGTCAGAATTTAGCATCAGAATTGAAATCCTTTTGTGAACATGATTCTGAAAAAATCCTAGAGTTACAAAAATGTCTGGCACTAACCGAATTGAATCATCAAGATGCAGTTAAAGAATTAACAGAATACAAAGCTGAGATTTTGGAATTAGGTTCAGAAAACAAAGCACTTATTGATAAAGTTGGTTTCCTGAATGCTAATTCTGATGAAATGAAAAATAAATTACTTGTTGCAGAAGAAAAAATTGTTTATCTCAATAATGTTTTAGATGAATCATCAAGGGAATTCGGATTACTAAAAACTGCTATCGATGAAAAGTTGAATTTATTCCATAATCGCATTGAAGATTTCAATTATATAGAAAGTTCACTTTCATCACTAGAAAAAGAAAACCAATGTTTGAAATCAGAAATCAGTCAGCATGAAACTATTTGTAATGAACTTATCCAAAAAGTTACTAAACTTTCAAAATTAATTAAGTTATCAAGTAGACATAAACAGAATGCAGATAGGAAAAAAAACATTGACTCTGAATTATTAAATGAAAATAGTTTTACTCGGAGAAAAGAAAATCTGATATCAGATAGAAACATCAAAGAGTCTGAGTTATCTGAGATTCATAGAAATGACGATATTCTGGCGTCTTTAGAGGGATATGATTTAACTAATTGCGACAACCAAGAATTGCAAAAAATTGTTAAAAAGCTTATAGAGGAAAATCAAAAATTAAAAGGAGAGCTTGAAGTTCTAAATATAGAATTTGCTAAAAACATTACTCAGTTACATGAATCTTTGAGTGAATTACAAGAAGAACGAAATAATTTGAGTTTAGTTTTGCAAAGTATTGAAACTCAATCACAAGAAATGAGTCCATCACCAGAAAGGAGTATGAAAGCAGTGGAAAATGATAATAAGGAAGTTTGTAACTTAATAAATCAAAATAAGGAAAACAACAAATTTGATATAATGGAGTTGAATAACAAAGTGAAGTCTGAGATAGCAGCACTTTCGGCTCAAACTGAAATGATAAATCGTGAATTGTGTTCCTTGCATGAGCAATTTAATTTTGCAAAATTAACATATTCTGAGAAAGTTTTGCAGTTGAACTCAAAATTAATGCGGAGAACTGAACAGCTTCTTTTTGTTAAGGAAGAATTGGATGCTTCTTTTCAAAATTGCGAAGACTTGAAGAATTTGTTAGAGTCTGTGAAAGAACAATTAACAGAGAAAGAGGAGTTGTTAAGGACATCTGAGAAAAGCAAAGAAGATTTGGAAAATAAATATAAAAGTGCAAAAGACAAGTATATTAAAAAAGAGCTCTCCCTTAAGCAAACGCACAATGCTCAGTTAAGCGATCTAAAAGATCAGACTAAAGCAACAATTGAAAAACTAAATGAACAAATTCAGAGTCTAAATGCTCAGCTTACAGAGAGAGAGACAGATCATCAGCATAAATTGTCTAATGTAACAGAAGAGTACAAACAAGAACTGAACAAATTGGTTGCTGATAATCAAATGCTCTTGCAATGGAGGAATGTTTTGAATGAAATATTTGCTGTAAATGAAACCTTTGAAGCTAAATTGGCTGGTGATTTAAACAAGTTAGATATTTTTAATTCTAAAATAGATAAATTAAGTTCTAATTTGCGTTGCATTCAAACAAAATTAAAAGAAAAAGAAATAACAGTCTTCCTGTCACAAATAAATGATCTAGAATGCCAAGTTCAGTCTTTAAGTAAAGATAATAATGATCTCAATGATATGAAAAATAAAATGAATGAACTTTCTGAGTTGTATGAAGTTACAGTTAATGAGCTGGAAAAAGAGAAAGGACAGAGAGAAGCAAGTGAGAAGGCTGTATTGTCCTTAAAAGAGAAACATGAATCAACATTGAAGGAACTTGAAAATAAATATAATTGTTCACTCTCTGAAAATGAAAATTTAAAATCTTTGTTGCAAAAATCTGAAAATGAAATGAAAACCTTAAAGGAAAAATATAATGAAATGAACTGCTCTTTAGATAAAGTTTTAAATGAACTGAATGATTCCAAGCGTCAGATTTCCTTGTTAGAGGAGTTACGGGTTAAATATGATTCCTTAGAGTCTGAGAAAGAACAGCAGTATCTTTTATTACAGAAATCTGAAAATGAATTGAAAAGCTTAAGACACAAATATACAGAAGTGAATTGTTCTTTAGATAAAGTTACCAGTGAATTGCATGATTCTAAAAGTCAAGTTTCTTCACTAGAAGAATTAAAAATAAAATATGATTCTATGCAATTAGAAAATAAGCAAATAAAACATTCATTGCAAGAATCTGAAAATGAAGTGAAAAGCTTAAGAGAAAAATATGCAGAAATGAATTGTTCTTTAGATAAAGTTACCAGTGAATTGCATAATTCTAAAAATCAAGTGTCTTCACTAAAAGAATTACAAATAAAATATGATTCTATGCAATTAGAAAATAAGCAATTAAAACATTCATTGCAAGAATCAGAAAAGGATATGGAAGCTTTACAAAATGAACTTCTGGAAGTGAAAACTTCCTTGGATAAAGTAACAAATGATTTAAAGAATTCTGAGGATAGAGTTTCTTTGTTAGGTGAACTGCAATTTAAATATGATTTCTTACAATCTGAAAATGAAAAATTAAAATCGTCCTCGTTGGAATCAGAAAATGACTTAAAAATTTTAAAAGAAAAATATGCAAAAGTAAACTCTTCTGTAAATAAAATTACCAAAGAACTGAATGATTCAAAGAACCAGATTTCTTTCCTGGAAGAGTTACACATCAAGTATGATTCTTTAGCAAAAGATTATGAAGGTGTCTGTCAGCATTTGGAAAAAGAAAAGAATTCAGCTTCAGAAGCACTAAGGACTGCTTCTGAGTGGAAATCATTATATGATTCAGTTTTGTGTAACTTAAATGATTTTTCTAGTAAATCGTTTGAAAATATGAAAGCTATTACTATAGGATTAAATCAAAATGAAATGAAATTGCAATCTTTTGAACAACAATTTTTGAAAGTTACTACATTGTGCAAAGCTCAGAAGTCCCAGATTTGTATTTTAAAAGAAGAAATTGTTAATCTTAAAGAAGTAAATAAAAACCTGTGTGAAAAAATTCCAAATGAAAACCATTTGTTAGATATGGAATCAAAAGTAAACATATTAGATCAAAAAATTAAAAAAGTTATTGAAGAAAAAGAAAATTTAAAATCTGAATTAGAAAGTGAACTCGAATCTACGAAATTAAATTTAAAAACTGTATTATCAGAACTTGAATCTAACAAAACTAATTTTAATACGACTCAGACTAAATTAGTCAATACTCTTTCAAAATTAGAAGACACAGAAAAAAGATTAAATGAAGAATCTAAAAAAGTTCTTGCCTCTAAGAATGTAATTGCTGAATGGAAGAAGAAATATGATACTACTGTGCAGGAACTCAAAGTGGCTTCTGATTCACTTAGAAATGCAGAAGAAAATTTGAAATCATACCTGAAGCAAATAGAGGAAAAGAATGCAAATATTTCTGTGATGATATCTAAAGAAAAATTTGAAAGTTATAAACAGAATTATTCTAATAAATTTGAAGAAATGAAATCTGAAATTAAAGAGCTCCAAGCAGAAATAAATATTCTTTCTACTAATATTAAAGATAAAGAACTAGAAATACAACAAATCCAATCTGAAAAGGTATTTATCCAGTTTATTTTATTTTTGTAAAAAATGATTACTTTTCAGATCTTTAATGCATATGTACATGAACAATAATATATACATATTTTTAACTCATAATTAGATTTATGAAAATATGTATATTGTATTAATATTAATTAGAGCATGTTTACTTTTCAAATGTGAAATATTCATGTAAAATTATATCGTAAATTTGTTTCTCTCTCTCTCTCTGCAGTAGATTAATCAAATTTTTGTTTATAAAATCCTTATTTTAAATGTATTTGAGAATGTAATTTTTGATTCATTTTTTTTAATAAATAGAACACTTTGAACTCTCCATATTCTTTTGCTTTCAAGTAAATATTGTATAAATAAGTAATATTGTATAAGCAATACAGTTAACTAGTTTAATACACCAGCATACCATGATTTTGGCAAAAAAGCCAAATTTCAGTTGGGAATTGAGATTGGGTTGATAATTGAGATTTCATTCAGGTACCACATAATAGTAATTAATTTTACTCATTAGTATTGCCCATTTTTTTTCAAAGGAAATAAATGTGTGGACAATAAATTTTATCTGCATTTTTTTTTTAAAATAGTATCTAGTTTTAATTCTCTTTCCTTGCTTCATTTGATGAAATTCTAAGTTGATGCAAACATAAGTGAATTGGAAATTAAGATTAGTTTCTTCAAAATTTTTAATATTAATATTATTTTGTCAAAGTTTTATTAAAACATTCTAGTTGCTTCTTTTCCTAGCATATTTCTTATTAAACCACATCTGTGTTATTGAATTATTAAAGAAGTTATCTCATTTGTGACTGAAACATTGGTCTTGGCCATTTAAAAAATTCTTTTCTTTTCATCTATAGAACTGATGTTTCTCATATTTTTATTAAGCTTGCAAACTTACAATTCTGTGAGTACAAGCTAATAGGGTGATAATCATCAAACCTTCAGAATTCATTCAATATCTTCTCATGATCTATAGATACAAAAATATGTATAAAGAATAACAATTTTTTTGTATAAACATTGCATTTTTACTGTGCATTTTCAGTTATTCTGTTAGTGTAATTGAGCAATCATCTTATGAGTCATCAGAAAAATCAACAATCATCAGAAAAATTGAATCTATTCCTTGTAATATTGCACACTTCTTCTTGTATTTGTATTTTTTCATTTTCTTGTACTTTGAAATAAGCTAGATTTTTTTTTCTTTCGTCAGTGATGCTAATCAGTGTCCTGCTGCTTTTTAATATAATTTCAAAATTTATAGCTTACTTTTACACTAGCTGCCTTTGTTCACCTGTTGATTGGGCAAGAATAATAGTTATTAAAAATTTTAATTAAATATTTTATGTAATGGTCTTAATGACTTCCTCCATCAAATATTTTTAAATTTGAAATTTTAATAGTGATATATCTTGCATTATTTTAAAAGCTTTACTCTTTTCTGTGCATCTTCTTAATTTACTAACAAAGTCGTTATGCATTCAGTTAGCACCAATATTTAAAAAGAGTATTTTTATTATAAGTACTATTAGAATTCTTTTTCAAACTCATACCTTATATAGAAATCTATTCAATATGCATATGCTAATAGAAAAGTAATCCAAATCTTCATGCCTTGATCATCAGTAATGGGAAAATAGCCAGGATGAAAGATTAGTTCTAACAGTGAAAATAATTTGAATTTCATATCAACAATGAAATATATTGTTTTAAAATAAAATATTTAAAAAAAATAATTAAAAATAGAAAAAAAGTTTCTAAAGCTGAAAATTGGAATTTTTGAAAGTTATTTTTTTTTTCTAATTTTGAAGTAATGTAAAAATTATTTGTATTCTTAATATTTTTGAGTTATCCATGATGAAATGCAAAACATTTGCTTATTTTTGATTAATTCTAATTAAAGTTTTTAAAAAATGCTCTGAGGCGGACATATTTTCCACCCTTCCAAGTACATATGTACCAAGTTTATTGACTCTATGTCAAATGGACAGGTAAAGTGCACTGACCATTTCCACGCACTTCTACGCATTAGTACACTTTCCGCACACTTCTACATTCATCTTTATTATTTGTAGAAATATATGTAAAAAAAAAAAAAAATCTCATATCAGTGAAGTTGTAAATAAGGGAATTATTGATTTTCTTTAGTTGTAATTTTTTTATTTTATTGAAATAGTACATATTATTTATAGCAAAAATAAAGGTGATGCATCCCTCAGAATTTTAGTCAATTTTGATTAGAGCTTATGGACACTAGCTATTTCTAATAATTATGTAATGCATATGCTAATATTTATATCATTATGTAATTGTGCTGATACTTATAGTTATAGAAGAATGAAAATAGAACTGTATTATGAATAATGTTTTAAGAATTTTCTAGTTTCTTCATAACATAAATTATATTTCTGTTTAAGTAAATTATACAAACTTAAAATTGTATTCCTTTGTTTTATTTCTTATTATTTCAGAATAATTCAGTTTTCATATTGATATATTTATGAAATAACTCTCACAGGAAGAAAGTTTTGCACTAATTTGATGTTTTGTTTAAACTTATGGCAACAGTATTAAAATTCAAAATAGGCATTTATTTGGATTATGCACTCTTGTATTAACATGATTTTTAAATTTGCATTACTTAATAGACTAACAGATTAACTTTTCAGTAATTGTGGAAAAAACTTTTCTAGCCTATTTGTAAGCACTTCTTACAGCAATCCTTTTTGAAATAACATTT
Source organism: Argiope bruennichi (assembly GCF_947563725.1). NCBI lineage: Eukaryota > Metazoa > Arthropoda > Arachnida > Araneae > Araneidae > Argiope > Argiope bruennichi. The sequence continues at coordinate 48,210,522 of NC_079155.1, forward strand.
CATGAAAGTATATAGAGCTTTACTATTAAGATATGAATTTCAATTATATGTGTTTTGGTTAAGGATTTATTGAAAGTTCATTTTAATCTCTACTTTATCCCCCCCCTTCAATTTAATTTTTACTCAGTTTTCCTAACAATTCCTTGTTTTTCCTGGGGAGACAGTGATTTAGTTGCTAAATTTCAGCTCTTGTATTGAAGAACATCCAATTCCATTTAAAATTCATTATGTGGACCTAAATGGGAATTTAGAGAATGAGTATCAGCGTAAATATCACTCTTGTTATTCTTATTAATGGTTTGAAATTCGAAATCCTAAAAGAATCGGTGTAGTTTGAAAAGAAGATGTTAATTTAAATCTTACCTGTAATTATTATTAGATCCATTTTGCTTCATTCATAAAAGTCTTGTCACAAACAATTTATATTTATTAAAAGTACTTATTTGTGTTATACTTATTGGTTTTTAGAAGCTGCTTATTTTGGATTATTAACCATAATCCATGTACGTTCTAAAAAGACTGGAAGTTTTAGTATATGATAGTTATTTTTATTTACTTGTTAATTAAAGCTGATCTGTTCTTCTATGATATATGTAAGCTTGTTGCAAAATATATTTTCATCTCTTTTGAAGAGTTCCTTTCTGTAATGATGAACTTTACATTTTTCTTTCTTTGCTGTACAAATTTTACAAATTTATATTATATTTGTTTTTTAAATGGAATTAGTTTTTTATGCTTACGATTTTGGTTAATTATGCAAATATTGTGACATTGTTAAATAAATTATTTTCAAGAGCTTACATTTTCTTTCTAGGAAAGTTTAACAACGCAAAATGATGAAAACCTAAAATGTCTTCAAGAAAAATTAGAAAATGCTGAAAAAAATTATATCACTCAAATAGATGAATTGAAGTCCCAAATCTTGCAGCTTGAAGAAGAAAAATGTGTTTTGAAAACTGAAAAATCGGAACTTTTAAAGTCTCAAGAAAAGCTGCAAAATGAAGAAAGTGCCATAAAATCAGAATTGAAACTAAAAGAAGATGAACTTCTTAAAATTCAACAAAAATATGAGACAACTAATAAAGAACAAGTTGCAAAGTTGCATAATTTTCAAGAAACTATGAAAGACAAAGAAAATATGATTTTAAAATTGAAAGCCAACATTGAAGCTGTCAAAAAAGAAAACCTCGAGAAAACTGATGAATTAAAGAGAAAGATTACCAAGCTAGAAGAAGAAAGAGAACAGTTAATGATTCAGGCTCAAGAACGTGTTTCCATCACAGAAGCAAAATGCAGAGAAGACATTAAAGCTCTCCAAGAAAAAAATAATCAGTTACTTCTAGAAAATAGTGAAATTGTAAGTAAGATTCATTCAAATGTAAAAATGCAGATTTTTATATTTAATTTAAAATTTGAAACATAGGCAAACTTCTGATTTGTTCAGAACTAGTTGCCTTTGGTGACTACCTAGTTTGCCAGGAATATTGATTACATTTAATTTCTGTTAAATCTCTGAGACATAAATTCATGTTCGTAATACTGTCAAATTGTCAGACATTAAAATATTAATTGTCTTATATATGTAGTGTTTATGAACTTTCTTAGGCACTACATATATATTTCCATGACATTATAGTGCTATTAAAAACCAGTTGTCTGGTTTATCTCTCATCTAACTTTTGTAATATTGCAAATTCCCTCTTTATTTATCATGTAAACTACAGATATTTCACAGAATCTACTTTCCAAAAATGGAAAGAAGTTTTAAAAATATTATTTAACAGCAGTAAAGATTGTAATACATAGATTGAGAAACTTGCATTGTTGCAAAAGTTCAGAATTTTATTTTTAAAAAATTAACTTCTTGTCCATAAAATATAATTGAGCATAATTTCAAAAGACTTCATTTTAATGTTTAAGGCTGTTTATCAAACATTTAGTTTCTTTAAATGCATTATAAAAAAATATTGTTCACTTTCAAACTTTTTAATTGCAGTTTTTCAAATATTAAGTGAAACTTTAAAATCATTATTATTTTATTCATAAAAAAAAAAGGTCAAAAATGTTTTTGAAAAAAAACAAACCCTGATTTTTAATACCAAATCACATATGTCTTGCAGAATTTGTTTCTGAGTTGCTGAGTTGTTTTTATTTCCATTCATGAGAATGCTTTGAGAGTTTTTCTTATTGTAATTGAAATTATAAAAGGGCTTTGATTATTGTTTGGTTCATTTACAATGTTGTATCTTTAATATTCAAAGTATTCATTTTATAATTAACTTTAAATAATATTGGAATAATTATAGGGAAGACTGCAAGGGATACCTCAAACAACAATACAATTTAAAATTAATGCTAATTTTATACTTTAAAAAGTTTATATGCTTTCCCATTTTGAATCCTATTTAAGAGATATTAGTTATTATTGTCAGAGTTTTATTTGTTATTATTTCTGGATTTAAGTAGAAAAAAATTCTATGTAAGTTATGGTGCATGCACACATTGATACACTGTCGAGTCATTGTATTTGCTGGCAGTAAATATGAGGCCTGTGGTAATATTATTTTGACTTTGGGATCAGCAAATTCTAGGCTCAAAACTCAATTCCATTGAAGCACTGCCATTTAAGCATATCTGGTGAGCATCAATTCCACCATAGTCTCTTGTGGGTGTAGTGCAGATGTTTGCATAAGGGGTGATGTCAGGGGAGTCTATACTCTTCATCTGACCATGGCTCAAAATTATTGGGTCTGATCTAAAATAACCCTAATAGAACATTAATATAAATATTGACTTTGGGATCAGCAAATTTTAGACTTAATTCTTCAAGTACTCCATTTAAGCATATTGGGTCAGCATCAATTCCATTGAAGTCTTTTGTGGGTGTAGGTGTTGTGCAAATGTTTGCATAGAGGTGATGTCAGATGAAGCTGTCCTCTTGATCTGATCATGGCTCAAAATTATTGGGCCTGACCTAAAATAGCCTAAATGGTGCATCAAAATGGAATGTTAATATAAATAAATTAAACCAAACTTAACTACAGTTGTAGAGAGAATTATTAATCAGCATCTTTCTTAGATATACTTTAAATAAATCAAATAGTTAGATAAGTTACTTTATACTGGAATGGATTACTTACTCATTAGGTTTTTTTTGTTTTGTTTTGTTACTCATGGTTGTATAAATTAGATGATGTAATTATTTTGAATATTGAATACCTAGGGAAAAGTTTTGCCCTTCAACCTTTTGAGGGGAACGCCCCTATCCCACCGCAAAAAACTGATTTTGTCCTTGCATAAGAGGGGTGATTTGAAATTAATTACTCAGAAAACTACATAAAATATATCAGTTATTTATAAAATATTCCAAAATATACCAGTTTAGTTTAGGAAAAAACCAGTTTAGGAAAAAAATGTGTGAGGCAGCTGTACATCCATCATGTAGCATTGTGTCTGTTATTTCATTATTTCTGTTGATTTAAATTTAAATAAACACTATTTCTATATAAATTATGTTTTGTCTGAAAAGGATAAAAAAATCTTATCCATTACTTTAGTTTTTGTAATAGTTGAGAAAAAGAAATATTATCAAAAGCAATAATATTGATGATATAACAACATTCAAGTACTTGGATGCTGTCCAGAACATTTAACCCTTTCTAGGGCCGTGGGAAGTATGCTTCCCACCCAATTTATCAATCTTTGCATGAAATTATGTAGGTTGGCATAAGTTCTGACAAATTTTTTTAGTAAGTCAGAAACTTAGATGATTCAGTTCTTTATCTCAGGCAAAATTATGTGTCTTGATTAGTTACTTAATTATTAATTAACCAAATTAATAAATTAATCAAGTTAAATTTATCTAATAAGCTAAATGAATTCCTTTTCTTATTCTAGTTTCAAGCCTAAAAATATTTTAACATAATATGACTAGAAAAAAAAATGGCCCTTTAAAGGGTTAAAACAAGATAAAAGATCATTTTATATATTATAATATGCATCTTCTACCATTAATTTGCTTTCTATCTGTAGAAAATTAAGAAGCAAGCCATGGTTTTTTTAGTGATGATAGAAAAGGTTTCTTTGTTTGATTGCCTTACATTCATTGTGGAAACTGAGTGGTTGTCATAATGATTTAGAATCTATTAAATTTTTATTATATGTAGTTATGTTTTGACTGATCTATATATCAGATGTGGTATCTGATTTAAGGAACGCTACAAGGAGTACTTTTTGAAGCATTTTATCACAGGCTTTAATTTTAGAGATGTTGCCTCCTGTATCCATAATTAATTATATGAAACTTTCTTTTGTTCTTCATCTTTAGTAAATCTTAGATGCTATATGTCTAGTTTAAAGTTAACTGCTTATATACTTTTTTACGTTACATTTTCTTGGTAATACAATTCAAAAGCATACTGTTGTAGTTTAATTTCTTAAAATTGATGATTTACTGCATTTTGTTATTTAAAATTACCAACAAGAAACTGACTTGTAGGTGGCATATATATATCTCCTATCTTTGCAACTTATTTTGAATAATGTTTTTTTTTTTTTTTTTTAGCACTGTTAACATTTTAGATATACTTCTTTGAATAATTCTGTTTATCTTCTAGTAATCACTGCTGATTACTGTTATATTTTAGCAATATTTGAACAATTTTTTATTACAGAATTTGTTTCTTCAAAGACTTAAGAATGACTTTTTCTTTTTTAGGAAAAATTAAACAAAAAAATTAGTCAGATTGATAAGGAATTATCTGAATGTAATCGGCTTGCAGAGGTAAAAGAAATAACTGCCCGTAAAGAAATTTCTCTTTTGAAGGATCAACTAGCAAAAGCTGAAGAAAGACTTTCAGAATCCGAGAAAAAGAAAAAAGAGATTGAAGCTGAGTTGAGTGGGAAAATCAGAAAGTTAGAGGAAGAAAATTCATCTTTGTTAGGGAAGACTAATCATTTTGAAAGTCTAAAGGCTGAAAAAGAAGAATTAAATGAAAAACTAAAACAAGCAGAGCAACAAGTGACATCAATAAAAATGTTAGAAAATGAAAAAGATGCATTAAAAAATGAAAATACAGCCATTTTGAAAGAATTAGAACTTTTAAAATCTTCAGAAAGTGATGTTGAGCTGAAGCAAAAAGTTGAATCTTTAGAAGAAAGTGAAAAAAGCCTACTTTCAGAATTAGAGGAACTGAAAAGAAATAAAGAAGCTGTAGAAAATGAATTGACAGAATTGAAAACATCTTTTGAAAAAGAAAGAGAAAACTTAAAATCCCAGAATGAAAAACTTCAAAAGCAAATTACTTTGCTTGAAAAGATGTCTTCAGATCCTCAGAGTACTGCTTCAAAAGATTATATTGCAGTAATTAGAGGAGAGTGTGAAACTGCCATAAAAGCAAAGGAAGAAGAAATGGAGACAAAATTAAAGCACCTTGTAAGAGATTTTTGCATTCAAATGGATGTCAAAGATAAAGACTGTGATAAAATGGTTTCAGATTTATTAGGTAAGTGACTTCTAAACTTTTATTTTAGAAAGTATTGGATAATATTTTTATAATTAATGGCAAAACAAGTTTTTAGTATCTATTTGGTGTAGCATTATGCTTAGCTAAAACTAAATCTATCTTATAAGATGATATTCTGAGGATAATTCTAATCAACATTGTATAATTGACTTGTATGATTAAAATTTAATTTTAAACATTAACTAAACAATACTCTGCAGAATTAATTTCTTACTTAAATTGAGAATTGGATAATTTTATTGAGCTTTGCGTAATACTGAGATGCATTGAAGCATTTGTTATACTATTCACTAATAATGTGTTTATAATCTTTATATATTGATTGATAGAATCAGGTTTTAGCTTCAGAGCTAGAGAGTTTCCAGTTTGAAATCCATTTTTATTAAAATTTTACTGGTATATGCTAAATGTATCTTTTATATCTTTTTACATTTAATTTATAATTATTAGCTTTATATACAGAATATTCATAAATATGATACAACACCAGTTGCAATTTGTTTCGATTTTATTGATCAAAGTTTCTGTTTTAGAAATTTTTTAAAATATTTATTAAATTAAAACAAGAATAAAATGTATGTATTGGAAGTAGTAGCATTAATTCCTTACTTAAAATGAGAATTGAATAGTTTTATTATACTTCGTGTTACACAATTATTTCTGAAAATCCATTTTGCATGCAGGTACTACAAAGTACGTGCATTTATTCATATTCAAGCTCTGATATTTGTATCTTATAACTGATATGTAGTTCAGAATTATTATTTGTAAGAGCATGATATATATTATTCATTATAATTATTAAAAATAATTACAAGACTGTTATTTATTTTATGTTGGATGTATAAATTGTCTTTTGAATTAATTATATATTATTTTTTATTTACAAAATTCCAGTTTTTTTTTTACATTAATTTTTTTTTTTTAATTCCTAGAAAAAAATCACGATCTGGAGGAAAGGTTAGTGAGGGAGCACCGAAAAGAAGTTTCTGAACTGCGACAAAATTTATTTGAAAGAGAGTGTGCCTTAGATGAAATGAGAGATAATTATGAGGAACAATTACAGGTATTTGTTTTATTAAATAAGGTTTTATAAAATTAAATATGTTTTTAAATTATTCATTACTTATTGATATATTTATTTTAAAGCCTTTTTTTTTTTTTTTTTACTTAATATATTTCTTTTGTTTTGATGGTTTCTGTTGTATGTGAAATATCAGATGAAAAGTTTTCAGTATTGGGGGGAAAATGATTTTTGCTAAAAATTTTCATCTTTTTTTTATTCATCTAGAATTATTTTTAAAAAATATATATAATTTAAGTTATTATTATTAAACATTTACACATGAATAATTTCCTTAAATCATAGAATGTAATTCATATGATTAATCTATCTTTTGACCTGAGCTATGCATCATTTTAATTGAAGCTTTTTAATGTTGATTTTAAAAGGGAATGACTAAAAGACAACTTTTAACTTCCCCCCCCCCACCCTTTATTTACATAGAGAGAAAGTCATTTATGATCATAAAGATAACATAGTTTTTAGTGTTGATGATTTATATAAGTCTTTTGTCAAAACTATTTTATCAAACCTTTATCTGCTTTTTTTCCTCATTAAAGATTCAGCTGATCAACTTGTTAATGATGACTGGATTATTGCCATAAACAATTTGGGCAGTATATATAACAATATAATGTTTCAGTTACGTAGAGAAAGCCATCATATTGCCATAAACAATTTGGGCAATATATATAACAATATCATGTTTCAGTTACTTCAGGGATTAGGGAAAGACTCAATATCCATTGCTAAACTAATAATAAGCATTTATAAATTTTTCATAAAGCATGCTACTTGAGTTCCAGGTTAGGTGAAAAAAATTCAGTGAACACAGAATGTTAAATTTAGGGTTTATACCACAAATGTTACAAAAATTCTATTTTTAAAATGAATGGTAAAAAGTTGTGAATATGAACTGCTTAACAGAAATTGAAAAGATTGTGGAAAAATCGTAATAAGTCAACGAATACTGCAAAAAAACAAAAACAAAAAAAAACAAACAAACAAATGGTGGAGTTACAAATTTAGTGTGTATTTTTATTTGTTTTCAAAGTGTAATGTTAAAAACTGATAAAATTAGATATGTCCTGAATTTGCATAGCAATTAGAAATGGTTTTTCTTATAATAATAAAAGATTGTAATATCATTAGAGAGTTTAAAAAAATGGAGTTTGAATGAGAAATATTACATCTATCATGAAGTCTTGACTTTATGCTGACGAATTTTTTATTTATATTTTCATAAATTTTTGAATGGTGAAAATCACAATGATAATGATGCAGTGAGATTGCATTTATAGTTCAATTTGTTGTTAAAGATTAAAAGTTCTATGATGCAGAATAAAGAAATTTCACAAAAGGTGGCAAACTGTTGTTGATTCATTGACTTTTTATGGCTTAAGGATATACTGGTTAAGCAGCATCAGAATGTTATCAAATAAAGTAAGATATATGTCACTGATAAAAATTCATTCATTATTTTTGTGTTAGTGCTTTAATTTCTAAAAGAGGGTCATTACTATTATTTTTCAACTAACCCTATATATATATATATGTATATAATATAAAAATTTGATTTAGTCCAACATACAGAGTTTGGGAAAAAGAGTATGTTTTTGAACCATTGCCTGCAAGTTATTTGAAAAAAAGAATTGTTCTTGTAATTTTTTTTTTTAATTTTTAAATATCAACCATATCATTTTTTTATAGTTTAGTTTAAAATAATGTTAAGCATATATAAAAGCATAAAATTATTTGTTATATTTCATATGAAATGCTATTATAATAAAGAGAACTTAATTATAAATTATCTTGTATTAAAACACAAAAGATATTTATGCATATATATATATATGTTCTCAATATATCCTTTTAGGAGAAAGAAAAGAAACTGAAAGAACTTCAGTCTACAATAAAAAGATTATCAGAAAATTCACATTTGATATCCAATGATGTTGCTCCCATTTCAGTAGAAGGGTCCGATTGGGATGATACTTGGGCCGTGCCTGAAGAGGTAAATTTGCAGTTTTTCAGATTATCTTCCATGCAAGTCCCAAAAATACTTTGTGTGTATTTTAATTTTTACCTCAATTTTTTGCTTCCTTTGTATTAATGTAGGAAATTGGTATCTTATTAAAGAAGTAATTAAATGGTCATTATCTTTGTTTGGTGAAGTACAAGATTTTTACTTGGCTATTTTTTATCGTCCTGCTTAGTTGATGTTTTAATAAGCAATGCATTATTATTAGATTTTTTTAGGAATGAATTTTAAAAGAGCCTATTTAGCCCATGCAGAGTTTATTTTTCAGAGTTTAACTATTTATTCATCTATTTCAGAGTGTGGAAAATTCTAGTCCTGTTCCTTGCAATGAATGCAAGGAACACCTACAACAGATAGAAACATTACAGAATGAAGTAACAAAGTGCAAGTAAGTCTCATAAAAGTCTGATTTTTTTTATATAATTCGCTAGTAAGGACATCTTGAATTTTTTTTTTAAACTGTACTTCTCAATTTTATTTTATTTAAAAGTTCTCTGAAGGATACATTTTTTGAAAGAACATCTTTAATTATTTCTTTTATTTCTTCAGCATACTAATCTTAAGAAAAAAATACCTGTACCTTTTATAATATTGTTTAATTTTTACCAAAGGACATTTTTAACTATAATTGTGGGGAATGCATTGTTTTTATTATTAATTTTTTGAAAATAAGAGCTATTTTGAAACCATTTATTATTATGATGTATTTTTAATTTGCAATTTTAATTTGAATCTAAGTGTTTTGATGATTAATAATAATAATTAATAGTAATTTGGTAGTATCACTTAAAAATTATGTGCATATCTCATTCTTCTCAGTATAACATGAATTTTATTCTGTGATGCGTAAATAAAAGATATTCACTTTTCATGAAATATTTAGTAGTTTCGTTTAAATGATTCATATATCATAAAAAGAAGCAAAACTAACACATTTTGTTGCCCAGTTTTTATATATTAGTAAATAAATTATATATTTATTTCTATCACTATGTTTTACTCATTTTGTGAATTTTTTTTTTAACATTTGCAATAAGTGATATTTAATTGAATTTCCTGATTGACATAATATATTTTTAGCTCTGAAATTAAAGAACTTAAAGTACTACTACGCCTTAGTCCTCCAGTATCAATGGCAAATAACAGCCGAAAAGATCCATCACAAGCAATACCAGAACCAACAGAGTTTGAGGTATTTAAAATCCTTTAATTTTAGAATAAAAATAATATTCAGGCCAATAAGTGTTAAAATATATCATGAACATTAATCATGACATATATCATTTCCAATTAAAAAAAATTTAAGTCCCATATTTAATATAGTTTTTTTATAACTTTATCTATACCCAGCAGTATTTATTATGAAAGATCAGAAGGAAAAAAATAGCCTAGTTCATGAATAGAAATAATATGGAAAATATGTTATATTACATATAAGAGTGCTTTTTATTGCAAAAAAAAAAAAAAAAAAAAAAAATCTCTTATAGTGCCATCATGTTCATACTAATACTTTCTATTAGTTTTATACTTTTTGTTAGTTATTCACTTTGGGATAACAATACATTGATTTTTGTTTATATTCCTATCACATTTTGATAGACATCTTTATTAACTTCCTTCTTTTCTCTTAAAATTTAGCTACATATATTTTTTATAAGATTAAAAAATCACTTAAATTTTCAGAGCAATCAAAGATAATTGGATAATTATATTGAATTTAATTTTAAAATAAAAATTATGTATATATGTATGAAATTTATACAATTATTATTTAATGTTAAGAAAATATTCTAATAGTATTTAATATTTTCAGTATTTGAAAAATATCATATATGAATATATGATGGGCAAAGAACCAGTTGTAAGTATTTTTTGTTATTTTATATTAAAATATTATTCTTTTAAAGCTTATTTAATGCAATTCTTAATTGTAATTAATTACAATATTTAATTGTTTGCATGCAATAATCATATAGAAAAATGAATTTTAACTAACAATATTGCTTAAAGAAGATGCTACAGCTTAAGAGAAATGTTTTTCTACTTGTACTTTTTTACTATTGTGAAAGGATGTTATATCTATGCATGCTATCATGTTTTTATTATTATTATTATACAAATTTTAATTGTAACTAAGCAAAACAAATATTCAACCAATGAAAGAGGTATTCCCTTATTTTCCAAGAATCATTTATTTATTTTAAAACTGCAATCTGTTTATAATGAATTTTTCATAAATAATTACATATATTTTCCCTCCTTGTTATGCTTCATATTAAATGCAGTGATTTTTCAGATTGGAAGCTTATTTCCTTGTGTCCAAAGTTTTAATTTTAATTCTTATAATTAAATATCTAAAATAAGTTTTTTCTTTGAGAATATTATTTACATAATTACAATTCAGAATGGTTAATGATAAATAATAAGTAAATGAAATGAAGTAGCTTTAATTGAAATACTGAATTTACTTATTCATTATAAAATGCTAAAATAACTACAAGATAGAAGCAATTTCTAGCATTCTTTCCTTATCAAAAATTATAGAATTTCATATTCATATGCTTCTTTCTTTTAACAGACTTTAGCAAAAGTAATTGCTGCTGTGCTCAGGTTTAGTGACAAACAAACTCAGCAAGTTATTAGAAGAGAAGAAGCTAGGCATCCTGCTGTAAGTACTTCTGAATCTGTTATATTTTAATGATTAAAATTGCATTTAAAATATTTCAACAAATATAGTTTACTCTCTTTTCTAAAGTTTTTAGTTTGCAAAATGCCTAAGTTTATTTCATTTACTGTAAAGTTATAAGAAAAGACTATTTATTGTATCTGATATTATATGCTAATTGCAGTATTAATTGACTTTTACATTCACCTCTTACATTTATCACATTATTTACAGTATTTTTATTGACCCCCCCCCCTTTTCAGATTATGTTTAATTGACAATTAATATAAACAGTATTCTATAATTTATGCTTCCCTTCAATTTCTATTCCTCTAGCTCTTGAAAATTATCATAATTCTGATAATATTCATCATACATCTGAATCTTTTTTAGGCATGGTATTTGAGGATGGGTATGATTAAAGATATTTACATTTTTTTAAGCATTTAAGTTACTATAAAAGTATTAAGTGCATTTAATACTTTTATAGTAACTTATAAGGCATATATTTATTAAGAAAATATTCTATATGATTTTTGAGATTGGAGGTATATTGACATTGTAATGCCCCACCCCACTCCCAATGTTTCGTACCTTGTTTTCAAGCAAAAATATCTAAAGAAATCAAAATTGTTTCAGAATTCTAATAGGATCTTTTGCTGAAGTAAATTGTTTCTTTGAGACTCAATGTGATTTCATCTCTTGGAATTTTTATTTTAATGGACAAGTGTAAGATAATTATTATCAGATAAATATTGAATGTTTATATTAAAGATGGGAGGAAAAACTCAGTTTTTATAATTTTTATTTATTTGCTGCTTTTATTTTCATAGGATTAATTTTTCAAATGTAATCTAGTGTTAACAGAATTCAAGATAGAATAATTTCCATTCTTCCAATTCTTTTTGCTCTTAGAAGAGGAGCATTATTTAAATTAGAAGCTCTTATATAACAGTTTTGTATTTAATTTTTGTGGTAAAATATTTAGTTGAAAGGATAATACCAAGTTTATACTGTCTGATTAATCAATTATTGCTTCTAATGGTCATTTTTTTGTCACTTGTTTGTTAATATATGATTATTTTAACGAATTTGTTTTATTAGTGTACTTATATTAGTCTATGAATTCATTATTAAACTGATCTTTGAAGAATCATTTTATGTATTTTAATATATATCTTTTAGTAATATCAGAATTTATTTAGTTGCATGTTTATTCCTTGCAAATTTAAATTCAAATATTCAATTAAAATATGATGTTAATTCATTGTTTTTACTTTAGAGATAGAATGCTGCTGCATGAAGTGCCTTCAACTTGCATCTAATCAAGATTTAAAATGGTGCTTATGTAATTTTTTTGCTTATATAATTCTTTTCAATAACTGATGCATGTATTAATGTTCCTGCACAGTTATATGCAATAGAAGTGATGAATAATTTAAAAGCATTGTAAATTTACCATTAGATTTAGTTTGTGATTTATACACTAAACTAAATCTTCCATATTCAAAATACTTTTTTGACCAGAAGCTATTCATATGTTTGAAATTCTGTCTATTATTAGTTGTTTTATAACCATTGACATTTTTAACCATTAGTTCCTTTATTGATATATTTTATTTATATTCTATTGAATAAATATTTCATTGTTTCATAACAATAAAAAATTTGCTATAATATTACTGCACACTAATCTTTTATTTTTAATGCTATTCTGGCTGCAAACATTATTTTCACGTTGGAAAAGGATTGAAATTGCTGAAATAGTGATTCTACCTAGTACTTAGAATTTAATCTATCGTATATTTATTTACACTACAGTATCTAACTTTTAATTATGAAACACTTTTTCAGTAATTACATTAATTGCAATTTTCATATTTTTAATTATGAAATGTTTTCTGCATATTTCTGTCATTGATTAATGAATTTTTCACATTTAAATGTAGTTAGTATCAATACAATTTGCACTCCTTATCAGGCAGGAATACTATTGCTTTGAATAAATACAAAGAAAATATACATAATTTTGTAAATGGAAAACAAAGAAGAAATTTTAAACATAATGTAAGCAAACATTGTTAATAGGAAGAGATAAGTTTTGGTATCCTCCATTCAGATGCTTAATCCGAATTTTTAATAATAAAGGAGAACATTTGTCAATTGGCAGCAAGGCATACTGAAAAATATTTGACTAAAGTTTAAAACTTTGACCTAGCTGTACCATATTTGAAATGTCCACCTTGTAGTGATTTAAACAAAATAATTAAAAGTGAAGCCCACAATATAACTACTGAAAGTATCACCGCACATCAGTGCACCATTATTTTTACACCATTTAAATATATATATTGTCTATTTAGTAACCATGTAATTTTTTCCTGGATTTTGAATATTTTTTATTAAAAACATTGCTCTGTATAATTTTTAACAGTATTTTACACTTTTGCAACAAAATTCAATGTCTTCATTGTTCGTTAAAAATTTACTTAACATTTTATCTCCATTGTTGAAAATTAGAGAAGAAAGATTTTTTTTTATTATCTAAGTAATTTACATGTGGAATAAGCAAGTGAAAAATTAAGTACGGAAGAAGACAAGGAGAAATTAAAATATAGATAATCTAAACAGTACAAAAATTTAAATAACCTGGTTTTCTATTAAAATAACTTGGCTTTAATGTTTAACATAGTTTTATACTTAAAAACATTTTTTTGAGGAAGTCAAGAATATTGTTATGTGCAAGGCATTTAATTGAAATTATACACAACCAATGTTTTGGGTGAACTAAAAGCTGAGGCAGCTGTTATAATATGTGGCTATTTTAATTTGAACGTGCTAGCTGTGCAGACTACATTGAAAGTCAGATGCAATTTCCAGCTTTTTGACACATAGGTTTATCTTGAGAAATGCAAATAATTTACTGCCTTACTCAATTACACATCCATTATGGTCAAAACTGGTAGATAATAAGAAAACTGTAGAAACTAATATTTTATGTGCAATTGATTTCTGTTTCACAGATAACTTGTGAACAGTAAGCTTAAGAAAACACTATAACAAAATACATGGTGAAAAGAAAGGATAATTGTATTAAAAAATTATCAAATTATTTCATTGCTGTTTCATTAAGGACAATTAATGCATTAAAGAAATGACAGAAGTCATACCTGATGTGTGTGGGAATGAATTGTGGTACTTTTTATATAAAATTAGTAGTTATACAGCAAGTGCAAATCTGACCGTTTGTGCATGCTACTGCAATCTAGGTTTGTAACAGCAATTTCAATTGACATCAGATTAATTGCATCACTAAATGCATGATTGGATTTCTAATCTTTTCCATTAAGTATTCATACTGTGTATTCTGGAGAACGAGTTTGGAGTGGGAGGTAACATTCTAGTTTGATGACTCACAAGGGGAGGTCACGGGGTTGAAATCAGAGATCAGGATGAGATTTAGTATAATGATAGTTTTGGATAGTTAATAATACATTTGGAATGTTCATTCATGAAAATATTAAAACGCAATGACCAGTCAATTTCAAGAAAATGGTCTTTGAACTTTTGGTAAAACTTATATACTGATAACTTGACTCCTGTTCAGATATGATCCCAATGGCATGGTTGTCTAGGTAATCGTCTAGTATGCTAAAGGTCAAAGTTCGAACCTGGCTAGGAATTTTTTTAAAATAACTTTTATTCAATTAAAAATTTACAAATATTCTTATTTAATATGTTTTTAATTTTTTTCATCCAAAATAAATATTTATTATCAAAATATATAATAAAATTAAAATTTTAAAAGAAAAAAATTATAAATACAGATGCATTTTTTAAACAAAATAAAATTATTTAAATTTAATTAACTATTATAGATAATTTTAATTAATATGCTACTTATTTTTATGCAATGATAAATGTTTATTACTTTAATACTTAAATTGTAATTTAATATTTAAAAAAATAGTATTAAATATAACATAAATGGTGATAATTATTAATTATAAATACTTGCTTTGTAAAAAAAAATTATTCTATATACATTTACTTTCGATTATATACAAGAACCAGAATGGTAACTATAGTAAAAACATTAGAAACAAAATATATTTTGACATCTTGCACAACTGATAAATGATTATTGTTCATAAGAGCAAGGTTTTTTTAAGGGATTTATGGGAAAACAAACTTTATTTGCATTTCAAAATATCTCTCTTAAGTTGGGCAGCGTACCATGCATAACCTTATCATCTTAAATATTGGTGATGACAGTTGATTGAATTTTTATACTATCTTTGCAAAAATTTATTTCTTGATCATGTTCGATTAAATAAGAATTTTGTATAGGCTTTGAACCATCTGCCTACGCATTCAATAAATTAACATCTGCTCTCCACTATTTCTTTTGATTACTGCAGTTGGATGTTTGCTTACTTATTTAACAAATATCAGCTGCTCCCTTCAATTTTTGATATAAATACAGCTTCATTGAGTTAGAATTGATAATTTACTATTATTTAAATCCAAGAATTTGAAAATGATGTAAGCAAGTTAAATTATCTGTAGCCATCACATTTTTAATTATTTTTCCTTTTAACATTAAATTATAATTTAAGTATTAAAAGAATAAACATTTATCCTTGCATAAAAATAAGTAGCATATTAATTAAAATTATCTGTAAATAGTTAATTAAATTTAAAAATGCATCTGTATTTATAATTTTTTACTTTTAAAATTTTAATTGTATTATGTATTTCAGTAATTAATTTTTTCCTTCCAAAATAAATATTTAAGACTTATTAAGAGTATTTGTAAATTTTTAATTGTATAAAAGTTATTAAGAAAGAAAAAAAAATCCTTGCCAGGTTTGAACCCTGACCTTCCGCATACGGTTACCTAGACAATCATGCCATCGGGACGGAGTCAAGTTATCAGTATATAAGCTTTACCAAATGTTTGAGGACCATTTTCTCGAAATTGACTGACTATTGCATTTTAATATTTTCATGAATGAGCATTCTAAATGTATACTATCATTATACTAAATCTCATCCCTATCACAGATTTCAACCCCATACCCTCCCCTTGTCAGTCACTCTTTGGATCAACATAACTTTTGTTTCACATCTCAGAAATTCGATCATTCATATGATCATTCAGTAATATTTCCTTAGTTTGGCACAGCAGTCAAAACCATGGCTTTTGCACCAGAAAAATCCAAGCAAACAGTAATATTTCATTAAGGTTGTGTAATGTTTCTTTTTACCAATTAAAATGCTATTGCATTTATGAAAATATTTTATCTTGATATGTAATAGCTTAGCATTTTCCATTTGATGCATCTTAATTACATATCAAAAACACAACTTAAAATTGTGATATATATAATATAGTAGAATGTAGTCAGTAATCTGCTGCATGCAAACTTGTTTTCAACATCCATCTGGTAATTATATAAAGAGAATTAGAGTATTATAGTGCATTTAGTGTGTAATTGACATTTTATTTCAAAATTATTGAAGCAATCTCATAGTTTTGATGGTAACATTGATTCTTTAATATTCATTATATCCTATTAAATGTAATGAAATTCTTTTATTTAACTGCAACTTGGATATTGTAAACTATAATAAGTTTAGACTAGCAATAAGCAACTAAATCTTGACATTTTAAGATGTATTTCCTAAACAGTACTGATTTTAATGTTGCATAGCTGTAAAAAAAATTAATTGCATTGAATAATTGTATAAAAATTGGGTTTGATTTTGGATTTTAATACATTATGTACTTTTTGATAGTGCATGTGAAATTCATGTCTATTTTCTATTTGCTTTTAAATATAAGCTCAGTTGGAAGCCTAAGCTATCAATAACCTTCTGAGAAATTCTTTAACGACAGTTAAAAATATTTCATGTTGAAAGAATGACACTTGGATTGGTTTTATAATAGAGGAATTTTCAATATAAGTTACTGTCATTTGTGAATTTTTACTCTTTCAGTGGAATTACAAACTAAAGAAGGAAAAACCTTATGAAAGTATAGTTTTGCACTTCAGATAATAAAATAATTTTCTCATTTTCATCACTAGACATTGTAATAATTTGTATTCCCCCTTCTGCCAGAGGAGTGACTTGGTTTTATGGCAGAATAGCCCTTTGAAAAAAATATTTATGACATGCATCAGGTTATTATTTGTGTTTCATCTTATACATGAAGGACATTTAACATACTGATTACAAGAATTCTAGGGGGGGGGGGGAATCCTCCCTCACTATTGATATCTTATTGCTAAAATACAATGCCAATTGTCATTTATATTTTAAATAAGGCTAGAAATAATATATTGAGTTATTAATGGAAATTATCATTTATACCTACCTATCATGACAAATTTATTTAAAAGGAAATGAATAACAAAAATTAAATACATATTACTGATTTGTTAAAATTTAAAACATTTGCCTAATAGCTAATTTTTGATATGTAATATTTCATTGTTTGTAGTACCAACAGCAAAGATATCATTATTAGTTCGGGAAATTAGAGTAATTTAAAATGAGTGATGAGAGAAAATTACCATATCAATTTTGTCAGAAATAATCTGGATAGATTTTAATTAGTTTTTTAATCATTTATTAATAGTCAAAAGAATTAACTGTTTAGGATTAGCAATATTTTAAATAAACTATGTGTCATGTTTATAAAACATTTATTTTGTTTAATATTTCTACTACAGATGACTCACTGGTTGAGCTCCAAGTAGTTACCTATTAAATGATTGGAATTTGGGAGAGGACCAATTGCTATATACCCTTCCACTTTACAGTCCTATTCAAAAATGGAATTGCATCATCTACCATTTTGTAAATCGGTACTTGTTTATAAACAATTTTTTATATGCATCATTTGATTTCCAGATTAATATATATATTACTTTGAATTGCTTATGTATTAAAAAACCTTTATACATGAATTTATTGTGATTATTTACAAGATGCATTTCACAGCACAATGATTTTACAAAGGATAATTAAGCATAACATCTTGTCGAGCCAATTCCAACAACATAGGATCATCGAAGAACTTGTTGATGCTGACATCTTCACTAAGACCCTGAAAAGTAAAATTTAATTAATGCAATTAAAATCTAATAATCATTGAGATAAAATAACTCTACATTTACAAATTATTGGATATAAAAGTACCTTTCTGCGTCTTGTTTTGATCATAAATTCTCTAGCTAAATGTGGCGCAGGTTGTGGTTCCAGAGGCCTAATGACTATGCTTTTGTCCAAAGGATCACCTGGTACAATCTATAGAAAAATAAGCAGATATGAATTTTTAAAAAATATTTCATGATGAATTAAACTTAATTGTCAACTGTAAGCATAAAAAAGATTTCAAGATTTGTTTTTGTATTAAATAAAACTTAATTTTATAAAAGTAAGGCGAATTTCAACTGTGAGTTAGCACGTTGCAAATTGGATTTATTTTTTAGAATAATAAAATGTAATATACATTAAATGTGTCCTTGCTATATAAAATAGAAATCAAAAGCCTACACATTATGGATGTAGTTTTGTTTGACTACCATTCGGTAGATCAAAGAATGGCTTTCTGCCTTTGAAATTTAATGGATTGGTGACATGACATTGAGCAATAAAGTTTACCTTAATGTTTTTAAATTCCTACTATTAGTTCACACTGTCCCTATATATATTTATATGTCTTGTTAATAAAATACTTTTTATTCATCCATTCAAGTTTTAAAAAATGTATTTGAACTTGTATTGGATGTCGATGTTAATATAGTTTTTTCAAATATTAATACTTTAAACAGAGTTTTAGTAATGAAAATTGAAATCATCAGGCAGTAGCTCAATCGGTAAAATGCAAGGATTTCAGTATTTTTCACATGAAGGTGAAGAATGCGAGTTCAATTCTTGCAAAAATCAATTTTTTTGATGATGATTTAATAAAAAGTACCTAAAATAAAATTTTTCTTTGTTAACCTAAGTAGGAATTAAATATTCTTTCTTCATATTACTAGTTTATCAGTTATTGTATTAAGTGGAGGAAACCAAAGGAATATAACATTATTGTAACTTTGCCAAAAGAAAAATGTTTATAAAGTGCAATTTAGAATCCTCTGAAGAGATTGAAATCATAATAAGAGATAAACAATTTTGGAGAAAATAATAAAAACAATTCTAATTCTTCCTGTTTACCTGCCAGTGATGAAATACTGATAAACAGAAGGCTTGACCTTGAGTGTGAGTCCTCAGATCGGTTTCAAATCCAAATGAATCAATTGCAGGAATGAAAGCTTTAATAGTGTATAGTGGTGATCCAGGAACTGGTGCATCTTGGGTAACATGGCCTCTATAAATAAAAAAATAATTTTAAAATTATTTGTGCCTCATGTATTTGAGAAATATATATAGTTTATTACTTTCAGATAAGTATATGCAGAGGAAAACAAACACATGTAATAACTCTGTTTAACTATATATGCAATGGATGTAGTAGATATTAAAACTAAAGTTACTAAATTGTGATATGGCATTCACAAATTAACTTTACCTGCGACGAGCTAGAACAGTGTAAACTGCAGAGACACAATCTGCTGGTGCTTGAACCTCAACAAAATAATATGGCTCCATTAAACGAGGTGTGGCCATAAGGAAAGCAGAATATGCAACTCTACGGGCTGTAGGAATAATCTGTCCTCCTCCTCTGTGAATTGGTTCTCCAGCAATTACAGCATCCAGAATTTTAAATTTAACATTACGTATAGCTGAAAAGATAAATATTTTTAAAAATTAAAAGAAATGCTCACATTTTTTTTATATATATAGAAGTAATATATGAAAAATTTTAATATTTTGTGTTAAGTAACAAATAATTACTTACGTTCTTCACATAAGGGACCTTCTCTAGTAGCCCACTGGAATCCTTGAACTATGCTATCTTTCACCATGCTTAATAAGTTTTTATCTACCTAAATAGCAGCAAAAGATAGATAAATTAATTGTTAATATATAATATACTTATCATTATAAATTATTAAAAAATAAATTTTGTATATAAGATATCACAAAGTCTTTTATGAAGTTTCAAGATGTGAAATTGCTGTAGATATACATATATCATCAAATAATTTTATTCATATATTCACCAGAGGGTGTTTTCCAATTAAGGAACATTAATGATTGGTATATACAGTTATCTGATTTCCCTCTGTACTTTTTATGAAAAGCAATCAAGTATAATAACAATCTTAATGGCAATTTTTTTTTTAAACCTAAGCTAACACAATATCTAATGTGGAGATTACTTCACTTTTAAGAAATTTATATAATTTGTACAAAATAAATTACTGAAAAATGCTAATATAAATTTCATGTTATGTAAGAAATGCAGCTACAAATAAAGAGGCACCAATTTTGGATTCATCATGTGATATTTAGTTTCTTTTCAAATTTAAGATAGTTCCCTTTAATTCCAATCTGCATGTCATAGCTATATTTACTTGCATGAAAAAAATTCTTGTTTAAGATACTTTAATTCAGATATGAGGAAAAAAGAAATTGATGTTCTTCTATGAGGAGGACAGATTCCTTGTATGACATTTCTAACAATATTTTTTAAATTTTCAATGCACTGATTAAATGAACGTTGAAATATTTGTTAAAAAATAGATGGAGCTTTATTCCATAACCTATCTGTAGGAAAATAAACATTAATTCTGTGAGATGTTAAGGTTGTGATTCAGAATTCAAATGTAAAAGTTTCTGGACTTTTTCATTTATGTTCCTGTTGTAAAGCTTATATTTGACTGGATCAAAACTAGATTTCTGTTTTGATTTCTTTTTTGATTCTAATAATTTTTCATGTAGATTTGCTTTTTCATCAACTGCCTAAATAGGATAAAATGAATAAAATGTTTATTTTTTTTTAGCTTTACATTTTCATTCAGTTAAATTATAAAAATCATCTTATCTTCATTTTTGCACTTCTTGAATTGATAACTTTTTCACCCAACAATTTGATGAATTTTAAAAGGTAAAATAAAGAAACACTTGTAGACTCGTTTCAAAGATAAGGATTAAAAAATAATATGATCAAAAGAACTGAAGCATGGATAACTTCCAGAATTTTCTGAAGCTAATCATTTTTATATAATGTTATTAAATTTCAGCCCATGTACATTAAAGAAGCATAAAAATTTTATTACTATTTTTTTTAACGCAGCAATAATTATATTTAGATATTTTTTTTTTTTTAAATGACAAACATTTTTTCTAAAACAAAATCATATTCTCACACGATGATTAAAAAAAAGTCATTAATTTCCTTTCTTTGTGTTTTATAATTTCAGGATAATGGAACTTTCATTTTGAGTTACAAACTTGCATTATATGATGATTTTTAAAATTTGAAACACCTTCCATAAAACAGTCTACTAAAAATCAATCAAATTTAGGCCTAGAATATCTCAATTATGGAGAAAAATTGCTAAAAAGCATTACTTACTTCAGATGGCAATGTGTCATCAACCAGAATATTGGGGCCTGTAGTATCAGGTCCAAAGGCCCAAATAGAACGGGCAGCAAGTAAATCCCAATCATATTTTGTCTGGAAAAATTCTCCCAATCTTTTGCGGTTCCAGTTAATTTGCACTACTTCATTTTCAATATCTTCAGCTAACCCTTTTTCAAGAGGTTCAGCAATCATAGTTAACTTATTTCTGAAAAGAAATTAATTTAAAATAAAATAACTGATGAAATTTATTTACACAAAAATAATGAATAGTCATTAGAACCAAGATTTAAATCAGAATTTGAGATTAGAAAACTAAGAAATTGTTATTTTATGTCTTTTGAGTGTCAGTTATTATACATAGTACAGAAGATTAAGGTAAAAAAGAAAGTAAAATATACTTCTTATTTGGTGTTTCAGCAAAACATTTTAAAGAGGATGTTTCCACTACAGTTTCACAAAAGCAAACCACTGGATCAGCAACTTTGATATCTAAAGTGTAATGTAAATAATTAATGAAAATATTAATTTGTTTTTGATAAAAAAAAACTTATTTAATAATTTTTCGACTAATGCTTACCAATTTCAGAATACATTTTCCTCAGATCATGCATCACACAATCTAAATAAAGTTCTCCAGTACCCAAAATAATATGTTCACCTGATTCTTCAATCTAAAAACAGAAAAGAATGAAAAATGAAATTTAAAAACACAAGCACTTAATGAGATTTCTATGTACTATTTTTATTCTTATAGAAAATAGATTTACTCATATACCATGCTTTAATTATGATCATGAATGTATGATACACAGGGTACTACAAACTAAAAGTTTTTATTATGTCCAAATATGGTTGAAATGCTTTAAATTTGTGCCAAATTATGAGCATAAATGCAAAATGAGCACATGCTAATAAGTGGCATTTGTCTTTGTAATTAAAAATTTTTAATACTTCATTTATCAGATCCTTCATGATTGATTAATTAATTAAGCTTTTTTTAAAAAAAAAACTACATCTGGGCTACTTGGACTGGGTAGAATATCTTCACTTTGACCCCATGATCAGATGAAAATAGGATCTGACACTTCCACTTCAAATATCTATATCACACTAGTAGTGAGATATTTAAATCTTAATTTTTTTTTATGGATATATAGATATGAAATGCATATAAGTAAAATAAGATGGATATATGGTATATCTTTAGTGGTTTCAAAATATGAATCTTAGGGGAAGGGGATATGGACCCTGACATTAGATGCTTGCTGCCTTTTTTTTAAAGTTATGATAATCATATTAAGAATCAGGGAAACAACATGAAAAATGTTTGCTTTTTATATGTTAGTAAAAGTAATAATATTTCTAATAAAAATGCACAGTTTAAATTATTGCAAAAATAGAAATTGCAATGCAATTTATGAGTAAATGCACATTTGTATTTTTGAATATAACCGTGTGAGTGTATATCATAGTTGTATTACCTTAGTGCTCAAAAGAGGATATGACTTGTTTACTTTCCGTAACCCCCCTAACATCTTTGGTAATTCTGAAGGATTCACAGGTTCAACAGCAATTTTTATCACAGAGTTAGTATTAAATTTCAAAGGTCTGAAAATATACAGTTCTGATTTTTCAGTCACATCAACAATTGTAGCAGTTTTCACTATAGGTTGATCAATTCCTTCAATAAGTACCCAGTTTCCAGCTGGAACTCTGTTAACTTCAATTTTATACCTGAAAAATAGTTGGATTAAATAAAGTAATAGTAATGACAAAGTCAAACAAATAAATGATAAAAGAAAAAAAACACACACACATTTTTAACATATGAACACACATATCACATAAGATCTTAAGCAGAATATTTTTAACATTTGTTTTAGCATTACATTCGTCATTACTGAATAAAATATTAGAAATTCATAATTGCTAATCTGAAAAATAATAAATTGTAGGAATTCTTTTATACAGTAAAAACGCTTTATTTCTTGGATTCATATACGATTGAAGTTTAGCAAATCTGATTCATACCATTTTGTAATTTATAACCCTTATTTTGGTAGCTTCCTTACAAAATAACTATAAAAGTACATCACTGGTCTAACTATATTTGTATCAGATGTTTTTAGAACAATAGCAATCCTTAAAAAATGTTATCCCTAAACATTAATAAATTCTCGAAATATGAACCCAATTTTTTTTTAAATAAATATATTTATGCATAGATAACATTTTCACACAAAACAATTTCCAGAGATATATTTTAATATGAATCAAATTTAAACAAAAAATTCAAAAAATTGCATGAAACTTTTAACAAATATCTTTTTTACAAAGTGAACAAATAATTTAATTCTTACCTAGCTTCAGATATCCATAATCTCCCAACAGTCATAATTCTTGAGTCTTCTTCGTCTGTTGATGTATAGCTTTCACCCAAAATCCTTACATCCTGATTAGCCTGTAATGTTCCACTCATTACTCTGCCAAATACATGAAAGCTGGTAGCATCTTGAGTTGAATATTGCTTGGTTGTGTGAACCATCAAAGGACCCTGAAAGTATTAAAGGCCTTTAAGCAAATGGATTTTGAATATAAATATAATAGATATCTAGTAAATTACTAAACATACAATGATTGGTAAACAGCTTTCAGACTGTAGAATTTTAAAGGAAATAGAATGACGCAGTTTTTCAAAGAAAGCCTTTACTCTATTTATCGTTAACTTGGGAGTTGAATACAGTATGGTAATCAGTGTAGGTTGAATTTATAAAACTGAATAACTCAGTCAGAAAATATAGCATGCTGACACTGATTGATAAAAGAAGTTTTTCATTCAGAAATCAGTTAGAAAATGCAGCATGCTGATTAATAATAAAGTTTTTCATTTATTGCTTCAGAAATGCAAAGCACAATTTGTCTCCATATCTATCATCATTATATAATTTGCAGAGAAATGGTGGAGAGAGAGAAGACACTTTGAATTTTAACTTTGCTTTTATTCCATCTTGGGAGGCATAATTTATGCACAAGCAGAAGCAACGAACATATAAATACAGAATGACACAAGAGCGAAAAGAGGAAATGCTAATGAAATATTTATCCCATGATTATATACTATAAGATTCTGATAGGAATTTCTTTACATGCGTCAATTTAGGCAAGGGAATTAGGAATATTTTAAATAAAAAAAAGGTGGAACTGGATCAGGAAATAAGGGAATGTTTTAGAATGAAGTTAAAATGGGCTAAATTAAGATAAAACTTTGGAAATTTAATTAAGATTTTAAAATATCATTACATATATATATAATGAAAATTCCGAGTTAAATTTTTAATACAAAAAGTAAGATTTTTCTCATGTTATTTATTACCTATTTCATACAAAACATATTTTTGGCAAAATTTTACCACCAAAGCATTCCCTTCCATTCATTCTGAACAAATACATAGATGTATTCTTAAACTAAATAAAACTGATTATAAAACGTAATAATGTCATATAATTAATTCAAAAATTTCAGAATAAAGAAGTTTTTCTTGTACCAAACAAGTTATAGTATTACAATATACAACAATATTTACATGCAAAATTGCATGAGCAATCAAATTATCAGCAATATTTATGCTACTCCATTTAAACAACACGAAAATAGGGATGCATATTAACTACTACGTCAATAATGTAGATGCAAAGAAACTCTTTTAAGAATTTACTTTCATGTCTTCTTTTAAAAGTGCAAAATTTTTAATATGAAATACAAAAATATAACAAAATACTATAGAAATCTCTTCATATATATGAAATGCAACATACTTCTGGGTCACATTCAGCCATGATATCGGCTAAATCACTTCCTGATGGGCCAGTGTAAATGTGTTCAATTTTCAGTTTAGCATTTTTAGACGGTGCAGGAATATGATGAACACACATATCAACAAAGCCTATAAGTGGAAAGAATTAAACATTATCATAATTTACTTAAAACTTGAGATGAATACTAAACTCTTTTAAGCCAGATACGATTTTTTGTTTGTTTGTTTATATATAAATTATTTTACTGCTATTTTTGTATATTAAAAGTTGCATTGCCACGATAAAGCAATAAGAAAGCAAGAATCAAACATGACATGGTTGTGGTGAATCGCATATAAGCCAGTAACAACTCTTCTACCCGAACGATCGTTTTGGTATAATTGTTAAGTTACTGGACTGCTAACTTAAAGGTCCCAGGTTCTAATCCTCACGCGTCCCAAACCTGCACATTGGTGACCTCGGACGCTGAACCTTCAACCTTCATACAGCTGTTGTGGCGCCATCTACCCGCAACCAAAGTCGCCAGACTCACTTGGCGCAGCAAAGTCGTCAGACTCACATGACGCAGCAACCCTAAGTCGCCAGACACATTTGGCGCATCAGCACCCACAAACTCTCGCCATAACGCTTGGCGCTACTCAAATAAGGGTACGGCCCATTAAGACAACAGCTACTACATAAATACATCACCACTCAACGCCATATCGTTCGTCTCACCTCCGACTTCACTGGAGGGAGAGTACTGTGGTGAATCGCATATAAACCAGTAACAACTCTTCTACCCGAACAATCGTTTTGGTATAATTGTTAAGTTACTGGACTGCGATCCACAAGGTCCCAGGTTCTATCCTAGCGCGTCCCATACCACTTCATGGTCTTGGAAGGGAAAAAAAAGCTAATTTCTTAAAATAATAAATTGCACCAAAAATAAGTTATGAGAAATTTAAAAAAATATGAATAATTAAAAATTAAGTTTAATTAATTCATACAAAAAATGCATGAGATATTAGAATATTATAAAATTATTACTTAAAAGAAAATTAACAAATCCCAAAAATGATAAAATTTGATTCATAAACAGCTGAAATCTACTTTTCAGGAAAGATGCGCAAGGTATTAATCATAAAAAAAAAAAAAATGTATTTACCATTGAAATCCCCAACAAATTTTGAGCAAATCAATCGCAACAAGGGACGAACATTTAGCTTCATTTCTGACTTGGTGAGTTTTATGCATAATTCATCCAACAGCGAAGGCAAAGCAGTATCAACATCACCAACAACCTGAATGCAAATCAAAGCATTAGAAAAATATTGCATAAATGTAGAATTAACTGTTATAAGAAATTACAACAATAAAATTCATGCAGAATAAAAATTGTGTTGAAATTAAAGCAAGGATTCATTTATTTAAGAAACTAATTTTAATTTTTCCTAAACTATAGAGTTCTGTAAATGAACTACCTACCTGTGCAAATAATTTATATAAAGGTTCCAAAATAAATTCAACAAAACTCCTCTGTACTGAACTGTGTGGAGCTTTCTTGGTGAACTTACGTCTACAAAACAGAAAAATTTAAACATTTAGGAATAAATGAACCAATTCCAATTTCAATTATTTCAACACAAAACAGAAAATGCTTTCATTTTTATTAAATTATTTTAAAACATCTAGAGAAGGATGAACATTTTAAAAATGAAATATTTAGTTACCTATTTTAAACAATTTGGTTTGAGATTAAATAGTTAATAATATTAAAAGAAATTTATAAGCTTTTAAAGAAATCCAGGTACTTAAAAAGCAAAAAAATTTAAATAGCATGTTAAAAATGTCACATATTTTACTTTAATACAATTTTGTACAGAAATTTCATACTTACGTTTTACTGTTAAAATATATATCACCCCACAAACGCTTTGCAAAATCATCAACATGAAACCCTCCATAAGCCTGAGCATACATGTTAGCAAAAGATCGTAATGTAAAGCATAAACTAAACTGTGAACTTGCAAAGCAAACATTCCCCAATAGTGGAGACACAGAAATAGGATCTTTTTCGTCAGAATAAGTGCTGCAAAAAAAGAAAAAATATTTTTACAGAACTTAAGCTAATTACATAATAAAGGAGTATTCTTTAACCCAATTAAACCAACAAATTAGGTTTTCATCTATTATTTATATCATACTCCTAAATACTATATTGATATATTGTATATATATTAATGCTCACCATATCTCATAATTCTTGAGAACAATTACAAATTTTTATTTTAAATGATAAAGAATGTTTTTTTACCATTTGAGATTGTGAAATGGTATAAGATCCACAAGAAAAACAGAATTTAATTCTCAGTTATTATTTATATGCAGAAAAAAAAAATCAACAAATGGCTTTTACTTATATTTACAACTATTGTAAGGAGAAAAAAAAATGTTTTTAAGGTTTTATTTACATGAAATCCTGCACTAATTGCTACACATTATATCTGAATAATTAAAAATTGATAATAATTAAAACATGCATCAACTTACCTTAACAAGCCATTTATTTCTTCAATTATATGACGAAGTTTATAGTAAGCATCCTGAGGAGGCAACTTTAATTCCAACATTAACCTATCAATTTTGTTAATACAAATGCAAATAGCAAGTTTTTCTTGAACAGCATGCTTCAGCAATCTCTCAGTATTTAACATCACCTAAAATAATAATAATAATAAAAGGTTACAAATATGAATAAATGATGATTTGAATCATCTTTAGAACAATTTCAAGTTTTTAAATAACTTACTCCTTCAGCAGCATCGACAAAAAGAACAACACCATCACAGAGCCTTATTGCTGCAGTAACTTCATCAGAAAAATTTACATGACCTATTTAATACAAATACAAAGTTTAGAATGCTTTGAATTAATGGAGTGCCTAAAACTATTATATATATATAAAAAATAGCATACAGATTTATATGTGACATAGAATAATTAATATGTATTCTATGAAATAAATCTGTAATTGACAAATTTAAAACTTATGGCATACATAACTGAAGAATAATATTTTTATTTGAATTTAATAAAAGCCAAAAAAGTAAGCAAACCTTTTAAAATGACTAATTGAAGTTAAACTTTATTTTTAAAAAAAGTAAAAATAATTTATGTTAAATATAAAATTTATATACTTTGATACTAACATTTATATCGCTCATCTCTGTATAAAACTTATCTTTGGGAGAATCAGATATTAATTTCATTTCCTGTACTTCAATAAAATATATAAATAATTATATAATTGTTACAAAATTAATAATATAAGATAAAGTCTTTCCCTTACCAGGGGTATCAAAAATATTCATAAGGAAGGATTTTCCTTTCAAGTCTGGTAACACAAAAGTCACAGGAGTAGCTTTAATGCTTACACCTCTCTAAAAAAATAACATCAAGTTACATCTAGACATAATTTTCAACAAATTAAAAAAAAAAAACAAGAATTAAAAAAAAAAAAAACCTTCTTACTTCTTGTTCAGTATATAAAGTATCAGTATATCTTAGCTGAAAAACATATAAAGAGATGAAATTAATGAAAGAAATAAATTTCATAAAAAAAAAACCTTTAAAAAATAGCTATTCAAAACAAAACTTACGTTTGTTCCCTCTCGAGCTTTTAAATCAGGATGAGTTTGTTCAACTAAACAATCAACAAATGATGTCTACGAAAGAGGAACAAAATGTCAATAAATAAATGAATACAAATTTATTTCAATAAAATATAACTTTGTTTCTTAAATCAGTAAGTAATTTACATTATGAAAAATCAGCAATGCTTAACATTAAAACATGTCTAGTCTGAAGCCGCTTATATTAATAATTTTTGTATACAATTCCAATGAAAATTATATCATAGAAAATTAGACGTGACTGCTTACTTTTCCATGATGAAGATGTCCAATCAAAGCAACATTACGAATGAGATCAGTGTTATCCATTAAATCTGCTAAGAATCTAGAACAATGAAGACATTGTTAATTTAAGGTATGTTTTGAACACTTCAACAACATATTAAAAAGAAATTATAATCATACTATCATTAAAAAATTATTAGAACTCACTCTAAATCATATTTAGTATGTGGCAATTCTTGTTCCACATATGAAAATTTTTTCTTTTTCACAGGTGCAATGATGGGTTCTATAACAAAGGAAAAATACTTTAGTTTACAAGATACAGCAAAGGAAATACAATAAGGTAAAGAGCCAAAGCATGTAGAGAAATTAAATAATTTGATTGTTGCAGATAACATGGACAATAAGAACAAAGCAAAATGGATCTGTTTCAAACAGCTTCATAGTATGATATACAATATTGATTTTCAAAATGAGTTGCCTTTATATATATCATTAATAGTTTTTTGGTATAGTCCTTTTCTTTCAGGTAGTTTAGCTGACACTTTTGGGGGGTTGGAAATCTCATCACAAGTTTTAACAACAGAGAATTTCTTAACCTTTTCAAGAAATTCTCCAGTTAAAGAACCAACTTAAAAATAACTTTATTGATTTAAAAAATTAATAAAACTGGTTTAAGCTTAATACTTTTATACACTAAAAAAAGATTAAAATGATTATTTTACTAAAGCACAATGAGATTAAAATGAATATACAAAAATATCTATAAAAGTAAAAAAAAAAAAAAATTGGTATTAAAAAAAACATTAAAAATTTAAAGTATAATACCAGTTAAAGCTTGAGTGTCTTCTTCTTGAACTATAGTTTCAACATCTGGCCCATAAACTTCTTCTGCAGAAGGATAGTACTTTTTATCTTCATGGAGAACTATCTGTGATTGAGGAACTTCATCCTCATCACGTCCTTCATCCATAGCATCTTCCTAATCAGATAAAAAAAAAAAAAAAAAGCTACTTAGTATGAAGCATCATACTTTGAATGCTAAGTATAAGATGCATTCTATAACTAAACATTCAAATGGATTCAACTAATTGAGTACAAAAAAAGTAGGTAAGCAATTAACAAAAACTTTCGTAAGAGAATGCAGTACAGTGAGCATATCTTAGAAAGACCTAATATCTGCTGGATAGATTAATAGCTAAGGATAAGACGTTCAACAATTGCCAAAAATAGTGAACTAGTCAAGTGAACAGACAAACAAATGAAATTAAAAGCAAGATATAGGAGCTTTAATATATTTATGAGCAATGACTAAAAATATATTCTTACAACTTTAAATATAACAATTTTATGTGCCTTGTAACTAATATCTGTTCTTTCAATTTTTTAAAGATCTTTTCTTCTTCCTATTTTTATATTAAAAATACTGATATTAAAGAGATTTAAAAAGAAAGGAATGCCAAAAATTGTACTTGCTAAAGAATGATTACAATAATATAAGTATTTGTTGTAAGAATTTACATAATCATTTTTTACTGTATCTCTACAACAAGTGAATCAAATTTCAATAAAAGTTTAAGACAAAACAATAAGAGGTTTATAAACAGTATATGTACTGCATATCTCCGAATACTTGATAATAATAATAATAATAAACATAATTACAATAAATGACTAAATCTTTGAAAAATATGCACATTAACTATTTATATCTTTAAAATAAGAAAGCAATTATTTCAACAACTTAGGTATAAATACTGCATTAACATACTTGGGTCATTTTCAAAATTCGGTGCCATTTGGAAATTGAAAAGACAAAAATAAAAAAAATTTTAATTAGTAAATTTTTCTTAATATTATTAAACAGACATTATTTCTGTATATTACTTGAATATTTTTGATACATTTTTTCTTTTATATATTTTTAATTGATGTTTTTTTGGTCAGATATGATGAAAATTGTCATGTCTGTTACCGGACATTTTTCTTGTAATTTTTGTATTTAAGTTCAGTGTACAATAAAGTAAAGCTATATTTAATATAAGTATAGAGTCATTTTACCCATATAATAAAGACTTTTGAATAAAAAAATATTTCTTATGGTATTTTTATACTTTTGTTTGTCATGTCTGTTACTAATATAGAATTCTTACAAGGATTTTTTTAATATAAAATACTATAAAAAACAATTAATGCAAAATGTCTGTCATTCTTATATATACTAGGCAGAGTCTATCAATATGTAACTCTAATTGTAGCAATATTATGTCAATTTAAACTTTTTAAGGAAAATTTTGAAATGGTAACAGACATGACACTGAGTAACAGACATGACATAAATTCAGGAGCCAAATTTTGATGTATAGCTTGAAAGGTAGAATTAAGCTAAAATGTGTTTCTCTTTTAGTACATAACTTTTTACTATAAAATTTTAAAAAAAAATATGTATATATTATTTGAAATTCACAGATACAGAATTGGAACGTGTACACATTTTATTTTTTAGTATTTTCTTCAATTACAATGCTATTTATTCAACATCATATTTGGAGAGATCCGCATCAAACATCAAATATTGTAATTGGCGAAAAGAGCATCCAGTTAGATTTGGATTTGGAAGTTTCATTACAATATCCTCTGCTTCAATATTATATTCTTTATCATCCTCTCAAAAAAACTTTGCATGATTCCTGACTTTTTTTAAATACTTAACTGTAAAATTGTTGTCCTGGATGTCGATTATTTCTGAAACGAAATATTTTATCGATCGTTTACCCTCCAATTTTACAAGTACGAAGCTTCCTTCTTGAATATCTTGTTGAAAATTGTTGGATAAAGGAGAAGAAAAAGATTTACAATTATTTTCTGTGTTATTTATTGCCATGGCTGTGCTTTCTTGTTCATTTTCTTTTAATGCAAATACATTAACTATAAAACAGTCACAGACATTTTTCTGTCTGCAGAAACAGCTTAAATCCCTAAAAAACATTCAGTCGTTCCCAAAAGAAAAAAATTGATGTACGCTCATCGTTCCTTTTAAAACCGGAATATCAGATGGAATTATTTTTTTAAACATTTTTACATCTGTTTCACAGATATAATGAAGCTGAATGTTTGTTTTATTTATTAAAACATTAAACAGAGTTTTTGCATCGGGTATATCTGTCCCATGTGCAACTATTTTGTCAGCAGCTCTCTTAATGGCTCCCCCTATTCCATCAGCAGCACCCTTGCCGTGACCAGCCTCAAAAAAAGACCATGATCCATACTTATAACCATTATTTGCTATATGCTCATTCAAAAGGAAGAAATTTTTCTTCTGCCGATATTGCGTGGTAGGGCCATCAGAAAAAAAGTGGATAATTTCAACTTCGGGGGAAATTCTCTTAAGCTCGTTGAATATTGGCTGAAGGTGAGCCGAAATTGCTGCAGGACCATGGTCGTAACATTCAGAAATTGTGCAGAACGAAATTGGTTCATGCTGGTTTCTTAGATATAAAACGCTAGTATGCAGAGTTGCCTGCTTTCTCGATCCTCCGAAATGAAATGCCTGCACTTCTGTAGCATGTTTG
This sequence comes from Argiope bruennichi, assembly GCF_947563725.1. NCBI lineage: Eukaryota > Metazoa > Arthropoda > Arachnida > Araneae > Araneidae > Argiope > Argiope bruennichi. The sequence goes on from NC_079155.1 coordinate 48,243,652, forward strand.
CACACATAATTTTCAGAAATAAAGTTTAATAAAGCAAATGATTTGATAACATTGCAAACATCAATCAATTCAGTAAATACAATGTGATAATAAAAAACAAAGAAGATAAGAGAAAAAATGAAAATTGTAACAAATATGCACTTTTAAAAAGTAAGAACTTACATTTATTTCCTCCCCCACCCTTAAAAAATTCTTCCTAAAATATCAACTAAATTTTAAACAAAACAAACCCAAAAATTGAACCATATTTCAAATCTTGAAACATGTCAAGTCTGTTACCAAGTTTGTCATGTCTGTTACTATATAGAGTAACAGACATGACCAGTAACAGACATGACATTTCAAAGTACAAAAATTAAGAAAACTAAATAATTCCATAAAAACATGAAAATAAATTTTAATTAAAATTAAAAACCTAAAAATCTAAATTAATCAGTAGAATAAATTAATAAATAAATATATTTTATACAAAATATTAAGGTAACAGACATGACATGCAATAAAAATACTTAACACAAAAAGGCTTCAGCTTCTTCAATCAAACATCAAACATACAAGATGGCTGCTTGCATTTCTTTCTTAGAACATGTTTCACTGGTATACAAGTGTTGTCATTTCAAAATTTCAATCTTGTTGCTTAAAATTTTGAAAATATTGTATGGTAACAGACATGACTTAATGTCTGGACAGCTGTATTTAATTGGTAAAAATCATCTATTCTTCTTAAAAGGTTATTAAAACCTTCTTTATAACATAATTAAAAGTATATTTCACAATAAAAAAATATGTCAGAATAAAAATTTTAATTTTTGAAAAGTAATGCAGCAAAAAACATTTTGAGTTTTATGATTTGGACAGCTGAATTTTTGTTTCCTCTCAACTTCTTTATTAGAAAAAAAAAATAAAAAATCAGATGAATTATTTTAATTTTATTGTTTCTCCACTGGAAATTGCCTGCTAAAAAGCATGGTAAAAAGAAAAATCATTTAAACTTTATAACATCTTGTAAAAAAAAATATGTTTCACATGGACAACAAATGGCACCGAATTTTGAAAATGACCCACTTAATAAATGTATTAAACATACTTCATTGTATTCTATTGCTTCAGTTTCTTGTCTTTCATAATTTTCCTCCTCATCTTCTGAATCTGAATCAAGTTGAGGGCCTATATAGTTGCCAAATTCATCATAAAGATCAGCATCCATAATTGCTTTATAGCTAGAAAATGAATTTTGATCACTAATTAAAATAGAACATGTTACGAAAACTGAAGTGCAATATATATACAAAATTAAGTAGTAAACAAAGGTATCTAATAGACTTAGTGAAAAGCAAAAACATTATTTTTTTTTTCTCTCTTTTTAAATTACAAATGTTAGACTTCTAGGATCCTATGGACATTTTTATTTGCTATTAAATTTATTAAGTTGCTTATTTATGAATTTTCCCGAATCCAAGTTATAAAGTATTTACTACTTTTTTCATAAAGAATATTAATATATAAAAATATATGTTAAGTATAAAACACATATGAAGTATAAATAAGGTGTTTGTAGAAATTTTGAACATGCTAAAAATGCCCATCTTGCTTCAAATAACTGACGGAGAAAAAAACATTAGCATCTCAGGTAATTGTCACTTATCAATTATCGTCTCTCCTCGACACTAAGAATATACATCTATAATACCAACCCACCATCTTAACACTACTACTATTACGAGGGATCAACCATCATTTTGGCTGGTCTGGTAATTCTAGAGTTAACAGAATATTTGATAATCTTGACCTATAAATTTATTACTAACATTACTGGGTTTCACTTAATTAGAAAGTTCTATATATAAGAATAAACGGTCTAATAATGTTTAAAAAATTATTTCATTTTATGAAAAATGCAAGAATGTATAAATATTATTTAATTTTAACATTTGAGTACTTATAATGGCCCCTGAGTTTACTTGGCAAATTCAGGAATATGCCAAGTCTGATTCTTGATTCACAGCTATGATTTCTTGATTTATAAGATAGCAAAAGTTTTGATGAGACTTTCACAATCTTGCTGGCATATTTAATTGTTATTTGCTTAATCATAGTTTTTACTTAAGATAGTTTTTCTTAATGTAGCACTTTTTACAAAAAAAAAAAAAAAAAAAAGAGAGAGAGAGAGAGAGAGGGGGAGAGAGAGAGAGAAATTAAAAATCAAAGTATAACTTCCAAATGTCTGCAAAACACTCATTCCCGTTATAAAACACAACAATCTAGATGTGGCATATAATATACATATTTTTAAATATAATTAATCAAAATAAATAGAAAATAATACAAAACGTTCAAGTATGCTTCGAAACGGATTCTTAGAAAACATTTCTAGTACACAAGTCTATGAAATAACATGAGAACATATATAAATAAAATTATAAATAACCATTCTTTAAGAAAAATGGTGGGACCATTACAAAAGTAATCAGAAGTTAAATAATATTAAGCACATATTTAAAGTTTGTAATATATATATATATATATATTATTTGGTTGAAGCAGAATGCAGGCTCGAAGACATTGAAGAGGCATGTTATATTTTTAAATAAATTTTAATATCCATTTCATGAAAGCATAATTATTTACAAGCAGAGACATGGACAAGGCATGTCCGCCACAGTGCGGCACAAACGCAGAAGTAAAAAAAAAGCAAAAGCGACGAAACAAATGATCACTAGTCTTATATAACATGGGATTTCCATTCATGCGTGAATTCAATACACGTGGTGACCTTTGGTACTTTGGCAAGGGCACCGAAGAGATCACTTCATTTGATACATAGATTGATGGCGCAGTACTTTTTAGACAGCTTCAGTTGAATTAATTAAACTGAAAGTGGAATTGGATCAAGAAATAAGAGAATGAAATTACTATGGACTAAATTAAGATAAATTTTTGGAAATTAATTTGGATTAAATTAAGAGTTTAAAATAACATTACACACATATATATATATATAAGCAATATATATATATATATATAGTGAGCAATATACACATATATATATATATATAGTGAGACTAAACACTAATTGAATTTATATAATGTAGAAATGAAATATTAAAGGTACTTTTTCTAGAAGACAAAGACCGACCATTTAATTTATATATATATATTGAACTGCTTATATAATGCTTCATTTCCAATTTCAGGAGAGCAATATTTATATGTGCAGCTCAGTTTTAAATATTTACATCATATTTTAATATAAAATTATGCTATTTGAGGATAAATTCATACTTTCAATACGTGGTCAAATATAACACATAATATTTAAGCAAGTAGTCAATTCTATAATCTAATAGAAACCAATATGAAGACACTTCATTTGCAACAACATATGTAGAGGACGAAATAAGTATCATGGATATTTAAACAGATATGATAAACCATTACATCTCATGTACAGCATACAAAGAAATGCAACGTATTTTTCAATCATGAATTTGATTAGAAAATAATAAAAATAATACAGTATGTCAGGAATTAGAGCTTTCAAGGAACTCAAAAGAAATTTAAAGGAAAGTAAGGATTATCTACATAGCACACTGTGTGGGGGGGGTATGTATTCTTTCAGTACAAAAGAAGAATAATTTCAGGAAATAACATAAAAACATATTTAAAACACATGGCACCCATGGGAAAATTAAGTAATTAATGGAAGTAAAACTGATTGTCACCATTAATATGAAGATAAAATGACCTCTATAAATATCATAATATAATTTAAATTATTTTTATTCAAGTACTTATGTTGGTTTGTTTGTTTTAAAATTTGTTTTTGCTATTTGGCTACTTTATTTCAAGTTTATTTCATACTTTAACTAAGACCAGAAAACTTGGATACTAATTAGTACATATGATTTCATACATAATATAAAAATAATGAGGTCCAAAAGTTTTGTTCGGGGGAGAAAAAAAATCCAAGTGTTTAAAAGGCACAAAAACATAACTACACAAATATGTTAATGGTTCCAAAATTTGCAATAAATATTTGTTAGAGACAATTTTTTCTCCAGTATATTTTGCAACAAAAACTGAAAGAAAAGAATAAGGAAAAATTCATAAATGTTTTTAGATATAATATCTTGTCACCTCTAGGAGATAATATCAATCAAAATTTATAGTTTCCATTAATGGAAAAGGTTCTACTGCAAAATCATGACAGGGAAACATCAATTTTTCAATTATATGAAAAGTAGAAATGATGTGTGATAGATACTTTCAAAATATGAAAAATAATTGCTATATTTGCATATATGTTCTAGAGATATCTGTTTCATAATTTTACACTACCATATATCTATTGCAAATTTTTTTCACTTGCTAAGGTATCAATTTTAGAACTTATTAATTAACAGTGAAGGCAATAATTTCGTTGATGAAAACAATGTTCATAGGGGTGCAATGCCAATTTGGTTTACGTGCTACATTTGGCGAGGTTTGACTCTTTCACCGTTAATTGATAAATACCTCAATCTTTTCATTTCCTGGGATGCTGGTAAACCCTAGTACACTTATATTATTTCAAGAGACTTAATTAAATTTTGGGAAATAAGTTTCTGTTGAATGAAGGAAATTATTTTAGATGATTTATTGTTTACAATTTTAAGTAATTTCATAATTAATAAACTATCCATAATTATAAAAATCTCCTGCAACAATACAAAACTGAGATTGCTACAAAATAGTCAAGACTTTTGCATGAAAAAATAAATTATAATTTGATATTTTATCAAAAATTAGCTTAATTATAGTTATATTGATCACTGCTAGAGTATATTTTTTCTTTATTCTTTGTTGCATACGTTAAGTTCTTAAAATCATTCTTTGCGCGTGCATAGGTCCATGTTTTTTTGTCAAATGCAACATACCGGCAAAGTTGTTATTAATATTTAAATACACAAAAAGAGTGCACAATATCTTAAAAGTATTAAAATAATAACATTATATTGATAGATAAAAACATTACGAATTAATACATTTAAATGGCAAATAAAAATTTCATAAAATCATAACTATATACATCAGAATTCTTGAAAGAATTTCCAACAAAAATTAAAATAAGAATGACAGCTATGTAAACAACATACAATGGAATGCAATATTATAGTATTACATCAAGTTAAAACATAAATAATTCACTTACTTTTCTCACAGGAATTTTATAGAAATAACAAAAAAATTTAAACATGCAGCTATGAAAACAACAGCACTGAATTTCTTTTCACTTCACTTCTATTTTTGATAGATAGCCCAATCACGCTCCAATAATAAAAATGTGGTTCTACCACGACGAAATATTCAAACTGAAAGGAAGAACTGAACTGAAATGAAAACAGTTTATTTATAAATAGAAAGTTGTTTTTTCGTCGTCTGCTACAGTTCATTTCGCACGGTTTTTAGTACAGAGTGTTTTTAGATAAATGTGTCATCGCCTTGCTATAACCGATGATAATACTATGATTTAAGAAGTTTTTTTTTGTATCTCACTGTCATTCGTTCTGCGATTGCGAATTTATTTTCTGTTTTCAAAGAATTTTCACTGTATCACTGTTATATGTGCAAACCCATAATAAATGGCCATTAAAATAATTAATTATTGTGATAAAGATGTATTAAATTTTTCTTTACCTTTGATTGTAGGAGAAATTCTAACAGCCATAGATAGTAAAATTATCGTCCAAAATGAAACGTCCAATTCCGAGTCCATCATTTGGCCTGTTATTAATGGAAGGTTTAAAATTCTTGTCAAATTAAAAATTGGTGAAAATAGAATAAAGTTTCAACACAAAAATTTTGTATGTTTTTTGCATTTAATTTATGAACCCTTAAAGTGCGAACGATTTATTCGCTTAGTATACATTAAGTGCAAAGACGGTGATGGCACATTCCAAGCTCCTCAAAATGAAGATAATTCTGTTAATAGTGCTTGCAGACGATTAGGCCTTGCTGGAAAAATGCTGCAAACTTTTACATCAGATAAATTAAAAGAGCATAACCTTAGTGGGAAAACTTTTCGTTTGGAAGAAGAAAATGATGAAGTGGTTTGTCATGTTTTTACTTCTTCGTTGTCTTTAGCAGAGGCATACAAATTAAACGAGGAACAATTATGGTCACATTTTGCTATAGAATTGATGAATTCCAAACTGAGAATTGGTAATAAATGTAAATTCTTAGCATTTCTTTCATTTACTCGTTATGATAATAATTCAAATACACCTCCTTTAAATCATAAGGAGGTTCTGGCTCTGACAAAAGGTCAGGTTGCTTTAGGTGGAGGAGGTTTAGCCTTGTTTGGATCAGGATGTTTACACACTTGGCCTGAAAGCCTTCAAGAAATTCCATGGAGATTTGGTGATAAAAGGAAGATTGATAGAATGAGTTTAATGGATGACAGTGCAAACAGGTAATTTCTTTATTGAAATCATATGAGATAATGATTTATATGAGAAGCTAAATGTATCTGATTTGAATATCACCTATATGATTTTAATGTTAAAATTTTCAGTTTATGTTATTAAAACAAATCTTTGAACTCTATCAATGAATTTTATTTTTTGTCCAATTACTGAATCAGAAATTAGAAAGTCTTGTGAAGTACTTGGATCCAAGAGATTATCATCACCTTATCATATCTATATATACTATGAACTAAATATTAAAGCTATATATATATTGGCTTAGGTGTATGGTTTATGTATTTTATTATTTCTAAGATTGCATATGAAAAATGTGATAATTAAATTAAGGAAACAAAAGTGTATTCAGATTGGTTATTTGAATTAAATGCAAGTTGAATTTTATTACATCCTAAATGATGTAATTAAGAGGAGATTATTTAATTAGATCTGAGAAGCTTTTTTTTTTTTTGCATGCATAATTTATATTTTCTTTCCTTATTCTTGTCAAATTTTTTGTAATCTCAGAGATATATTTGTATTGCTGAAATTATCTTGCTTTAAGTCTAAGTCATTTTTTTTTTCCATTGTAGAAAAGCCTTTAAATGTTGAGTGAAACCAGATTTCTTAGCATTGAGACTATTTCTTTTAATTGCTGCAAGAGATTAATTAACTACTTTTTAAAAAAATAAGGATTTTTTTCATAGCATAGAAAATTCTATTGCTGGTGGCTGAATAATCTAATACAGTTATTAAATAAGTAGAAATTTTATTTTTTCTTGTTAGAAAATTTCAATATGTTATTGGCAGAATAAATGTTCTGTCATAATACTAAAATTTTTGTATTATAAAATGTTTTAAACTAGCATTTATATGATTTGATTTTCTTCAGATTTATAGTCATTCCTGAAAGATAATTGGCTTTTATTCTATTGCAGTTTTTTTTTTATTCTTTAAATAAATATTAACTATAAAATGAAAATATGAAATGATAATTCATTGTTATTGACAATAAAAAATATTGAAACATAGTAATGTGAATTAACTTAACAATAAAATGTAGTTTAAGGAAAAAAAACAATTTAATTTTTATATTTTGATGATTCCAGAATTAAAAATTTGTATTTCATACTATGAGAAGGTATTTTAATGTGACAAGGTGAAAAAATTCACCAAATTAAAATTAGAAATAAATATTAAGTTAACACCAAAGAATCAAAAAAAAAAAGCTTAAATGAATCCGGCCTGAAGACTTTCTCAAGGGTCACCCTCAGGCAAGGATTCCAACCAGGGATTTTTTCTGTGAGGGGTCTGACTTTCGTCCAACAAACTGACCCCTCGTGACCCGAAAATCCCAGAAAATTGAGGTTTTGGACATAAAATTAGTATTACAAGATTAAAACAAGTAAAAACATTTGCAAAAAAACAATCCAAATAAGACCATAGCAAATCAAACCACAAAATACATGGCAATAGAACCAAAAATGTAATATAAACAAAAGGCAAAATACTTACAAATTGAAAGTATAATTCCGAAGAAAATTACTTTAGGTTAAAACTTGCTATTGTAAAGGCACTTCGTTAAACTAAACTAAATTTTAATTTTTCCACGTTTAAAGCTATATACGCCTACCATGTTTCGTCATAATGCATCGTCATCAAACTTGAAGCGCCATCTATTGAGTTAAAACTTAAAGCTAACAAACTGGAGGAAGTCAGAAATTAAACAGACCCTCTCTTATCAAAACTTCTATATTGCAAAAGTTTTTGGGAAATTCGTCAATAGTTAAGTTTTTAATGAGATTGTTTGTTGCTAAAATATAAGAACTTTTATTATTGCATTTTTTTTTTAATCCTGTTAAATTGTGAAAATATCAAATTTTTGAAAATTTTAGAGTTTAAGTTAAAATGGTAGTTATTAAGTTTCATTATTTTAAAGTTAAATTCATCCCTTTTATCATAAATACCTATCAAAGTTTTTCCATTATCAATTTCTACATTTAAATCTAAATAATTAGCTTTAAGTTGATTTCCGTTTGTTTGAGTTAAAACTAAATCTTTTGGGTAACAATTAATAATATCATGACGAAACGTGGTAGGCGTATATAGCTTTAAGTGCCTTTACAATAGCAAGTTTTAACCTAAAGTAATTTTCTTCGGAATTATACTTTCAATTTGTAAGTATTTTGCCTTTTGTTTATATTACATTTTTGGTTCTATTGCCATGTATTTTGTGGTTTGATTTGCTGTGGTCTTATTTGGATTGTTTTTTTGCAAATGTTTTTACTTGTTTTAATCTTGTGATACTAATTTTATCTCCAAAACCTCAATTTTCTGGGATTTTCGGGTCACGAGGGGTCAGTTTGTTGGACAAAAGTCAGACCCCTCACAGAAAAAATCCCTGGTTGGAATCCTTGCCTGAGGGTGACCCTTGAGAAAGTCTTCGGGCCGGATTCATTTAATCTTTCTTTTTGATTCTTTGGTGTTAACTTAATATTTATTTCTAATTTTAATTTGGTTAAGTTCATTTGTGTTTTAGTTGTAGCAGCATTAGCGCTCTCTAAATACAATATATACTTTATATTTTATTATATAGATTCAGAAAATTTATATAGGTGTTTTTGCACATTGTTTATTTATGGATTGATAGTGAAAAAATTAATTAACCTAAATTTTTGTATTCATTTGATTTTTATCTTTATAAATACTGTTTAGTTAAATTCTTAAAACTTTTTTTTTTTTTTTGCATTTTGATTAAATTTTTTTTTCCACTCTCTAATACAATGTATACTTTATATTTTATTATATAGATTCAGAAAATTTATATAGGTGTTTTTGCACATTGTTTATTTATGGATTGATAGTGAAAAAATTAATTAACCTAAATTTTTGTATTCATTTGATTTTTATCTTTATAAATACTGTTTAATTAAATTCATAAAACTTTTTTTTTTTTTTTTGCATTTTGATTAAATTTTCTTTTCAATGATGTAGAATATTAAGTAATAAAGTAAAGAATATTTCAATTACTCAAATGGAAAAAGGATTTAATGATCCATAAAATTTTAGAAACATTTTTTTTTAAGTGGTTGACTTTACATATACTTCTTTAACAGAGGAACTTTATTTTAGAGGTTGGTATTGGGCATGTTATTCTACTGGTCTTGGAGCAACTTTACACGAGTTAGGTCACACTTTTGATCTTGGACATACAAATGGTGGTATTATGGGAAGAGGATTTGATGACATTCACAAGTACTTCATCATTGACATGTTTTATCATGATCACCTTTTTCAAAAGGATCACAATCCACATTTCCAGGTTTTGAAATTTTATACCAGTTTTCTTAGTATAAAGTTTGAAAATGTTTAGTTAAAGTTTTTAAATAAAGAAGTTTTGTTGAAATGATGATTCATTTTTCCCCCTACTTATACTAATAATTTTTATGTGTTTTTGTGTTGATATCATTCTTGTGAAATATTTTTTTTAAAAAAAGAAAGTGCATACTACAATATAAATCTTTCATTACTATTTCTTTTTCTTCTTATATTTCAACATATTTTGAGTGTAAAAATTTTCTTTAATTCATTTTTAATTTTAAATGTTACCTATTCATTATATTTAATTAATATGTTGATTTATAAAAGAAAATTTAATCATGATAAAATGTCATTTTAATCATGATATATTGTGGTGACAGAAACACATCAACAACTTCTTTGAACTTCATTTATAGTTTCTGTTTTTCTAATGATTATATTTTTGAAATAATTTATTTATTTATCTATCTATCAGTAGCACTTTTTTTTCTATATGTTTGGAGTATTAGAGATGATTTTTGATTATATCCTACTTTGCTCTCCAAACATTAATTATTTCCCTTTGTTAAATCATCTGCTTTTGGAACTGATATTTTAAATTTTATTTTGCATATATTTATTCAAATGTATTTATAAAAAATAAGTCTGATCATTGTTTCTTCTATAATTAAGTTCTATAATATTGATTTTTTTATTTTAAATTTTTCTTATAATAGTGTTTTTAATTTTTTAAGTTTTAATGTCTTTTTAATCTATTTTTTTTTTCTTTATTTTTATTTTTAGCAATCTTCTATCCACAGTCATACTGTACCTTTATGTTTGACATCTCCAATTTCATGGAAACCAACTTCAAGTATGGATGTTTCAGATAATCAACCCCATAAAAACGATGAAGAGAGTGTGGATTTTCATTCTGAGCAAAACAACAATTGTATAAACGAGAACTCTAGTAAGAATATTTTATTTTGTTAATCAATTGTGTGAATATAAAAATTATTATATTGCTATATCATACAAATTTTATTATTATTATTTTCTACTACACATGAAAACTAATGTGTATCTGCTGGTATTCTATTGATAAAAATAGTAAAACACCAGCATATATATATTAGTAACAGTAGCTTGGTATAAAGTTACCAAGTTTGGCATTTATATATATATATATCACAACGCTGGATTAGTAGAGTCCAAAATTTCTCCCTTCAGAGATTTTACTATGAGATTTTGATAAGAATTTCTTTGACACGTGTAGTCTTGGGAAAGGGAAATTTTGTTATCTTTAAAAGAATGTTCAAAGCATTAAGGATTTTTAACCCTTCACTCAGAGCATTAGAAAATGCTGAAGTGAGCAGTTTTACATAATGCATGCAGAGTTAATTAAATAAAAAAAATGGGAATTGGATAAGGAAATAATGAGAATATTTTAGAATGTAAGAAATTAATTAGGATTTAAATAAGATTAAAAGATATCATTATTATATATATAATATATTGTTACGAAACTTCGCTTCACTATTAAGTTCGTAAATTCACACGGTTCACTTGTAGTGGGTGTATGGTGTGAAAACAATCAGCAGACCTCAATAACGAACGACGGCGATTTTTATTAACACGAAGGGCACGAATACAAAGACGACAAATATACAGCCGAGACGAACAGCACAGTACACAGTAGCCCACAAGTTGTAATAGTTAGCAATAACAACCACAGCATACAATGTTGCTAGACAGAATTCAGCAGGAGAGGAAATCTTCGCAGCTTCACTCTACTGTCTCTCCGAACGGCTGCAATTCTCCACTGTCTTTTCACTTTAGCTGTATTCAATGGCCAACACCCTACTCCACGACTGGCTACTCCTCACAGGACTCGATTCTGTTTCCACAATAGACACCAGGACTCGGTACACAGCTCAGTTCAGCAATTGCTTGAGCTCCACACAACGCTGGATTATTCTGCCGTTGCTTCATTATCCTCTCAACGACTCGTTTCAAGACTCCAACTACGATTTATTGCAGCCTATGAGTTGGGTTGACGAAGCGCTTAGCCCCGGTAGGGGCTCATCATGGAAAATGGTAGTCTGTAGAATGCCTGTTTGTCAATCCATTTCCGTGGTCATCTGTGATGCGCTCTGGAACTGATCTTAAGGCCTGATGCCAAGTACGACTGATTGCAGCTTGAGACTGCTGGCCTTTTATAGTTCCGGGGAGGATGGCCGAGAAGGTGCTGGACCAATTAGGCGTATCTCAGTTCCTATTGGCTGAATCACCAAAATTCTCAAAATTTCCAGTAATATATATTTTGTCCCCAAATTCATCGCCAAGTCGTAATAAGGTTGCCAAGTTTGTTGCTCCATATATATATATATATATGGAACATTGCAATGAAATTCATGCTAAGAAATGAAGATTATGCTTTTTCATATTCTTCTGCAAAGACTATGAATTTTAAATTTTTTTTATTATTATTATTTCATCAATTTTTGTATGTAGTATCTTTAAATAAAATTCTATGATACATTTTTTTTTTATGTATAAAATTGCTGGTTTTTTCCCCCTTTAGAAAAGTCACCTATATAGATTAACTTGAAAAAAAATATTGAATATAAATACATAAGTAAAAAAATAAAGCAAAAAGCCAATTTGAACCAAGGATCCTCAATGCATTGTTCTGACGACTATACTGCACTGCCCACACTTTGAAGTGGAAGTTGAATATACTTATTCTAATAGTTAGTTATAAAAAATGTTTTTTTTTATTTTAATGTAAAATTGCATTTTTTTTAGGGAAGATGCTTATATAGATAAACTTAAAAAGCAAAATCTTATCTAAATATAAAATTTGATCCAAACCATTAGAGTCATTTCTGAGATACATGAAATAAATACATTTACATATATACAAGAATTGATTTTTTAAAGTTATAAGATAAATATCAAATTATATTTGGTAAATTCGATGAAAGATTCGGGTTCTCTTGTTGGTGAAAAATTAGCTACCAAAAGCAGTTGATATATAATATGTGTACTTATAGAACATAATGTGTTTTATGTTGAATTAAAATGTGCTTAACTTAAATTCTATCTGAGTCCCTTCACATTGCCAGAGGTGCCAAAATACTAAGCAACTAATATAGCAAGTTTACAGCTCAATGATACAAAAAATAAGAAACAAATCAACAATTGCTATGTTAGAATAACTACTATGTTTGATTATTTTGGAACTATACTAATGACAAACTCAAGAGGCATATTAAAGTAGATTTGACCCTTTAAAGTGTATCTATTGGTAAATTTATTTAGAGCTACATAAAATGAATATAAAGTGACAGTATAATATTTACAATATGTGTTGAATGCATAGAAGTAGTTTATATTTGCAATACATGTTATAGCTGTAAAAGTCCAATTGTTTGAAAAGGACATGTTTATGTAGATAATGGTGATGAAAGTATTCGAGAGACCATATTTGTATACTATTTATTATCTTTTGAAAAGTATATAACAACATATATTATATACTAAAATTTCTGTCAGTACAAGATGCCCCAAAATATTGTGATATCTTTATGTTAATATACAGCATTCAGAGTATCAAAAATAATATTCAGATCAGAAATATTTTCTGTTAATAAAGATAGCTTTGTTCATTAAACATCAAATCAGTATTCTTTCATTATGCTCTGTTTATTATTTATTAATTTAATCTCTTTATTCCTATTTATTTATATATATGTAGAAACATTTTATTACAATAAAATTGTTTAATATCTTTTAAAAATAGTTAATGAGAGGCCATGGCGAATTCCAAACCCACCTGATAGATCTTCTGATGAGAAACTTGCAGTGCATGTTGGTGGGGCTTATTGGACTAGATCATCTGCACTTATACTACATTTCCATAAGTAAGTATTCTAAATACATTAACTTAAAATGTAGTGAAATTCAACTTTTTAAATTTATTTTTCTCTTTGATTGAATGAAATGGCATCTTCTATTTTAAGAATAAGTCATATGAGTTTTGGGGACACTTGAGATGTTTACGGGTTCTACTTCATTTTTGCATCATATTAAATTGTCCAAAAGATTTAAATTTAATTTTGTTATTTTTAAAAAATATGGTTAGTTGATGCACAAGTAATATTCAAGCACATAGAGAAGTTTTAAAAATGCTATAGAATATATATATATATATATTTGTCAATTTTTGTAATGTTATCAGATTAAGCCAATTTATTATTATTGTTACAATAACTATCTAGAAATACAATATAAATTTTATATTAATACACATGAAACTGAAATGTATTTCAGCTTAAAACTTGTCTTTAAATTTTGACTTCTTTTCCAAAATGTAAAATTTTTAAGTCAAAAATATTTTGCACAGTAATTATAATAAAATTATTCAAAATATTCTTCTTTTTTTATTAATCTTTAAAAATATTACATTATTCTTTATTTTAATTCCTTTCAAATTCTATTGAAAAAAAAGTAATAATCCTTTTCTGTTAAATACTAAGAAGTAATTATGAACCTTTATTATGAACCTAGCTTGTGGGAAGTATTTACTATTAAATAGATATGCTCTATTTCTCTAAATTTTACTCATAATTATTATTTCATATGATAATTTTTTTCTCTCATATCTTTTTGTAGGTGGTTTAATAATGATGCTGACTCTCAAAGTAAAGGGGCAATTACTATGAAAGGGTAATATATTTTGCTCTTAATATTCCTTATAAACTAATAATAATGAATGAACACTAAATTTAATAAATTCTGGATACATATTTACTATTAATTGTAGCTATTCAATTCCTTTAAATTTGGATTGGCTATTGTGAATTTTTTTTTTTTTTTTTTTTGCTTTCAGTTTTATATTTTATATATTATACATTTTTTTATGTATAAATCCTGTTACCTTAAAATCCTGTTTCTTATAAAATTAACAAATGCAATATATATATTAACTAAAGTTGTGAATTGATTTAATCAACTTTACTTCGACTTTTTTAAAACTAAAAAAATATATTAAAAACTTTATGCAAAAGAACTTGCATTTTTACCTACGTAATTTTTTATTACTATCTAGTGATAATTTAATATATTTTTCTTTAAAAATTTATTTATATTGTGTAATAATAAATATATATCTCTTTTTCTATATAGTACTACTCTGTCTTCGCCCAATGGGATTCGTGTTGTTGAATTCAGAGATTCTGAAGGAACTTCGATTGGTCATCTTGAATATTTAGCAGGTGTTGGAACTGAGTCAGTTGATTTAACTCAATCTGACTTACTTCAGAACTTATCAAATGATATCAAGGAGGTATCATTCATTGCTGAAGACAATGTTGGAAACATTTTGAAATCTAAATTAGACTTAGAAAAATTTTTAATAGTTCCTTAAAATATTATTCTTCTGTTTTGTGATACTTTATTATATTTATTCCTGTAAATTTTCAATATTTTTTCTTATTTTGTATCTTTAGTAATGTAATTATTTTGATTTTTTTTTTATAAATAGTTGGTATTTAGTTGAGAAAAGAAATTTAATATAATATTTTAGAGTTTGAAATAAGATATTTATAATTTTATAGTTGGTTTCTTGAACTGTATTTCTATAAATGTTTCTATCTGTGAAAGACTATTTGTATTAAATAATTCTTGACAATGTTTGTGAGATGATCTAACCCATGGCCACCAGCTTACCCCAAGTAGGTTGTCAAGAATAATAATTGCAAGCTGGTATTTGTAACATATTATTAATATTAGACTGCTTTATATTTTATATTTAAAGAAATATATTCATATAATGTATATCTTTATGTTGCTATCTATATCAAGTAGACAAGACTTCAAATGCAGGCATATTTCAAATTGGCTTGTGTAGCATAATTTTACAACATATTTGTCCATGCAGAATTTATATTTCAGAAACTCTCTGCCACATTTAATTTTGACAGCTTCTTAGTAGGGAGGGGGGAAAGGGGAAAAAAGAGAAACGGAAATTTTTAATGCTATAATTTTCAGGAGAGAAAAAAAAATCACTCAGATTTTAAGTTTTATTTGGCGATAATGCCAATGTAAACAACTTTGGCTGTTACAATTTAATTAATATTGGGCTGTTATTATTAAAAATTAATAAAAATTATTATTTTTGTTTAATTTGGCTGTTATAATTAAATTAACACTTAATTTATACAAAATATCATTTAAATAGAAAAAGAAGCAGCAACTAAGTTTTGTGATAATAAGTTTAAATTATATCTAGTCATATTGGTCTCTTCAATTTTGTATGACCATGTTTATGCATCTTACAGCAAGCATTGCACATAAATTATTATATATTTTTTGCAGGCCATGCTCAGGCAATTATATATATTTAAAGTGTATATTTTTAAGTGTTTAGTGTTTTAAGTTTAAGTGACACATTTTAACTCAATTGAAGTTTATTTAATAAATGGGTGAATGGGATGCAGTAATAAAAAAGTATGATTGTTAATTGTCAAATAAGAAATTCATATAAAAATACCAAAATAAAGGGGAAATAATTCTTTATTTCTGAAAATATTATAATATTTTAGAGATATTTGTAGTATTTATTGTATTAATTAATTAATTCCTGTATATTGATAGCTTATTCATTAATCGAAATTTCTTATGTACTATGTACTTCTTGAATATTTAAGACTTATAGTGAATTTTTATAATCAAAATGAATTATACTATTGAAATTGATTGGATTGTAAATAAAATATAATGATTTAAAAAGGAAGTTAATGTATTTGAAACATTTTCTAAAAACTTTCTAATGATCTGTGTTAGGAAAAAAGTTTCCTTTATTTTTTTCTTCATTCTTGAATAATCTTTTTGCTTTTTTGCTGTCATAGACATTATATTTTGAGTCTTATGCTGTTTTAGTCATCTTTTCTTTTCTGCTTTTATTATATATCTTCTGTAAATATTGCCTTTTGGAATCTTCAAATCGTTATGATATAATACCTTGTATGTTAGTAATGTTCTATGTTATAGTGTAGAAGTCTACAGAAAATAATTAGCATAAGATATTAGAATAAGCAGCTTAATAAATATAAGCAGCTTATAATGTATATTATACAGATATTAGACCTACATATCTATTAATTTATGTGAACTTAAATATGATATATCAGTGACAATGGCTCAATACTGTTAGCTAACTATCAACCTAAATTTCAAAGATGAATGGTTGTGAATCTTTATATGAGCTCTCAAAAATTGAATTGTTATTTTCTTACACAACCCATTTTAAATCTTATATTATTTTTTAGTATCTCTTTCAATATAAAAATATAAATAATGCAAGATAATCAAAATTTAATACATGCTTTCACTAGAATTTTTTCTTTAGAATATAGATCATTAGTATGTAACAGTGTATAAATCTACATAATTTTTATATCCTTAATAGTTGGTTGTGTAAGATTTTTCACATTTTTATCTGCTTACATGATTCATAATTTAAATGTTCTTTATTCAAATTAATTCACCTTTAATATGTGCAAAAAAAAAATAGAAATGAATTGCAAATTGAAATCATTTCTAAATATAAATAAATGAACAAATGAATTTTTTATGAACTCAAGCTTTTGTCTGTAGTGCCAATAGAAGGGGGGGGGGAGTAGTTTAGAATAATTATCGGATTATTTAAGAACAAATATGAATATTATATATAATGGTTAGAAACATTTCTAGCATTTTTTTTTAATTATAAAAGGTTACTGTAGCATTTATTTAATATTAAAAAAATGGATTTGTAAATATTTAAATCTGTTAAGTATATATTCTGCATTGTTTATATCTTATACAATTTTTTTTTCTCTGCTGCATTAGTTTTTATACTAATTTTTCTTCTTAAATAAATGATTTCATATTTACATAAAAAATTAGTTATTAATAATAAAATAGTATGAAGAAAAAAAAATTTGTAAAACATTTTTATTCATTATTCATGCTGTTGAATTGAAAGCTTTTATATAATTTTTTTTAAAAATATATTAGCAATGAAATTTAAATTATCAAAAGAAAAGCTTTATGATTAACAATAATAAATTTTTTTATATGGTTCTGCTTAGAAACAGATAAAATATGTGCAAATTATTTTGTTACGACCATTTTCAAAAATCATTTTTCAAAAGTTTGTTTCAAGATTAAAATTGAAATTCTTACATTTAAATAAATATTATTTATGTAAACTTCATGTTGGTATTTTTGTGCAAATAATTATTAGTTAAAACCTTTTATCTGCATTGTTTGAGCTTAGTTTATTTTCTTACCTATTTTGTTCTTTATATATCTGTCTTTCAGTGTTTACTGATATTTATTTGCTTTAATTGTCTTGTAAAGCTTATAATTCTTGTAAAGCATTTCTATATCTTTTATAAACTTTATTGTTTGTTCTCTACTAGTTTCAACAGAACAAAAATTACTGTGATATTTTATTATAGATTCATCTTTAGAATTTCTAGGCTTCCATTTTGTGTATGGTTTTATAAAATGCTTTTTCAGTTAAGTTTCATATTTATTGATTGTCTGATAAGTACTTTTGTAGTTTTATTGTAATATTAGTGCCTGTCTTTATTTCAGAGGGCATAACATGATTATTTTATGAATTTTTATTTATTCTACAGTATAATTTGTTTTCAAGATATAAATTTTTTAAAGCTTGATTTTTAAACATTTAATAATTTTTTTCAATAACATTTGTTAATGGAAAAGAAAATATTAGCTAAAAATGTCATCGCATTTGTTCTTCTTTCTAATCACAGCTTGATTGTGGAAAACTGAATATTGTTATACAAAATAAATAAACAATCTTTGTTTTGAATTGTGAAGTTTGTAATTTTATATTATAAAATAAATTGTTTCTTGCACATGGAAAAATAAGATATGCAAAGAATGAAATATAGAATGCAGAACATTATTCACACAATTTTATTCTTCTTCTTTTTTTCTTTTCTTTTTTTTTTCTTTCCATTTTCTTCGACTTAAGTTGTTGTTTTTTTTTTAGTCTTTTTGCTTTTTAAGTCATTTTATTTTAATATTTACTTACAGTTTAAAGTATATTATTTAATATAGTTATTATATTTTGCTAGGAATTCGATAAGGATAAATCGATTATTATAAAATTATTTGATAAATGACATTGAAATTAAGAATTAATAAATGATGAAAAATTTGTTTTTGAATGTCTATATGGAATAATTGCATAATAATTGAGCTTGACTATTTGTATAATATTCTTCACTTCTTGAGAGTTAAATACAACAAGATTATATAATTAATTTGAAATCTATACTAATAATAAGATGAATGTCTGTGTATTTGGCACTCTGCAAGTAAAATTAAGCCGAATTTTGGAGATTTTAGCGATAAATTCCGAAATTATTGAAAAAAGACTTTTACACTAATTAAAGCAATTTCACATCGTTACATTTCAAGATTAAAAGAAATGGTATCGGTTTAATGATAATTTAATAATCATGAAATTATTTTATTTATTTATTTTTCTTAATTTTCCACAATAAATTGTTCATGTTGTTTTTACTCTTTCATCAACTATCTGATCGCGTGCTTTTCTTCCATCATTGAAAATTAAAGAAGATTTTTGTTTAATATCTTTGATTTACGAGACGGATAAAGAAACTGAACGTACAATGCCATGAAATTTAGAAGATAGATGACCAGACATTTATGTTTTTAATAGCGCTATGATGTCATGAGATTGAACTCCATTAGAAAAGTTCATGTACACATTGAGCGGAGCATATGTAAGTTTATTAAAACAAAACGACTTTAATGTCTGATAATTTGCCAGAAATCTTCTAAATAATATGAATTCATATACTATTTTAGATAATTTTTTTACTATTTTTTTAGATTTATTAAAATTTGAAGCTTAATAATAAATTGCTGAAAAATCATCTAGAACAAGTTACTTAAAATACTTAATTGAAAATTTTTGTGACCATTAACTCTAGAAAACCAGCTAGTCGTCAGAGGCGGTTAATTAAAAATAAAGTATAAAGTTCTATTTATGTTGTGTCCTTTTTTACCTTTTAAATTTCATAATTTTATTTTTAATGTTTTTTGAAATTCTCAAAGATTGCTTTCTTGTTATAAAAGTTCTAACACTGGGAGATTAATTTGAAATTTATAATACTATGACAATAGAACTTGATTACATATTTATTAATTGTAATAATCAGACAATGGTATATCAAGATTATTTTTTTTTTTTTTCTGTATGGGAAGATAAATGTTAGTGCAGGATTTTCACACCTAAATCATAAATATGTGCTTAATTTTTGACCAATTCTCTACAGAAGTACAAACTTTCAAAGACAGAACTATCTATTTGCTGGAATGTTAATAAATGCTTTTTATTTCCAAATTATAGACATATATAAAAATGCACTCAATCTCCCCATTTTTATGTAAGTTTTTTGCATCTATATTAAAAATTAAATAACTAATTTAATTCTTATTAAATTAATTTTTTTTTCAAATGTACATTTACACCCTACCAAAGTATATCGAAGCCAAATTTGGTAGCTCTGCCCCAACACAACATTCTTCTCTATTAATAGTAAAGGTGAAAATTTTTTAACTAAATTTTTATTACGAATGACTTTTTATTTAGGCAGATATTATCCATTTTGTATCTTGAAATTATTCTTAATCCATTTTTGGCAGATTCTTCAAAATGGTCAGTGTTGTTGCAGATTCAGAAAAACCTATTGAAATAAATTTTTTGACAAAATAAATAACAATGTTCGCTTTCTTTTTCATTTTGTAAAAAATCACGTTATTAATAATTTAAAATGTTAATGATATTTTAATTTCTGCACTTTCCAAATCAAAAGCTTATAATTTTGTATCAAATCAATCTAAACACTACCAAACTACTTATTTCAGTGAATGCATAGCTTTATCATTGTTTTTCAAATACACTTCAATATATATAATGACAAAATTAAATTTTTTGAACCATGCACATATTCTATACATAAGAATATTTGCTTATAAATGTTTTGATTCAAAAACACTCAAATGGAAACAATTTCTGTACCTATCTAATTATTTTTCTTAATTCTGTCACTTTAAATCCATGCACTATATATATATATATAATGATATTTTAAAATCTAATTTAAACTTAATTAATTTCAAAAGTTTTCTCTTAAATTAGCTCATATTAACTTCATTCTAAAATATTCTCTTATTCCCTGATCCCATTGCACTTTTTCTATTTAATTAATGCAGCGTGAAATGCTGTGAAAATGCTTTGGTCGGCGGTTCCCACACTCTGCGTGAAAAGATAAAGTACTGTCCAACTAAGCACATTATTTTAAAAGATCCCTATGATTCCCTTACTTGTGATTGACACGTGATGGAAATCCCTATTAAAATCTCACAGTATATATTCACAGGGATAAAATTTTCATCAGCTTTCCCTCATTTTGTGTTGTGCTTGTCGCTTCTTCTTGTGCAAAAAAAATCCACATGCTATTCTATATACAACAGTGTTAGTATTTTCATGCAAATCAAATCAAATTTTAATATTAGGCAAAACGTCCACATATTGTTCCATCAAATCAAGCTAAAAATCATCATATTGCCTAGTTAATTCTAGTTGACACATTTTATAAGCGTTTTCGATCATTTTGTCTTATTCTTTCACAAGATTTTCTCCATCAACAGGAATATTCTTAAGATAGAGAAATCTGATAAATTAAAAAAAAACAAGAAAGGCTGCAGTGACCAAATGGATTAGATTAAATTAAATTAAGATTAATCGGAAATGAGACGGCAGATGAATCTGGAGGAATCCCTGTATATATGGCTTAGTTCTGTAGGAACGAGGTGACTGGCTATAATTTAAAAAAAATCAGGGATATTCTATACATATCGGTATTGCTTATAGTGCTAATTTAGAATTCCATTCAAATCGAACTTTAAATTTTGTAATTTCCAAACTAGTATCTCCTTACGCAGTCAGATAAAACTCATTTATATTTGCTCATTTTATTCCAATCAACGCTTTTTATAAGCTTTTTAACTATTTTTATCTTTTGATAAAATTAAATTTTCTTAGTTATGTAGGATTTTTTATACACAGCAACATTTTCTTACATTGTATTAAACGAGTATTCTAATTCAAATTAAATAAATCTTAAATTTCTGTAATTTCCAAACTATTATCTTTTTTTTTTCCCATCATATCAAACTCATGCACCATAATATTCATTTTATTCCTATGAACACATTTTATAAGCATTTCTAATTATTTTTTATCTTTTGACAAAATTAGATATCCTTTGTTACACATGATTTTCTATACACAGCAGCATTTGCTTACATTGTGTTAAAATGGCATTCTTATTCAAATTAAATAAATATTACATTACTTTAACTTTCAAACTATTTTCTCCTTTTCATCATATCAAACTCATTTATCATCATATTTTTTTATTCCTATGAACATATTTTATAAACATTTTTAACAATATCGTTATGCCCTTTGACAAAATCAAAATTGGCCTTCTACACGTGATTTTCTAAACATAGCAGCTTACAATACATTAATTTATTATTCCATAAAAAAAAACATCGTTTTCATTTTATGATCACCGATTTTCCCCAATAAAATAAAGCACAACATATCAGCGAACGAAGAATATTTATTACCGGCATTTTCTAAACCGAACTTTTCTTCTGTTGCAAAGTTAGCCCTGTGGAATGAAATACCTTATTTTTTACCCCCCTCCTTCCATTTCTAGTGGCTGCAGATCCAGCTAAGTGAAACGTGCAGCAGTCGCCCATTAGTGCGGATCATTTGTTCGCGAGCGCTCGGCTTATGCAGTGATGAATTATAATTACATTTTAACGACCTGCCTATTAACCGAGATAAGAGACCGTACCTTATGTAAAATAGGGAAAAGCACATGCATAATAGAAAAAAAAGAGGGAAAATTCTTTTTATTTTTTCCCCTGCTAATCCCAGCAGTGCAATGTGAAAAGCCGCTACAGCTGCAAGCCGTAACAGCAAGTATAATCTGTAAAGTATTCATTGTTCTATTGGTTAAAATTCTGCTGCATATCTTAAACTGTATACGCATAAAAAATAATGTAAATGATTTTGTTAGTAAATACCATTTACTCAACGATGTATGTTAGTAAGAGTTAAAGAAATAAAATTAAATAAATAAAGGAATGATGAAAAATAGCGCGATTAAAATAGATTTTGGTATTTTGCCTGGAAGATATTAATAAAGAATATATTTGAGGCAAACATTTTTGTATCACTAATCTATCGCTATCTTTTCTCTATTAAATAATAAAGATGAATTTATTGTTCTATAAATCAGACCGTTTGACCCAGTGCAACCTACTTATTTTGGAGGGTGAATACGTAAAACTCTTAGCGATTTTTTTTTTTTTTTTTTTGAAATTTTAAGTAGAATATTAACTAGTTAAAGACTAAGCGAAATTTTAGTGTTTGAATGTAATAAATTCCGAAAATTTTGCAGCACAAAAATAAGTTTTACATCATTGTAAAATTCATAAATTATCTTTCCTATGATATCATTTTTTATAGAGTAATTGTTTTCTATTTTTAATTGATTTAACGTTATTTCAAGCGTCTTTTTCAACAATATATTTCAATGCTGAAATGAAATTTAAATAATTTTCATTATTGCTACTAATATTTCGTTCTGGCTTTTTTTTCTCCCTTTGTTGAAGTTGAATATATGAAGATGCAGCTTATTTTCTTCCCATGTTGAGAAAGTTTCAGCATAAATTACGTTTTTAATAAAATTTTTGATTTTTTTTCTTCTGCTGTGAATTAAACTTCAAAAGCAGACAAAGTTGAAAACATTTTAAAGTGCCTCTATTAATAAACAATGTCATTTTATCTTGTGATATTAGGTGCTTGCAAGTATTTTGAACATTTTTTTCACTTCAAAAAGGTATTTATTGAGAAAAATTGGTACAATATATATATGAATCAAAATATTTTCCATCATTTTGTTCAACTTTTTCCCCTTTTTGTCCAATAAGTCTTGCAACTGATTATCTTCGAATTTTTTTGGTCCTCCAGGCCGTTCTTTGTTATTTACATTGAAATGATCATTCTTAAATCAATGAATCTAAAACCGACAATTGGGATATGACGGAGCAGCATCGCCATAAGTTCCTAAAAGTGTCCGATGGGCTTCGGCAGCAGATTTCTTCAAATCAAACACAAAAAGCAATGAATGTCGAAAAGGCAATTTGGAGCGTTCCATGATTGGGGTCTTTATACACTGAATAACTCAATAAGACTAAATGGAAAATTTATAAAATGATAACAATAAAGGAATAGTAAATTGAGAAAACCCAAAACCATTGTCGTTTATATAGATATTTCGCATGTTTACCAATAAATGTAGCTTATTAAAATCAAGCACCTAATATAATTTGCATTTATAAAGATGTAGATTAAAGATTTAAAAAAATCCATAATAGAATGAGCTATATTTTTAAAGTTTTCTACAATAGTATGAGCTATATATCTATTAAAATGTTAAGTTTAAAAATATTTTGATGAACAATCATTGAAAGCAAGCTGCATTAAACATTTTAGAAATCATCAGAATGGGCAAACCAGTCTGTCACAAAAGACAACTAGTGAATAAATAAATAAAAATATAATCAATTTACACCAAGTTGCCACATTAAATAATCAAACTAAAATAAATCATTAGCGTGTTTATAAAATTTATTGAAACATTATATTAAATCGAGACGCTTATTAAAAGGAGGTTTATAATATATACTACCCATGGGTAAAAAACCCAACAATGAATAATTCCAAACTAACTGAATAATCTTTTTTTTTTTTTTTTTTTTTTTTTGAAATAATTCAGCTTTCGAACTATTTTCACTATCTCATCATGGTTTATCTGAGATTTTTTCTATTGATGTTATGACAAGCAATCGTCATTTATCATTCACTTTATAAATGGATGGTTGGTTTCATTGTATTTGGGGGAAAAGTAGAGATCTGATAATTTGTGTTCATTGAGTTTCTTTTAATTAATTTTTCATTCAAATACAAAGTTTTTATAGCTGTTAATTTATAAAAATTCCCGCTGAATGTTGAAAAATTAATTTAGTCTTTCCATAATTTCATGTATTGAATAATAATAATCCGAATCTTTGGTCATCATTGGTAATCATATGGTCATCATCAATTTGAGTTAGTCACTTTTTAATCACAAATCAGTAGAACTGAAATTTTTGTAAATCAATTTTGACATATGAATTAAATATGTCATTAACACCATAAACTCTGTGCATATCTTTATAGTCATAAATAGCTTTCTTCCCTCTTTGTAACTGAAATGAAGTTATGTATGTAGTAATTTGAATGATCGATTCGCCACGAAATTTGAAACGAACATTTTGGGTGACGCATTACAGCATCTCATTACGATCGGCTTATGCCTCCTTTCCTCAGACAGAAGTATCACCCGTTATTGAAGTGAGGGTAATTCTTCCCCACATTATTATTTTATTTACCGAAGAAGCGAAAATCAACCTCTATAACGGATGTCTCCCAATCTCTACCAACGATGTCTTACACGGTGGAATCCTTTCATGAAAATAAAGAAAAGAATTGTGAATATTCGATACTTATCGGTTAGCGACCAAAAAGTGCGAAGAAAAATGTTTGCCAATTTGGAGATTTCAATTATCAAACTATATAGCTTAGATATTTATACACTTAAGTATATTTTGATAATTTGGAGAGAATTTTTTCTTTGGACTTTTTGATCGCCGTTAAAATGAACTGTACTGAAAATTCTTCCCCCCCCCCCCTCTTTCTACTTGTTTAATCAGGTAAACTGGTTGGATCAAAATTATGCTCATTTTCTGTGAAAAATATGATTAAAGTGTCAAATAACGAGCGTCAAATGAAATAGTTGATAAGAAATGACTGAAATCATACTAATTCATAATTCAACTTCCTTGTTTCAGACAACCTTAATTATTTTTGCAGCAATCAATCAGCATAGAGCTAATAAGCATTACGATATTAAAAAGATATTCAAAATAAAATAATATAATGTATTGTTTTATTACAGTTATTACTAAGAACTAGTGAGAGTGGTCTCGCTAAAGATTTCTCGCATATTTCCTAATAAATGTGTTATACATATTTCCCCAGCATAAAAATTATGGTTATGAGCAAGACCATAACAAATACAAATGTTGGAATTTTTATTTTCAGAGTCCCACATGTAAGTATTTTGTGCTACCTAGTACAATGAAGATAGATAAAAATTAAAGATTACTATTGAGCAAACTTTTCAAAATCTAAATTTATTTTTATTCCAATAACGTCTTTTTTTAATTAATTAACTAGCTAAAGAACACGGCGATCCTTGGAAATATTTATGTTTTATACTTTTATACCATGTTTTATACTATGGTTTAATTAATTGCCACATTCACTTAATTAAAACTGTTCTATATTTGAGAGTAAAATTTTAATTATTCGTCGTATGTGAGAGTAAGAATTTATTTAATTAATATTATTAAAATCCCAAACCATCCGTAAACAAAGGCTTTTTAAATAACTTATTCTTAAAGCAAAAGCTTATTTTATACAAAATACTCCGGATAAAAACACTTTTAGTATCGTTTGGCGTATATAATTTCTCTTTCTCTTTCAAGGATTTAGTTTCATAGAATTGGTAATACATCTAGGCTCATATATCATTTTAAAGATGCTAAACTAATCAAAAAAGGATAGCTTTAAGATACTTTGGCTCATATATATGATAGTTTGTTTTACTAATTGGGATCTTTAGCAAAAAAAGGTCATCCTCTAATGTCAAGAATCATAATTAATAACATAGTGCGTCAAAAATCTCCAATGACTGAAAAAAATTTGTAGATTTCGCTAATTAAAAAAAAAAAATCTTTTTAGAGAAACATTGTGCAAGACGATATTAATTTGTGATTTAAATTACATTTCCACCATAAATTTGTTCTAAGAGTTGAATATTGAAAACAATTAAAAGATAATATTGTCCATCTCTTTTTCTTGATTTCAAAGGAGTTAATAAGGTTTATCATCTAATCAAAAATTATTTATTAAGACCGGAGTAATAACTATCCGGGCAGTTATTTTTGTTATTATTATGTTTTATTATTATGTTCTTTTTTTATTCTCCATAGAGTAAGGGGTAAAATGGAAGGAATATTCCACAGAGTTTCTTGTTACTTGCTATTTTATTAAATTCAGTACATATTTTGAAGCGAGATTTTTTTGTAATATACGATAATATATTTAAC
The DNA here is from genome assembly GCF_947563725.1 of Argiope bruennichi. Taxonomy (NCBI): domain Eukaryota; kingdom Metazoa; phylum Arthropoda; class Arachnida; order Araneae; family Araneidae; genus Argiope; species Argiope bruennichi. The sequence continues at coordinate 48,270,807 of NC_079155.1, forward strand.
TGCAATCCTTTCAAATAACTTCGAAGAATTCGTCAAAGAATGTAAAATTGTACAAGATCTAAACATCGAAATACAGTGGCTCCTTAAAGTGTTCGTACACCAACAAGAATCAATTAAAAACCTCATTATTTACCATTATATATTCTTATTTTTACATGAAAATTTTTTCATAGCATAGTTTTACAATTCTTAATAAAGCGGTGAAGAATAAATTTTAATTACGATGCAAATTATTTTTTTTTAAAAATGACAATAAATAAAATTGTACAAAAATAGGACATAAAAGTGATCATACACTTTAAAAAAACATCACTAAATATGAAATTTTCTAAATTTTTATAAATGTTTAGTATTTAGTAGGATATCCTTTATTCTTTATAACAGCCTTTAAACGTTTGGGCATAGATTTAATTAAACGGTCGGTTACTACTACACCGATCTTGTTCCATTCTTCGATCATTACTGCTTTCAATTGAATTTTCGATTTAATGTCGTGACTTCTTATTTGCACCTCTAATTCTTTCCAAATATGTTCTATAGGGTTTAAATCCGGTGATTGAGCTGGTGTTTTAAGGGTTTGAGGACAATGATAGAGGCAAAAAAGTAGAACATTCATGGCCGTGTGCTTAAGATCGTTGTCTTGGTAATACACAAAGTTGTTTAAAATGTCCAATTTTTGTGCTGACACTTTTAAATTATTATTGAGAATATTTATATAAACTCTATGATCCATTATACCATCAATGAATACTAAATTGCCTACTCCAGCCGCTGACATACACCCCCAAACCATGACACCTCCACCGCCATGTTTTACTGTTCCAACTAAATTCTTGGTATTAAGTTGTACGTTTTTTTTTTTTTTTTTTTTTTTTTTTTTTTTTCTCCATACGATGATACTCCCATCCGATCCAAAGATGTTAAACTTACTTTCATCTGCAAATAAGACACGATTCCAATAGCTCTCTGGCTGGTTTATCATAGATTTGGCAAATTTAAGCCTAGCAATTCTGTTCTTCTGACTTACAAAGAATTTTCTTCGTGCAGAGCGGCCATGCATACCAGCATTCCGAAGAATTCTAAGAATAGTTTCACAGGAAATAGAAGTTCCATTTGATTCATTATATTGTGAAGTAAACTTTATTGCCCTCAGACGTGGATTTTTTAGAAATTTACTCACAATATTTCTTTGACTTCTAGCTGACAGAATTTGAGGGCGACCATTACGAGGCTTGTTTGCAATCCTTTTTCCCTCTCTGTAACGTTTTATTATGCTTTGCACCGTTGAATGAGGTAGATTAGTTATAGTTGCAATGCCTCTAATTGATTTTCCAGCTTTAAAATGAAATATAATTAATTTTCGTACGTCTAAACTCGTTTCTTTACGAATGCGCGTCATGTCTAAGAATAAAGTAAATAGAATAAATAATTGTGATATTAAATACTGAAATCAAACGATTTTAGTGTATTTTTCAATTAGAAGAAAAATAAGCCGCAAAAGATATTCTTATGATGAATTTAAATAAATAATGTTTGGATGTACGAAGACTTTTGTGTTCTAATTTTGTGAAATTTTTTATTTATTTATTTTTTAGTACAATACTACTTAATTTTTTATAAAAATATTTATTCAGTTTTATTAAGAACTATTTAAAGATTCTAATTAAAAAAAATGAACTAATAAAATGCTTTATTAAGAAGTATAGAAAACAATTTCAGCAAATTTCTTTAGTGTACGAACACTTTTGGGAGCCACTGTAAATAAGCGCATTTTTCAATTTTATATATAAAGATTATAAACACAAAATATTTCTATGTCTGTGATTTCCTTTTTAATAAAAAAACTTTAGAATTCTTTTAAAACTACTAACAGTAATTGAAAAAATGTTTTAAAAAGGAATGGAAATACCAAGAAGAAAATACATAAAAGAAAATCTTATCGTTGCCTAGTAACGGACTTATCAATAATTTTTTTTTATTTTGATATCGTCTGCATTTATTCAATTATTTATTAAACTTTAAAAAAATTACACTAGAACGAAACTGGTATCCCTGAAAAAATGAAAATTTAAATTTTTAGATAATATAAAAATATTTTTTGAAGGATAATTTGCTTTGAAGGTATTATGAACACAAAATCTTTCTGTTTTCCGTGATTTCATTTTTTATAAATAAACTTTAGAATTCTTCAAAAGTCTCTAAAAACATTGCTATAAATATTTTTAAAAACAGCGGAAATACAAAGAAAAAATAAATAAATAAAAGTAAAGTAGTCTAAAATCTCATTGTTGCCTAGCAACGGAGTTATCTCTCTCTATTTTTTTATTTTGATATCGTCTGCTGAAAGCCTACCTGAAGATGAAATCGGTATCACTGAAACGATAAAAATCTAAATTTTCAGATGGTATAAATATATTTTTTGAAGAATAATTTGCTCTAAGGGTATTGCAAAAAAAAAAAAAAAAAAAAAAAACCGCCAAAATTCCTTGTTAATGGTTAATTAAATGAATATTTAATTAATTTTTGCTTTTCATAAAATTGACAGTATTTTTTCTCTTAAATATTTAGCTTACAATATTTCTGGTTTACACTCGGCCAGTTATAAATAGGCAACGCATGCGCAGAAAGGGACTGATTTATGTTTGTCACAATTAATAAGATGGATTCAGGCATTCCATGCTTGGCTATAATTTGCCATTTTGGTTTCCATGAATTTTTTTTTTCACTGCATATGGTATTAAAATGATGGATATTTACACACACACACACAAAAAAAAAAAACATGGTAAAATAAAAAATAAAAAGTCAGCATACCTAAATTTGGAAAACTATAGAAAAATGGCAAATAAAATTTTTTAAAAAAATTCTTATCAGAAAGAACAAAGGACAAAAAAAAAAAAAAAATGTTAGAATTGATCGATGATAAATAATAAATTTTTTCACGCCAAAAAAGCAGCCAAATTCTACAAACGCGTGCGCAGTAAGAAAAAATGCAATACAGCGGCACATTGGCCCGTTGGGGCAATTACTTGCCGTTGACAGAACCGAATTTTTCAGAATTTCTGCACATGTGCTGCCTACTGGCCGTCTTATAACTGGCCGAGTATAAACCCAGCATTATGTTGAGTTCGGTCAAGTTAATTAGAAATAGATTATATGAGATTGGAACATTATTAATTTCTGCATACATATATAGCCACAATGGTTTTGTTCATACTAAGATATTAATATTATTATTGATTCATATCAAAATTATTGTTTTATTAATATCAAATATTTCAAATATATTATTTTTATAGTACTAAAAATGTTATATAAGTAAGTAAAGTATTTATAATATTTAATTATATAACAAAACTAATTTCGCTTAATTTAAAGTTAATTATTTCAACCCCTTAACACCGACGTTGTTTACCTCTGCTCAAATTCAAGAATGTGGTCAATAAAAGTTAATTGCCTCCGAATTAAATAACCATAAGTAAGGCCAGCAAATCTTCCCCATAGTTTAATGTATTCAGTTCGCTAATTTTCATTCCTCCGGGATTAATTCCGAAGGGACCAATTAACAGAATAATTTCAAGAATTTCCTGAGTTATTAGTGCATAATATACGACACATCTTATCATTATCCTGTGTCTTCCCCCGAGTCAGTAGGATTTATATGTGATATCACAAACGGTGCACTGTTTGGGCACTGAGTGCAAAAGCAATTTCGCTAATAGCGTTGCACTTAATGCTCCGAAAGTCGCCAGTAAATAATTGAGATGATGTTGCACCCGAGGAAGTGAATTGACATAAAATACGAATTATGAAATTCTGTTCGGTAGCTCTTGATTTCTGGAGGATCATCTAACCTGGAGCTGAATCATGGAAGCTTTGGGAATGCATATTCATATATAATTCACTTTCCTCGCTGAGAATCTCCTAACACTGGTTGGATCTTAATTTATAATTTTAATAATAATTTAAATTTAATAATCATTTATAATTATTTAGTACTAATAATAATTTTATTATTAGGCATTCACATTTCAAAAATCGGCTAGATGCTAAATGAAATTTAGGCCTTTCTGAAGCATTTTTATAACCTTAAGTGGGTCTTAATTTATAACTTTACTAATAATAATTTTAATATAACAATAATTTATAATGATTCAATAAAAATAATAGTTTAATTATTAGGCATTCACATATCAAAAATCGGCTAGATGCTAAATGAAATTTTAATCTTTCTGAAGCTTGTATATCTGTTAAGAAATATTATATCCTCGTCTTTTCCTGGCATAAAACTGTAGGCCTTGAATAAGGCTGTGAAAGACACGAGTGCTCACATCTTTATTTTGAGAGTCCAGCACACGAGAGTTTTTGCTTCGGAGTATAGTCTGAATATGCATTTTGGAATGCTTATTTTTTAGCCAACTGAAGCTAAAATTTCAGAGTTACAATTTTAGTAACAAGATGACATACATCAAATTTCGTTTATTTGTATCTTTTATTTATCGCTTGTAAATGGTTTACGAACGTACAGATAGACAAATTATTAACCTTTAGAGGGATTTGATTCTAAATTTGTGAAAAAAAATCTATAATTTTGATATGTGATTAACAGATTTGGACTGAATTTATATATCCATGTTACCGAGATTTGAATTGAAATACCTTTACACGAAAGCGAAAGTACAGACGGACATGCGATGACTCCTTGCCAGATTTGGTTCCAAAATTTGATATGGATCTATGCTTTTAATGTTAAACATGTGCACAGTCGTCAGAAAAAAAAATGTAACACTTCTGTAATTTTTTTATTTACTATTGCATCTTCATGAAATTGGTGCCCATGGTGGTTTCAATCAACAAATTGATTAATTGAGTTAATCTATTTAGTAATTCATTCATAGTTAATTAACTACTATCACGAAAAAGTTCCATTATTGATATCTTTTTTTTTTCTAGGTCATTTTTTTTTCTAAATCAATCTGCCGTCATGAAATTAACACCTCAGTAAGATTTTAAGGAATTTTGGTGATAATTTCGACAGTTATAAGATTTAGAAAAATGACATTTTCAATATTCAATGAGTCTTACGAACTGATGAGTCCTGAAAACTATTATATGTTTCTTAAAGCACTCACCAAAAAAATAATCGCAATTCATTAAATCCAGAAATAAATGCAGAAGTAACATAAATTTAATATATTTTTATGAATATTTAAATTTGAATGTGGAAAAAATGAGAATTGTAACATAGTAGAATTCTTGCATTGGAACAAAGCTGAAGTGCTAAAACATCGAAATTAAAAAAAAAAAAAATGTGAGCATGCTTCAAAAAGATTTTGAAATATCCACAAAAATTATAAAATTCAAATTATCTATCTGCAAAGCCCACTTTTTGAGAGATCGAATATTAAATTTATTTGTATTTATGGATCTACTGTTCACGAAAGATGATTTTCAACTGGCATTATAATATCGCAGCTGGCTAGATGTTAAATTTATTTTCAGATCAGACGATTTTAATTTAATATAAATTTTGCTTTCTTTTAAAAAATAATTATAATATTTTTTTTCACTCAAACGATATAAAATTTATTTGCAGACGATGGTTTGTATGAACGTATAATCAATTTTTAAAATTCTTTATCAGCAATTATCGTTTGCAAGAAATTAAATATAAATGCGAGGACATCCACAGCATTTTTTTTACCATTCAATAAATCAATTAAAGCTAAAACGAGGAGATTTATTAGCTCCTATTTAATTCTTTCCATTCTTGAATTATCATACTCGCAGACAGACAGAAGTAATTTCAAATATGCCTTTTTTCCTGTTCAGAGTGGTCTGAAATGTAAAGATTCGCTGAAATCTAGTAATTAATTTATTTGAAGACTACTCTCTGTCATCTATAATTCGTATACGGAAAATAAATAAAGGTTTATTCTATATTTTGTCTAATCACCATAAATATTACTCTTATGTAGTTCTATAGCAAGATAAGTGGAATTTCATCCTGATAATTAGCTGTTACTTTCACAATATTTTTATACTTAAAAATTTTATTATTATAGTTTATTAGAAAAAACATTAAATATTTAACATTTGCTTAGTGCATTGAAATAATTTAAGTATTATTGAACTTTATGTAAAACCTAATGAAAAATAGTTCTGTTAAAATAAAATAACCTTATCAAAGTTAATAAATCTTCTATCCAATTGAAAGCGCTTTAGGCTGAAAAAAATAATTCCCTTCTTTAAATAAATACCAATAATTTCATTGGCTGGAAATGTCTTTATGGTATTCGTATTTCACCAATTAGCGATTAAACAAAATTAATTAAGCATCAATTTTATTTTTGGAAAAGGTCTGTTTGTCTGTGCCAGAGATAACTCATAAACATTTTGAACTGGACGGATGATATTTGGTATAAGATCTTTATATCAAATTTGTAGATTTCAATCTAATTTTGAACAAATTCAGTTCAGAGGAAATCCGTCTGTCTGACAGTTCGAATATAATTTAACATGATAACTACTAAATGAAGAGAGTTAGATATATAAGATTTGGTACACAAATTTAGCAGCTATAATTTACACATGTTAAAGTTTGAGCCAAATCCAGCAACAGATTGACTATATATTGGTCTGTACTTTCAGAAACATGTGAATACGATAAATCAAAAGTGCAATGACTTAAATAAATCAAATTTGGTATGTGATTTTATGATTAAGAGTGTAGTTTTTTTTCCTAAACACTTGCAATCCTCTGAGCGGAATTTGCTTTCAATCAATTGGTAAAAACGCATCTAAAAAACAAATTCGATTTTCGAATCCTGTTAACAGCCTACCAAGGATTAAGTGTCAAATAACTCGCCAAGGATGACATGGTAGAATCAAAAATAAGCTAAATTCACGCTAAAAGTTAATATTTCATAACTATGGTACGCCGATGCTATGAAAGACGTTCTCTGGGATAGCACTTTTATTAGAGAGTATGCAAGAAAGTTTTGGAAAGACCACTACGGCTGGCTGTTATTATCACAAAAAATAATTAAAAGTCAAATGAAGAAAAGCTTGCAAGGTAAACAAAAGGACTAAATCATTGTGACTTACGTAGTTTCTAAATTATTTATAAGTATTTAAATTGAAATCGAAACGAATTGTTTCCTACCTATCGATTTCGTTTTCTTTTGCGAAAAACAAGAACAGCTTTTAAAAAATCCAGGATTTCAGGCTTTCATCATTTTCTACGGCATTAAGCAAAGATGAAAGATGCGATAACAATCCTGGTAAAAACTCGAATCATTAATGTTTAAAAAATTATTTCCTGAAACAAGCTCAAAGGAAAAACTTTCTTACTGCTGCCTAAAAATGAATACTTTGACTTCCAAAAACAATTCAACGTAAAGGATTATACTTAATCTGTTCTTTAAAGAACCTTTCTTTTTTTTTTTTTTTTTTTGCAAACGATTTTCTCCATTTCATATTTTTACGAATTTAAACTAAACGGATGATGGGAAATATTTTTTTAAAAAATTCTTCTTTCTTCTAAAATGTGAAGCAACGAGATTTTAAGACAGTAATTAAGGTTTAAAACTAATTTAAATTTATGATTCAAAATCCATCGTCAATAAAAAGCCATTACTGAAAACAGAAGCATCGACAGCGTGCATCTCAGGAGAGTGTGGCTGTGTATTCGCAAAAATATTTTCCCCCAAAATTCTCGAGTAGAAATAATTTCGTAGCAGACCGGAAAGCCTTAGATTAAAAACAGCTCCATTTTTGAGTCTGAAGGGATTAAAGATGCTGGGCGAATCTTTGAAAAAGCGGCAAAGATGTGAGAGCCCCTGTAAGCCCCTCGCTAATTTCAAGGGGAATTAATTTCATTAATTACCGATCAGGAATAAATAATGACCTTGTACGTCCACGAGGCTGGGGGTGAGGAAGTGAAGTGACAGGAACAGGAGGAGAAAAGGGACAAGTTAATTTTTCCAAAATTTTCCTTTTCTTCAAAGGACTTGTTTTGCTTTGTCTAGTTGACGTAGAAGATGACAATTTTAAAAGCGTTCGTTTTTAAATTTGGTAAAAGACCTCGGGCTAAATTATGGAAAACTTTGAAGGCTCGTGTTTTGCTGCTTTAGATTTTGAGAGGAAGACATTTTTATTATAAGATTTGAGGAAAAATAAGATACAATAATGTATTATGTTTAATAAATATACCGTTTTATAAGCGATAATTCATAATATGGATTTACATAAATTATAAAAGATAATTTTATGTTTCTGGTTTTTAAGTAGTGCCTTAATTAAAACTTTAGAACTATTGGTCACGAGATTCAGAAATATATATATTCCTTTCTAATTTTAAAGTAGTAATTAATTTAGAAAGTAGTTTGTAATCGGAAACGTTAATTAAAATCTTCTTAGGAAATATATTTGACTTTAGCTTTTATTCATTTTTTTACTTATTTACCTGTTTTGGAGCCAAGGAAAAAAAATCTATGTTTACAAATAGGGTCTGAATTTAAATACTTCCTTTTTCTTGTTACTTACAAAAAAATTGAGTTATACGTGGAAAAAAGAGTGAAAATTTCTGAACCAGGATCTTAAAAGGTATTAAAAAAGTCCATATAAACTGAAAAGGTCTTAAAATGTATTAAATGCTTTAAAAGTTATTTTCATGTTCTCATGTACCAATATGAATTTCTGCAGACTTAAAGCTGGCTCGAGGAGGGGTGTATGTGTGTCGAAGATGAAATAATTCCGCATCTTATGACTAATTTTGCAGGAGAACGATGCTTTTTTTTTGTTTTAATATAAGTATAAATACATTTCAATATTTTAAAACGATTGGCGCACTTTTGACATTCATCAACCAAAGGCAAGCTCTGTGTTCTGAGTTTCATTATACAAGTAAATAGTTAGTGCTAACTAATTAGTGCAAATTATTCGTAATCAAAACAGAAAATGTTATTATTTATTTCAAAAATAGATTCGAATTTATCATGAGCATAAAACATGTTGTTTATATACAACTCTGATAGAATTCCTTAACAAATTGAAAATAATTTTCTGAAATGTTGTAAAGAATTAAATGCAATTTTGAAAGACAAAACTGATTGCACTGTTACGTATAATGATATTAAAATTTTTTGTAAAGTTTTACCATTTCGGATCAGAAATACTAAAACTGTAAAATATCAATGTTCATTTTCTCCTATCACCCCCTTTATCCTAAAGTAGAATCTGCCATTAGCTGCCAAAACTGTGCATGCACCAGCTGCTAGACATTGACGTCACATGTTTTATATAAGATTGAAGATCCTTCTGATGCTGTTCTTAACCTACTTTCATGTTCTTAATTAATCATTTAATGTAATGTCTTCGTATGGGCGTTTGTTGTATAAATGAATTCTTTTGATGTTTTGCGATATTTGCTGCGTAAATCAATAAATACTTGTTTAATGAACAGTTTATTTGGCTTTTATCTAAATTACTGCTCTGAAAATTATATTGCCCTTAGTATTTGCCATCATATTTATAGAAAAACCTTTCACAAGATAAAAAAAAATTACTTGGAATTTGTTATTTCTTTTAAAACGATTTATCTTTTTAACCATTTTATCTGTCAGATTTAAGTTAGTTGAAAAATTAAATTATGATAATATTGTCAGAGAATTTACCAAAAGCAAGTAAAAAAAAATGAAGCAAAATCACAAATTGTAACCTTATTTTAGTAAATAGAGTAACCAAATTATCTATATTTATAGAAAGAAATTTTTTTTTGTATGTGTTGTGTGTATCTACGATGTCCAGATAAATATATCGCACTTACAGTCATAGAATTTGACACACAGTTTGTATTCGTAATAGTGACTTAATGCAACACAAAGCCCGAATTTTAAAATTTAATATAGATTTTTTTTATCCAATGTTTTGTTTCCTTGGATGATTTTTCGCAGCTATATATCCTCAGAATTGTTTCTAAATATTGTAGGGAAAAAGTAATTGGGAAAACGAAAAGATTCGACAACTGACGATATGTTTTGAACTTCGAGAAATTTTTAAATGTTAGTCATTTTCCGAAAAAATTTTTAAAAACTGAAACTAAATGTCCAGCTTCGGCATTCTAACTCAGTTATTTTTAGCAAATTTTAAAACATAATTAAAAAATTAACGACTTAGACATATTAAATGTATTTCACAGTTTTAGCATTTAAAGAGTAGATTTTTTTAAAACAGATCTGTCAAAATGTTGATTGTTTGTTGATTAGTACTTTAGAATGTACATGCAAATGCAATAACTTAAATAAACGAGAGCTGGTATGTGATAACTTTGATTACGGTTGTATTCTACATGGAATTTTGATTTTAACTGAGCAGAAAAAAAAAAAAGGTATAAAAAATAAAAATTCAGCTTCCTGGTATTTGTGCTTTAATCGCATGCCAAGAATACATCGCCAGAAAAGAAAACGATAAACGACACATTCAATAAAGATGCTAGATTTACTCCAAATATCAATATTTCTTAATTATTGCTCGCAGCGCAAGATGCTCGAGGCCTTACCGAAAGTCCAAAATTTCATGCCGGGTAGAGAGGGGGAAGAGACCATTTCTTAGATAATATACAATAAAGTTCTGGTAGACCATCCCAGTAGTTTTCTGCTGAAATTGAATTTACCTGAAGCGGCAGTTTCCAATCTGACTAATTACTGTCTCGTATACATAGTATAGAGAAAATAGTAATTGTAAAAAAATTACAACTCGATATTTTGACAAATCTCCACATTTTAGACCTACCTGACTTCGAAAAACACATTTTTAGAAAATGTCCGTCCGTCTGTCTGTGACAAAGATAACTCAAAAATGCTTAGAGCTAGATAACTGAAATTTGGCGTATGATCTTTACCCCAAAGTCTATCAAATTTTGAGTAAAATTTGTGCTGAGGAAGTCCAGCTGTTCGAATATAAGTTAACATGGTAATTACAAAACGAAGAGAGCAAGATGGACAAAATTTGGTGCACGGGTTTAGAAGCTATATTGTCAAATTTTGAGCCAAATCCAACAACAGATTGACTGTCTGCGCTATGTGTTTTTAGAAACATGCAAACTTGATAATTGAAACACGCAATGACTTAAATGCATCAAATTAGGTATGAGATTTTGTAACTACAACCGCAAATTTTTTATTCAATCTGTTGAGAAAAACGTCTCTAAAATGAAAATTCGATTTTGAGAAACCTTTAACGCATACCAGAGATTAATAGCCAAATAATTCGCCAAGATAGATTGAGTAAAAATGCTAAATTCAAGCCAAAGGTAAATATTTTGTAATTATTGAAAGTCTATGTCATGTAATCCTTTCTCTAGCATAAGTGTTTTAGAGAATATGCTGGGAAGTCTTTGAGAGACCACTGCCGCTGGTTTTCTTGACTAATCTATCTATACTTATATAAAGCTCAATGTATGTGTGTGTTGGTGCTCTACAGGCCAGACCGTTTAACCTACAGTACCAAATTTGGTACATGTATACCTTGGAGGGCGGGAATGTGCATCTGAGGTCCCTTTTTTTGAATTTTTAACTAGAATTTTAATTATTAATTAAAAACTAACTTTCCCGCCAAAAAAATTTTTTCATTTTCCCCACCGGCAAATGAGTAAGGCTTCAGGGTTTTTTCCCCACACTAATGAGGCTAGGGTTAACATTTTTCGGCCGATTATTTCAAACGATTCTGTTTATTTTCTTAATGTTTGATGCATTTAAAATTAAACATTATTAATTAATCAATCTTTCAGATTCATTCTGAAGTACTTTTGAATTAAAATAAAACAGAATAAAGGAAATTAAAAATGTCTAATCTGCATAGCGTTACCCCAACTGGCGTAGAAAAATTCACGCATGTGCGTTACCATAACTGGCGTTGAAAATTCACGCATGCGCATTGTGTTCTGATTGTTTACATCTATTTTCAACTGAAGCGGACTTGCTTTAAATTATTTTTAGGCTAGTTGTATGCTTTTGTTATTAAATTGCATTTATGTTAGTTTCAGTTCATCGTTTTTTAAGTAATTTTTTTTAACCTGTTTTCGACCGATTATTTTAAACGATTCTGTTTATTTTCTTAGTGTTTGATGCATTTAAAATTAAACATTGTTAATTAATAGACCTGCTCATGATGAATCTAAAAAAATTTTCTTGACAAATTATTGAGATATTACATAAAAATATTCTTTAGTGCCCATAAGGTTTAAATGCTCAGTGACTCTATTTTCAGTAATCATATTAAAAAAAAATGCTTTGTTTCAGTAAAAAAATATTATTATATTAATGGCATATTAATCATTTCCACTTTAATTTAAAGCATAAATTCTACGGGAGCTAACAGAAAATTAAAGCGATACAGATTACGTTATGAGTGAAGGCCTTTATAATATTATGAGTGAATTGAAATTTGAAGTTTTAAAATATTTTAATGAAGAACCTATTAAAGTAGGAATTACATAAAATATTTAATTATTAAAATTTTAACGAGCATTAAGATTGGCGAACCGGCTGGTCGCCAAAGGCGGCTAGTACAAGTCCAATGCAACATAAATAAAATCAAATTTTGAAATAATTTCAATTTATATTTAGATAAAAGCTACCGAATTCCCATCGTATTAGAGTGAATTTTAAAAAATTGAGCTGGCATGAGACGGATATAATCTCACGTCACCAGATATTTCAAATAAATAAAAACTGCCATAAATAAATAATGTTTTTTCACAGCGGGAGTATAAACTTTCGAAATAATACAACTTTCACTTTCATTCATCTATGGAATTAGCTGAAACAAAATTCTGCGATTTCTTTTTCTATTTTAATTTCTTATGTTTTGTATTTTCCATCATTGCCAACATAGCCCCCCCCCCTACACACACTCTCAACCCACTGTTGCATATTCTCAAGGGTATGCATATCACAGATTCGAAACCTCCCCTCTAGAGAATTCTATTAGAAAATTCCAATGAATTTTATAAACAACGACACCTATTAAAAAGTAGTGACTGAAAAGTTCAGTCACAGCTTTTTCTCATAGAAAATGCGAATGACTTTGTGTATAGTGTAAATGTGTAATAGAAATGCATTGATGGAAATATATTAATAATTTTTATGTATTCCTATGATGAGCGAAAATTTATTTTAGTGTAAATATTAGGAAATATTTTTTGATAGGGTTTGTTCGACGCACAGTTTGTTGTAACATCTTTATAAAAATGAGTACTTTAAAAAAAACTAAGTGCTTAAAAATTGTAATTGTAATTAGAGAAAAAAACAGTAATTCAGTTTTTTTTTCCTTTTATATTGCAATAATAATTGTAAATATTTAATTAAAAGAAAAAGTAAAAATATTAAGAGCATTATTATAAAAATATTGTAACTGCGTAATTCTTGTTTAAAGCCTACGTTTTAAAAATTTCCTTTGTTTATCGATAATGAGTTGATGGAAAAGAGATTAGGAGTGCATTAATTTAATTCATTGGATTTATTTATTGTTCTTGACAATAATGAAAAAACGTTTTAATGTTTAAGTGAATGTATGATAAAATTTTTATGATAATTTTTCATGAGTAGCAAAAACAAGTTTACATACAGATTTGCGATAAAATTAGAAACATATATTTAGTAATGTAAAAGTCAATACATGAAATACAAGATTTTATTCTATATTCGATTATCCTATATAGTATTAATAATAACACCATATTATTAATACTACGTACCTTATTGAGTAATATGATGTAATAATACCAACCAATATCAAGTTATGCGCCATCAAAAGAAATTACCGTTTGAAATTGTACTTAAACAATGAATATAAAGTATTCTGATGAGTTAGCAATGTCAGAAAATTGGTAAAATTGATTGGCGAAAGTCGTTAAATTATTAAAGTTGGGGGCGCTGCAAAATTTTTATTTTGTAGTATCTCTCAAAATATTAGAAATGTGGGATACAGGATGATTGATGATATATTTTAGACTCAAAAAGAAAGGTATAGTGGTAGTGGCTGAAGAACCCAGTCATTATATTTTTTTAGAGAATTAAAGATAATAGATATTTTTGAACAGCACACTTTAACTTTATAATTCTTACTGAAAGTAAGGATGTTGCACATATTGTTATTAGTTGCGTTCGATCCAACACGTATGCTGTACCATTAAGCAATTAAGATAAATTTAATTTCTTTTGGAGAGCAGATCTGTTTCTAAAGTAATAACCGATGGATAGTTTCACTGAATTGTTGCATTGTATTATTCAGTGTGTATATATGCTTTATTGCTAATATTGCAAGAAAATAATAAGAATTTTCACGAGCATTTATAAGTAACTACAGAGAGCAATACATGAAAGTTTTCTCTGGAAGAAATCTCCGTTTCCAAAGGGAATTTGAAATTGCATCTTTTGTAAAATTTAACCTCTTTGTCGTCCATAACGAGTCTAGCGCGTTCAAGTGAAACTTCTGCAGGATGACCGTAACGCGCTTCAAGCGTTTTTCTACATTTCAAAACTTTTAAACGTTTAAAATACTTTGTAAATGTTTACTTGTTTCAGTTCTTTTTTTGTTGTTCTAATCTGAACAGTAATATCTTTACTAATATATTTTAGTATTCAGAGTATATATACTAATATAATACCTTTAGTATGCAGAGTTATATACTAATCTGTACAGAGAAAACAACACTACATGCGGCAGAAAACAGAGGAACCGTTGGGGAGAAATTTTCTCATGCACGAGAGGACGGCGAAAGGGCTAAAAGTTAAATCTGTTCAGATTTCATGCATATACGATATATTATTGGTGAAAAACTGAAAATTCTAATTAAAATTTTGTAAGCATTTTTTAGCGAGTTCTTATTTAAAAAGAAATGATTATGAGCCAAATTTGATTGCTCTAGTTCCAAAAAGAACGTTATAACCCTACGAGCAACGAAGTTTCACATTACGCAATTTAGAGAAAATATTCCAGTCTAAAATCATTATCTCATTAAAAAATAACAAATACTTCCTTATTTAGTAATCCTTCCAGAATGAGATGAAGATCATTAGAAATATCAAAGAACCTTTTTTCCCGCCTTCATTTACATCGGAAACCTCAATTAAAACGATGCACTTTATACCCCTTCCCTGCCACACGCAGCCTCCATCATAATTAGGCATAATTACGCAGGGGATGGCAACAGGCCCAAACAAATAGCTCCCCTTTGACGGTGACGTGTTTAATCAACTGTTCCCCCTAGAAAAATATGTTATGTCAGGTCATTTCTGTTGCTATCTCTATTCCGCCGAACCAGCGGAATGATTAATACCGGCCTCCTAACCTTTGTTAAAGGCTGACTTCAGAAACCACAAGAAATTTTGGATTTATTTTTGCCTTTGGTATGTGTGGAAGCAAGCGTCTTCATTTATTCTTGATGTTGAAATATGGCGTCTGCCTGGAAAGAATTTTTTTTTTCCTTTAATGAAAAAGTGTTCCTCTTCTTTTTGTGTTCTCTTCATTGAAGTTGTCTTAATTCATATTCAGTGGTGCTTGTGTGTGAATATAAATGAAAATCGTTTGATTATATCAAAGTCTCATAAAAGCAAATCTATTTTATTCTTGATTATTTTATTATTTTGTATTTTTAATTTCTCATATCCGTAGTATAGAGAAAATATAGTAACCGCCAAAAAAAATTCAAACTCGAGATTTTAATGAATTTCCACGTTTCAGACCTACCTGAGTTCGAAAAACACACCGTTGAAATTTGGTATACAGGCGTAAAACTAAATTTGTAAATCGCTATCAAATGTTGAGTAAAATACGTTTAGAGAAAGTCTGTCTGTCAGGGTTTCGAATATAAGTTAGCACGATAGTTACAAAACAAAGAGAGCTAGATAGATAAAATTTGGTACATAGATTTAACATCTTTAGTGTAGACATTTTTCAAAGTGTCAGCCAAATCCAACTATGGATTGACTATGTGTCAGTCTATGTTTTCAAAAACATGAAAACGTGATAGCTCAAAACGCAGTGACTTAAATATATCAGATTTGGTATGGGAATTTGGATTTCAAGAGAAATTTTGTGTCAACTTTTTGTTACAATCAGTAGGGAAAACGTGTCTAAATTATGTTATTACGAATTCGAGTTATGGATATTATTAATGCATGCCAGGTATTAATCGCCAAATAATTCGCCAAGGAAGAAACGAGAGATTCAGTGGAAATGCTAAATTCATGACAAAAGTTAATTTTTTCATAACAATTGTGCGCCAATGCCATGTAAGGCTTTCTCTGGAATTTCAAGTTTATTAAAGAGTATGCGAGAAAGGTTTGAGGAGACCATTCCAGCTGGTCATTTAAATAATTAAGGGAAAATGATTTAAGATAAACAGAGCCAATCAATACAGTTATGCCAATTACAAATGGATACAATTTCCTTCTATATATGGACAAAAATTTAAAAAAATTGAATATAATATAGATGTAAATTCAAGAGCAGATGAAATGAAATATGAAATTATAATAAAGAAACAATACATTGTATGGATAGCAACATTTAAATGTATATCAATTGCAATAAAAAAATCTCCTTTAAAACCTTTTGGGTCAATTTTTTGTTACGATCTGATGGGAGAAACGACTGATTTTCATATGCAATTAACCATACACCAGAGATTACAGCCAAATAACTCGCCAAGGATGATACAACAGATACAGTGAAAATGCTATATTTAAGCCATAGGTTAATATTTCGTAACTATTGTACGCCAATGCCATGCAAGACATTCTGTGGCATAACACCTTTGTTAGAGAGTACACGAGAAAGTTTTGGAAAGACTACTCTAGTTGGTTTTTGTTTAATTGACTGTCCTCGTTTGAAAATCTTAAATGTGGATTTTCAAACGAAGAAAAAGAGCCATGCTACACTTATTTTGTTATAAGAATGATTTATTTCCTTTATATCTGATCTATACTTAAAGTTTGTTTTCATGATTCCAGAAACACCCTGCAGAAATCTTTTTCCGATGAAATATAAAAGCATATGAATTGATTAAAATATCTGCGTTTTTTCTCAGTTCCCTTGAGCATAGGACGATAAGTCAACCATCTTACTCTCCGACCCGCCCGAAGGCACACGGATTTAAACCATAAAACTGAATGACAGGACCGCCGCAACAGCAACATTGGCGGGAACTGTGGTTGAGTCCTAAGGGTCGTCACCGGCCACGGTACAACCCTCCCCGAAGGAAGTACGTCCCGTCATCGATGGTAGGAGCCAGATCCCCCCACCTATTAGTGTACCCTCCAGGGTGGCGAGATCCAACCACCATGCCGGAAGCATCTCATCCCTATTTCGAGGTGCCCCCCACCGGGGGTTAGCATAGGACGATAACAAAAACTTATTGTTATGGAAAAAAAAAGTGTCTCATGGATATAAAGCAAGAAGACTAGCAAATTCGACAAATAAAATGCGTTATTTCGCAAGAAAACACGAAATATAGGTAGAAAAACACAACAGCAAAGATCGCAAAGATACTACGTGCAGAAAAAACAACACACATGTAAGTAGCAAATAATATTAAGCTAATTAAAGAATAATATAGCAAAATAGAGCTCTGATAACAATTAAACTGTTTGTTCCGAAATTAAACTCCAAAGTAAGAACCCATTCCATTCTCTGACAGTATTAGCTTAAATAGTCTCTCAATTAGGGCATCGAATCTTCTGAAAGAATCGTAAGATCTTGATTTGTAATAAAGGTATTGCCAAATTTCTTGTATTTTCCAGAACCATAATTATTTTTATAAAGGTCATGAAATTTGTCGCCAAATTACCAAACGATCATCAATATCGTTATAGATTTTACAGCTATTCAACGCCCATTGATATATCTATTATCTTTCTTATTATGAAACTAACTAAGCAGAGAAGCTATATTACAGATTTGAAACGATAAGAAATAAAAGCAACAACAGTAAAAACATTTCTTTTGTTCAATTTCTTCTCTCTTTAACAACACATCAAAGATAAAATGTTTTTATTTGAATAACTTAGAAATCTACGGACTGTTTCAGGAGCGCCGAGACAAAACAATGGGAAATCTCCGACATAGCGACGGAGAATTTGGACATAGGAACAAACATCGTGAAGGCGCTTCAAATGCCTTAAGGCACCGAAATTCTATCATCCGGCGTTGCATTTCACTTCAGCTACCCCTTCCCTTTCCGTTTCCGAAAGGGAAGAACGATTTGAGGCAAAAGTAAGAATCCGGGTAGGGGGGGGGGAGCTCCAGACCCTTTCAAAAGTAATATAAAAGAATATTTCATGGCAAAAGTATTGACCGTGAATTTTGAGCAGCGGACCAGAAAAACAAATAAGCAAAAATAAAATGCTTCTCTGGAAGAGGGAAAGGACTAAAACGGGGGGAAGTCTAATGAAAAATGTGAGGGTTTCAAAGAAATACATCAAAGGATTCGAGTATTTGTTTAGCTTTTTTGTTGTTTCCTTTGATCACATATTTTCTGCTAGCTTTCCTATAGGATGAAATAAGAAATGCCGTTTAGAGTTCAATGTAAATAGAGCTGAATCATGATTTCTTTTTTATTTATTTAAAAATGACTTCGGATCCTATTTTTCTTATTTAAACTTCATGTACACTATCCATAACATAAACGATTGCTTTGATCATAGACATACCATTTATTTCGGATGACACAGTCGCACCATTTATAATAAGACCTGAAATAATCCTTTTCGATTTTGTTGAGGAGCGATTACACTTTACGGTCACTTGTTTTATTTTAAATTCTAGCTGTCTTTGGCGACAAATTGTTTTGACAGAAATGCTGGTTGTATTTAATTTTGATTAAATCTCTTATGCATAAAGTTGAAACACATGCTTTCCTCAAAAATGCATTTTAAGCATCAAATTTTATTTACATTAGAGCCGTGCTGTTTTAACAGTCTCAGAATCTGTTCTGTTCATTATGCACGTGAACATTCCTAATGGAGCTGACTCCCATGACGTCATAATGTCATTAAAGATGTAACTATACGCTAATATATCTTCCAGCTCTATGCCGGTTTTTGCGGTTTTGTGACGTCAATGTTGCATTCCTCATATAATCTGCGCAGATAATAATTTTTCTTTAGCTTTTATTATTGGAAAAAATAACGCTATTAAATGTTTGATGAATTATTAAAATGGTTTGAAATGTTTTCGATTTGATATAATGGTTGTACGCATCTGTCCCACTACCTAATAAAACGGCCTTGGGCAACTAGCTGTTGACAAATTAAAATAATTATTTTTAAAGTGAAAAGTCTATTTCTGCACTGGATTAAAATTACTGTTTGACTCCTATTTTAATTAATTTAATTTCTTTTATATCTTCTTTCCTCTGACTAAATGTAAGTTCCAGTGACACGGCAAGCTCTCTTCAAAGCATTTCTAATATTTCGCAGCTCCAGTAACTAAGTGAAGTATTGAATTAAGCAGCAGCAAACACGTTCAATGAAGATGTTTGAAAACTTTCGAGTGGTGGATTGTTTATATTTGACTGTTGTCATTCGAAAATAATTAATAAGAAATGCACTAGCGTTTTATATACTTGAAATGAACCTTTAAATGTTTATTTTTTTAAAAATCGCGTAATTTTTTTTTTTTTACTTTTATTTCTCGAATAAATTATGTTGAATTGTTTTAAAAAATATTTTACTTTTAGTTTTTGTTATGGCTAAGTAACAACTTGTTTTTAATCGGCAATACACAGTTAAGGGAAAAAATATATGAATAGTGATAAATATTGATTTATGTACCTTATTTTCAAATAGTAACTTTTAATTCAACATTAGGTGGAAAAAAGATGGCACTCTTAGTTGTACAAACAAGACAAAAAGAACATACAGACGGAGACAAATTTTTTTTCCATCAGCACTTACGTTGCCAGGAACATGTAAATTGATTTAATGATATTTTCTAAATATATCCCATGCATATTGGCAACAACAGGGTTAGAGCTCTAATTATATTCCCATAATATTTTAGAAAACAAACTAAATATGCTGTGTAAAGGCAACACTCAACATTTACGAGTTAATACGCTTGAAGTGTATAACACATATTTTTTTTTAAATCGAATTATTATGCAATGGAGGATTTATTTTAAATTTGTATATTCAGAAATACAATTCGACGATGCAAGTACGACACATGGGCAAAAGAGTTAAATGGTACAAGAAAATTAATAATGGTAGTACATAATGTAGTATTTTCTGGGCAGCTATCATATCATACACTACAACTGAAACAAGGTTTTCCACCGACTGATTTCTTTTTCTACGTAAGTAATCGAGACTCTTTTGTGTTATTTTTTGGTGAATTTGATGCTTATGTTCATGAAATGTCGAGAAACGGAGAGATTATTTAAAATTTTCTGAATTTTCTTTTCGGTCAAATGTCTTATAAATATTCTGAGGTTTGATCATCGAGTTCCTGAAGTTCTTTCATCAATTTTGAATATTCAAGTAAGCTTCAATTATAAAGATTGCTCTTTAATGAGGGGCTTTCTGTCTAATGAGACTGTAAAATCTTGAGAGAAATAAATATTACCTTTACGGTGTTCAGGAAATAAAAATTTCCTGAACACCGTAAACTTAGTGCTTCAATTACTTAGTGTGTGCTTCAATTACCTTTTAAGTAATTGAAGCACTAAGTAAAATAGAATCCAGAAACAACATGGAGTAAAAATTAATTCAAACAGTTCAAAGAATTTCATCATCCTTTTATTTAATTATTTAGTATTCTGAAATATAAAGAAAATTCTGTTCCGGTATTTTGAAATACTAGATATTTAATATAAAATGAAGCAAAAAATTTAATTTGAAAAAAAGTTAATAATTTAAATATTTCATAACCAAAAGTGATTAAGTATAAAAATCTTATTTTTAGAAGCAGACGACTTTTTTCAACTGATATTTTTAAATAATAACTACCATTCATTACATAAAATAAATAATTGTCCAATAGAAGCTTCCTCTAATATAAAAAAAGATTTATTGGGAAATTCGAAAAATAGAAATTTTATGAGCTGAAGAAGTTTCTGAGTTATAATTTCTAACTTCGAGAGAATAAATAACAATTGAAAAAAATCAGGAATCTGTGTTCTTAAAGAAGCTTTCGCTACTAAGGCTATGTTTTTCTTTTCTGTTTATCGAAATAAAATGAATTTCTTTAAGGTACTGACATCTTGTGGGAGATTCTTAAAGTCTTAATGGATTTATTTTGAAAATTTCTATTTATTTTCTCCTTTTCTGCTGTTTTCGTTTCGTCCTGTAATTCTACCAGGCTTTTCAGAAAGATTACAGAATTTAAAAGACTAATGATTCATGTTTTCGCAATCATTATAAGCATCTGTTTTCTCTCATTTTATGGTGCTGGAAGATTAAAGAGAATTCGCCAAGAGCTAGCTGAAAAGTCAAGGAATATTTCATCAATTGCCATTACTCTTTCCAAAGTACTTTATTAATAGTTCTTTTAAGATATTAATAGATGAATATATAGAATTTAATTTTTTTAACCTTTTCGTTTCATATTTAATGTTCTCTGTTTCATATTTAATGTATTTCCTTTTTGTTTAATTTAATAAAATTTCATCAAGATATTTTGCTGATTGCCACGAATATCTCTAAATACTTAATTCATTTTCAAATTATATGGTGTCTGAAAAAATCCCTATTTATGTACGTGGCACAGAAATCGAATTAATTACTTATTATGGAGTGGCAGCAATGAAATGTAAACATATAGATGTACGAAAGTTTCAGTACACTGCTTTACAGTGGACACCAAATAAAGCTCTCCTTTACATCTCCAATCAGGAAATTCTCAGTGAAAAAATCAAACGTTTATCCTTACAATTTCTCATTAAGCAGATTTCTATCAGTTCCTTCTCCGCCATCTACAAATTAGATTTAGAACATTTCAATCTTGCTCTTATTGAACAGGACAAAATTTTTCTGGATAAAATTTTTTCTGATCTAAACATTAATTGGAATCGCATTATTTCTGATCAACATTTTTTGCAACTTCCAAGAGAAAATTGCAGTATTATTATTTCAAAATACCCTTTTCAAAACAAATCTCTCCCACACTCAGCTATTAATGGCAGTTTTCAAGAAACGCTTCAAAAGGACTTCAAACAGTGTTTCATTATCGCAACTGATGCATCGAAATCACAAAACTTAACTTCAATCGCTGGCATTTCGGATCTGTCTCAATTTGCTTTTCGAACCCACAACATCAATTCAATTTTTACAGCTAAAGCTCTTGCAATTTGCCAGGCTCTGGACTATCTTTCCGTTCCTGAGAAACATTTACTTCTTCTTACAGATAGTCTTTCAGTTCTTACAGCACTTCAAAAATTTTCATATAAATCCCCATCCATTATTCATAAAATTGTGGCCAAAATTGTGGAAAAATCTCAGATTAACCAACATATTACTTTTCTATGGATCCCTGGGCATTCGACAATTTTATGGAATGAAAAAGCGGACTTGATCGCAAAATCAGTTACAGAAATCAGCCCATGCATTGAATGGATCGCATCGGAAGACATCATCTCACGCATCAAACAAATCTCAAAAAGAAAAACAACAGACAGCTATAGACAGAGCAAATATTATGAAATTCTTGGTGAAATTCCAGACATAAAAAATATTGCTAAATGGACAAGAAATAGAAGAGAAGACATCATTTGCGCTAGAATATCTACCAAAACACTCATTACACCTGGCCTTCTACATCGTTTTAACCTGTCGAATCAACCAAATTGCGAAACATGCCACTCTTTGAATAATTTGGATCATATCTTACTGCACTGCCGAAAATACTCAAGCATCAGACGTTGCCTGTGGTCGAAGTTGGGCCTCAACTCTCTTTCAAGCTGTAATTTCAAACAACTCACGAGCAAAGCATTTGCAGATAAACTCTCTCTCCATATTTTCCTTCAACACTTGAAATTTTTTGACATTTATTGATTGAAGATATTGTTGAACGCTGGGATGACAGCCTTTGTAGCTAAAAATCCCTAAATCCCCCTCATTCAAACAAACAAACAAATACACTGCTTTATTCGGCGTTTTTGCAGCTGCACTTTGCTAATTGAATAAAATTATTATATTATAAATGCTACTCGCCGTGTCAAACACTTCATTCAGCCAGAGGCTTAAATAATAGAGGCTTAAATTCAAATAGGCTTAACCATCACTATGGATACTCTTTATAGACTTACATACATAATGGAAATAGATGACTTCCAAAACTATTAATTTCCCAAAAAGGTTTTGCATTATCTTAGAATGCAAAAAATATTTCTTTAATGATACCGAATTCATTTCTATACAGTTTTCTTCTTTTTTTAAAAATAAATTCTTGGGTTTGATTTAAAATTTTACGATGCTTTTAATGTTGGTTAGGTTTATTTTAGTTTGGTTTGAAAAAATAGTAATGATCACTTCATTTGCGTTTCTCAGTTGCTAATGTTATGAAATTCAAACTCATCTATCAAAACATTCCATCGTGTGGTTTTACTAATGTTAAAATTAAAATAAAAATTACTTTTTTCTATCATTAATTCCGAAATGGGATTTTCGGAATAAATGAAAGAAAAAAGTGATAATGATAGAAAAAAAAGTAATAATTCCGAAAATAAGATTTTCATCAATTAACTCCGCATATGTTTCATAATATATACACTTTTAATTTTTCCTACAATAATTTATTGAAGAATTATTTATTCAACGTCCTATTTTTAAGACGTATTAAATAAACTAACTTTAAAAAATGCTTTTCGTATTAATAGTTTAATAACCTAAAAAAATGAAGCAATCTTGGCGAGCAAGCTGGTCATCAAAGGAGGCTAGTTTTGAATAACTAAAGAATAAATAAATAATAATAATACCATATATTTGTAACTCCAGTGAATTCATTATTTGCATTATATCATTAATTTTTAGAAGTGATAGAATTGTCGGTAATTATTTTTCAGGAATTGTTGATAATGCTTAACGACGGTACTACAAACGTTGTAGATCATGTTAGAGGATATTTGAGCGCACTCTCTTTTAATGATTGCTCTATACATTTCAGGGTTTGAGCAATAAACATTCTTTTTCAAGTACTCTCATAAAATGAGATTCATTTATGTGAGGGTTGGTAAGGACGGATGAATTGGAACGGCGGAAGGGAATGAGTGGATAAGGATGGAATTTGATCAAAATACTCCCTACATTGGAAGGTCGTTATAACATTAACTCATGGGTTGAAACTATAGTCTAAATGACATTCATTGTTGATAGGAAAAGTATTGAAAGTATGTACATAATTTCGGGAAAATCTATGTTATAAAGAGTTGCTAAATGTCATATATATGTGTGTGTGTGTGTGCGTGCGTGTGTGTGTGAGAGAGAGAGAGAGAGAGAGAGAGATGCGTTTAACTTGTGTTTTACGTAAATCTATAAATTTCGTCTGACCTGAATGAAATTTCGCTCATGTGATCTCAAAGATAGATTTTCAAAGACCAAAATTTAATTAAAAAATAAATTAATTAATGATTACACCAATTTTTGGAAATCATTCAGCTGTGCCATTGGAAAATATTATTTCAAAAAGTAATTTTCACAGCACCTTAAAACTCAAATACTTATCTTTTCAATGATATCAATTTCATTTCCGTTCAATTTCTTTCTCTTATTTTAAAAGTGTTTTTATATCGGTGGCAACGATGGTGGTATTATTATTATTATGGTGGCAGTCAAACAATTTTCATTATTTCTTCAAACCTCTTACTTTTACACATGTTAAAATTCAAATAAGAAGTTACTTTCTTTGGGCATTGATTTTGAAAAAAGATTTTCATTTCCGCTTTTATTCAGTGGTATATAAACATTTTAATATGCATGTGCAGTAGTTTATACTAGATAGATTCCTTTAAATTCATATCAAATAAAGAAACGAACAGGCGTCTTAGCTTACTAGGGGCAGAGCGAGGGTAGGGGTTCGAGCAGTGGTTCAGGCATGGTTGGTTTTTACCCTGTGTTCTATCTGTGGGTGTGTGAAAGAGCCCCACTTTAAAAAGAGGTTGTGCAAACGAGTGTGTGTAACACACTCGTGTGAGTGTAATCTTCATAGGAGCTAGAAGTCAGACTTCTGCCCTCGGGTACTCAGGGGCCTTTACCCTCAGAAGCTACTGTACAAACTTGGCTTAAAATCGCTGTCTTCGTACTATAAGTAACAACACAAAACGAAATTTAAAATAAATATATTTTATAAAATTATGTGAAAAGGTAAAGAAACCAATGTTCCGAAAATACAAGCTAGCCACAAAAGGCAGCTAGATCATGATAAAAGCAACTTTTAGGTGACAATTAATTTTGCTTAGATAAATTAATACTTTTGTATGAAGTTAAGAGAGAATTCTTTTGTGATGGATTTCGTTATTTAAACAGTAATCTGATAACAAGGAGAGCAGGCAGAAATTTTCTCTATCCTATCCTTCACACCACGCCATCTATATTTTATTTAGTTCATTATGGGAGAAAATTAGACATCGAAAATTACGAATCTGACTTTCCCACATTTAGTACAACTTGTTGCTTAGCATTAATTACGCAATATTTTATGCCCACTTTTATACATTTTTTTTTTATTTATTTTCATGAGAAAATGCTGCAGTAAATTCAAACAAGTTTTGCAAAATTGATCAAATCATTAAGGGAACTGGGCCCATCTGCACCTACAAAAAATTCGATTTTCAGTTTAAGTCTTAAAAAATAGACGGCATTTCACTGATTACAGAAATAAATAATTTGTATAATTTTGAAAAGTAGAAAGTCTATAAATTATTTTTTAACAACGAAACTAATATAACTCATCAGAAAAAAAGATTTTTTCTCAAAAAATAATTTTTTTTTTTGAATTCCAGTACCCATAAATACAATCTATTATTTATAATCACATGAAATTTTATACACTAATATTTACAAACATTGTATATCCATTAAACATATTTTTATTTTTTTCTGAGCAATAGTATTAGCCGTTAGAGGTTATTTATCATGCAAAATATCATATACATATATGTTTATGTGTTTTTAGATTATAAAGCTACACGGCATTTATTATTTTTAAAAAAAATTTTTGTTATTAGTATATTTAAATGAAAATATGTTTACTATAATTGTTAAGCCTATTCTTATATATTATGCTAATCTTGGAGTGATTTTCACAGAATTACATTTTCTAAGAAAAATGATTTGTGGTTATGAATTTGAAAGTTATCGCATATTCACAGCACTCATTCAAAGTAAATATCTTAAAAAAAATATTTTCTATTGTTTTATAATTAAAAAAAAACATTCTTTCTGTATGTCCATAATTTCTGTCGGATATAAAATTTTATTAATGAAAAAAAAATCCCTTTATTTGTGACTAATTTTGAAAATTTTCTTTGTCGAGAATGTCTTAGTTCCATTAAGACCAAGGATAAATTAACACATAAAAAATTGTAGGTTTATTTTCTCTTAGAAAAAAGGAAACAAGTACCATTAAAAATATATATTTAGTTCGGTAAGTTCAACGAAAAAAAAATTGTGTTTGAAAGTGGAAAATTAACTTTTAACTTTTTTAAGAAATTTCGCTAAACAGAATGGAACACGAAAATATCGGCAATGAATAAGAATAGAACTTCGCAGATAAATAGCAATATAAGATTTCCTAAAAATAGAATTTTTTTTTGTAACTGGAAAAAGAAAACTGATACTTTAGCTATTGGCACATAGATAAATATTTCAGAGAATAACATTTCCCTAATATTTAAAGATAGAAATTTTTTTTCACGACTCAATATAATGGGAAATTCTAGCATTACTAGCATTTTTTTAATTAACTAAATTTTGAATTTTTTGCTTTCAGTTGTCTTGTTTATAATGGACACTATTCATTTATATTCCGGCATTAAGTAAAAGGCTAGTTCTTAAACTAGATGTTTGGACCCAAGAAGTAACATTTACTGATTTTTTTTTCCGTTTTAACTTTTTTCCTGTTTATAATCCAAAGCGGAATTGCTATGAACCAATTGGCAAAGTTTCAGTTCCCGATTCAACTCGCATGCATATTACAGATAAATCGTTTGGCACACTGCGATATTTGTTAAAAATATTATTACTTCAACTTCGTGTTTTTCATTATGTATCTGTAAATAAATTGTTGTTTTTATTACTTACTAGCCGCCTTTGGCGACCAGCCGGTTCGCCAATCTTAATGTTCGTTTAAATTTTAATAATTAAATAGGTTGAGCCGGAGTTTAACCCCCTTCTTCGCCAAGTTGCGATAACGCGCCAAAGCTGGCAATCTTTATTATGCACTATAATTGAACATCTGCTCCTTTGCTTTTGAACATTTCGCAAAGCCGTTGTTGGCGATTTTTAAAAATTGCGCCAAGCAGGGGATTAAGGTAGCCGACTACGTTCGAAGCAATATTTTTGAAAAATTGGATTTTTTAAAAACTA
The DNA here is from genome assembly GCF_947563725.1 of Argiope bruennichi. Classification (NCBI taxonomy): domain Eukaryota; kingdom Metazoa; phylum Arthropoda; class Arachnida; order Araneae; family Araneidae; genus Argiope; species Argiope bruennichi. The sequence goes on from NC_079155.1 coordinate 48,298,394, forward strand.
TTTATGGTTTTTAGATGTATTGTCAATTATAAACACTATATATACAAAAAAAATTATTTGGAAATATAATATATTTTGAGAAATAGGAAAATTTGTAGTAAATTTTAATGAAATTTAATCTAAACGGTTAACACTTTACACAAAATTGTAATGCAGCAATCCTATTTTTCTTTGTACACAAGTTATAGAATATAATGATGAATGAAATGAACCAAAATCTAAGGAACATTTTGAGATGCAAAGAAATTATGGGTAAAAATGTACGTATATATACATTTTTTCCATAAATTTAGAACTTAATTTTTCTAAAAACACCTATAAATGAAAAAGTATTTCACCAACAATAAAACTTTTGGTTCATTTCATTGCCCACAGTATTTAAAACACACGCTGAAATTTTTATGTAAATACCTCTATTAGTTTTTGATATATCATGTTAAAGGTGGATAATTTTTATAAAAATTAAAGTTTAAGAAAATTGAAGTTAAAGAAATATTTTAGCTAAAAAATTGTTTAAAATTATCCTGGATGATAGATCAGACCTTCCTTTTCCTAGAAGATACTATTTTGGAAAGACGAAAGCCAGAACTACAAGAAATAATAATAAAAGAAGAATTCGCCAATGTGGTTGAAAACCAGTGTTTTTAACGTAGTCGGATCACTTAAACTCCGGTCGTACCATTAAATATTTTACGCAATTCCAACTTTAATAGATTCTTCAGCAAAATATTTTAAAACTTCAAATTTTGATAGTCATATAATTCACTCATAATATTATAAAGGCCTTCAGTCATAACGTGATATGTATCTCTCTAATTTTCTGTTAGCATCCGTAGAATTTATGCTTTAAATTAAAGTGAAAATGATTAATCAGCAATTAATATAATAATATTTTTTACTGAAACAAAGCATTTTTTTTAAATAATATGATTACTGATAATAGAGTCACTGAGCGTTTAAACTTTATGGGCACTAAAGAATATCTTTCTTAATTTATGTAATATCTCAAGAATTTGTCAACAAAATTTTCTCAGATTCTTCATGAACAGATCGATTAAATAACAATGTTTAATTTTAAATGCATCAAACACTAAGAAAATAAAATGAATCGTTTAAATAATCGGTCGAAAACAGGTTTAAAAAAACTACTTAAAAAAACGATGTACTTAAAACTATTAGCATATACAAAAAATATATATAACTAACATAAATAGAATTTAATTACAAAAGCATGCAACTAACCTAAAAATAATTTAAATCATTGAAAACAGATTAAAAAAAACTACTTTAAAAACGATGTACTTAAAACTATAAGCATATACAAAAAATATATAACTAACATAAATACAATATACTTAAAAAAGCATGCAGCTAACCTAAAAATAATTTAAATCATCCGTTGATAATGGTTGTCATGGCAACAATCAGAACATAATGCGCATGCGTGAATTTTTTTTCCAGTTACGTTAACGCAAATGCGTGAATTTTTCTACGCCAGTTGGGGTAACGCTATGCAGATTATGCATTTTTAATTTCCTTTATTCTGTGTTATTTTAATTCAAAAGTACTTCAGAATGAATCTGAAACATGGATTAATTAACAATGTTTAATTTTAAATGCATCAAACATTAAGAAAATAAACAGAATCGTTTGAAATAATCCGCCGAAAAATGTTAACCCTAGCCTCATTACTGTTGGGAGAAAAAAAACAACTGAAGCCTTACTCATTTGGTGGTGGGGAAAATGGAAGATTTATTTGGCGGGAAAGTTAATTTTTAATTAATAATTAAAATTCTAATTAAAATTTCAAAAAAAGGGACCCCAGGTGCACATTCCCGACCTCTAAGGTATACATGTACCAAATTTGGTAGCTGTATGTCAAATGACCTGGCCTGTAGAGCGTCAACACACACACACACACACACACACACACACACACACACACACACACACACACACACGCACACACACACATTGAGCTTTATAGATTTTAAAATTAAATGTTTTTGTGTATCTTAAAGATTTATAGATGAATATTGTTGCGCAACAATGTTTGCGCACCGACATGTAAATATTTAAGATGAAAATATTGCATAATTAACAAAGTGAATTTGTGATTCTTTGGAAGTAATATGGGAAACTTTTTATCATATGACAAATCAGAATTAATTTATCTTCCTCCAACACGTAAGACACCGTTTGGGTATAGAAATGGGTTCAAGCAACTTACCCGACTCTTGTTAACATTTTCACCTTTTATTTCACAATTAAAGGCAGCTACCTGAACAAGTTTGACTAAAGTTAACTTGACTAATTGTAGTTCCTGAGTGGTTAAAGGACCTGACATTTTGCTCGAGTTTCTCAAATTATTAATAATTTTGAAAATAAAGGCTAAGTTTTTAATTATTTTATAAAACATATTTGACACACTAAGTATATTATCTAAAAATGATGAGTCCACAGCTGAAACTAAACAGCAATTAGTCGGATTCTTGAGTTCTGTTAAATAAAGTTTCTCAGAAGAAATGTCCATGTTCTGCACAGAACTGTCCAATGGATCGTGGATGTCGTCGCAATCACCAGGAAAGTTCACAGCCAGTTCTTGGAGAAAGGTAGGACGAAACCACCATAAATCACTTTGTTGCATTCTCGTTGGATCAAGTCTTAATTTCATCCGTAGATGAAAACTCATACTCTTTCTCCGTAGCAGGAATAAGCTCAGAAGTATTTCCACCACTTGTGTAATGACATCTGGGCGGTTTTTAGAATGCCAAAAAGTTGATGTTGCAAAGTTTTTGTCTCTTCCTATGTACTCGCTCCACTTAAAACGTCGTCCATATAAAAGTCATGACACAAGACTGCTGCAGCACTTGGAAAGTTTTTTCTCTCGTCAATGGAAATTTGTTTAAGTGTTCTCATGGCTAGATATGGAGCACTAACCGTTCCGTAAGTAACCGTATTTAGCTGATACGTTTTTACGGGCTCATTAGCTCCCTCTTTCCATAAAACTCTTTGGAGATTTCTTTGACTCTCATCTATATTAATCATACGGTACATCTGACGGATATCTGCAGTAAATGCAAATATATGCTTTCTGAATCTAATTAGCAATGTAAATAAATCGTCTTGAATCATTCCGCCTGGATTCTGAATTCAGTTGAGCGATTTTCCACTTGCAGTCAAGGTGGACGCATTAAATACGGTATGTAGTTTTTAGTTGTGCTGTTTTGAGGCCTATAGATACCATGAAGAGGCATAAAATATGTCACTTCAGGTTCAACACTTTCATCTTGTATCTCCTTCATGTGGCCTAACTCCTCATACTCCTTCAGAAAGTCAGAATACAGTTTCAGATATTTTTGGTCACTAGACAGGCTTGTCCACGGCGATTCGAGTCGTTTTAGAGCAATATATCCTGAACTCTCTAGACATGACCAGTGCTCTTTAAATGGCATCGCCAAAGTATATTTTCCTGTCTCATCTCTTCTATGTGTTCGCGCATAATGCTCCTCACAAATAGCATTCTTTACTTTTAGGTAATTATTACCTATTTCCTCAATCTCCCCAAATTTTCTTAAGTTTCAATTCTTCTGCTCCACATATTAAACCGCAATAGTTAGAATTTAATTTAACTGAATTCGAAACGCTACCTTCTACAATATACCCAAATATAGAGTCCTGTAACGTCAAATTCTCATTTTTAGCATTTAGTTTTCCCAGCTTTATTACTTCATAAAAGTATTCAGCGCCAATTAAAATATCTATTTTTCCCGGAATATTAAAATTAGGATCCGCAAGGTCAATAGATTCTGGAATCTGTACACACATATCTATCATCTTATTTGGTACTAGCCGCCTTTGGCGACCAGCCGGTTTCCGGTATTACCGCTCGCTACAATTTTCAATTAAATATTTTAAGTAACTGGTCTCTTAATAGATTCTCAAACAAAACATTTTTAATCTTCAAATTTTGATAGTCGTACCAAACTTATACTGTTGTTTAGATCGTTTCGTTCAATTTACTATATATATTTTCCTAATGTGTTGTCATTTCCGATAAAACTTCAACTTTAATTTAAAGTGGAAATGCTGAAATTGCAATTAGTATATTTTTTAATGAAACCAAGCTTTTTATTTTATTTATAATTTTTTTTTTTTTTTTTTTTATTATTATTGAATATGAGTATTGCAAACAGAATCGCTCGGTATTTAAGTCTTATGTGAACTACAAAATATTTTTATAATTTATGTAATATCTCAAACAATAATTCAACAAAAATTTCTCAGATTCAGCATAAAATTCAGTTTTTAGTTTTGCTTTCAAAAGGATTGAAATGAAATCAATAAAAATATTTTGTTCCGGCCTATAAATATATTTCAAAAATTATGAAGTCTAAATTTAACGGAGTAAGGTATCAGATTCTGAGAAATATTCTGGACACACCAAATTTTAAATAAATGAATGAATGTTTCTATTTGCCACGATCAACTAAGACTTATTTATGAAGTTTTGAATGTTAAAAATTTAGAAAAACTCAACATTTTCATAATCTTAGGCCAATTAATCTTGAGAAACCTGCGCGCTGATTGGCGTATTTTCTTTGAAACGATAGATGGAAAATCTAAAATTATCGTTTTTTTATTGAATAGTGATATATAAATTTTCATAAATCAGTCAGTTTAAGTGATTGATTTAGTTGATTGGAAATTACTCTTTTTATTTAAAATATTAGTGTTTCAAGAACATTTTGTTATTCGTGATTTCCACAGCAGAAGCCTTATGTAAAATCAAATATTCGTTATTTATTAGAGCATTTATTGAATCAAGTTACATAAAATATAATCATTTTCCATTTAGACCATTTTAGCAGATCTGTGTCTTACTAAAGGTTTACAAATTAATTGTGTGGCTCTGATTTGAATGGATATCCTGTTCATATTAAACAAAACTTGCTTTAAAATAAAACTGATTTTTTGGATTAATAATATAGAGAGTGTAAAAGATCATAAAATAATTTTTCTTGAATTTATTTTTTAGAAAAAATATTATTTCATATTTGTTTCATTTCCTACAGACACGCGCCGAAAATTATATTTTTGCAGATTTCATTTCCAAAAAGGATTAATTTATTTTTAATTGGAGCTTTAATCGATGGGATGGCAACACTTTGAAAAAAGCTAATTTTTTCCCATGAATGCGAAACGTGCTCGTGCAGCTTAAATTTTATTTTTATTTTGTACGAAAAAAATTGTTGAAAAATATAGTTAAAATATTTATTTAAAAATTCATTAAAAATAGAAATTTAATTTTAAGATTAAAACATTGGTATCATTTAAAAGATAAATTTTTGATCTTTAACTTCATGTAAAAATCTTTTTTGTGCGGTAATATTTTCGGAAGTTATAGCAGAAATACGCCAAAATATCGCTTAATTTTTAAATAAAATTCTAATTAAAAATTCGAAAAAATAACCCCCAGGTGCACATTCCTGGCCTCCAAGGTATACACGTGCCAAATTTGGTAGCTGTAGGTTTAATGGTCTGGCCTGTAGAGAGCCAACACACACACACACACACACACACACACACACACACACACACACACACACACACACACACACACACACACATTGAGCTTTATTATAAGTATAGATTATATCTATTATTTTTGATACCACTAACATCGAAATATTTCTTTCGAAACTTTTATTTTTATTAGTCACAGTTGCCGTAACTCTGGGATTAACTTACCAGCGAGGCATTATTAATACAGTAAATAGATTTATTTATTTTTTCACTTTTGAGTTCTAGTCTTTGCATACAATTCTGACTCATGAGCCAGCACTGTGAGCCGTTATACAAAAGGCACCGTACTTCCTGCCATTGCGAATATCTATCTTGCATTAACCCTTATCGTGGCACCTTAACATTCGAAGACGAAACATTTTTTGCTTCTTTCGAAAAGTGTATTAATTTATTTTGAGCCTTGCCACAGAAACAATTTTTATACGAACACTTTTTAACGCTGCAACTAGGCGATATTTATTTTTCGTTACCTCAACGCGCTCAGGAACCGAAAGTCTCTTAAATTGAGGACAAGCATACAACGGATGATTCTCACTCTTTAGACATAAGATCACAATTTTTATTTTTCACCTCCTTGAAAAATATTTTTGATGCTGGTTTAAATTTATTGTTATAATTTTGCCCTTTTCTCGTCTCATTAATGATTTTGCATTTGGAAGCAAAATACAGATCACATTCTTTTCCTAACTCGAGAGGTGTAAACCACTTTTGATTTTGTCTAATATTAATAAGAGTGCTGTTTCTTTGTCCAGCGTTTGGAATAATTTATCCGAAACTATTGAAACTCGAAATCTGTAACACCTCTTAATTTTAAATAATATTCAAAACTCGTCATTAAGCGTGACGCGAATTGCACATGAGTTTCGTTATCTCTAGAAGCATTTCTAAAATTCTCTAAAACCGCTTGCGCTGTTGGCTCGAATTCTATTAGTACAATTGATTTAACTTCTTCACAATTATTTAAATCTTTCTCAGCAATATAAATTAGGATATTAGAAGCTCTTCCTCCTAATAAATTTAATAAAATCTCTGCTTTACACTTCTCAGGAATCTTTTTAGTACTAAATACTCTCTCTAACGAAGTAAAAAAGAAACCCCAATCTTGAGCTTTGCTCGGTAGTTTAATACACAATATTCTCACAGCCTTTAATAAGCTTTCCAATGACTCTTCTGCTTCGGTTTTACACTCTACATTAACGGAAGTCTGAGTACTATTTTGCCCTTAATTGCGCTAATTGTAATTCTATTTTAATTCTCTCTAATCTAAGACGCTCTAGTTCTTTTGCATGCTTTCTAGAAAACTAGTCGTTTTCTTAAGCTTCAAACTATAGCTTGCAGAGCATCTTAAATTCTTAAAAACTAAAATAATACTCCAAGCAATTTAGAATTCCATCGGCTCGTTTATTCTTTCAACATAACAGCGTATATTACAAACATTGCCAGATTCCATAAGGTTTACAGTTGATCATCAGCTATTATACAAAAAATAAACGAAATAATATTAACAAAATATGTTTATCAAAGGAAAAATCGTTTGCTTTTACTTTTTAATAATATTTTAACAAAATAAAAATACTAGCAGTTATAAATTGTCTGAAAAGGAATCGTCTGCTAAATGTCTATTAACAGATTCAGATTATAATATTTACCGAACAAGTTCTATTTAACTATCCTGATCGGATTCTTGGTTTCTATTCCCTATTACTCGATCTACAGCATCTTTAACAACTTCGTTGTCATTTTTGAACACATCACTCTCCTCAATTAAACGCTTTATTTCACTCTTTTTCATGCCTTCCGCAACAACCAAACCTATCTCCTCGGCAACGAGTTTTAATTCATCTTTCTTTAATTTTGCTAAACCCGCCATTTTAAATGTATAATTCAAATGAACAATATTATCACAATTTTATTCTAAACTCATTAAAACAAAATTAACTTCGTCTCGGGAAATTAATTATAACTCATCAAAAACAAAATTAACTTAATCTCGAGAAATTAATTAGTTAATAACTCAAAGGATAATATTGCCCAGATCTCTTTGCTGGGGCTGCTGTCACTCGAGACTAGTTATCAACAACAGAATTCTCATTCTTGGTATTTTCACACCAAGTTCGTCATCATCGACGATATCTCCACTAATAAATCACACATTTCAAATAATGAATCACTATACAATAGATGCAAAGTCATCTCCGGCTCGACGGACCATCGATTGACCCACGATAGCTCAATTTTTTAGAAAACTCATTCACAAATAAATAAAACACAAACTTGGACTGTATCTCCATTGCTTTATTCCCTTCACTCACAACATACACTAAAAGGTTATATCATTTCACCACTTGATGGCGCTACAAAATTAGCAAGTGGCGCGTTCTGCTGACTTATTGGCGCCAACAAAATTATTAAATAATTTTCATAAACATTCTCTTGAATCAGATATAAAATTATTGATATATTTGAGTTGTACTCACTGCCAACTTGTTTTGCCTTACTATTTGGAATATTTATTGATTTGTTATTTCTTGATTAACATTCCGTATTCGATGTATCATGAGGGTCAATGGAGTAATTTTGATTAGCATTGCTGTGAAAGGTAAACTTAATGCCATATAAAATCCAAATGGGCATTCTTCATGCATCAGTGTTTTCTTCATATTGCAAAAAGTGTGACTAAAACAACGGCATAGTGTATTTTAAGCTTATCATATATTACAAATGTTAAGAGAAAAAGGGAGCATCCACTGAGCTGGCTTTCTTTTCGTCCAACTTCCAACCGTACCAAAGTACCAGAACTACAAGCATTGCGCATTTGATAGTTTACTTCCCATGATTCTTTATAATAAAGTATAATTGTAATCAATTAAATTTTAAGATTTAATATTTCTTTAAATGTTGAATTTGTACAATTAATTATTTAAAATTTCTTTTTTCAGAATATTATTTTTTGCTCTCGTAGAATTCTGCAGATAAATTTATTCTTCTGTCGTATTCCTCCAATTCATGTGTGATCGCAATAATTAGTAATATTAAAGGAGAATATATGCATTTGTATGTGTTGGTGTTCAATTGGATAGCCGAATTTGGCTAGTGTAATAAACCGTAGAGCAAATATATTTGGAGGATAAAAATATATATCTTTTACTAATTTTTTAAAAATTTTAATCAAAAATCAAATGGGATTCCACCGTTTTCACGTGACAATTCCCGAAAATGTTATTGTGCATTACTGATTTTCACAATGCTTAAAATATAAAAATTATATATTTAAGAGCATCAGTATCATTCCAGTTTCAAGAATTTTGACAATTTTAAAAATAAATTTTTCTTCTGTTAATGCCACAATAGATTTCCTCGTTGCAATGAAATTCTTATCGGTTTTCTTTTTTCTTTAAATAATTAATGACACGATTTTCTTCCGTTGTAGAAAGTTAAGGAAGAAAAGTTCTGATAATTATCTGCATAGTTTATATGAAGAAGCAGAGAATGAAATCACGTGAAAAAAGCATGCAAAAGACCGAGTGCAATTTGGAATAAATTAAGCATATACTTGAATTTTTAACGGCTTTTTAGCGGTTAATGTTCAATTCACATTAAACATGTGTACAGCTATAAAAATTAACAGAAATGGTCTCCCCAAATCTTTCTCGCATACTCTCTAACAAAACTTCCTTGCCACACAAGGCTTGCATGGTAATGGCGTACAATAGTTTTATAAATTACTATTTTTTGGAAAGCATTTAGGATTTTTGCTGAATCTATCGTGTCATCCTTGGTGAGCTTTTTGGCGATTAATCTTGGCATGCGGTATTAATATCCGAAAATCGAATTTGTGCTTTAGACACTTTTTTTCTTAACCGATTGAAAAACGATTTGACACAAAACTGCACTTGTAATCACAAAACCCCATACCAAATTTGATATATTTAAGTAATTGCGTTTTTGAACTAATGTATTTACTTGTTCCTGAAAATAAATATCGTTAGATAATCAGCCCTTTGTTGCATTGAATCTAAATTTGACAGGTGTCGTCTACATTATAAATGTTAAATCTGTGTACCGAATCTTATCTATCTAGTTCTCTTCGTTTTTTAGTTATCATTGTAACTTATATTCGAACTGCCGGGCAGATAGATTTCTTCCGAACGGATTTTGCTCATAATGAGATAGAAATCTGCAATTGTGATAGAAAGACCGTATACCAGATTTCATCCGTCTAGCTGAAAGAGCTTTTATTTATCTTTGTCACAGGCAGATGGACATTTTCCAAAATTGTATTTCCAAACTCAGGGAGGCCTAAAACTTGGAGATTCGTCAACATTTTGAATTTGAATTTTTTGTCTATTATTGTATTTATTCTGTACTACGTATACGAGAAAGTAATAACATGTCTGTAGTTACTATTACATCTGATGCTTGAAAATTCTGCATTGTCGGAATTATGGACATCTAGATATTAATAAGAGGTTTAATTGGAATCTCGCACAACTAATAATCCTTACACACCAGCTGGATTTTCAGCCAGTCGCCAACGACGGCTAGTGTTACTTAAGATGGAAGAAAAGAGTTTTTAGTTAGAAGAGATCAAATCATATTTTTAATGACTTAAATGCTAGTAAAATTGCTAATTACCACAACATCAGTTTTCTAATATACAAGGTGGTTATAATTAAAGTTACCCCGTTTAGACCTACGTAGTGTGCGCTCTAGTGGAAGGATGTCGAAGAAACTTGATACTTAGGTTGTATGGATCATGGGAAACAGAAATCTGCAATAAAAAAAAAAATTAGTCCCAATTTCAACGGCCAGGTGAGAAGGCGGCGCATGAAAAACAAAAAACACAATTTGGAACTTAAAAACTTTATTTAATTACAATATACGTTCAATGTGCATTCCATTTACGTCAAGCACATGCTCAAAACGTGTTATGGCGTGTTCAACAGTGGCACGAAGGGTTTCTCGATCAATTGCAGCAATATGACGTGTTATACGTGCTTTCAATTCATGCAGAGTCCGTATGCTTCCTCCACAGACACGATCTTTCAGGAATCCCCACAACCAGAAATCACAGGGATTCAAGTCCGGAAAACGCGGAGGCCAGGCAGTTGTAAAATTTCTTAAAACTTCTTGCGGCAGTGAGTAATGACTTTTTAAATTACTCTAAATTTGCATAACGGCCTTTATCGACATGAAAACCGCCATCTATCGGCCGAAATTTGAACTAATTTTTTTTATTGCCGATTTCTTTTCCCCATGATCTATACAACCTAAATATCAAGTTTCTTCGACAACCTTCAACTAGAGCGGACACTACGTAGGTCTAAACAGGGTAACTTTAATTATAACCACCCTGTATATATTTATTTAATTCATTCAAACTTACTCTAAAATTTATTTCCAGTAAACATATAATAAAAGTTTCAAAAATTATTATGATCATTTAAAATTCATGATAAATTACTTCTATGTTCTCAATAATATTTGAATATACACAGGTTAAAAAAAGGGTATTTAAAAGACCTCTATTTCTGAGAAACATTTACTTATATTCCAAGAAATATCTTAAGATTTATTTTACAAGATTCCTTCGAATCCATATTTCAATATTTAAAGGTATCAAGTTTTCCAACCAAAAACTAACAAAAATAATAAATAGACTTACTAAATTTCCAGGAAACTTTAAGCATTATTTAGCTGAAAATATCTTTCTTTCGTTGAAAATCGAGAAGATATTTTAGTAAGATCTCATCTTTCTTCATTTACTTTTAAACTTTAAACAAATACTTCCTTTGAAGAATTCGTGTAAGTTTGCTTAGAATAAACAGATAAAAGTAATATCGAAAACCTTAGATAGAATTTCATCATTTTGTCCCATAATCATAATATTTGATGTTGCGAAACATTTCTAGAATTTCAGTTTGACACAAAGATCATAATGTTTTTTGACATCGAAATTTTTCATTTTATCTTGATGAAAATTGAAATAATGATTTACGAAGCAGCTAAAATGAGATGACAGATATTTTATATTCTGATTATTTATAAAGAATATGATTTTTTTATATAAAATTTCGAAGCATTTTTAACTTTAATTATATTCTTTAAACTGTCGGTTAAATTAGTTTATCACGTTTCTACGCATGATAGATAAAATTCGAGATGGCAACAAATAGTTTGTTGCTTTAATCATTTTATATTTGTCCTTTTCTTCTCAGTTGCCAATTTACTTCTATATCAAGATTTTTGGCTATACATATGTGTTTAATATATTTACTTTTACACTTTTGGCAATTTCTATTTCATAAGTTACCATTTTTACTATTTTATGTTTCAAGTTAATGGGTAATATGAAATAAGCTGTTATAAAGTGTTATCTAAATATTTTCTGATAATTACAATATTTTCTACTAATATACTTCGAATATGATAAAGTAAAAATAGAGTTTTCCAATGGATAAAAATGTGGGAATTTTTTTCTTTCTCATATAGAGACAGTATAATAATGATTAATATCGTAATCGTAATACAGAGAATAAATAGTAATCGTCAAAAAATTCGAACTTGAGATTTTGACATTATTTTATTCCATGAGTTCGAAAAATACATTTTCGGAAAATGTCTATCCATTTGTCTGTCTGTGACAAAGCTAACTCAAGAACGAGCTAGATCTCTTTGAGTTAGATAGTTGAATATTTGGTATACGATTTGTACACCAAGTTTGCAGATTTCTATCAAATTTTGTGTAAATTCTTCCAAGAGGAAGTCCGTTTGTCTGGCTATTCGAATTTAATACTGTTAACATGATAATTACAAAACGAAGAGAGCCAGATAGACAAAATTCAGTACACAGATTTAACATCTATAGTATAGACACCTATTAAATTTTGAGCGAAACCCAGCTATAAATTGACTGTTTGTACTTTATAATTTCAGAAAAATGCAAACGCTATAATTCAAAAGGCAATGACTTAAATATATCAAATTTGGTTTGGGATTTTGTGTTAATTTTTTTTCAGTCGGTTGGAAAAAAGCAACTAAAACAGAATTTAGATGTTGGGATTCTATTAACCGCATGCCAGGGATTAATCGCTAGAAAACTCGCCAAGGATAACGCGATAAATTTTGTAAAAATGCTAAAGTTAATATTTCGTTAAAAGTTAATTAATCATTTACGAAAAGTTAATATTTCGTAACTATTGTATGCCGGTGGAAACCACTCCCGCTTTTTTGAAAGACGTAATGAAGTGTGCAGGTTATGTTGAAACGAAAATTCGCTCTTCGGATGCATGACGCAAGAAATTCAACAAGATCTTAAACTAACTACGTTTTCGTCCTGATTAAAAGAAAGGCGCGCAAAAAGATAGCACTTGCACTCGATAACACGTATATAAATAGAAATTCTTTAACTATATAACAGGACAAACACAACGATGTGTAGATAATTTAAAGGAAAAATTAGGCTATCGCTAACTTTCAAACTTTAGTTTAGCGCTTGGGTTATTGTGCTAAAATATTTGAAGAGTTCTCTCTGTGATATATAATTCAAAGATAAAATTCTCATGTGAAAGATTTGCCTTTTATAGTTTCTCAACAGGCAATAGAGTTTTCTAGAAAAATTACTAGAATGTAGCATCTAATAAAAATATCACCAGAATTCTTGTATTCTCCAGAACTTTCATTTTATTGCCAAATGGGCGGGATTCGTCATTAAGTCGCCAAATGCTCATCAATTTTATCGCCAAGGTCATGGGTCAATGTACTGACCTTTAAGCATCCATTAAGTACCTATTAAGTATATCTGTAAATCTCTCTATTCAACGATATTACTAACAATGCAGGACAGTGATAATTACAGATTTATAGCAATATAGATGTGTCTAGATGTGTTTAAAATGAAATATAAATGTGTTTAAGATGCGTCTAGAAAACCAGAAAACAATCCACTATTTAAAGAATACCGGTCAAATCAGCAACTTTGTAGAATGCGTCCAGATTATCTAAACGCATTCCATTAGTAGATTCAATTTAAGTTTAAATTGAATCTACCAGTGGGATGCACTCTGGTTATCTGGACACCTCTGACATATATATCGGTACGAGAACAGAATTATTTTCGGGCGACAGATGGAACTAGAGATTGTTGAATAATCATCGTTGCAACCGCACCCATCATTAGCTATTGTAAAATTCCACCATACAACTGGAAGTAACTTTTCTCTTCAGCCTTAATGAACCCACATGGGAAGCAAGAACTGACCACCAAACTGAAAGACTGTCATTCTCATATTTAAAGAAATTTCAGCTAGTTTTATTTGAATTTTTCTGTTCACATGAAAATAGAAGGTGAGCAAAAAGATTCCTTATAAACAGATATCGTCCAAAATTATAGAGAAGTACGAAAATTTTCTGAAAAGGGCTGATACCAAATGCCTATAGCTGATTGCTTTCTTGATTTATTGTGTTAGCAGACAGACAGATAAGATTTTAAAAATGTGTTCCCCAGATTCAGGCAAGTGTGAAACGAGAAACTTCATAAAAATCTCGAGTTCAAATTTTTTGTGATTATTCCATTGTTTTTTTTCTTTGTAATTTCCTATTGTAAAGGATAAGAATTCAATTGATATTTGCCATCAGTCTGTACCAGAAAAGTATTCAATGTTATCAATTCTACTTTATTCTATTTTTAGATTAAACAATTATTCTCCAAGAGAAAAATAACCAAAATAAACCATGTTGTCCTACCAAAAAAAGAGGACATTTCTAGTGGATTGCCAGCCACTCAGCGCGCCATTTCTTTTAATTATGAGTTAAGATAGGGTTTCGGTAGACACCAAGCTCTTAATTCTCTGATAAAGCTAATCAGAAGTGTAATAAGTTCTTTGTTGGCTTTGTACAAACACCACTCCATTCCCCTGAAGAGCCTAATTCCACTAATGTGTTGGGGAAATAAAGCCAGTTTCCTACTCAAGGTCGGGGGTAATTTAATAATGACAAGACACTTGCTTGTGCGTGAAGCAGTTAGTACAGCAACTAGTTGGATTTGTTTATTCTGCCCTTTTCCAAAATCATGGAAGGTTTCGCTTTAACAGAAGTTATTTTTAAAAAGGGAGTTAATTTAATTGGTAATATTATCGATCAATTCATGTTTAATTAAATTTATCATTTAATTTTAAAGAATGCGAAATATTTTTCTCCTTTAAGAATAAATAAAGCCAATCATACAAATAGATAAAAATCTTTCTTTTTATTTCTTATCAAATAATGTAACCCACAAAAAATTATTTATTATTTAAATAAAGTTTTTAAAATATCGTTTGCGGTATTTGTCGGTTGTAACGACGACCAAATATCGCCAAGAAAAAAGTGCGCCAATTTGGCGATTTTAATCATCAAATTATATAGCATATGATATAGATCCACTTGAGTATATTTATATAATTTGGCGAAATTTTTTCTTCGTGCTTTTTGGTCGCCGTTAAAATCGAATTGTACCATGTCTGCTTTATATTTGGATATCATTTTATCTTGTTACAATAATTAATTGAATGTTCTGTGATTTATTTATTTTGTTATTCTGCAAAAAGTAAGAATTTGATCTAAAGTTGTTCATTTTAACGACTCTGAAATTTAGATGAATCTCAATGTTTTGGATTTCTTAAAGAGAAAATAGTTTGAATCATTGTTTGAATTATGTCTACCTGTCCGTGTGTCAGTCTATCAAGTGGATAACTAGCAAATGGAACAAGTTTGTGGAATGAAATTTGATGATTATTCCAGCTCGGTAGCTGTTAAATAAATTCTGCACAAAATCAATAAATAGAAGTCTGTTTTTCTGTATATACTAACTATAAAATTTCAATGAACTAAATAATTTTGTAAATAGTTTAAATACAAAAATTGTTAATTTGTATCAAAATTTTTACAGAATCTGACAAAGGCTTGGTCTCAAATGTGGCGACAAAGGTGATATGTATCTCAATCTGTATGTGAAAAAAATAACTTAAAAACATCTAAATGCTAAAAGAGTAAATATAGTGTATGATTTTTAAATAATTTATAGATAAATTCCTAATTTGTACTAATTCTTTCGAAGGATAGATTGATTGTATTTTTGTATATGTTACCTGCAATGTATGAAACGCTGGCATTCTACAAAATGCCTAGGCATATTATATAATACCGGAAATTAAAATAAAGCAATGAAAATGAAAGAACGGGAAAACAATATGGATTTTATCTATTTATTTTTTCTTCTCCGCTATGATATGACTTACGAAATGCAGACGATAAGTTTGAACCAATAATTAAAAATGAAGGAATGATCAGAAGATAAAAAAGTAGGCAATGAAATTAAAGAAGTGTTTATTTGATTTCTCATGATTTTTGGAACAATAAATCTTATTTGATTCCTTTCCAATCCAAAATTAAAACGACTCATGACAAAAAAAAAAAAAAAAAAAAAAAAATCCAACAGAGAAGCGATATTTCAAGTTTTTGGAAACGAATTAACAAAGAAAAAAACATAATTGAAATCAACAGGAAAAAATTTGATTAAAAAAATCAAAAGAAAAAGTATTTTGTCTGTTTTTATTTTAAATTAGGAAGGAATACTTCGGCTATTACCATAAAATTTGCAAAAGGTAATGAAATTAGAATATCGAATGCAAGAATTTTAATTTTAATTCTTAAAAATTGTCTAATTAAAAAAATTCTGAAGACTTACTTAAAAACAGTTAAGACTAGAATTCATTTAAAAAGATAATTATTGTTTCAACCCGATTATTTGAGTCTTTGATTTTTTTTTTTTTTTTGCATCTTTAGAAACTATGCAAATAAGCTAAAATAATCATTAAAAAGCAAAAAAATATTTAAAAAAATGTCAACTTTATATTTCAAAATCCAGTTTCAAAACTGTAGGTGCAATTCACTCGATTGGACAAAGGGAACTTTTCAATTTCTAAGCAAGCACGCACAAAAAATATTTTGTGCATGCGTGACTAGAAATTAAAAAGTTCTTATTTCCTTTTTATAGTGCATTTCGTAAAATTCACCACATATATTTCAATCACTTCCTTAACATTTCTTCTCAATTCTATCATCCATTACAAACATCAAAAAGCTAACTTTTATAATCCAGAAAGAAATAATTCTTTAAAAGGATCGTTTTATATATCCTTTGAAAAATAATTGCTCTTAGTAAAAGGATTCCAAGTAACTTTAACTTCAACTTTCAGACGATATTTTCAATTAGTTCTAAAGACCATCAGTAGAAAAAGATAAACAGATCGAGTGTATATGAAAACGTAAGAGATTAATCTTTTAAAATCTATAATCTCACAGCAAAGTATTCTCACGCTTGAAAAACCCGAAAAAGGAAAAGAAGAAAATAAATGAATACTCCGTTAAGTCTTTTCCAAACTTCCGCAAGATGTCAGCGCCTTTAAGAGACATTTTTTACTTTAGCAAAAAGAAAAGAAAAACAATAGCGAAAGCTTCTTTCAGAACACGAACTCCTCATTTCTCAGAAACTTTAGTTTTTTTTTTCTCTGTTAGAAATTGAAATTGAGGTTCTCTGTCAGTTGATGCAGCAATTCATTCCCATTTCAGAACGTCTAATTTTATTCGACTTGTCTTTTTTTATTTACTGTTCCAAACTTTTATTTTTTTTCTCATTTAAAATATCAAAAAAAGTGTGGGCATCTTGAAATCACATTGATTTAAAAATAAACAGTATTGTGTTTTAAAGCGTTTATAAACATTTTATTGCTTACTGGGTGCCTTTAGCAGGCAGTTTTGTTTCTCCAGGAATATTGGTTGTGTTTGTTTGCTTTATGAGTAATTTGATGTTAAAGATTTTCTTAATTAATTACTTTTAAACATTAAATTGTGATAGACTTTATAGAGGAGTTATTTTAAATGCCTTAGACCTGTCTTGCTAATTGTGTTAATGGACATGTCTTTTGGAGTTGAATCTGATTGCATCATCGTGCAATTACAAACGTAATGATCGCTGTAATCCATTTATTAATTGCACGCTTTCTTTCGCAGTACTGAAACTTCATGTTGTGATTCCGCAAATATACCATCAGATAAACCTATAAAGTGCACTATTCTAACCGAAAAACTACCGAGATAAAAAAAAATCGATAACTATTAAGATTCAGCAACTTTTTAGTTTTAATTATTGACAGTCGAAATAACCTAAAATTTAATATTTAAATAAATAAAATGAATTTTTTCGTTAATATCATGTCTGGAATTATGATAATGCATCCAAAATTTACAAACTCACTACTATTAATTCTATTATAAAGATTATTAAAATATGCATTACTTCTATGAAGTCAAATCAAGCATTTTGGAAATAACATATTTAAGTATAAATTTTTTTATCTCACTGTGAACTTTTAATTAATTACTGAAAGATGAAAGTAAAATACAATTCATAAGAATGATATTGGCCCAATATTTATAGAAATGTCACCTAATTCAGCAATTTTAATCTGAATCTGGAGAAGGAATTTTTTAACCAGATAGTGGCGGATTTATGCATTTTGTGGCTCTGCATAATGCACATAATGGGCCACTCTTTTAATAAAATGGTAATTTTATTTCAAATTTCAGATCATTTAAAAAATATTAATCTTTTATTTAAGTTAAGTATTTTAAGAAAAACGTTGTAAATTTGCAGTTGTTTTTATTTATCTATTTGTATCTATTTTTATCTATCGTATTTGTGTGGCAGTCATGTTTGTACACAATATTATAGAAGCAGATGTTTGATATTATATAATTAAGTATATATTTTAATAGATAAGTACATGAAACATAGGCACTTGATCAATTATATTTGATAACATTATCCTATTAATTTATTCATTCATAGAATTTGCATCTTTTACTATAATTAAACACTAAGAAAATGATGCTTTTTAACCCTTTCGCGATGTGCGTGTCATATATGCATCACTAGCAAACGTCCCTCACTGCCGGGCATCCCACCCGTGCATTTCTGGAAATCGAACTCATGGGACGGTGATGCATATATGCATTCTAAACTGGAACAATTTTTAAACGTCCCCTGTGTCCATTACTTTTGAAATAAATATAATTTTAGTATCCTGAGCTTCAGTTTGCTCATATTCAGCCTTTGGTATTTTACTCATCAGCTATTGCTGGGGAGGGGGAGGGGGTAAGAGTAATCTAAATAAACAGAGCTGGGTTGTATAACGTTCCACTTGATAGAATCATTTGCGTTTCTGATTGCGCTCTGAATTCTTTTCTTCTTCTTCTTCTTTTGTTTTTTGTTATTGCTATATAATTGCAATAAGTTCGTTTTGGGTTTTACCGTAAATTCTGTTTATTTTGTGTAGATTTCGGATATATTTCGCATATTTCTCTATTATTATGGGAAGCTTTGGTTTCAGTTTATTATGGCAAGAAAACGCGATTTGTACATGAAGTTATGAATGAACTAATAATCTAAAAAGGTAAGAAAAAAGACGACGTTAGGACTTAAACTTTATTTTTTGTGATTTTTTTTACAAAGTTAGGCTTAGCGACGTAAAATCCCCGTCCTGTGGGAATGATTCCTTTCGCGTAAGCTCCTAGCGTACGCGTTTAGGATACAGGTCTCCCGTCCCGAAAGGGTTAACTACCTGCTTGCGCCCCTCCTACCTTTCAATCTTGATGTCCTATGCAATTGCCTACTCTTCCTAATTAGAAACCCGCCCACATAACTAGATTATATTAGTTCAAAGTAGTAATATTTTCTTTCCTTAGGAATATTTTACTAGCCTTTTTTCTGAATTTTCTAAATATAGTGTTTTTCTATAATTTATTTGCCAATTTTTATCATTATCATCATGGTATGCATATAAAGGTTTATATCTATACCCCTTGCTGTTTAAATAATAGACTCGGAAGTTTGTAACTATGTATATGTAAACAATCTGCTAATGAGATGTTAATATAAGTTATAAATAGGTACTTTTTTAAATAATAAGTTTTTATTATCTTGCTTTATCTAATGATTTCAGTGATTAATTTTTAATTCTAGTTGACGTTGATTCTTCTGTCTACTTATATAACGGCATATTTATAATCTCTATGCACCAGAAGCAGTTATTTATTTATTATTGCCATTTCTTTGTGTTATATATAACATAAAGCAATGTTAGAGAAAGAAACAAAAAATAACAAATCGCAACAAAAGCCTATTAATAATTCATCAGGTAACTGAAATTAATGCGGGTCAATTAAGAATAGTCTAAGTTTTTCTACTGACATCATCGATTTTAAAGGCAACAGGCATTGTGTTCTTCTCTAAAAAGAGCAGCAGACCGAAGCAATTAGAAAAAAATGCAAATTTTATGAAACATAAAAAAGTAGAATGATATTACGAAGTGTAATTGCAGGGTTCCTAAGTTTTATATACTTACTTAATTATTAGAATATTTATATTATACGCACTCACACGTATATATAATTTGTAAGTCAACATTAAAAGTGGAAATAGAATGTGAAATAATATATGTTATATGTATATAAGTAGACATAAAGAGCGAGAGAACAGTTCTTCCTAAATTCAAACTTCTTATATGATATTCAGAATATCTCAGTCTGATCATTTCAATTATTACAAATTAAAACTTGTATTATGTTTATAAAATGCCACAGATCGTCGAGTCCATTTAGCTATCTTCTACTCCAATACATTAAAATTGTCAACAAGAATGTTATAACTTTTATGCAATATTTGTTGGACTAATTACTAAAATCCACTAATGTAGATTATCTAGATCAGTGTGTTGTCATCTTTTTTATTAGAGAACTAAATAATCAGACGAATGAGATTTTGTCATAATATTCAGAACAATAATTAGGGTTGACTTTACAAAACATTGTCCAATACTGGTTGATATATCCAGCATTGCTCAGGATGAAAATCCTTTGAAAAATTTTTTTAACATAAGAGTGAC
This sequence comes from Argiope bruennichi, assembly GCF_947563725.1. Classification (NCBI taxonomy): domain Eukaryota; kingdom Metazoa; phylum Arthropoda; class Arachnida; order Araneae; family Araneidae; genus Argiope; species Argiope bruennichi. The sequence continues at coordinate 48,318,964 of NC_079155.1, forward strand.
TTTTGAAAAAAAAAACACATTTAATATACAAAATCATTTTAGCATCTGAAATTTTTAAATCAAGATTAGACTATCAGTAAAAGCAAACAGTTTTTAAAAATCACTAATAATTTACTTCTTTTTTAAATTAGTTAAATCAGTTATACAAATTTTGCTCAAAATCGTCTGTAATTATTCAATAATTTGTTAATTTTTAAAATATCACATTTGCTGCAGACTATGCTCTCTTAGGTCTTCCTATTCCTCTGCTCGTGATGCTTTTGCGCGGTTCCTAACAGAATGACGCAGCTGCTATAATCGAACATTTACCTAATTTGTTCTCAAAAGTTTGTTTTTGCTTTCATTTGAAACTCAGAGTTGTTTTTAAGAATTAAATTATAGCTTCTGAATCAATAAAATTATGATCAAAACACATGTATTAAAATAAAAGAGAAATGAAAAAAAAAAATAGCGATAGAATAGTTCAAAATGGTAAAAAGTAAAATTTTTATTAAGTTGTGACTAATTGATTTTTTTAACTTTTATATTAAGTGCACAAAATTTGTTGGTTTCAGTTGCTTAGAAAGAAATGCTGAACATGCATACGTAACCATAATGGCTTTAATTTACATTACGATAATACATTACAACAAAAATATACCATCTGATTTGGAGTTTGAGGACATCAGCCGATTTTTGGGGTTTAAAAATATTTTAACGTGTTATATTTAACTTAATACATTTGGCAAAAGTTTAATTTCACAATTAACAGAATATTTATTATCATAGCATTTTCTCTATTTATAAATATAAAATGTCTTAGAAGACATGTTGGTAAAATTCTGCTATATAATGAAAAAGAAAATAGAATGAGAAAATGTTAGAGAATAAATTCTTTAAAAATATATTATGATTAATATTTTAAGGAACTATAATTTAGTTGAAATTTTTCAGTCAGTAAAAATCAAATATCTCATAAAAGTACTTTACAATTAAATTCATCTTTTGGCATCAGTAATAATAATAACATCTGCTTTATCATTTTCTCTCTCTCATACTGGCAACGTAAAAAATACAGATGTTCTTGAGCGAGAAAAATAAATTCTTTGACTGCTTCTTGAATATTCTGACAAAACAGTGGAAAATTCTTCAACATTGTCTGATGGCAACGGAAAATGCCATCAGAACAAACATCTAACACAAGCATGAAAGATATGCCTTCAAGGTTGGAAATTCAATCGTTCAAAGCTAACTTGGACGACCCCATTTTCTAAAGGAAAGAATTAATTGAAGTGGAGACTGAAAAACAAGAAACCGAAGAAAACTCTCTAAGATTTCTAGAAGAATTGAAAGGAATATTTTATAATAAAAGTATTGACCGTGAATTTTGATCAGCAGACCTGATAAAACAATAAGGAAGCAAACTAAAATGTTTCCCCCCAAAAGGATCGGAGAGAACTAAAAAGAGATAATTTAATGAAAAATGCGAGGATATGAAGAAGATGAATTGAGGAAACTTCCATTTATTTTGGAATTTATCCCTGCGTTTCCTTTACCCCCACTTTACTTTATTCTTTTTAGTTACTACCAATGAGTCTGAAAATAAAATGAAATCATAAAATAGGATTAAAGTCTTAGATCGAAACTGATGGAAAAGTTTTAGAGAAATTTTAAGTGTTTGCGAACAATTTATATTTATTTTCTTAGAAATTACCAAAAAGAACGAGATAAAAAAAAAAATGTAAATAAATTGTTCAAAAATTTATAGTTATATCAGTGTGCTATAAAACAGAAAGAAGTTTTAATTTTTTATCAACATTTCGGAGTTCAGAAGGTAAAATAATAATAATATGAGGCGCCAATAGAAATATACTAAATTTATTAGAATTTTAATTATCTTTATAATGTAATCGAATTTTTTAATGAAATAGTTAATATTTTTTCTTTATTAATCGAGAATATTTTTATTTTATTGTTTTGAACTTTCGCTTTTTAATGTTTTTTTTATTTTGATTTTTCAGATTCTTAATTAAAAAGTTACTTTCAACTTTTTAATCCACTGTTAGAGTGCGTCCTTTGAAAATATTTTAATATTTATTATTTTTTATATTCCTTTATACACAATGTTATTGAGGAAGAAATTATTTTCATGCTTTTTATTGAATTAAAATTAAATATTAAAATAATTATTTCATAAATTTTTTTTTTGTATTTATGTGTAAAATTTGAGGAACTTACAAGATAAAAAATTTTAACAATAATGATTTTGACATATCAAATCAACTGTTGAAAGCTATGTAGTTGTAAACGTTTTATGCGAGAATGTAAAAATATGCTTATTATTAGCAGATGGAATTACAAAACAATATCGTCTGCAATTGTATTTTTTGTTATTAAATTTAGAACTTTATTTTTAGTTTCATTTTTATTACTTTATTAAAATAATGCTGTTTGTTGCAACGAAATATTTTTTCGAAAACTTAAGAGACTGTCCCAAACGATTTTTCAAAGCACATTGTGATTCTTAACTAATTGAAGAAAGGTATAGATCAAATCGTAATTGTTTGATTTTCGTTTGGAAACGGATACAATGCTGTTCATTCATTGCTGTAGATGTTGCCAAATTTTGTAGTCAAATAACGCATTTATTTGGGATCCGCGCAAGATAAATATTTAAAGTGCTCTGGCACTAAGACTTAACCAAACATTCAGGAAGAGAGAGATAAATATTTACATAATTACAAGTAATATTTTCATTGAATGTGAATTAAAAGCAAAGGCAAAGAGATAAAAGGATTTTAAAAAGTGTATCGAGTAACAGAACAGTAGATTTATTAACTGCTTTATACCTAATGTCTGGCATAACTGAAATTTTTTTTGAGAATAAACCGCGTTCTTCGTCTAGAGATGTGGTCCTAATGTTAATTTTAAAGAGCCCACAATTACCAACTTTTATAACTGTTTTATTTTTTCATCCATGCTGTACATTATCATGTTCATTCATCCAGTTTTATTGTACTCGAAATATTTATCATTCTAGTTTATACCGATTTTTTTTATGTTATATTATTCGTATTTTGTCATTTATATGTTTCTTTCCATTTGATTGCAGTTTTTCGTTTCTCTTTTTGAATAAAGTTCATATACATCTATACCAAACTGAAAAGGGAGAGGGGGATATGAGCTCTAGAGATGAAGTGTGGTGCGTTAAGTGTTAATATCTCAAGTAGAAGACAATATGCTACATGGTGGCACTAAATTAAATATTGAAGTTAATTTAGCTTTGGAATTAACACAGATTATTCTGTAAAGGCAATTTTCCTATATATATTAAGATGGAAGCCAATACCTTCAACCTTTAAGTTAGAAAGTAATTTAGAGGAAAATTGGAAGAAATTGAAAAAAAATATACAGTGGCTCAAAAAATTGAGAGTACACCTTACTTTTACTTCATAAATCCGACTTTCAATATAAATAACACATTACCGGGAAATGCAAACATGATTTTATTTTTACACATAACAAATGGTTTAATTTAGAGTAAAAATAAAGAAAAATCAACGAAAAATTTCTAAATTGAATATTTTCAGAAGCATTTTAAATAAACATACATAGAATTTTGCCTCAAAAAATTGAGAATACACCAATGAAATTTTTGCAATATCACGTATAGAAATAAAGTGTCACTATTAAATTGCATGTCTTTTGGCTCTTATAATGGCCTCTAAACGTCATGGTACCGATTCGACCAATTTTTGGTGGTATTTAAAGATATTTTACCCATTCTTCTTGCACCACTTGTTTTAAATGGGTTTTGTTTCTAATTTTGTGTTTTTGAACCCCTTTTTCGAATATGGCCCACGAATATTCAATAGTATTGATGTCGGGGTACTGTGGTGGTGTGTGTAACTGCTATTTACAATGAAAAAGACACCATATTTTGAAGTTACGTGTACTCTGTTTTGGGTCGTTGTCTTACTGGAAAATGAAATTTCCATCTAAACCCAAATTTTTAGCACTTTCCTTTAGATTTCTGCGAAGTATATCCAAGTAAACCGTATCATTTATAATGCCATCTATAAAAATTAAATTTCCTACCCCGGATGAAGCCATATAACCTCAAATCACCATGGAATCACCATCGTGTTTAACTGTAGGACGTAAATTTTTGGATACAAAGCAGTATTAGGATTTCTCCATACAGTAAGATGGTTGTCACTGTCAAAAATGTTGAGGTTTCTTTCATTGCTAAATATAGATTTCTTCCAAAGGTTATTGGTCTTCAATTGATGAGTTTTTGCAAACTTCAATTGCTTTTTCTAAATTTGCAAGCTGATGAACGGTTTCTCTCTAACAATGCTACTTTTATATCCAGCTTGTTTAATGGCATTGACCACAGTTTCAGCACTTACACTTCTGTCTATGATTTGAAAAGTTTCTGCAACAAGTTGGATGAACCATATGGTAGCAGCAATCTAAAGGAAAGTGTTAAAAATTTGGGTTTAGATGGAAATTCCATTTTCCAGCAGGACAACGACCCAAAACAGAATGCACGTAACGTCAAAATATGATGTCTTTTTCATTGTAAGCAACAGTTACACACACCACCACAGTACCCTGACATCAATGCCATTGAATATTTGCGGGTCATACTCGAAAAAGTGGTTCAAAAATACAAAATTAGAAACAAAACCCATTTAAAACAAGTGGTGCAAGACGAATGGGGTAAAATATCTTCAGATACCACCAAAAATGGGTCGAATCGGTACCATGACGTTTAAAGACCATTATAAGAGCCAAAAGACATGCAATTTAATAGTGATACTTTGTTTCTATGCGTGATATTACAAAAATTTCATTGGTGTATTCTCAATTTTTTGAGGCAAAATTCTGCGTATGTTTATTTAAAATGCTTCTGAAACTTTTCAATTTAGAAATTTTTTGTTGATTTTTCTTTATTTTTACTCTAAATTAAACCATTTGTTATGTGTAAAAATAAAAACAAGTTTGCACTTCCCGGTAATGTGTTATTTATATTGAAAGTCGCATTTATCAAATAAACGTAAGGTGTACTCTCAATTTTTTGAGCCACTGTATATTCTTGATATATTTAGAAACTTCGGAAAACTAAACAAATCGAAAAGGCTAAAAGTAGATTTGTTGTTAAGCCTAATGGGCGAAGGATATCTTGGCATTTTTGTTTTTAAGTACTGCGGACTCAGAAAAATTCGATGTACGAATAAAAAGTTTTGACGATTATTTCCCACCTAAGAAAAATACTGTTATTGACAGATTCAAAGTCTTTACTTACGTTATAAGGAAAAACGATATTGTTGATTATTTTGTCACTAATTTAAAAGTCTAAGAAAAAATTGCGCTTTTGAAATGAAAGAAGAGAACCTAATGAGAAACCTTTTGATTTCTGATATAAAAGATATTACTATTAAAGTAAAACTTTTAATTGACTCTGATACGAGAGTGCACAAAGCGCTGCAATACTGCCGAGCAGAAGAATATGACAATAAAGAAATTCAAATTATGAGTCACCGCGAAACATCTGCCATTAATTCGAAGGGAAAAAGAAATTCAAACATTACTTCTACCATAAACGACCGCGAAAAGAAAAACATCGTTAATCATGGAGATGGAAAAAAAAAGATAAATCAGAAATAAAACTAAATGTTCGCTGTGTAATACGATTTAGGCATTTAGAAAATGCTCTACGTCTACTAAAACATAGTACAAATGCTAATTAAATAATGAAATTAGATTCGATTGTTAATGGAGTTATGGAAATGAAATATAATTCATTGATAAATCGAAAGTACCATATAAAATGGATGCGGGAGCAGAAGTGAATATGTTTTCACTGTCAAAATTCAATATCGTCAAAAGAAATAAAACAAAAAAAAAAGTTTTTAGTCATATACTGGACATTCGTTAATGTTTTTAGGAATTTGCGAATTTCTTTGTACATATGGCGATAAAGTGGAAGTCTTAAAATTTTGTATAGTAAAACAAAATTCAAGTATGTTAATATGTTTGAATTCTTATGAAAAGCTAAGATTAATAGAATAAAAATTATTGAATTTTAAAACTATTTGAAAATATCGAGCTAATTAAAAATATTTTAAAAATTTATTAAAATCTTGGAAAAGAATTGATTGATAACAAAATTGATATGATTGGAAAATTAACTTCCTATATTTTAAAGTGGAGTAAAAATTATGCCCAATAATATGTTCTGAAATTGCTGAGGAAGAATTTTATTACTTTTATTAATTTTAATCAACAATTTAGATAAAATTTAGAATAACTTTTTCTTAGTGGACAACTAATGAACCCTAGAAATTAGCAAGTTTGGTAATTCTATGTTTAGAAACATGTCTTGTGGAAAGGTTGGGATTAATTTTCTATCATGCATGTCACATGATGAATAACATAATTTACAAATAGTATCCTGCCTATAAGCCTTTAAACCTTGAATGAAATATGGTAGTTTTTATCTGAAACGTAACTGAATAAAACATTACACATGTAGGAAGAAAGAGTTAGGTATAAACAAATAAATCAAACATTTTTTTTTTTTTTGGAGAATTTAAATTCTTGAGAATATTCTAAGGCATAAATATAAATCAGCTGGCTTAAAACAAACGTATACATACTATATTCTTCCGCTTTCTTGGAAAGAAAGAGCTATCTTTGTACGATAAAAACATGAAACATTAGGTAACTATTTCTATGAAGTTATACAAATGGAATATTTAGCTAGCATGAAAAGCTGTTTTTTACAATACACACTCTCTTATAAAAGTAACTAATGCCGACATAAAACAAGACAGTTGCCATTTTTTCTTCCCACTGAATTCCGCTACATAATACTATAAAGACATTTCTGAACTATTTGTTTCTCTATTTCTATGCTTATTTAAGCTTTTTCATCAAAATAAATGTAAAAAGAGAAAGATGGTAATGATATATTTTTTCATTTCGAGTTTCCAAAATATCATATTGAAGGTTATGTGCAATTTTATTTTGTTTCATATTATTTATTTTATATAATTGGTGGCAAATATTATTTTCTCTTATTCCACAAAACTACAGGGAAGAAACCGAAACTTTAAAGAACTGAAATATAAGTCTGTTGATTTATTTCTTTATCAGAACAAAAACTGTCAAAAATATAGCATAAATTTGTTCTAATTCAATATATGTTTTTTTCATCACAGTCCTTCGATTCAAATAACTACAAAATAATTTCAGGCAATCTCTATTAATAAAGACGAATGTATGTGTGTGCCGGCGTTCTACAGACTAGACCGTTTCAACTATAGCTAACGAATAAGTTGCATGTTTTGGAGCAATTTATCTTTGAAATTTTGATAAAGGTTTTAATTGATTGAAAATCAAGATAAAATTTGCCTTCTTTCCGATAATTTATAAAAATATTAAATACACAAAAAGTTAAAATTTTGTGGTTGTTTATTGTTCCAAAATCTAAAAAGTTGTTCTTATTAGTGATACCAATTTAATAACTGTGCAAAGTTTTCCATAATTCTAAAAAATTTTCAAAATTGCTTTTTTCACCTTATTTATTTACCTACTACAAAATGAAGAGAACTGTAACATTCCCCGTTTCCCAGTACTGATAAGATATTTACAACCAGCTGTGTCGTCACTGTTACTTACTAAACTCTTCGACATAGCCAGATGGTGGATCTTTCAACCTGGGTGTATTCGCATCTGTTCATTAGCGATTACAGTGAAAGACCACATATGGGGATTCCTCGTCCAAGAGATATTGAGAGTACCTTCAAAGAGAAAGGGGTGTCCAAACATCTGGATGCTAAATGTTTCTCATTGTGAAAGGACTATGATAACTCCGTGTTCCAGAACAGTCAGTTATGAAAGGTGGATCACACAAAGGACCTTCCCAGGACCGACTGGCGCCGCTGAGAGAGCATATTGCTGAACCTCGATTGGCCGAAAGAGAGCTCCAATGATCAATGTAAATTAAGAGGCGGAGATTGTCACCGAAATAAAGTGCGGAGATTTTTTTTAGGAGAAGAGAAGAAACGAGTTGCAGGCAGACTGTTGGATTACGCCCACGAGTTCGGAGTCCAAGAACTGCCCCTGGAGTGGTCGTGTTGACTAACACCCTGTTAGTTCCCCGTGGTGTTGTTTCTCCGTATTGATGGAGAACCGAGTTTCAAGAAAAACCTTCTACTTCGACTGTTGTGTCTCCTACTACAGGTGTAAATAACTATTTATTTTACCAAGATTAGAACAAGTTGTTCTTTTGTATATATAGGGCTGTAAAACAAAGAATTGTCTGGAAATTCTGCTTCATTATTTTATCAGTCTAGATCAAGACATTACAGAACGAAATGAATAAGATTTAGAACAGAGATTTAGCATTTACAGTGTTGATATACTTCAAATCTGGAACCGAATCTGTAAAGTTGCCGACCGTCTCTCTGTATATACTTTCACAAGCAAGTAAAAGCGATAATGTAAAATGGATTGACTTAAATATATGAAATTTTATATGTGATTTTGTGACTAGAATTAAGTTCTGTGGCATATTTTGATTTTTGGTCGGAGAAAAGGCTCTAAAATATGCATTTGATTTTCTGCCTGCTGTTAATCGACAAATCACATTCTAAGTTATTTCATAGCTATTAAATGCATTACAGTATAAATAGTATATGGTTAATAACATAGAAGTATACATAGCATACGAGAAAATTTCAAGAAGACTCATGCTGGTGTTTTTAAACGTCATGAATACTTTACTACATATTATTTAATGGATTAGAGAGCTGATAAAATTTAGATTTCTTAATTTGTTCAGTAATACATTTATTCTCTGAAATAGCATAAAATACAATTCTTTAAACCATTTTTATAGCCGAAAATCAATGCTATATGAATTTAACTATTTGATTACACTTTATATATTATCATCTTCCAATGTTTCAAGTTGATATGTTGAGAATTTAATTCTGTTTTAATTTACAGTATCAAATTTTTCCTTACACTAATATAAGAGGTTTTGAATCACTGAGAGAATCAAAAGTTGTTAAGAACACTTTCAATGCATATATTCCGGAATTTCTTTTTATCTGGATTCTCAGAACTATTAGAATTTCAATTAGGAAAATTAATTCCTAGTTCGTTAACGCAGAAGGTGAATAATTGTCTATGTGGGAGCATTTAGCAAATTGTTAAAAACATGTTAATCGCTTCGTATTGTCAATTCTATTAGAATCGCCTAATTAGTCTAAATCGAAACTTATTCCATCGAGATTTGGAGTTCACTTTTGTCTCTTCGAAAAATAATTACAGGAATAACTGATGTTGCCGTTCTTCATTTTAAAAAAAAGATTGAAAAGGCCAGATTCAAGGTTGAAGTTAACAGTTTGTTTATTGCTTTATTTTTTTATTAAAAACATCGTTTGCGTTAATGAATTTCTCTAAATAATAGAATTCCTAGTGGGATTCTAGAGTAATGAAGATATAAATTACTCGCTTGCGAGTATTTTCAATTAAAAATGTAATTAATTTTAGCCCTTTTATCTTTAGGGCAGAAGAAAACTGAATCAGATCTTGACATTTTAAAAAAGTAATAAATGCTGTAATTGAAGTAGGAAAAAAGCAACACAAATATCTGCCTAGTTTTCAATTAATATATTTTAATTAGGAAAGGTAATAAGTGAAATTTGAGATTAAAATTGAAAGGAGCCATTACAATTTTATACTTGAATTGCATTATAAACAATAATTTTATGTATAAAACTCAAATTCGAAATAGTAAAAAAAAATATTTATTTTAAAAGTACAACGATTGTTTATTGGACTATTAAATTGACTTTAAAAACAAAACTGAAATTTGTTTATTTTAAAAATATCATTTTACCAATGTTGTTTTTCTAAATTTTATTTATGACATTTTACTTGAATACGTAGAATTAATTACGTAAATATCATCTGCCAACAGGACCAAATAGCGGTTTTGTCTAAATAATAATAAAAAAGTACGTATTTTTGGAATTCTGAATTTATCGTTTTACTCTTGGAGAATTATTTGGCAATTAATCCCTGCACTTCTTCACTAAAATGCACTTTTTTCAGCATATAAAAAAGGAAAAAAATATTGTTTTTATCAAAAATTTGGTATTTAAAACAAAGATGGTGAAATTGTGAGTTGAATGCAAAGATTTGAAATATTCTTAAATAATTAAGAATTGTAATCATACTTATGATGCTTTTTAGTTTTTTTTATGACAGGGCTTTTGTATTTTATGGTATTCATCACCATTATTTCAATTTATTAAAGTGATTCTTCTTTTTAGTATCACCGGATTTCTAATATTTTCATACAAATAATTCATTTTTTCTTTCATTGGCAGACAAGCTACACAATCGATTTAAATAACAGCAATTACCAAGCTGTTAAAAAATATGCGAAATGTCTTTTGCTGTTAATTTCGTTAATCAATCTAAAGTGAACCTTGTACCAGAGGGATTCAAAGCACACTTTTAAAATAATTACATGAATAATAAATGTTGTACTTCTTTGTTTCGCAAAGTAAATGACTACAAAGTCAAAGTTGAAGTTAACAGCAATTTTACAATTAAAAGTGCAGATAATATCGTCTGCGTTAATGGATTTCACTAAATCATAGAATTCCTGATGGAGTTCTCTGCTAATACAGAAAATAACTATCCGTTTGTAGATATTTCCAATTTAAAACGTGAATTAAATTTAAATTGGACGTGAAACGTCCAATTTAAATTTGATTTTTCAGTGAGCGAATAAAGAAATGATATAAATTATCATTGATCTGCTTTTAAAACAGTACGTAGAACTGAAATATCAATAACATCAAAAACAAAAATTCTAATATTGTTTTTTTTTTCGGCTTGAAGAGTCAAAACTTTGTTTTAGAGCAAAAACTTGTAATTATTCTACATTAATAAATACAGGAATACAGATGATTAGTGGTATTTGCATTTTTATTATGCATTTCTAATTAAATATTTATCATAAAATCTTTTATTAGTATAATTAAAATAGGATTAAATTGTAGTTCTTCGAAAATAAGATTTTAATTATTTGAACTTAAAATAAAATATTTATATTTAAAATATTTAAGTACTTAATTAAGTCTTATCGTGGCTATCCAAGAAATGTAAATTTGTTCTGAAGTGTTGAATTAGTAATTCAAAATATGTTCAATTCTAAGAAGTAAAAAAAATAACGGAATTCTAAAAAAAGTAAATGCGCATCAAGTATCACACACTCAGTTAAGGATATGCATATAGGTATATTATTCAGAATACTTTTCTTAATTCTTCTAAATAATTATTTAATTTAAGAATTAAGTGAAAGTTAATGCCAACAAAGAATTATTCTTTCATACCATCATTATTCAAATTTAATTCTCGCGCATATTCCTAAAATCCTGAAGATAAAAATTAAAGTTCTTTGAACTTAATGTAGGTAATCAGTCCATATCAGAAAAAACATAATATTTTTAAGCCTCTCATTTATGAATACTTAATTAACTGGTATAAAGTAAAATCGCAATCCCTTTTAATCTAATTATTAGGAATTTTATATACGAAAAAAATTCCCACTTAATCACACATTTATTTTATGAACCATTTTTCAATTTTTTTCTTGTTATAAAGTTAAATACTTTGATAAATTCTCATGAATTAAATTTCTTTGAGGATTACTTTTTATGTTTAGATTATTGGAATTATTTTAATTCCAAAATAATTATTGAAAATAATGAATGCAATTGTTTAATAAAATGTAATAAATATTTGGGTGGAAATGTAATTTATTTTAAAAATATATTGCGAATTTAAAATTATTTTTTGAAAGTAAAGCATTTATAGTTACGAAATCTCAAGTTTAAGCGGTATCTTTTTTTAGAATCATAATCTTATCTTGGAACATAATCCTTTAATCAATTTGTATTTGTCCGTTTTAGTCACTATATGGTAGTTCTCAAAACTGAATATGCACTACTTTTTTTTCATTGAAACCATTCGCTAAAATGTTATAATAAATTCCATTCATAAGAGATAATAGAATAGTAAAAAAAATCTTCTTTGAGGATTACTTTTTATGTTTAGATTATTGGAATTATTTTAATTCCAAAATAATTATTGAAAATAATGAATGCAATTGTTTAATAAAATGTAATAAATATTTGGGTGGAAATGTAATTTATTTTAAAAATATATTGCGAATTTAAAATTATTTTTTGAAAGTAAAGCATTTATAGTTACGAAATCTCAAGTTTAAGCGGTATCTTTTTTTAGAATCATAATCTTATCTTGGAACATAATCCTTTAATCAATTTGTATTTGTCCGTTTTAGTCACTATATGGTAGTTCTCAAAACTGAATATGCACTACTTTTTTTTCATTGAAACCATTCGCTAAAATGTTATAATAAATTCCATTCATAAGAGATAATAGAATAGTAAAAAAAATCTTCTTTGAGGATTACTTTTTATGTTTAGATTATTGGAATTATTTTAATTCCAAAATAATTATTGAAAATAATGAATGCAATTGTTTAATAAAATGTAATAAATATTTGGGTGGAAATGTAATTTATTTTAAAAATATATTGCGAATTTAAAATTATTTTTTGAAAGTAAAGCATTTATAGTTACGAAATCTCAAGTTTAAGCGGTATCTTTTTTTAGAATCATAATCTTATCTTGGAACATAATCCTTTAATCAATTTGTATTTGTCCGTTTTAGTCACTATATGGTAGTTCTCAAAACTGAATATGCACTACTTTTTTTTCATTGAAACCATTCGCTAAAATGTTATAATAAATTCCATTCATAAGAGATAATAGAATAGTAAAAAAAAATCTATTAAAAACATTTAAAAATCTATAAGTATGAACAAGGTTTGTTAACATAAACTTTATATCATAGCTACAAATTTCATAGTCACAAAATAGAATATGGAGCTAGTTTAATTCATTTATGTAAAAAAAATAATATGAATTTATATTTTGTAGTATATATTTTTGTTTTGAAAATAGTTTCTAAACGATGACGAGACTTCGAGTTAAACAGAATTTAAATTACCTGAGGGGTTATTTTTGCCCTTTCTTTTCGCAGTACAGTTTCTAAACGTTCTTTATTCCTAAATATGGAGATTATTAACAGATTTTTTTAAAATTCAGGTAACAAAATTTTAATAACATTTGTTTTGGGGATTAAATGCATTACATTTTACAATTGTATAAGAACAAAACTTTATAATTTCATTTGTACTTTTGAGGTAATTAACTTGCTGAAAAATAAATTTAATTCCTAATATTGAAATAAACTTTGATTTTCTAAACTCAGCCTTTATGCACTTTTTAAATTTTTCTTTGATATGTTCATAAATTTCATTCGATATGGATATACATGGATACAAGCTCAATTTCCCTCACCTTTTACAGATACAAGGACTGAAATTACTCCATGTTTGACTGTGGGAGTGACGTTTTGAGGAAATAGTTCAAATTCCATTGCTATAGCTCAAAAAATTTTTGAATTATCGTGTTCAAAGATAGAAACTCAAAATTATGTTTTTGGAATACAGAAAAATCTAAAGCATGGAGATTTTTCGTATACTTATACACCTCACCAGCAATACTCGTAGTTGTAAATCTGACACATGGCAGAGCAAAAATTCATTAAATTTTCATTTTATGCAATGCGCAAATCCTCTTACGCGGTAGACATACCCGAATTCTGCAAGATTCTGTTCTACATAAAATCTTTTATATCTACACTGCATAAGAAGCTATTCAGAAAAAACTTAATAGCTCCTGATATTCCGCCGTGAACGTTTGCAATTTTGTATTAGCTCGAAATGAAAGGTAATGAAGTCTTTCGAAAACTTTTGAGCATTTTTTTATTTAACTTTCTCTACTTGCTGATATACCAGACATTGCTTGGAGTTAAAAGACTTTCATATATAATATTTTGCATGTAAAAAGTAAGTCTGTATAAATTGTTATGATACATATAATCCTTTTATTATACGGTACCACTTAATTGACGTCTCTTGGGATTAAATTATCTATAATTGCTTGAAGATGAAAGGTAAGTCAATTTTTTCTTTCGATTTTTTAAGGCATTGTTAAATAACTTTTAAATTAGTAAAAAGAATTTCCAGAAGATATGAAAGAGAAATGAACTAGAAATGATGATAGAGTAGAATCAGAATTTTATTGTTGACATATTTCAAATCGTCTGCGTTAAAGTTTGAATGAATTAATAAAGATTTAAGAAACAATTACTTATAAAACGATTTGATATCATTGAAAAGGTTTTGAAATATTTCTTGTAGAATTATTTTTCTCGAAGTTACTGCAAGAAAAATTTTTTGATTAATTCTTATTTAATTGATCCTAATTAACTTTTGCTTTTCGAAAAATTGTCAGCATTCTTTCTTTTGACTTTAAGTGTATAAAGTTTATTTGAAATCTGCGCAATCATTTAGAAGCAGGTAGTTAATTTACAAATAAGCATAACCTCAATGGCTTTTCTTATGTTAAGATAAAACTGATAAGAAGTTGTCTAATATTTTATTGCCAAACCTGAAAATGCTTTCTTTGGTTTTGAGAGCAGGAATGCACAGAATGCAGCAAATCCATGATTTGTGTACAATTCATTTGCGTTATTTTAATTAGAATCAATAATAATTGCACTACGCCACAAAATTTCAAATATTTGAAAAATCGCAATATAAAAGTAATCAGATATTCCAGTGACTTATCCCTTTATCCAGTTTCACGGATAACCTGGTTGGTAGGGCGTTGGATTTGTGTCCTTTCGGTTGCGAGTTCGAACTTCGCCGGCCGAAGACTCTCTGAGTGTGTGTGTGTGGTAGCTGGCGCACGTATAAATCTGTCGTGGTCACAAAGGCCACCATGTCGAGAGTAATACCACTGGGGGGTACTGATCAGGGGTGATCGTTCTCTGATTCAGATCGAAACTGTGATCTGTGGATAAGTGAATGAAATGCATGAATGAAGTCCATGAAGGTTGTGTAGCTAAGTCGTACTCTTGGCCCTAGATGACGCTACTGAAAAAACAAGAAACGCAGCCTTGGCATAAAATCGCTGACTTTTAAAGTCACTAGGATTGCATTATGACAAGTGCCACTAGAAACTACAACGTTCTCGTATACGTAGTATAGAGGAAATATGGTAATCGTCGAAAACTTCAAAGTCGAGAGCTTGACGAATCTACACGTTTCACACCTTCTTGAATTCAAAACACCCGTTTCCGGAAAATATTTGTCTGTGACAAAGATAACTCAAAAACGCTTTGTGCTAGACGGATGAAATTTGATACATTTTCTACACCAAATTTGCAGATTTTGAGCAAAATCCACTTAGAGGAAAATTGTCTGTCCAGTTGTTCGAATATAAGTTAACACGATAACTATAAAATGAAGAGAGCTAGATGGATAAGATTCGTCGTACATATTTAACATTTAAGTGTAGACACCTAAGAAATGTTCAGGCAAATACAATGAAGGGTTGACCGTCTGTCGGTCTGTACTTTCAGAAACGTCTAAACGCAATAATTCAAAAACGCAATGAATTAAATATATTAAATTTGGTATAAAATTTTGGTTCTATAAGTATAATTTTTTAAGAAATGTTTGTTTTGATCGATTCTGATAAGCGCATCTAAAATACTGATTCGATTTTCGAATGTTAGTAACCGCGTACTAGGTCTTAATCGTAAAATGACTCGCCAAGGATTCACGCCAAAAATACTAAATTTATGCCAAATATAAATATTTCATAATATGTAAGCTAAATCCATGCAAGGTGTACTGTGGTATAATAATTTTAATAGAGTATATGCGAGAAAGTTTTGGGGCGACAACTCTGGCAGCTTGTCTATGAAATGGTGAAATTAGGGACTCTTTTAGAGAAAAGCGATTTCAAGATGCACAAATGGATGAATATTTGTTATTACAAATCCTTTGTTAAAATGCAGGTGCAAATAAAAATGTTTTTATTTCTATATTTTCTTTGCGAATGTGTATTAAATCTCTATAAATAAAGCAATGGGATAAAAAAAGAATTGTTTTGATAAATTTAGAAGACTGAATTTAAGATTCTTCATCTACGAGAAGCAATAAAATCTTGATTTTCATTCTTTTACATTGAAAAAGAAAATGAAAGAGAAGAAACTTTAAAATGACGAAAGAGTTCATGTTTGAAAAGTTTTTCGCTTATTATATTTCTTTTTCATTACTCGAAATGAAAAATATCTCTAAGTCGACGATATTTTTCAGGATTTTGGTAGGAATGAAATAACATTTTAT
Organism: Argiope bruennichi; assembly: GCF_947563725.1. Lineage (NCBI taxonomy): Eukaryota > Metazoa > Arthropoda > Arachnida > Araneae > Araneidae > Argiope > Argiope bruennichi. The sequence continues at coordinate 48,335,327 of NC_079155.1, forward strand.
TTATTTCTCTTTTTTTGTAATCGTTTTTTTTTTTCATTTCTTGCTCAAAATAAAAAATTTTTTTATAGAGATTATAGATATTAAATGTCTAATATTTTATCTTTTCATATTTATCTTGCCTGCTTATGATCCTAGAAGATATAAGAAAGCCATTTTAAGAGTTTAGTAAGCTTTCACCAATAGCGACTACCTTCAAAATTAATAATTCTTCAAAACTTTGTTAGCTGAAAAACTTTAATATTATTTTATTGTTTAAAAATATATCCATGCTTTCGTCTGGTTTATAATTGTATATAAAATTTCTGTAACTATTATTTCAGTAATTATGTTTTTGCTGTATTATTTAAATTCAGCTGTTTTCCCCACTCAGTTCTTTTATGCAATTCTCTTCCTTCGTTATAATTTCGTATCTAAAGTCATACTTGAAAGTTCTGTAGTAATACTTGCAACATTCTTTTTACCACGAGCAATTTTTGGCATAGTTGAGGATAATTTTATGTCTTTATCTCAATCACCATCATTTTCTCAATCACTAATAATAAAGATGAATGTGTGTATATATGTGCTGTGCAGACTTTTAACCCGTGCCAGGCACTACCCTTTCTATTTTAAACTCAAACAAAATAAATTATTCATAAAATATTTAGATTTATAGGCGTACATAGATTGAATTTCGTGATGATTCTACTTATCATTTCGATTTTTGGGGTGTTCCATTGCCTGGAACACTGCGCACTAGAACTCTCAAAAGTGCGACTAAGCGAGTATTGTAGTGGAGCGAGAAAATGAGAAAAATCTCTAGAATTTGAATTAAAAAAAACTGCGTTATATCAGCATAGAAAATTTAGTATGATCGAAGGTGCACCACAAGGAAGAATGCTCAGATTCGCTATTGGAGGAAGATTTTTGAAGTATTTTTTTGTATTTCGAAATTTTTGAAGTAACACTAGATGTAGATCTAAACAGATCATTATCTAAATCTGCATCAGGTTCGCATCTAATTAGATCGGAATCAGGTCTACATCTAATTAGGCCAGCATCAGTCCTGCACATATTTAGCCCCCCCCCCCATCAGATCTACATCTAATTAGAGCCATAAATAAATCTGCGTCACGTTTGCATCTATTTAGATCAGAATCAGGTATGCATCTAATTAGACCAGTATAAGTCCTGCATCTAATTGCATCTGCATATATTAAGACCTGCAAGTAACTGGATATATTTAAATCTGCATGTAATATGGCTCGCATCAGATCTGCATCGAATTAGATCCGCTGCTAAATAGAACTGCATCTAATTAGGCCTGCATCAAGTATGCATCTAACTTGGCCTGCTTCAAATCTACATTTGTAAGATCCATATCTAAATAATCTGCATCAGGTGTGCATCTAATTAGATCCGGATCAGGTCCGTATCTAATTAGGTCCCTACCTGAATTGCGTCTGATCAGAGCTGCAAGTAAATAGATAAAATTAGATCTGCAACTAATCAGGCTTGCATCATATCTGCATCAAATTAGATCCTCTTTTAAATAGAACTGCATCTATTTAGATCTGAATCAGGTTTGCAATTAAATAACCCGCATCAGACATGCATCTACTTAGATCTGCATCAAATTTGAACTGCATGTAACTACATCTAATTACATCTCAGTCTAGTTAGAATCGCATCTAAATAGAACTGCATCTAATTAGGCCTTCAGCAAGTCTGCATCTTATTAGGCACGAATGAGGTCTGCATCTAATATGATCCATATCTAAATAGATCTGCATTAGGTGTGCATCTATTTAGGCTCTCTTAAAACCTGCTTTTAATTAGGCCGGCATCAGATCCACATATAATAAGGCCGTCTCTAAATAAATCTGCATCTAATTAGATCTGAATGAGATCTGCATCTAATTAGACCCGCATCAGACCTGCATCTAATTAGGCCCGAACCAAATCAGATCTGAATCACGTCTGCATCTAATTTGATCCGCATCTAAATAGAACTGCATTTATTTAGATCTGTATCAGCTCTGCATCTGATTAGTCCCGAATCAGACCTGCATATTTTTAGATCTGCATCTAATTAGAACTGCATGTAACTAAATCTATTTAGAACTGCATCTAATTGGGCCTGCATCAGATCTATCATCAAACTAGATTCGCATCTAAATAGAACTGCATCTTATTAGGACCACATCAGATCTACATCTAATTAGATTCATATCTAAATCTGCATCAGGTTTGTATCTAATTAAATCGGAATAAGGTCTGCATCTAATTAGGCTAACATCAGTCCTGCATCTAATTAAGCGCGCATAATACCCGCATCTAAATAACACTGCATCTTATTAGGCCCAAATCAAAATAGAAATTCATCTAGTCTGCATCTAATTAGGCCCACATCAGATCTACATCTAATTAGATCCATAAATAAAGCTGAGTGAGGTTTGCATCTATTTAGATCGGAATCAGGTATGCATCTAATTAGGCCAGCATAAGTACTGCATCTAATTACATCTGCATCTATTTAGACCTGCAAGTAACTAGATATATTTAAATCTGCATCTAATTAGATGCATCAGATCTATCATCTAACTAGATTCGCATCTAAATAGAACTGCATCTAATTAGGCCTGCATCTAATTAGGCCCACATCAGATCTACATCTAATTAGATCCATAAATAAATCTGCGTGAAGTTAGATCGGAATCATTATCGGATCAGATCAAGTTTGCATCTGATTAGATCGGAATCAGGTATGCATCTAATTGCCCCAGCATCAGTCCTGCACCTAATTACATATGCATCTATTTAGACCTGTAAGTAACTAGATATATTTAAATCTGCATCTAATAAGGCCCGCATCAGATCTGCATCGAATTAGATCCGCTTCTAAATAGAACTGCATCTAATTAAGCCTGCATCAAGTCTGCATCTAACTTGGCCTGCTTCAGATCTGCATTTGTTAAATCCATATCTAAATAGATCTGCATTAGGTGTGCATCTAATTAGATCTGGATCAGGTCTGTATCTAATTAGGTCCCCATCAGAACTGCAAGTAAATAGATCAAATTAGATCTGCCACTAATTAGGATTGCATCATATCTGCATCAAATTATATCCTCTTCTAAATGGTACTGCATCTAATTATTCCATCATGTATTTAGATCTGAATCAGGTTTGCAATTAAATAGGCCCGCATTGGATATGCATCTAATTAAATCTGCATCAAATTTTAACAGCATTTAACTACATCTAATTATATCTGAGTCTAATTAGATTCGCATCTAAATAGAACTGAATCTAATTAGGCCTGCAGCAAGTCTGCATCTTATTAGCCACGTACGAGATCTGCATCTATTATGATCCATATGTAAATAATCTGCATTAGGTGTACATTTAATTAGGTCCTAATAAAACCTGCTTCTAATTAGGCCGGCATCAGATCCGCATATAATAAGACCCGTCTCTAAATAAATCTGCATCTAATTAGATCTGAATGAGATCTGCATCTAATTAGACCCACATCAAACCTGCATCTAATTAGGCCAGAACTTAATCAGATCTGTATCACGTCTGCATCTAATTAGATCCTCATCTAAATAGAACTGGATTTATTTAGATCTGAATCAGCTCCGCATCTGATTAGGCCCGAATCAGACCTGCATATTATTAGATCTGCATCTAATTAGAACTGCATGTAACTAGACCTATTTAGATCTGCATCTAATTAGTCCGGCGTCAGATCTATCATCTAATTAGGCCTGCATCATATCTATCATCTAAATTAGATTCGCATCTAAATAGAACTGCATCTAATTAGGCCTGCATCTAGTCTGCATCTAATTAAGCCCACATCAGATCTACATCTAATTAGATGCATATCTAAATCAGCATCAGGTTTGCATCTAATTAAGCGCGTATGATATCCGCATCGAAATAACACTGCATCTTATTAGGCCCGCATCTAAATAGAACTGCATCTAATTAGGCCCACATCAGATCTACATCTAATTAAATCCATAAATAAATTTGCGTGAGGTTTGTATCTATTTAGATCGGAATCAGGTATGCATCTAATTAGGCCAGCATAAATCCTGCATCTAATTACATATGCATCTTTTAAGACCTGGAAGTAACTAGATATATTTAAATCTGCATCTAATAAGGCCCGTATCAGATCTGCATCGAATTAGATCCGCTTCTAAATAGAATTGCATCTAATTAGGCCTGCATCAAGTCTGCATCTAATTTGGCCGGCTTCAGATCTGCATGTGTTAGATCCATATCTAAATAGATCCGTATTAGCTCCGTAAAATTTAGCTCCGGTTGATGTATCGTGAGGCCAATATTTCCGTTTGATATCATGTCTGAAATCTAGGGTGTTTCTAGCCATCTAACTTTGATAATGAAAATCGGTGGTTGTACAGTGTTTCATAAATAATAAAAAGTATATCTTAATTTTGTGTTTCGATAATAATACAGCATCAAGTGTGCATCTCTGATCAGATCTGCATCTAATTAGGCCCGCATCACATATGCAACAAAATAGAACTGCAACTAGTAAGGCCCACATCTAAATAGATTTGCAACTAATTATATATCAATCAGGTCTCCAACTAATTAAGACCTCATCAGACCTGCATCTAATTACATCTGCATCTATTTAGACCTGCCAGTAACTAGGTATATCTAAATCTGCATCTAATAAAGCCCGCATCAGATCTGCATCAATTTATATCCTCTTCTAAATAGAATTGCATCTAATTAGGCCTGCATCTATTTAGATCTGAATCAGGTTTGCAATTAAATAGGCCCGCATCAAACATGCATCTAATTAGATCTGCATCAAATTTGAACTATATGTAACTACATCTAATTATATCTGAGTCTAATTAGAATCGCATCTAAATAGAACTGCATCTAATTAGGCCTGCAGCAAGTCTGCATCTTATTAGGCACGTATGAGGTCTGCATCTAATATGATCCATATCTAAATAGATCTGCATTAGGTGTGCATCTAATTAGGCCCTCATAAATCCTGCTTCTAATTAGGCCGGCATCAGATCCGCATATAATAAGGCCCGTCTCTAAATAAATCTGCGTCTAATTAGATCTGAACCAGGTCTGCATCTAATTAGACCCACATCAGACCTGCATCTAATCAGGCCCGAACCTTATCAGATCTGTATAACGTGTGCATCTAATTAGACCCGCATCTAAATAGAACTGCATCTATTTAAATCTGAATCAGCTCGGCATCTCATTAGGCCCGAATCAAACCTGCATGTAATTAGAACTGCATGTAACTAGATCTATTTAGATCTGCATCTAATTAGGCCTGCATCAGATCTATCATCTAATTAGATCCGCATCTAATCAGAACTGCATCTAATTAGGCCTTCATCTAGTCTGCATCTATTTAGGCCCCCATCAGATCTACATCTACTTAGATCCATATCTAAATTGCATCAGGTTCGCATCTAATTAGATCGGAATCTGGTCTGCATCTAATTAGGCCAGCATCAGTCAGGCATCTAATTAAGCGCGCATGATATCCGCATCTAAATAACACTGCATCTTATTAGACCCGCATCTAAATAGAACTGCATCTAATTAGGCCCACATCAGATCTACATCTAATTAAATCCATAAATAAATTTGCGTGAGGTTTGTATCTATTTAGATCGGAATCAGGTATGCATCTAATTAGGCCAGCATAAATCCTGCATCTAATTACATATGCATCTTTTAAGACCTGGAAGTAACTAGATATATTTAAATCTGCATCTAATAAGGCCCGTATCAGATCTGCATCGAATTAGATCCGCTTCTAAATAGAATTGCATCTAATTAGGCCTGCATCAAGTCTGCATCTAATTTGGCCGGCTTCAGATCTGCATGTGTTAGATCCATATCTAAATAGATCCGTATTAGCTCCGTAAAATTTAGCTCCGGTTGATGTATCGTGAGGCCAATATTTCCGTTTGATATCATGTCTGAAATCTAGGGTGTTTCTAGCCATCTAACTTTGATAATGAAAATCGGTGGTTGTACAGTGTTTCATAAATAATAAAAAGTATATCTTAATTTTGTGTTTCGATAATAATACAGCATCAAGTGTGCATCTCTGATCAGATCTGCATCTAATTAGGCCCGCATCACATATGCAACAAAATAGAACTGCAACTAGTAAGGCCCACATCTAAATAGATTTGCAACTAATTATATATCAATCAGGTCTCCATCTAATTAAGACCTCATCAGACCTGCATCTAATTACATCTGCATCTATTTAGACCTGCCAGTAACTAGGTATATCTAAATCTGCATCTAATAAAGCCCGCATCAGATCTGCATCAATTTATATCCTCTTCTAAATAGAATTGCATCTAATTAGGCCTGCATCTATTTAGATCTGAATCAGGTTTGCAATTAAATAGGCCCGCATCAAACATGCATCTAATTAGATCTGCATCAAATTTGAACTATATGTAACTACATCTAATTATATCTGAGTCTAATTAGAATCGCATCTAAATAGAACTGCATCTAATTAGGCCTGCAGCAAGTCTGCATCTTATTAGGCACGTATGAGGTCTGCATCTAATATGATCCATATCTAAATAGATCTGCATTAGGTGTGCATCTAATTAGGCCCTCATAAATCCTGCTTCTAATTAGGCCGGCATCAGATCCGCATATAATAAGGCCCGTCTCTAAATAAATCTGCGTCTAATTAGATCTGAACCAGGTCTGCATCTAATTAGACCCACATCAGACCTGCATCTAATCAGGCCCGAACCTTATCAGATCTGTATAACGTGTGCATCTAATTAGACCCGCATCTAAATAGAACTGCATCTATTTAAATCTGAATCAGCTCGGCATCTCATTAGGCCCGAATCAAACCTGCATGTAATTAGAACTGCATGTAACTAGATCTATTTAGATCTGCATCTAATTAGGCCTGCATCAGATCTATCATCTAATTAGATCCGCATCTAATCAGAACTGCATCTAATTAGGCCTTCATCTAGTCTGCATCTATTTAGGCCCCCATCAGATCTACATCTACTTAGATCCATATCTAAATTGCATCAGTTTCGCATCTAATTAGATCGGAATCTGGTCTGCATCTAATTAGGCCAGCATCAGTCAGGCATCTAATTAAGCGCGCATGATATCCGCATCTAAATAACACTGCATCTTATTAGACCCGCATCTAAATAGAACTGCATCTAATTAGGCCCACATCAGATCTACATCTAATTAAATCCATAAATAAATTTGCGTGAGGTTTGTATCTATTTAGATCGGAATCAGGTATGCATCTAATTAGGCCAGCATAAATCCTGCATCTAATTACATATGCATCTTTTAAGACCTGGAAGTAACTAGATATATTTAAATCTGCATCTAATAAGGCCCGTATCAGATCTGCATCGAATTAGATCCGCTTCTAAATAGAATTGCATCTAATTAGGCCTGCATCAAGTCTGCATCTAATTAGGCCTGCATCAAGTCTGCATCTAATTTGGCCGGCTTCAGATCTGCATGTGTTAGATCCATATCTAAATAGATCCGTATTAGCTCCGTAAAATTTAGCTCCGGTTGATGTATCGTGAGGCCAATATTTCCGTTTGATATCATGTCTGAAATCTAGGGTGTTTCTAGCCATCTAACTTTGATAATGAAAATCGGTGGTTGTACAGTGTTTCATAAATAATAAAAAGTATATCTTAATTTTGTGTTTCGATAATAATACAGCATCAAGTGTGCATCTCTGATCAGATCTGCATCTAATTAGGCCCGCATCACATATGCAACAAAATAGAACTGCAACTAGTAAGGCCCACATCTAAATAGATTTGCAACTAATTATATATCAATCAGGTCTCCATCTAATTAAGACCTCATCAGACCTGCATCTAATTACATCTGCATCTATTTAGACCTGCCAGTAACTAGGTATATCTAAATCTGCATCTAATAAAGCCCGCATCAGATCTGCATCAATTTATATCCTCTTCTAAATAGAATTGCATCTAATTAGGCCTGCATCTATTTAGATCTGAATCAGGTTTGCAATTAAATAGGCCCGCATCAAACATGCATCTAATTAGATCTGCATCAAATTTGAACTATATGTAACTACATCTAATTATATCTGAGTCTAATTAGAATCGCATCTAAATAGAACTGCATCTAATTAGGCCTGCAGCAAGTCTGCATCTTATTAGGCACGTATGAGGTCTGCATCTAATATGATCCATATCTAAATAGATCTGCATTAGGTGTGCATCTAATTAGGCCCTCATAAATCCTGCTTCTAATTAGGCCGGCATCAGATCCGCATATAATAAGGCCCGTCTCTAAATAAATCTGCGTCTAATTAGATCTGAACCAGGTCTGCATCTAATTAGACCCACATCAGACCTGCATCTAATCAGGCCCGAACCTTATCAGATCTGTATAACGTGTGCATCTAATTAGACCCGCATCTAAATAGAACTGCATCTATTTAAATCTGAATCAGCTCGGCATCTCATTAGGCCCGAATCAAACCTGCATGTAATTAGAACTGCATGTAACTAGATCTATTTAGATCTGCATCTAATTAGGCCTGCATCAGATCTATCATCTAATTAGATCCGCATCTAATCAGAACTGCATCTAATTAGGCCTTCATCTAGTCTGCATCTATTTAGGCCCCCATCAGATCTACATCTACTTAGATCCATATCTAAATTGCATCAGGTTCGCATCTAATTAGATCGGAATCTGGTCTGCATCTAATTAGGCCAGCATCAGTCAGGCATCTAATTAAGCGCGCATGATATCCGCATCTAAATAACACTGCATCTTATTAGACCCGCATCTAAATAGAACTGCATCTAATTAGGCCCACATCAGATCTACATCTAATTAGATCCATAAATAAATTTGCGTGAGGTTTGTATCTATTTAGATCGGAATCAGGTATGCATCTAATTAGGCCAGCATAAATCCTGCATCTAATTACATATGCATCTTTTTAGACCTGGAAGTAACTAGATATATTTAAATCTGCATCTAATAAGGCCCGTATCAGATCTGCATCGAATTAGATCCGCTTCTAAATAGAATTGCATCTAATTAGGCCTGCATCAAGTCTGCATCTAATTTGGCCGGCTTCAGATCTGCATGTGTTAGATCCATATCTAAATAGATCCGTATTAGCTCCGTAAAATTTAGCTCCGGTTGATGTATCGTGAAGCCAATATTTCCGTTTGATATCATGTCTGAAATCTAGGGTGTTTCTAGCCATCTAACTTTGATAATGAAAATCGGTGGTTGTACAGTGTTTCATAAATAATAGAAAGTATATCTTAATTTTGTGTTTCGATAATAATACAGCATCAAGTGTACATCTCTGATCAGATCTGCATCTAATTAGGCCCGCATCACATATGCAACAAAATAGAACTGCATCTAGTAAGGCCCACATCTAAATAGATTTGCAACTAATTATATATCAATCAGGTCTCCATCTAATTAAGACCTCATCAGACCTGCATCTAATTACATCTGCATCTATTTAGACCTGCCAGTAACTAGGTATATCTAAATCTGCATCTAATAAAGCCCGCATCAGATCTGCATCAATTTATATCCTCTTCTAAATAGAATTGCATCTAATTAGGCCTGCATCTATTTAGATCTGAATCAGGTTTGCAATTAAATAGGCCCGCATCAAACATGCATCTAATTAGATCTGCATCAAATTTGAACTATATGTAACTACATCTAATTATATCTGAGTCTAATTAGAATCGCATCTAAATAGAACTGCATCTAATTAGGCTTGCAGCAAGTCTGCATCTTATTAGGCACGTATGAGGTCTGCATCTAATATGATCCATATCTAAATAGATCTGCATTAGGTGTGCATCTAATTAGGCCCTCATAAATCCTGCTTCTAATTAGGCCCTCATAAATCCTGCTTCTAATTAGGCCGGCATCAGATCCGCATATAATAAGGCCCGTCTCTAAATAAATCTGCGTCTAATTAGATCTGAACCAGGTCTGCATCTAATTAGACCCACATCAGACCTGCATCTAATCAGGCCCGAACCTTATCAGATCTGTATAACGTGTGCATCTAATTAGACCCGCATCTAAATAGAACTGCATCTATTTAAATCTGAATCAGCTCGGCATCTCATTAGGCCCGAATCAAACCTGCATGTAATTAGAACTGCATGTAACTAGATCTATTTAGATCTGCATCTAATTAGGCCTGCATCAGATCTATCATCTAATTAGATCCGCATCTAATCAGAACTGCATCTAATTAGGCCTTCATCTAGTCTGCATCTATTTAGGCCCCCATCAGATCTACATCTACTTAGATCCATATCTAAATTGCATCAGGTTCGCATCTAATTAGATCGGAATCTGGTCTGCATCTAATTAGGCCAGCATCAGTCAGGCATCTAATTAAGCGCGCATGATATCCGCATCTAAATAACACTGCATCTTATTAGACCCGCATCTAAATAGATCTGCATCTAATTACATCTGCATCTATTTTACGCTGTAAATAACTAGATATATTCAAATCTACATCTAATAAGGCCCACATTAGACCTGCATCTAATTGTATCCGAATCTAAATAGAACAGCATCTAATTAGGCTACATCAAGTCTGCATCTAATTAGATCCATATGAGCCCTTTATTTTGAAAGTGGGGTAAGTTCATTTTAAAAAAATATTTAGACATTGCAAGTTATAGATAAACCTTGTTTTGATCTATTTATGCGTAGACAATTTAAAGTAAAAAAAAAAAATCAGATTCTAGTATTTTGGAGATGGAAGTTTCAGCTGTCAACAGTATTGAAAATATGTTTATTTTGAAAGCGGTGCAAATCTATCTTAGATTGAAATTATTTTTGACCGAATATATTACGGCAAAATTTAGCTCCAATTGCTGTATGGTGAAGCAAATGTGGCCGTTTGATATCGTGTCTGAAATCTAGGGCGTTTCTATCAATCTATCTTTGATAATGAAAATCGAAGGTTGTACAGCGTTTCATAAATAACAAAAAGTATTTCTTAATTTTGTGTATCAATAATAATATGTTTACTTCCAACACCGATTGATGAGTCCAGTGACAATGAAATAAATATCGTTGATCACAAATATTTGTTATCAGTACATTCAATTTTCGGAACGATCGTGATTTTGGAGTGGTAGTACTGGCAATCCGGAAAACCAGTTTCTTGTATATTCCTCAGGATTATTATAAAATAATACGAAATTGTCGAAAATATAATAAATGTTTAATACATGAAATGAAACGCGGATATTTATTTTCAACCCAATCTCTGGAGAAAGCGGTTTTAAAAAGAAATAAAAATACCGATGGAGAAATCGTGAATTGTTTAACTATAATATAGTTATAATATTATTAATATTATTTTTAATATTATTATTATCGAATATAATATTATCGATAATAATATTATTATTATTGATACAGAAAATTAAGATATACTTTTTATTATTTATGTTATTTATGAAACACTGTACAACCACCGATTTTCATTATCAAAGATAGATAGATAGAAACACCCTAGATTTCAGACATGATATCAAACGGCCACATTTGCTTCACCATATAGCAATCGGAGTTAAATTTTGCCGTAATATATTCCGTCAAAAATAATTTCAATCTAAGATGGACTTGCACCACTTTCAAAATAAACATATTTTCAATACTGTTTATGGCTAAAACTTTCATCTCCAAAATACTAGAATCTGATTTTTTTTTTTACTTTAAATTGTTTACGCATAAAAAAGATCATAACAAGGGTCAAGTTACATAAAATACTTAATTGAAACTTTTAGAAGCCATTAAATTCATGAGAAGTAATTGGTTGCAAAGGACGGATATTATTGAATAATATATAGATTTTAATTTACAAAAGATGCTTCAAAAACATAAAAAATTAATCTGAACACATTTGGGGCCATAGTATATTTATAATATTTTCAATTAAATGTTAATTATTTATTATTCAATCATTATATAATTTAGAATACGTTTAATTAGTAATAATTTTCAAAAATATTGAGCTGAAAATTATTTCTGAAATATACCAATTCGTTTAAGTCTAAAAGTAGTTAAAAAAGCTCTCTTTGCAGAAAATAACTACATGTATTTGACTTTTGATGAAAATCTTTCCTTTTTATTTAAAAAGATGTTGATTTCAGTTTGTAATGTCAGATAATTTGATCAGCAAATACAGAATCATTAATATATGTAACTAAAAATATTTACAAATAAATATTTTTTGTTAAATATTTACAAGTAATTATTTTTGAGTAATTGAATAATAGAAGTAAACAGAAAAAAATGAGACAATGTATAAAGTGAAAAAATAATCAACTCGCAAATATTTAACTACATATTCTAATGATATGTAGATCAAAAACGTTGAGTAACATTTTAGAAATTCACAAATACTGTTTTCCAACGGATTGTAAAACCCTCCGCGCTTTTGCGCATGCGTTAGGATGGGTTTAATTCGACAAAGTAGGGGTGAGAGGAAAGATGAAAGGAGGAGATGTTTACATTTAACAATCAAGACTCGCGGTTTTATGAAACGTAAACCATTATAGATAATTAGTAATTCAGAAGGAAGAAGGTATTAATACACAGTAAAATATTTCAGAACAATTTTTATTTAATGTAAGAGGCATAAACATTAAATTATAAAGAATAAATAAAAATTTGCTGTTCTTAAAATTTGGTAATTATTTTTTACAAAATCTTTTGATGATCTTTTTTATTTTAAATCGCTTCTTTTTTATATGTTATTAAATTTTGTCGGCACTATTTTAATTCCTCGTTTTTTTGCTTCTTGGTCACAATTTTTGATGATATTATGTAAAATGTTCTTCATACCACTCCTGAAGCATTTTTTACCTTTTGAACTAGCCATATCAATACGAAATTTTGTGTTAAAATAAAATGCTGTCAGAAATAACACAACACTCACATATACGTGAAAAAAAATTGAACTAAAAAGTATTTAATGAGGGAAATCCAAAGTCAAAGGTGAATACAGGAAATGTGCTCATCGTTTCGCGTCTCACCCCCCTAATGAGATGGAATAGTCGAAATGTGGTTGTTTCAGAATCCATTGACGAACAGTATTTCTGTATTCCGCTTTCACTGTACCATCAAATATTTAATAGCTTGAATTTCTTTCGCTGTTGTAGGCGAAGGAAAAAAGATTCTGCTTATTATCTGTTGCTATCTTTCAAAAACTGAAGTTACGTAACAGGAAAAGAAAATGCGCAATTTGAAATAGATTAACTAGAACTGAAGATTTCAACAACACCATGTTGTCATACTAACAAAAAAAGTGGGGGAAATGTGTCAAAATGTGAAGTAAATTAAAATGTACACAAATGTGAAATAAATGGAAATATGAAGAAATGTGAAGTAATGAGAAATCAGAAAATGAAGCTACATTACAGCAAAGGACAATGTGCAATTAGAAATGGATTAACCAGAAAGATACGATTTCATTGGAGCATGGGAGCAAAAAATGTGAAGTCAATTGGGAAAAATGTGTTAATAATGTAAAGAAACATGAAGTAATGAGAAATAAGATCTGAAGTTACATTACAGCAGAAGACAATGCGTCTATAAGACCATGGGAATATGTATAAAGATATTAAAATAACATGGCATTATGGGTTTTCAAAATTTATCGCTTAAAAAACTTTATAGACAGATTATAATCAACAAGTTATGCATAAAAGATTTAGTAGAAATTAAACAAAATTAATATTCTCTGGATACCAACTGATCTAAAACCCCTGCTTGTAAATAATATACTTATAATATTTTTATATTATAATAATTATTATTGTTTATTATTATTCTATGACGATTAAGTTTAATATTAATCTATAACGAGCACATCGAACACTCTTAATAAATTGTAACAATTCAGATGCGACTGCAGATTGTTTACATTACATTTTCCCGGAACAATTCTAACCTCCCTCTACTCTCGTTTGACCCAACGAATAAGTCTCGACTCCGGAAAATAATAACAATGTCACCAGATATTAAGCAAACTTAACCACATTCGTTAGCATCAACATTTCCTCTATTACAGCCTCTTCATCGTGCTCAAGAATCAACAAAGCCTTCACTTTCATTCCCGGATTAAAGCGGAGAAGCGTCATCATTAACCCCTCCGGCTGAGAAGCAACAGGGATGTTTGACCCGCATATTCATTGCCGGATAGTTGAACTTCATCAGCGACCTTGAAAGAGTCCGGGCAGGTCTTCCGTCATCGTCAGCCTAGACGTATCCGGATTTAACGAGCTCCCTGACCCCTCCAGGGTTCACTCGGGGATATTGTTGCATGTAGCAGAGAGATTTGGGGAGCAGATTACAAGTTTGGTGCAGGATGAGAATAGTTTATTTAAGTTCAAACAATAAATGTCTTATTCAAGAATATGCCTGGGAATGTAGAATCTGCAATGCAAGATCTCATTATCTGTGTACATTTTTATACTATTATTGTGTAATATTTGTGCTTACTCACTACTAGTCGCCTCAGGCGACTAGTTAGTTCACCGGGAATATTGGTTATATTTTATTTCAAATAAATAAATTGGATACAACTTCGTTTCCTTGATTCCATCTAATTGTCTGACATTATAGCTCTTCTATTTTAATTGTCTTGATTGAGTTTTGCTTATTTTTACGTGAAAGTTTCTAATGGAAATCAATCTCATAACATCATATCCTTATTAAAAATATAAATGCAATTACTCCTCCACGTGGTGTTCCCTGGGCAACGGTGCAGTTCTTTCGAACTGCATCGGCTAAGAGGATACTCAAGTATGAAACAAATAATGAACTTTTTATTTAGTTTGACAAAACTACACACCTAACTTTTGATTTTGCGTTTTAATTCCCAAAAATTTCTGTACAAGCATCAAATTCAGAACATGTAGAACGTGTATGGTAGCAACAACTGCAATGTTTATTAGATATGCATTCTATTTCATGTATGCTCTATGTTCATGTATCTTCTAGTATTCGCTGTACTGCAATAGTACTTTTATTTTTGCAAAGTACGCTGATATTAAGCAAAAACTTTCCCGTTCAGTTTTTAACAATTGAAAAAAAAAATTCTTGCCATTAAATGTTTCATAAAACACATTAAAACAATTATCATTTCTGGATAACAATGTAATCTATTGTTGGAAATTCGGCATAAAATATTTGTTGAAATTTGTCAAAATTCAAGATGAATTCTAAGAACTAAATTTTCATGATTATAAAAATAATTTCTTAAATTCTAAAACCGTGAAAAATTCATCTAAAAGCAATAATATTTTTCAAAATTATCGCGGAAAAACGCCAAAAATCAGCTAAATTTTTAATTCCAATTAAAATTTCAAAAAAAAAAAATCGCTCCATGGTATACATTCTTACCTTTCAAGGTATATATGCCAATTTTGATAGCTTTAAGTCAAAGGATTTGACTTGTAAAGCCCCCCCCCCCCACAGACACACACATTTTTGTACTTAGTACAAATAGATATGTACTTTATTTTTCAAAAGTCAAAGTCATTCTACATTATTCGACTAATAACGTATTAGTTATATATTCTTAACATTATTTATTCTTGCCTATATTTAAATGGAGTGGTATTCCTTTTATTATTTTAAATCTAGTTAAAATACAGTGTACCGTAAAATTAAAGTATTTGTAATATAATATCAGTATTTTTCATCATTGCAGAGCTTTAAAATGCAGGTAAATATTTATTTAGATGTATTTGCAGAATTTATTTGATATAGATTTTCGATAATTTAATTATTTAAAATAATTCTTACGCTATAATCTTTGCTATGTGAAAATAAAACGAGAAAATATCAACTAAAAATTTTATTAAATTCATTTCTCTTATGTATTAGGATGTTTTTGTTAATTTAGGTTAACTTAAAAAGTTAGTGCATAGCTAATTAATCTGCAATACGAATTTGTAATTATTTTGAAACCTGATTCGAAGCTGGAAAATTGAATTCTTATGTGTAATCAAGTTATGATGATTATGCAAAATTATTTATTTATTAATAGCTTTTGAAATTACACTTGTTGGAACATGCTGTTATTTGAATAATCGTAATTTTCTTTTCTATTCAAATCTTTTACTACATATGTAGTTCTCTTATTCTTAGGTATATACCACCCGGGGGACACCTCGAAATGAGATGAGGTGCTTCCGACATGGTGATTGGATCTCGCCACCTTGGAGGGTACACATAAAGGTGGGGGTCTAGCTCCTCCCATCGATGAAGAGACGTTCTTCCTTCTGGAAGGGTTGTACCGTGGCCGGTGAAGGCCCTTAGGACTAAACCACAGTTCCTGTCAGTGTTGCTGTTGCGGCGGTTCGGTCATTCAGTATTATTTATCCGTGTGCCTTCGGTTGGATCGGAGAATCAGTGATATGACTTAGGTACATTTAAATTTCAAAACTATCAATTTATGATGTTGTACTCATATTTGATAAAAATTTACTAATCTGATACGTCGTTTACTTATTGCGAAATGACAATATTTAACCATAAATTATATAGACTAAGAGAAACAATATATTTTTCCAATGAAAGGAAAGTTTTTTCTTAAATATTTGACAAAGAACAATATATACAGAGAACATATTTGCAGATCTTTAAAAGATAACGATGACGTCAAACTTTGCGGTTAAAAATTTTTCTATTGTACTATTTAGATCTGGCGAAAATTTCTAAGCAAACTGGGATTCCAAAGGAAATAGAACATAATTTTTTTTTGTCAAAAATGAATATAAAACTTACCATTTGCTTCTTTATGTTGCAAATTTAGAGCAAAATATACACTGCATATTCAGAAAAAAAAATTCTAAATGCGAATTACTAAAATAAAATAGAAAGACTTGTTGGAAAATTCTTTTTTATATATATATTTCTACGTTTTTCAAAAAGAAAACTGAAAAAGACTTTTATTATCTTATGGATTGCATAACATAATCCTATAAAAACATTCTTTTTCTTTTATTCTTTTATTTGAGTCGCCATAAAAACTAAGAATAAGAATAAAAATGAACAAGAATACGACGTTATTCACGATTTCAGAAATAAACGTTAAAATCTTTTTCGACAAAAATTGTTCTATGCCAGAACGAATGTTCGATTTTTCAAATTTATTTATTTTTATATCAGCATTACATTATTTTACTAGAAGATTCATGAATAATAATATTTTTTTCCTTTTATGAAAACCTTACAAATGGAATGCTAAAGTTACTTTTCTTTTGTGAAGAAACTAAATATATAATGGGGGAAAATAAATTTCTAATGTTAGAGATCTGAATGATGTCAAAAATAGCCTGTAGTAGCTAATGCTCAATTCATGATATTATTTTTTTCGTGTGTAAGAAATTTAAAACAAAGGAGGAATTGTAATTGTAAAAAAATTCTAACTTGAAATTTTGCACTTCTGATGTCTATTGGAATTATGTTGTCTATCTGTGAATGCGATCTCAAAATCACTTTGATCAAGACGGATAAAATATGGCCTTTAAACTAAATTTATATATTCCTATAAAATTTTGAACGAAATCCATTGAGCGGAACTATGCATACCCGAATTTTATTTCGTTATATTAGCATCTCATTTTAAAGCAACACTAGGGCAATTTTGAGACGGACCTCGTGATTGTGAACCGCGGTCAGATGACGAGGAGACACGAGAGCTGGCACACCGCTCTCCACACCAGGGGTAAGACGTTTGGCCTGGACGTTTAACGTGCACCAGACCCCCTTACAAGACGGTTCTTTGGTGGAATCGGGTCTCGAACCTGAAACCCTCTGGTTCCGAAGTCGAGATCTTATCACCATGCCACCTCGGCCCATGCATACTCGAATGTCTGAGTACAAGTGAATGAGATAACTATTAAACGTGGAGAGCTAAATAGATAAAATTTGGTTCATAGGTTTAGCATTTTTCGAGTAGATTCTTACGAAATTTTGAACCAAATCTATTAAAGGATTGACTGTTAATTGGTCTCTAATTTTTATGTATATAAACACAATAACGCGAAGAGTTAATGATTTAAACTCGGTATGTGATCTTGGAACTACAGTTGTAGTCCAATGTTAAATTTTGGTGTCAATCGGTTAAAAAAAAAGTGGGGTTAATATACAAATTTGTTTAACCGTAGACTAGGGATTAATCACTAGAAATGCCACTACACGATAGATTTAGTAAAAAATTGACACCAGAGGTAAAATGGTGTCAAAATTGCCACTGAATGGTGTCAAAATTGGCACCAGAGGACAATATTTTGAAACTATTTTTTTCTCCAATGTCACGCAAGGCATTTGCAGCCTTTCCCAAAATTCGAAATTTTATGTGAAAGAAGAAGAAAAAAAAAATACCTTCATTAGAGAAGTACGAGAAAGTTTTGGAGAGACTACACTTGAAGGTTTCTCTGTACTATTTGAATAAAAGATTAAGGTTTAAGCTCCACAAGCAACAAAAACGCATTTAATATTAGATGTCAAATTGTATGAGTATTAAACTATTTCGCATGTCACACATGCATTTTTAACACACGGTGTTAAAATTATCTAAAATTTGAAGCAAAATGTCCAAAATTTCATTGATGAATCGAAGAAGATAGAGATAATGTTATGCACAAATAAATAATTTCAATCGAAATAAAACAGAAAATGTTGTTGCTTACATCAAATAAGGAAAAAAAAAAAAATGGACCGAAGTAACGCAATTGTTTTGAAATAATAATAACTATTGTTTCAAGTTTGCAATAATGTAAGAATAATAAAGTTTTTAACAGAGCAATAAATTCTGGTAGCAAATTGAGAACAAGGGCCGGGATAGCTTGGTTGGTAGTACGTTGGGTCCTCGTGTCTTAGGTTGCGAGTTCGAACCCCGACGGCCGACGATTTTCCGCGTGCTTGGTGCCTGACGCACGTATAAATCTGTCGTGGTCACAAAGTCCTCCACGTCGAGAGTAATACCACTGGGGGTACTGGATGAGGGATGATCGTTCTCTGGTTCAGGTCTAAGTTACGGTCTGTAAATGAAATGCGTGAATGAAGTCTCCTCCGTAAAAAGGGTTGTGATATGCTTGTAGCTAAGTCGTTCTCTTGGCCCTAGATGGCGCTACTATGAAAACAAGAGACGCTCCACCACCGGCTTAAAATCGTTGTCTTCGTAAACAGCGGGCTTGTTCATGGCAAGTGCCATAAGAAACAACAGCACTGCGAACAATTAAGATCCTTCGTTTCAACTTTGTGCTATCAGGTACCTTGTGGCTAGTGATTCACAAGATCCAAAAAAAGATCGGAGATCTGAATGGACAGCAGATGTGTTCACATCTAAAACTTTTTTCGTCTCTATGCTATTTATGAGTGAATAAGATAAGGAGATACTTTAAAAGAGTTGCAATAAAAACATGCAGAGTCAGATCAATTTGTTATAGGAAATAATTTCTTATGATAGTAAGATTTCACTTGTTATAGCTCCAATAACTCTAACTGAAGAATGGTTTATGAAAAGATATTCCATCTATTCGGTCGTATGGATGGGAATTTAGGATAATTATCCCAATATGACAATGCGATCCATCAAGCCCTAAGGGATTCCAAATATGGTCATCACTATAATCGAATTTAAATCCTGAAACTTGATTGCAAAATTTCAGCAATCAGGATTTCTGCCGTTAGTGAATATGTACAATAAGGTGAAATAATCTGATGCAGAATAACACTTACACTACTTTTAAGAATACATGCAAGAATTGAAACTGATGATCAAAGATGAGGTAGCCTCATAGGTTACAGAGAGGTATTTCATATTTCATTTCCATACAGATCACACACACACCGGCGTACACGCAATTTAATTTTTTCAGTCTCCAAGTAATTCTCCTTTGATGCTGAGGTTTCATTTATTGTCAGCATATAAAAAAGAAAATTAAAAGTCTGTGCTGTGCATGTATGAAATTCTTTTCATAATGAAAATATGAAAGCCACTATTCTTCAATAATAGAAAAATAAATTTTTGATGGCTTTTAGATTAAATATATAAAAAAAACAATAAAATTTAATAAAATTACTTTTCATAATTCAATAGACGATGATAACAAAAATATAAAGTTAAGTTAAAAATAGTACATTGTGAAAACATTATTATTGAATTTTCCTGTCCCTGAGCGATCCATAACAATATTGGAAACTAGATTTACATAGCGAAGTTATTTGCTGATTACTTCTAGAGTACTGAAATAGAATAATTAGAATATCTTGAAGATCACCTGAGCAGCAGCAGATATTGTCTGAACGAAGTTTATGCAGACATCTGGGAAAATGACATTCTGGGTCACAAATTTCATTTTTCTTCAAACCACTTTTTACTTTCCTCTTTTAGAAAGGGATGGATGATTTAAATCAAAAACAAAAATTCGAAGGAAATTATTGTGAGTCTTTCAATGGCGATATAAAATATAATTTTTTGGTGAAAGCAGTGACTGTTGATTTTGAGCAATGGATCACCTAAGCAAACGAGTAGAGATAGATAATTATTCTGAGAATAAAGAAATGAATAAGAGGATTAGTTTAAGGAGGAAATATGAAGTTGTATTGGAAATGAATGAAATAATAAATTTTACTTCCTGTATTTGAAGTACACAGAAAGAGAACTCTGTAAATGGCAAAAAATTCGACCTCAAGATTGTACTGAATCCGAAAAATATATTTTCGAAATTATATATATTTGTGAATATGACAATTTCAAAACACTTTAACCCTTTATAGGGACGTGGAAAGTATGCTTCCCACCAAATTTATTAATCTTTGTATGAAATTATGTAGGTTGGCATAAGTTCCGATAAATTTTTTTAGTAAGTCAGAAACTTAGATGTTTCAGTTCTTTATCTCAGACAAAATGATATGTCTTGATTTGCTACTTAATTATTAATTAACCAAATTAATTAATTAATCAAATTAAATTTATCTAATAAGCTAAATGAATCCCTTTTCTAATTCTAATTTCAAGCCTAAAGATATTTTAACATAATATGACTAAAAAAAAAAAATGGTCCTTTGAAGGGTTAAGCTAAAAGATGGAATTTGTTATGGGGTTTTTACATCAAATATGTAGATTTCTTTAAAATTATGAATGAAATCCATTAAGAATTTATCAATTGGCTGTTCGGTTATTAATTAGTACAATAACTAAAAAATAAAAAAAAAACTAGATAGTTTATGATATTTAGCCCACATATCTAATATCTAGAATGAAAATATGTATAATTTGAAGCCAAATCGGTCGAGATGTTGACCTTCTGTCGGTATGTATTTTCATTAGTATATAAATTCGTTAATTCAAAAATTTAACAATTTAAGTAAATGAAATTCGATTTGCAGTAATAGCTATTAAAGTGTAAATATTTATGTAAATTTTAAACTACATTTGTCTAAGGTTGACCTCTATTAATCTATATTTTCACAAAGCATTTAAATGTGGTAAGTCAAACGCGCAATGATTTAAATATAAGAAATTCGGTATGTGAATTTGTCATCATAGTTTTGGTACTGAGTCAAATTTTGGTTTTAGTTGGTAAGAAGAAGGCGTACAAAATGTATATTCTGTTTTCTGGTACTTTTATATTAGACACATCTCAATAATTATTCGCCAAAAAAACACCCCAATATTGCATACTTTTAAGCTTTTTAGTAAACATTGCTCGCCAATGCTAGTAGTTCATAATGTGCAAATACCTTTATTGGAGTGTATGCGAAAATTCTTCTGGGAGCCACTCTCATTGGCTAGAATTTCATTTACTTCCTCTATGTTTACTTCTTTCCTTCTACCAAAAAGTGTTCAAATAAAAGGAAGCCTTAAAATTTTAATATCTCACACCATGGATTATTCAAATAATATTTCATGTTTTGACGTATCATCTAATTATGTCTTTTCCTTTCAGTAATATTACTGGTTTCTCTTTACAGTGAAACTTCGAAGGTGTGTAACGAACAACAACATTTATTCTTGCTTGAGATACATTAAAATGCTGTAATTAAAGTGCTGGTTATACTTCATATAATCTCGAATATGTATTTCATACTGGATGAATGTTACAAGTAAATACTGTGGCGGATTGTGATGCGCGAGGATAGAACCTGGGATCTTGTGGTTCGCTGCCCAGTAACATGACCACAATTCAAAAGCACTTTCCCATGTAGCGTAGCTATTAACTGACTTATAAGCTTTCACCACAAACTCTCCCTCCAGTGAGTCGAAGGTGAGACTGTTGAGTGGTGATATATTAGCTGTAGATTCTAATGCGCCTGTACCCATTTGAGTAGCGCCACGCATTCTGGCGAGCGGGTGTAATTGATGCGTCAAGTGAGTCTGGCGACTTTGTGTTGCTGCAGCCTTTTTTTTTTTGTTGTTGCGACAAGTGAGTCTGATGACTTTGGGTTGCTGTGGGTAGATGGTGCCACAACAGAGGTACGTAGGTTCATTGTCCGAGGTCATCAATGCTGCGGATTGGAATGAGGGAGGATAGAACCCAGGACCTTGTGGTTCGTAGTCCAGTAACATTACCACAATACAAAATCAATTGCCCGTGTAGCGTAGCTGTTAACTGGCTTATAACTTTCACCACAATACCATACATGGCTATTCAAAACAGTCGTAGGTGTGTACTATACAGGGTTTATTTAAGTTATTATATGATAGCGAAAGGAGTTGCCACGTTGATGTTGACTAAAGAAAGTCGTATATAGAAATAATAACTTTCTCTAATAAAACTTTAATCTTTCTTCTATAATTTTTCTTCCTATTGTTATTTACAAAGCCAGTTTTAATAATCCGTAACACTGCAATTCTTTTGAATAATACTATGATGTACCACAAATAAAAATAATGAAATAACTTGGAGTTCAAGAAATGGATAATCACACAACTTGATGATGGTCTATCATCAGAGGTACTTTATCGTAGTTTTGAAGACAGAAATTTGTTTTGCATTCGAATATCTGATGTGTTTTCTTCTTCTTACACTCTCGGCTTATGCATCTGCGCATGATCTTTATGCTATCTTCCAGTGATGATTAATATTTCTCTAAACTGTTGATGGCGTTTATCCGCAGTTTGTATCCTTCGCCTTTTATCTACTTCACTTAATGGTTACCCGACTCTTTCCGTTTTTTATGCCATCTACTTAGACCAATTAATTAGGAGAACTTCATAACAGTTCACATCGAGATTTCTAGATGAACGGCTTGCTAGAGTATATCACAACTTCGTTGTCCTCCACGAACTTGAAGCCTCGCCTACATCACCAATTCACTGATCACTCTTTTGAAATAGTGCAGAGTGATGGAGTTTTGGGAGGGTCTCATATTTAACCTTTTCTTCTACGCCACACCAATCATGAACCGTTTCTGTATTGACGAAGTGACTGGTTTTGCATAGTAATGTCGGATTTAAATAGCATGGAGACACTGCGAATGGTCATCCTTAAGCAAGCAGCCAAAGCTCTCCTCACTGCAGGTGGAAAGAAGAGGAGGGGTGACAGCCATGTGTTTCTTTTAAGGGTATTTATTAAATTTATGCCAGCTTTTTATGCTGTAGTTCGCACTTCGCATCAAATATGAATATTTAAAGCATAGCATTTTATTTAATAGGGTCCGTCACATATTGAATAACAGATAACACAAATTCATCACAGTAAAGTTTTTCCCGTCCAGCTATGACGAGTTCCCGCGTTTTCCGACGGTGCAGGTTGACCGTTCTGTTAATTTGTCATTTGAGGTATATGTGGCCAACTGCCTGTCGGCATTAATAAAAGCCAAGTGCCAGATTCTAGGCTATAGTTTTAATTACATAAATTTACATTATGAACATGGGTTAATTGTTGTGAAATGCACAGCTTTGGTAATTTAAGAAATATTTTCTTAACCATCAACAATCACAAGCCAACTGGACATGGCGTTCTCTCCTGTCTCCCCTAGCTTCTTTACACCCCGTATCTCTCTTTTCCCTCCAGCCAATGCTATCTGGGGGGCCATCTTGGAACCCGGTATGCAAAATTTGGCAGAATATCAACCTGTGGAGCGAGAGAACCATGGCCGATCTTTACTATCACCTCTGGATTAATACTTTATTATAGCATGTTGTGCTTTCAATATTAAATTCCACGAGCTTGTTATTGTTGTTGCTTATTGGCGCAAAAGCCAAATTTAAATTCAATTAAATGGTAAAATCTAAGACCAGAAGATACAAATTTTTACTAAAATATCAAAACAATTGAACAAAGAAAAAAAGAAAGTACATAAAATATTATGATACAAAATAAAATGAAAAATATAACAACTTCGAAATCAATGGACAATTGAAAACAAATGTAAAATATATTAGATCCGATTATAAAAACAAATAGATTTTAAAACGTTAAAAATATTCGGGTGGTGTTTTTCACCCACCAAGTCTTGAATATCGATAGACAATGAATTAAAATAATAATGACAATGGGTATTAAACGAACTGCATCCAACCAAAATATGTACAACTATAAAATCAAAGCGACATTCGGGACAAATTGGTTGTCTCTCATCAAAAAGAAGATGACGGTGAGTAAAGCGAAGGTGTCCTATACGAGGTGAGACAATTTAGATATCGACCTCTCGTATAAGAAGGACAAGCCACAAATCAACTTGCAACAAAAATGTGATAATCTCCATTCAAAAAAATCACAACAATTGACTGACATTCTCTAAAGTACATGAAAAAATTTAAAAACTTCAACATCATCTTGGCATGAAGAACGTGCCTGTAACCCATTTCCATTCGTTTTTCGAAGAAAAGAATGACTTCATGGAAAAGTAGGCAACATGAGTTCTAAAACTTCCGCTTCTTTTCAATGAAATGCAAAGGACTATCTAATGACAAAATTATTGACCGTTAATTGGAGTATTAGACCAAATACAAACAAGAAAATAAAGATGAAATTTTCCATCCCTTTAAAAGATAATGGCGGAGTTCAAAAGGGGGTAATTTGACGAAAACTCCGAGGACATGAAGAGACTGAAATAAAATTTTATAAGTTTTTCTTGTTTCCTTTTCTTACCACTTTTCCCCTCTTTCGACGAGTAGAGAAATATAATTCAATCTTAAAATAGTATAAAAAGTTTAAAACTGTATTTAATAGCTCAGATGTAAGGGAATTTACATCTTTGAAATTATATTTCTGTGTCGAAGTTTTGAAAGATATTTGAAATATTTTCTTTTCTTTTTTTTATTTTAAAGGAATGTAGAATTTGAAAGAATATTTTCTTTCTTTTTTTATAATATAGTTTTGCTGAATTTGTTTTTCTTTGTTTCAATACGAATTCTTCAATATAAAGGAAAAAAAATATTTTAAAGATTTTTAATCACTTTTTCAATCATTTTTAATCACTTTTCACTTTTTTTTAATCACTTTCACTTTTTGTAGATTAATAAATGAGTTTCTGCATTGAATTCTTACGGTTGAATTTTACATAAATTTTTCGCGTCATTTATTTATAAGATTCAAAGCAGTGGCGTTGGATTTTTGCTGAAAAATATCAACTAAGTAAAATATAATATTTTCGTTCAAGAAGAATTTGTAAAAATTTTATATATTTGAATTTTTTCATAAAAATGACAGAAAGAAAAATTTATGAAATAAAATGTAACAGTTAAAATTAAAAAATTAAAAAAAAAAAAGAGAAGAATTTTTTTTTTTTTATTATAGAAAAGTATAAAGTCAAAATATTCTAGTTTTGAGCGTTATGAAAACAGCGTAAGAGGATTGCAAATGATATAAGAAATACATTGCTTAGTTTCTAACGTAAGAAATAAACCAAATTTGGATTTATTCTCTAAATACTTGGGTTTGATTAATAAATAATACGATTTTTGTCAATTTTTGTCTCATTATAAAGCATTTAAATAAATAAAATATCTCTTAAAAAAGAACTAGATTACTTATTCTGTATTGCAGGAACTTAAATATGTTGAGAAATTATTGTTTCTAATTTTAATAAAAATATACGTTGTATTTGAATTTATAAAGCACATGTAAAATAATTGTATCAAAATTTAGAATTTCAGAAAATTATATTTACAGACTTAATGAGTGCAACAAAGATGTAAGTAATATTTAAGTAAAACAGTATTAAAATATTTATGGAAATATAAAGATGAATGTAAAATGTAATTTATGCAAATATAAAATCTTCTCGAATAACGACCACAGAAACAAAATTCGGACGGTTTCATATAGTTAACTGTCTTGAAAATTCAAAAGTCGAATAAAACCATATCTAATATTTTAGCTAAAAATTGACTTTTCAAACTAGTTATTTACTTTAACATATCAACCGCTTGAATTACAAAATATTTGTGTCTGTAACAAGAGTCGGAAACACTGTTAAAAATCTTAATTTTTGTAGATGAAGCTTAGGAAACAATTATTTACTCAAAATAATATTCGAAACATCGTTATTATATTAAATGACAAAGATGACAAAAAAAAAAAAAAAAAAAACTGAAGGTAATGACATTTATTAAAAATCCAATATTTTATAAAATGCTTATTATTTATTAAATTATTGACACTTTTGATTCAGAAATAAAATTACATAATCCTCATGTTGTCTTTTCCAAGAAACTAGATGTTGGTGGTGCCAACAGTGGGAAGACATAAATAATGAGGAGACTAGTTAATCACCTTTAATAACGCATTCTTTATCTGATGCATTCTTTCCAAAAATATAATTTAAGTTATACATGTCTTTCTAGTGTCGTTTTTATATTTTGGCATGAGCAATAATTCTTTATCTTTTTCTTTAATAAACAATTGCCATAGTCTATTTAATCTTTTTTACTCTTGAAAATCTAAAATGATTTAGTCTTAAGTCTTACTTAGCTGTTTAGTCTTAAAATGACAGAAAAAAATCCAATTAAAATGTTGCAAGAAATATTTCGTAATTTTTCTTATATACATAATCATATCTCTTTAATACGCCATTAGATATCTCAATTAATGCAAATGAATTCCTAGAACATTAAGGGGAAAGCTAATTAACTGCTTAAGTAGAAGCATTTAGCAAATTGCCCGAAACATGTTTTATTTTTCACATTATCTAAATAAAGATTCTAATAATTAATTTCCGCTGAGTCGTATTCCATCGAGAATTGAGGTTATTTGAGGATAGAATAATTACAGGATTAACAAATGATCAAGCTTTTTATTTTGAAAAATAGAACACATGAAATTGAAAGTTGAAGTCAACATTTTATTTTGTTCTTCCATGAAATAAGAACAAGAAAGGTTATAACAAATATTTCTGAATTGTGCCTCGCGGATTTCTCTGATAATTAAGAAATTAATTACTTGCTTGCATATTTTTTTTGGATAAAAAAGTAATTAAATTTATTGGACTAACAAATACGAAATGTATTGAAAATTCCTGACATATTGTAGTTAAAGGATAAACTTCATTCATATTCACTAGATAAAATTAAAGAGACAGATGTTCGTGAAAAATTGCATCGTCACATCATAGTGAAGAAATCGTTTGGTGTTTAAAATCATCATTTAGTTTTGTTTCTTTTTTTGTAATTTTACCTTCTTATTTAAGAATTTCAGCTCATATTTTCATATTCTTTAATGTTTAATTTATTTAATAACATTTTCTGTTTTTGTTAAAGTGCAATATTATTTTAAATATAACATCCTTTAATTACTTAGAAAATCAATTCGTAAAGAAGCTTTCTCACGAATATTTTTCGAAAAATTCCAAACATCTGCAGCCTAAAACCAATAAAAAACTTTAATTGAATAAATTAATCTGTAGTACGTTAATGGAGAAACTAAATAATTGCCCGAGTGAAAGCATTTAGTAAATTGTTAAAAGCTTGTTAAACATTTTGATTTGTCAGTTGTTCTGAATACATAATAAAAGCAAAACTTTATTCGTTCGAGTTTCAAAGTTCACCATTATTTCAAACAAATATACAGTGGCTCCCAAAAGTGTTCGTACACCAACAAGAATCAATTAAAAATCTCATTATTTACCATTATATATTCTTATTTTTACATGAAAATTTTTTCATAGCATATTTTTACAGTTCTTAATAAAGCAGTGAAGAATAAATTTTAATTACGATGCAAATTATTTTTTTTAAAATGACAATAAATAAAATTGCACAAAAATAGGACACAAAAGTGATCATACACTTTAAAAAAACATCACTAAATATGAAATTTTCTAAATTTTTCTAAATGTTTAGTATTTAGTAGGATATCCTTTATTCTTTACTAGCCGCCTTTGGCGACCAGCCGGTTCGCCAATCTTAATGTTCGTTAAAATTTTAATAATTAAATATTTTATGCAATTTCTACTTTAATAGCTTCTTCATCAAAATATTTTAAAACTTCAAATTTTGATTATCATATAATTCATTCATAATATTATAAAGGCCTTCAGTCATAACGTAATATGTATCTCTCTCATTTTCTGTTAGCACCCGTAGAATTTATGCTTTAAATTAAAGTGGAAAGAATTTATCTTCAATTAATATAATAATATTTTTTACTGAAACAAAGCATTTTTTTATAATCTGATTACTGAAAATAGAGTCACTCAGCGTTTAAACTTTATGGGCACTAAAGAATATCTTTTTAAATTTATGTAAAATCTCAAGAGTTGGTCAACAAAATTTTCTTAGATTCATTATGAGCAGATCGATTGATTAACAATGTTTAAATTTAAATGCATCAAACACTAAGAAAATAAAACGAATCGTTTAAAATAAACGGTTGAAAACAGGTTAAAAAAAACTACTTAAAAAACGATGTACTTAAAACTATAAGCATATACAAAAAATATATAACTAACATAAATACAATTTACTTACAAAAGCATGCAACTAACCCAAAAATAATTTAAATCATCCATTGATAACGTTGCCATGGCAACAATCAGAACAGAATGCGCATGCGTGAATTTTCTTCGCCGGTTACGTAACGCAAATACGTGATTTTTTCTACGCCAGTTGGGGTAACGCTATGCGGATTAGAAATTTTTAACTTCCTTTATTCTGTGTTATTTTAATTCAAAAGTACTTCAGAATGAATCTGAAACATGGATGAATTAACAATGTTTCATTTTAAATGCATAAAACATTAAGAAAATAAACAGAACCGATTGAAATAATCCGCCGAAAAATTTTAACCCTAGCCTCATTACTGTTAGGAGAAAATAAAACTGAAGCCTTTCTCGTTTGGCGCTGGGGATAATGGAAGATTTTTGAGGCGGGAAAGTTAGTTTTTAATTAATAATTAAAATTCTAATTAAAAATTCGAAAAAAAACCCCAGGTGCACATTCCCGACCTCCAAGGTATACATGTACCAAATTTGGTAGCTGTATGTCAAATGGTCTGGCCTGTAGAGCGCCAACACACACACACACACACACACACACATTGAGCTTTATTATAAGTATAGATTAAAGTGTAAATGAGTAATCTGCAATTAATATCATAATATTTTTTACTGAAACAAAGCATTTTTTTAAATAATATAATACTGATAACAGAGTCACTGAGCGTTTAAACTTTATGGGCACTAAAGAATATCTTTCTTAATTTATGTAATATCTCAAGAATTTGTCAACAAAATTTTCTCGGATTCATCATGAACAGATCGATTCATTAACAATGTTTCATTTTAAATGCATCAACACTAAGAAAATAAAATGAATCCTTTAAAATAATCGGTCTAAAACAGGTTTAAAAAAACTACTTAAAAAACGATATACTTAAAACTATAAGCATATACAAAAAAATATATAACTAACATAAACACAATTTAATTACAAAAGCATGCAACTAACCTAAAAATAATTTAAATCATTGAAAACAGGTTAAAAAAAACTACTTAAAAAACGATGTACTTAAAACTATAAGCATATACAAAAAATATATAACTAACATAAATACAATTTACTTACAAAAGCATACAACTAACCTAAAAGTAATTTAAATTGTCCGTTGATAATGGTTGCCATGCCAACAATCAGAACACAGTGCGCATGCGTGAATTTTCTTCGCCTTTTACGGTAACGCAAATGCGTGAATTTTTCTACGCCAGTTGGGGTAACGCTATGCAGATTATACATTTTTTAATCTCCTTTATTCTGTGTTATTTTAATTCAAAAGTACTTCAGAATGAATCTGAAACATGGATGAATTAACAATGTTTCATTTTAAATGCATAAAACATTAAGAAAATAAACAGAATCGTTTGAAATAATCCGGCGAATAATATTAACCCTAGCCTCATTACTTTTGGGAGAAAAAAAAATCTGAAGCCTTACTCATTTGGCGGTGGGGAAAATGGAAGATTTTTTTGGCGGGAAAGTTAGTTTTTAATTAATAATTAAAATTCTAATTAAAATTTTAAAAAAAGGGACCCCAGGTGCACATTCCCGACCTCTAAGGTATACATGTACCAAATATGATAGCTGTAGGTCAAACGGTCTGGCCTGTAGAGCGCCAACACACACACACACACACACATTGAGCTTTATTATAAGTACTAGCCGCCTTTGGCGACCAGCCGGTTCGCCAATCTTAATGTTCGTTAAAATTTTGATAATTAAATATTTTATGCAATTTCTACTTTAATAGCTTCTTCATCAAAATATTTTAAAACTTCAAATTTTGATTATCATATAATTCATTCATAATATTATAAAGGCCTTCAGTCATAACGTAATATGTATCTCTCTCATTTTCTGTTAGCACCCGTAGAATTTATGCTTTAAATTAAAGTGGAAAGAATTTATCTTCAATTAATATAATAATATTTTTTACTGAAACAAAGCATTTTTTTATAATCTGATTACTGAAAATAGAGTCACTCAGCGTTTAAACTTTATGGGCACTAAAGAATATCTTTTTTAATTTATGTAATATCTCAAGAGTTGGTCAAAAAATTTTCTTAGATTCATTATGAGCAGATCGATTAATTAACAATGTTTAAATTTAAATGCATCAAACACTAAGAAAATAAAACCAATCGTTTAAAATAAACGGTTGAAAACAGGTTTTAAAAAAACTACTTAAAAAACGATGTACTTAAAACTATAAGCATATACAAAAAATACAATATAACTAACATAAATACAATTTACTTACAAAAGCATGCAACTAACCCAAAAATAATTTGTATCATCCATTGATAACGTTGTCATGGCAACAATCAGAACAGAATGCGCATGCGTGAATTTTCTTCGCCGGTTACGTAACGCAAATACGTGATTTTTTCTACGCCAGTTGGGGTAACGCTATGCGGATTAGAAATTTTTAATTTCCTTTATTCTGTTTTATTTTAATTCAAAAGTACTTCAGAATGAATCTGAAAGATTGATTCATTAACAATGTTTAATTTTAAATGCATCAAACATTAAGAAAATAAACAGAACCGATTGAAATAATCCGCCTGAAAAATTTTAACCCTAGCCTCATTACTGTTGGGAGAAAAAAAAAAACTGAAGCCTTTCTCGTTTGGCGCTGGGGATAATGGAAGATTTTTTTGGCGGAAAAGTTGGCGGTGGGGAAAATGGAAGATTTTTTTGGCGGGAAAATTAGTTTTTAATTAAAAATTAAAATTCTAATTAAAAATTCGAAAAAAGAAACCCCAGGTGCACATTTCCAACCTCCAAGGTATACATGTACCAAATTTGGTAGCTGTATGTCAAACGGTCTGGCCTGTAGAGCGCCAACACACACACACACTGAGCTTTATTATAAATATAGATATAGATAGATAACAGCTTTTAAACGTTTGGGCATAGATTTAACTAAACGGTCGGTTACTTCTGCACCGATCTTGTTCCATTCTTCGACCATAACTGCTTTCAGTTGAATTTTCGATTTAATCTCGTGACTTCTTATTCGCATCTCTAATTCTTTCCAAATATGTTCTATAGGGTTTAAATTCGGTGATTGAGCTGGTGTTTTAAGGGTTTAAGGGCAATGATAGAGGCAAAAAAGACGAACATTCATGGCCGTGTGCTTAAGATCGTTGTCTTGGTAATACACAAAGTTGTTTAAAATGCCCAATTTTTGTGCTGACACTTTTAAATTATTATTGAGAATATTTATATAAACTCTATGATCCATTATACCATCAATGAATACTAAATTGCCTACTCCAGCCGCTGACATACACCCCCAAACCATGACACCTCCACCGCCATGTTTTACAGTTCCAACTAAATTCTTGGTATAAAGTTCTTTTTTTTTTTTTCTTCATACAATGATACTCCCATCCGATCCAAAGATGTTAAACTTACTTTCATCTGCAAATAAGACACGATTCCAATAGCTCTCTGGCTGGTTTATCATAGATTTGGCAAATTTAAGCCTATCAATTCTGTTCTTCTGACTTACAAAGAATTTTCTTCGTGCAGAGCGGCCATGCATACCAGCATTCCAAAGAATTCTACGAATAGTTTCACAGGAAATAGAAGTTCCATTTGATTCATTATATTGTGAAGTAAACTTTATTGCACTCAAACGTGGATTTTTTAGAAATTTACTCACAATATTTCTTTGACTTCTAGCTGACAGAATTTGAGGGCGACCATTACGAGGCTTGTTTGCAATCCTTTTTCCCTCTCTGTAACGTTTTATTATGCTTTGCACCGTTGAATGAGGTAGATTAGTTATAGTTGCAATGCCTCTAATTGATTTCCAGCTTTAAAATGAAATATAATTAATTTTCGTACGTCTAAACTCGTTTCTTTACGAATGCGCGTCATATCTAAGAATAAAGTAAATAGAATAAATAATTGTGATATCAAATACTGAAATCAAACAATTTTAGTGTATTTTTCAATTAGAAGAAAAATAAGCCGCAAAAGATATTTTTATGATGAATTTAAATAAATAAGGTTTTGATATACGAAGACTTTTGTGTTATAATTTTGTGACATTTTTTATTTATTTATTTTTTAGAACAATACTACTTGATTTTTTATAAAAATATTTGTTCAGCTTTATTAAGAACTTCTTAAAGATGCTAATTAAAAAAAACCAACTAATAAAATGCTTTATTAAGAAGTATAGAAAACAATTTCTGCAAATTTCTTTAGTGTACGAACACTTTTGGGAGTCACTGTAATTAGGAGAATGAAGTAGATGATCTTCGTTCTGATAAAAAGAATTTCCCGAAATCAAAAAAGAAGTCAACATTTTTTCTTGCATGAAATGCTATGAAAGCATTGAAAACATCGTCTGCATTAATAAATAACAGAATTTCGTCTAAAGTTCTATTTAATTGGAATTTTGTCTGAAAATCTAAATCAATGAAGAAATTAATTATTCGCTTACAAATATTTCCAAATAAAACCTAGATTATTTCGGTCATGAAGAGGAATTAAATTTAAGCTGTATGAGAGATAATCTGTTTCAGAAATAGAAGAAAATTCTGATAAATTATAAAGAGAGAAACTAAAAAGTATTTAATATTTTTTTAATTTACAGCAAATTCTATTTACTGTAAAGATTGAATGCATCGATTAAAAAACTATTTTGAAATTTTATAATCTTATTTTTGAGCATAAAATTTTAAAAGACACTTTTATAACTTATAAATAAGAATTGAAATAAAATAAGTTTAGCAGTAAAGATAATCTTTAAAATGAAGCGATACATTTAATTAGATGAAGCAAAAATTGTTTCAGATATCAAAATCTTACCTGGAGTTTCCGCATTTCTTCAATACATGTTTTTTAAATGGCTTGTCAAAATAACATTTTTTGTAAGAACGATTTCTTTTCTCCACAGTTTAACATTTTGCCAAAAATAGATAAATGTTAAAATGTTATTTAGAAATAAATGATTTAAGCTCACTTCACTTCAATAGAAAACGAGCTCTTTAAAAACATTAACGTTATTAAGCGAAAAAATGACTTCATTAGTTAAGATTTTATGCCTAACAGCAAACAAGAAAGAAATATATAATTTAAATTTTTCGTTCTTTTTCATGTTTTTTTTAGGAATATTTCGTTTTTATTTATAGTCTGTTAAATACGAATAGAAAATTCGTCCATAGAGAAAGGATTTTTAATTTAAGATGTTTATTGAACTACAAATTAAATCCAATCATTAATATAGTCTTTGAGTTAAAAAAAAGAAAATTTATTATGAAAACATGATCTTAATTTCATAATTTAAATAAGGACAAACCCTAAATTACTAAAGTAACTTCAAAAACCTCGATGAGTTTTTGTTGATCTGTATATCAGTGAAATACGAAATTTGAATAGAATCTTAAACATTAGTAATTCTCCTCTTCATAAAAACAAGAAGAAAAAAAAAGTTAGATCTTTCACTGTTGATCTAAATTAAATATATGGCAGAATGACAATAAGTCTAATTGTTAGACCATCTCCTTAATGTAAAACTGAGATTTATTGGATTTAGCAGTAAGCCAGTAAAATCTTTAATAAAGTTTATTGCAGTTTTAAGAAGCATAAACCTATTTCAAATTTGAAACATTTCTTCATTGAATACATTAATAAAATGAAAATAATCTGCCTAGTTGCTCTTTTTATTGACTACTTCTAACGAAGATATGAAAATAAGAGTCTTAAAGACCATCAGAATGCCACACAAATTTCATTTACTAAATAAAGTTAGTAACTGAGAATGGGCACTACAGCAAGCAACGGGAACATCCTTAGCAAACTGAAAAACATATGCCTTGTTTAAGACACTCAAAAAAAGAAAAAAAGAGTGCAAGGAAAGAAAAAAGATTCAATGACTATAAAAGATTTCAATTTGACGTATTAAATAATTGTAATAGCTTATCACGAAATGGAATTTTTTACTGAAAAACAATAAAAATAATTACACTGGGACAATTAAGAGGGGAAGCAGAAAAATAATGCAAATCTAAAGCCAAGACACGTATCCTCATTTAACTCACAGATTATGGGGTAACTAAAATTCACAGGGGTAATTATGAATGTTCCTTAATTGAGACGTATTAATTAAGGAATTAATTTAGAAAGAACATTACTTCATGAGCCTGCTGAACATGATTATGGACTAACATAAATTATAGGTCATAATGCATCTCATAACATTTTACATTTGAAAAAAATGATAACATCTAAAAATTTGTCTCCAGATACACTAATTGATTGACACTGATTGATTGATCGACACTAATTGATTGGTCAGAAATTTTAAATTTAAAAATATGCTTAAGAAGTTTATCCTTTTCAGATTATTGTTATTTTGCTGATTTGTTAAACGGTTCCATGACCTTCAGATACGTAAGAGTATGAAATATTCGACTTGAAATCTCTTCGAGTTAGTTTCATGCATCAGCGTAACGTCTGATCTAACATCATATGTATCTTAATATTTTAAATGTTTCAAATGAATATTCAAGAAGTATTAAGCATATTGATATATTTTCAGGCATTGTGATTTATATTTGTAAAGTGAGTTGTTTTGGAAGAAAAAAACAGAATAGCTTTTCGAATAGAAACCTACTTTGATTCATAGGCCATATTTCTTACTATCCTCTTACTGCATCCTTTAATTCTTGGTTTAGCCGGTAGGAGGCGACGCGTGATAAAAGGTTTCAAGTAAATCACATTTACCCAAAAAAATAGTACTTGTTTAATTTTATGGTCCCAGCAATAAATCGCCAAAAAAGCAAGCCATCGTGAACTTGGCATTTGGCAATTTGGCGTTGGCGATCTTGAAGTAGTTGAAAATCGCTAGTAAATAGGTTATCTTGGTATTATCTGAGAACTGAAAAGTATACCTGGAAATCCAAGCATCTTGGCGAAATATTAGCATTCTAAAACTAATGGAGCTATGCAACCTTGGCTATTTGAAAGATAGCAAGCAAAACTCATTATCTTTGCATTCTTGAAAATTGTTAAGCAAACCCAGGAAGGTAACCATCTTGGAATATTATGTCAAATGGGGCTTGGTAATCTTGGCTCAGTCTAAAAATAATCAAGCAAGTTCGGGATTAAAAAAAATAAGCAAATATCGGTTCGGATTTGTTTTCAAGAGCAATATTAATGATATTCAGGTTTGGTCAAATTTGTTACTCGACTGGGATTGTCAAAATACGACAAAGGCTTAGTTATGTTACTATGACGGATACTTTGAAGTGGTTTTACTTGGTCAGTGACTGTAGCAATGTCTGATGGGTGCAGCATCGATTGATAATACAATTTTATCCCAGAATATATCACCACTTCATGCCTCAGCAATTGGAATCAGAATGACTAATTCTTTAAGTACAGCAGCTCAATAGGTATTTTAGTTCTATTAACATTCCATTTTAAAGGAATGGAGTGTCTTTATTCAGCCTTATAATTTAAAATAAACGTAATTTATAATAAGTGGAAATGCTCTTTCCTCTCTTTTATCCTATAAAAATATATCGTATCGTAAATTATTACATTTTAAATGATAGTATACCATTTTAAAAAAACAACTCAATGAAGATATATCAAGAAACTCATGGCGGGTTGTTGAGGCAGCCATTGATTGTCTTAAAGTTATGAAATTCAAAATTTTATAAGTCGATCAGTTCGGATCACAGAAGAATAGAGATTTCTTATTATAAATTTGCAGTGAGTCAAAATTATTTTTAAAAAATCAAGACAACGTAATAAGACCATGTGATTGTATAGAACTTAAGAATTCATAGTTTTATGGCAGTACATGTATTGACACAAATTTCATAAAACATAATTATTCAGTCTTTTAAAGCATTTACATGTATCTACATGTATATGCTAGATCTATGTATCTACATGTATATGTAGATACATGTATAGCATATACATGTATCTACCTTTAAAGATCTAAAAGGTAGATAGATGTTGAGTCTATATTGAAGTGGATATCCTTTATAATCATTATTTGTATTTCAAGCCGTTTGTTCAAAATTCACTGTCAATACTTTTACCCTAAAGCAGATTCTTATATTGCTCTTGAAGGTTCCGGGGATTTCTACCGGATTTTTACTTTTTCTTCCAATCATTCTTTTCCTTTTGGGAACGAGGAGGAAAGTTGGCATAGAAGTAGAATGCAATTTTGGATGATGGAATAAATATCTAAAGGTATTTCTTAGATGTGTTTTTTCAATGTTTGCTCTGACGGAATTCGCATTTGCTCCGGTGATGTTGGATTTTTTTTTTTATTGTTTCATCACAGTATTTGAGTAGCAGTGGGCACATTGTTGCCATTTCCAAGGACGTTTGCAATTTCCTTTTGAGTAGTTTATGAGTAAGGAGATTGAAAAATGAAATTGTTATAAAAACGTTTCAGATAAGATCTGTTTTTGAATGCTACTTTTTATTTTTTATTTTTATATCTTTATCTAGTTTCTTATTCGATGGCACTTGAAAAATGACATGTATTGAGTTTGATGTTTTATTGAAATGCTTACATAAATGACGGAGTAAAAAACTGGTAGTTCTGAGACTTCAAAACATTCTCATATTTATTAATTTCGATCCAAATTTACTCTAAATCTGTTAACAATAAAGACATACATATGTGTATAGATAAAATGCTCAATTTGAATCGTTTTTTTTTTAGTTTTTTAAAAATAATCGATTTTTTCCATTATACGCTGTCAATATATTACAACACAATTACCAGTTTTGCACCATCGAAAAATTTGTAAAAAAACTTTTTTTGATGATACTGTTATTTTGCCGTGCTAGTTTTTCCTGAATTTTGACAATGCTTTAAAAATATATTTTTTGGATAATTTAAGCAATGCATTTTATTGCTGAAACGAAATCCAAATTTGTTAATTATTTCATCAAATGGCATGTTTTTATTTCAGTCTTAAAACTATGGAAAAAGATTGTCTATACAATTTAAAGAATAAGAAAGTAAATATTAGTACCTAGAAAAAGAATTAGTATTTGTGAGGGGGATGTGGCAGAATGAGGTTTCATAACTTGTCTTCATTCACAAAAAATCGGAATAGTTGTATTGCTATTAAACGTGACTTAACTGTCACTCCAATCTGATCATTGAAAATATTTTTCAGAAGGAACCATAAAAGTCAAGCTATTCATTTGCCATAGTTGAAATTAAACGTAATAAATATCTAACTAATAACCAAGATAGTTAGCTAATAAGTAAGGGAAGGCAACATAATAAGGAAATAAATATATTAAGCATATATTAAGAAAATATATTAAGGAATGTATTAAGGAAAGCGATTAATATATAAGAAAATATATTAAGAAATTATTATATATTAAGGATATATATAGGATATATTATATTAAGGATATGTATAGGATATTTTATATTAAGGATATATATATAGGATATATTATATTAAGGATATGTATAGGATATTTTATATTAAGGATATATATATAGGATATATTACATTAAGTAACGCGATTAAAGGTGTTCGTAACAATTTATTTTATTTTAATTCCATTTTAGTAAATTAAGAGAAAGAGAAGACGAGTTATGACTTTACATTAAATAATTCGAACTTCAGTTTAATCCAACAAAAATTATTGCTCCTAAAAATAATTATTCTGTTATAAAGTCCTTTTGAAAGGATTCAGCTGTTCTTTGAATTATAATGAATTCTACAACAACACAAGTTCAGAGATATAAACGAATTAAGCCTACATGAAAACATAATAAGAAAGCAATGTTTTAAAAAATCTGTAATCGTTCGAATCGCTCTGCAAATTCTTCTAATTACCGAAAGGCGTTGGACAGAAAAAATAATATAGGAACAAGTAAATAAAAATTATCAAAAAAGAGCGATAAAAGAAGAAAAATATGCAAGAATCCTTCAAATAGTTGCCAAATGGAAATAAGAAATTAAAATTCAAAAGCTGATAATATTCAGAACTGTTTATTTCAATATTCAAATGTATAAATTCTTCTAATAAGATTTTTTACTTATAATTTATTTTCTATTATTTCTTGCCTTTATTTGACAATTTTCAAAAATCTCCTGAGATTATTGTAAAAATTCTTTGTTTATCAATAAAATATATATCGTTAAGTATACAACTAAAATAGGCTAAATTAAACAAAAGATTTATTTCAATATTTTGAATTAAAGTGAATATATGTTTCACCTGCACTAAATATTACATACATTTCCTACCAAAGTATTTTTAAATTCGAAGAGTACTGAAGGCTTAACTTATGAGCAGACGAATTTACCAAATAACAGTCCAGTATATATTATCATATTCCCCATATATTTACATCAATCAGAAGCTTTGTTGTTAAAGCAGAAGGCATTGGACACATCTATTCGCTCAGTAAGATGGATAGATATACTCAAGAGTTTCGAAGTTCGTTTCGGAAAAGTACCCATCAATGTCACAGAAGTTAATTAACTTTTTTGTTTCCAGATTTATAAATGAATCACGAAACGTTGTATGACATAATGTCTTGCTGGGTTCTGTAATACGTTTATTTACTGTATATACATAAATTATTCGACTAAAAATACCTCTCCTTTGTTGTGAATTTATTTTATATAATGGAATACAAAAACAAACTTTTAATATTTCTGTTAAAAGTATTTATATTCTAATTCTAGTGCATGATACTTTTTCGAAGAATCACCTTTCAGTTTATTATCTTTTATTTCTAGATTTTAGGTTTAAAAACAGAATTTTGGCTTCTACCAGCACATTATTTATGAAGACAAAAAGTGGATGATCGAACTTTAAAATCAGACAAAAATCTAATTTATATGGATAAATTCTTTTCTCTTAATAATGTCTTCAAAAATATCAATTTTATGCAATATATAAAATTCTATAGACTATAATTTTTCCATAGAATAATTTTTATATTTTTTGGGATAAAAATATCTACAATATCATATTATCTTGAAAGGAATAACCAAAATATGCAATTGTTAAATTATACAAAAATTTCTGCTTGTAACTGTATGGAAACAGTTTCCACTTAACTCTCATTATGTATGATTCGTTCAACTGTAATTGATTTTTAGTTGTATCGGGAAAATTGCTTAAAAACAAGGAACGTGATTCTAAAAATTCTATTATTCTGCTTTTGTCTCTTCAACAATTTTTCATTTTAAGAAAGTGAATCACTGACAAACTATGATATTTTTTTTCTTCTACTTTCCAGATGAAAAACTAAATTTAACATATGAGGAATTTCTATGAGGAATTCTATTATTTAGAAAAATTCATTAAAGCAGACGATATTTCAAAATTTTTAGCAGCAGGTCTTTTCGTTAATGAATATCATTTTTTTAAATCAAATATGGCAACATTTACTTTTCTTGTGATTATCCTAAAGATGAAATGTGAATTAGTGATATTAATTTAAAGAAGATAACAGAATTAACAATACTTGACGCTTTATATATTTTTTTACAATTTACAGAGAGCATTCGTTTAATCGATTATATTGTCTGTATGTAAACAGATTAGAAATTAGATCATGTGTTAGAAATTTCAATATGTAATGAAATGCGTTTTTAAAAATTTTGTTTTGATACCAACTTCTAGCTTCAGAATAGAATTAATTGTTTAACTACTCAAAAAAATGAATTGAAACTGCACAGCAAAATAATGGACATACATAGGATTTTATATTAATGTTTTTAACTAATTGAGAATAGTAGCAGACTATTTAGTGGTATCAGTTTTATACAAACACTAATTTACAATTTCAAATACAAAGAGATATGAGAGATATGTTTAAAATTTGAAATATGTCTTTCCCAAGACTATCTGTCTGTCTATTTATATATCTAGTTCTCTCTCTCTCTCTCTTTATATATATATATATATATATATATATATATATATATATATATATATATATATATATATATATATATATATATATATATATATATATATATATATATATATATATATCAGATGCTACTTTAAATTCAGTCATGTTTAATAAATATAACATTTTATTTATTGGACATTAAGGATTGATTTAAATGTTGAAGTAAGCGAAGAAATAATATCATTATTATTATCAGAAAATAGAAAATATTTTAACATTTCTGTTATTGCAAGTACATCAATTTGTAGTAATATAGATAAATTTGTTTACATAATTTTCCAAGATCGCAAATTAATTTATTAATTCGCAAGCTCATTACGTTTAATTTTAAAAGGAGACTCATTGTAAGGTGCATTATGAGTTCAATTCTTATCATTTGAATAGCATCACGCTATAGAATTATTTAAAACTAGTAACATAACAGCTAAACTCAGGTTATGTGAAAAGGATATACTTATTCGATGATTAATTGAGTTAATGTTTTCTTGAAGTAATTTATGAATATTAACTTGGAAATTCAAAAATTTGCTATGAATTGTATTCGATATCATTTATTACTTTCTGGTATACGTAGTACATAGAAAGCATCCGTCAAAAATTCTGAATTTGAGATTTTGACGAATTTATACTTTTAAGCCTCCAGAGTTCGAAAACATGTTTTTAGAAAATATTTGTCTATCTGCCTGTGACAAAGATAACTCAAAATCGTTTTGAGTCACATAGTCGAAATTTGATATACGGTCTTGACACCAAATTTTCAGAATTCTATCAAATTTTGAATAAAATTTGTTCAGAAGATGTCTGTCTGTCCGGCTGTTCTTATATCAGTTATCATTTTAATTACAAAACTAAGGGAGCTGGACAGATGAAATTCGGTTCACAAAGTTAATTGCTATAGTGTAGGCTCTCGTCAAATTTCAGAGAAATTCAAAGAAGGGTTGATTGTCTGTCGGTCTGTATTTTCAGAAAGAAGTAAACGCGATAATTCAAAAATGTATTGACTTAAATATATCAAATTTGAATGGGACTTTGTGACTACAAGTCCAGTTCAGCATCAAATTTTAGTTTCAATCGGTTAGAAAAAACATGTTTAAGACACAAAGTAGATTTTTGGATACTATTAACGCACGCCAAAGATTATTTGCCAAATAACTCGCCAAAGAGACATGATAGATTTGATAAAATGCTAAGAATATTCGCCAAAAGTTAATATTTTGTAACTATTGAACGCCAATGTCGTGTAGGGCGTTCCCTGGCATGGTAAATTTAGTAGAGAAAGTTTAGGAGAGACATCTACCGTTGGATACTTCTGTTTCTTTCTTAATCTTTAAGTGATACCCGTCTAACTCAAATTATATGATATCTATTCCATGCGCAGCTACGTTTTTCGAAAAATACGATTAATAATAAATATTAAAATTTATTTGGCTTAAGTATCAGTCTTAAAGACAATTATTAGCAACACTTTAGATTTTAAGGTGGGTTTACATTCGGCCATTAGACAGCGCATGCTTAGAAAGGCAGATAAATACTGTTCGGTCCGCGGCAAGTACTTGTCCCGGAGGAATAACAACATGCTGCTGTACTGTATTTTTTTCTTATTGTGCATGCGTTTAAAGAGTTTAGGCATTTTCTTTTTTCTTTATTTCTTTACGCGAG
This sequence comes from Argiope bruennichi, assembly GCF_947563725.1. Taxonomy (NCBI): domain Eukaryota; kingdom Metazoa; phylum Arthropoda; class Arachnida; order Araneae; family Araneidae; genus Argiope; species Argiope bruennichi. The sequence goes on from NC_079155.1 coordinate 48,377,998, forward strand.
AAAAATTGAGCACATATCATAGATTAATTCCGATATATTTTTGCTCTTTGTTCTTTCTGATGCTTTGTGTTTTTTTTCATTTTATTTGCCATTTGTTTTCTAAAATTTTCCAAATTTAGGTATGTTGGCCGTTTTTTTTCTTCTACCATTTTTCTTTGTGTAAATATTCATCATTTTAATACGATACGCAGTGAAAAAGAAAAAAAAATCAGGTATGATAAAATGGCAATTTATGGCCAAGCATGGAATGCTTGAATCGATCTTATGGAATTGTGGCAAACATAAATCAGTGCCTTTCTGCATATGCGTTGTTTAACAGACCGTCTTATAGATGGCGTAGTGTAAATCCATCTTTAAATAAAAAATAATTATTTTAATCAACCTTTATTTAATGTCTGGTTTCTAATATAATAAATAAGCTTTCTAATACTACTTCTGCAAAAGAAATTCTTTTTAACGATTTAATGATATTAACATCGATTGATATTAAATAAATGAACATAATAACAAAAGAAAAGAAAAGAATATGTCTAGACACCTAATACAGCACTTTGAAGTCAGGAATTATTGCAGACAATTAAATATTTTATTCACTAAGCCGCTTTTTTATTTCACTAAACTATTTAAATTCCTCTTCAGATTAATTCATAATCCACTCCTGAAATCTTCCCTGACCTTCCTTTGTTGCGTCCGGCAGTTCCTTCGAGTAAAATCCGGACCGGGTCACTCGTTAAATCTTTATCCGTCTTGAATGACGAAGACGGAAGACCTGCCGAGACTCTTTTGAAGTTTCTAACGATGTTCAAACTGTCCAGGAATGAAATTTACCAGATATTTTCCGTATGAAGGAGTTAATGAAGATCTTACTCTGCTTTAATTTGGAATGAAAGATGAAGGGATGGTTGGTTATTGAAGTGTGGGGCATACCAGATGTCTGGTAGAATCCTAGATATGTATATGCTAATGAATTTATTTTAATAAATGATGAGATGGCGGCCAGGTCTTTACGAATTAAAGCACATTAATTGTCAGATGGGATATATATATTTAGGAATGATTTAGAATTATATATATATTTAGAAATTGCAGATACAATCAAAATTAAGTGTTGCCTATTCTTTGGAAAAGGTATTGTTTTTTTATTATATATAAATCTATTAGCATATCAATACGCATTAAAGTCTGCGGTTTTCTTTTAATATAAAATCATGAATGTTGTCGACCAAACTAAAAGTTCTAATTATGAAATCTGCAATGTCTTGCATAATAATGGATTTACTGTGAATAAATTCATATAATAAAATAAAATGAGAATAATAAAAGGCAAAATTAAAAAAAAAATATGAGGAAGAAAGATTTTTTAGATAAGTAAATGAGACCAAAAATGTCTAAAATAATGCATTTGTTATTTTCAGAATATGCATGTCTTAGAAAGTTCTCCAACACAGCATTCCAATCATTGAGCTGCCATGCCAAATATGTTGCTTCATAGCCTGTATTCATAAATTTTATTTTTCAAAAGGCGATGATCCTTAGGTCTGGATGGTCATTAGAATTGATTGATGTAGAGCTATCATTACAGTTGAAGGTAGAAATTCACTACTAGTAAAATACTCTTCTTAAAAGGAGTAAAAAACTAAAACACTGAAAGGTTCACAAGATATTATCTGGAGTCATATTTTATGACCCATTTTAGTCACATCAGGTTTGGTAATAGGTTTACATTTATCGCTTGACTTTTAGCCTTCATATGTCAGGTTTTAATACGTTTTGAATGGGCCAAATACATTGTTGTCTAACGGATGCATTTGATGAAAAATCATGTTAATGGCACAATTTTTTTATTATTTCAGTAACAGGAATAGTCACTTGACATTTTTAGTTGCCAAAGACTAACAGTTCAAGTATTTCAAGACGTTGTCGGATATGATAGATAATATGCTTAAATAATGGAAAAAAGTACTCGTGTAAAATAATTTGAAAATCGAAAATGGAATGAAAATGTTTTGTAATAGGATATAAGATCAAGGTTCAAATAAAAATTGTATGCATAAATTACCATTGTGTTTGCTTTATTTTAACTAAAAAAATATGTAAAATAAGGCATACATTAGAGATACAGTATCTAAGACCATTTTCTCAAAATCCGAAAAGTCACATCACTGACTCTCCGACCCGCCTGAAGGCATACGGATAACGAAAACTGAATGACCGGATCGCCGCAACAGCAACACTGACGGGAACTGTGGTTGAGTTCTAAGGGTCATCACCGGCCACGGCACAGCCCTTCCCGAAGGAAGTACGTCCAGTCATCGATGGGAGGAGCCAGACCCCCCACCTTTTTGTGTAACTTCAGGGTAGCGAGATCCAACCACCATACCGGAAGCATCTCATCCTCATTTCGAGGTGCCCCACTCGGGGATTTCAAAATCCGAGAAATAGTCCTGATGAATTATCTCTAGTTTCCTCTAAGAAAAAAAATGCTATACTTTTGGCTCATAGTGGTTAATATTACGACAATTTAATCTCATATTTAAATCTTGAAAACTCATTTTTGTTTAAGAATAGAAAAATCATATTTCGCTCAATATAAGATTATTAGTCTGTTGATAGTATGCATATATCGATATAATATCTTCATAGAAAAAAATGCTTTTGAGGCAAAATATCATATTTCTAATATTTACTTTTTGATAGTAAAATCAGATAGATAGTTTTATTCTTTTAATATTCCTTTCTTCAAAATATCAACAAGTCAAATTAAATAATTAGTAATTCTACCGAACACGCACAGCAAGAATTCTACCACAATTAAAAAAAATTAAGGAATTTATTTAATTTTAATATAGACTTGTCAGACGTTGATCAGCTGGGCGAAAATTTTACATAATGAGTTTAGGCATATACAAAAATAAGGAAATATTTTACCTGAGTGCATTGATATTTGCAACGCCTGAATATATGAAAACGCCTAATGTAAAATAAGAGCAGAAATAAATACTTTTAGTATTTTATTTCATTGAACGTCATAAAAGAATTCAGATCTTTTTTGAAACAAAGTTTTAAGCTGAATGAGTGTGTTTGAAAATATGATACATCAATCTTTTAGCGTGTTAAAAACAATGGAAAAATATAAAAAAGGGGAAATAAACAGAAAGCCTTTGAGTCTCTACCAAACTTTCGCCAAATGCCTGTGTCTTAGAGATATTTTTTATTTTAAGAAACAGAAAAGAAAATAGTAAATATAGCTTCTTTTAGAACACAAATTCCTTACTTTTTAGATCCTTTTATTTTATTTTCATTCTTTTTCTTTTTCTTTTCTTTCTATCCAAGAATTTTGAAACCGAGGAAATATATCAGTTGGCTCAATAATTCATTCCTGTTTTTAAGTAACACGAAAAATCTAAGGATTTTTTTTTTACATGTAAAAGCATTGTTTTGGTAATTTCAAAAATAATTGTTCAGTAGATAATGCCTTTTAAGAGTAAAATGTACAGTTGCTTTGATGTTTTTTTAGCTTAAAAAGTAAAAAGTCCCTTTGTAAACAATCCACTTTTTATTAAATTGAACTAAGTCAAGAAACAATTCTCTTCATAGGAGAAATTTTTCTTTGGAACCTTTGAACTTTCGATTCTCCTATGCATTTTCAGGGATTTCAAAACGATAAAGAAATAAAATAAGAATAACTAAGTAGTTTTTTTTATTTTAAAGTTTTGAATATTTTTTACACGATTTCGAAAGGAATTCTAACAATCTTTTTCCTCTGGAGACACATCTGAAGCACGAGGATCAAAATATGATCCATTAGTTAGCATATTACAGCGTTTCATTCGTTATAAGTAAAATTGAAATTTTGAAGTTAAATTTCAAATGCTAAGTTTAGAATAAAAAAATGCAGCAAAGAATTAAATATGCAGCTACTTATACTCCTTTATAAAATAATCCGAAGAATAAAATATATTTTAAATTTAGATATATAGAGTTACAAAAAAATAGGGCTTATACTAAGAAGATTTAAAAATTGCCTTCAAAAAATAATAAAAATGCCTTAAGGAAAGGCCCGGAAACTTGTTGAAGAGGTATTTTCTGCATTAAAACTTTTTTATATGCTTTTCGTAAAATATGTTGTTGCGATTCTGTAACATTGCCTTCCTGGGCTGTTAATACCATTATTGTAAAGAGAGATTTACTAAGAGTTTTTTTTTAATAAATACCAAATTAATGATGACTCCATCCTTTGTCACGAAATTAGCATACATTTGGCAACAAGGATAAATATTTTGAAATACAAGTATTTTTGTATCCCTATTAGTACTTTATTCCACTTTTTTGTTGCATCCCAATTAGTAATTGAAATATAGAGTTTTTCTTTCTAAAAAACATCTCAATGGTTGGGTGACAGTGAAAGACGAAATGCTCACACGAGAAGTCAATCCATTCTTTGGAGTACTAACCACGAACTGCATTCTGAGAAATATTACTATTTTCTGTTTGCTTTTGTTGTGGTTTCTACAAATTTTATCCTTTGTGTACAACTCGACAATGTACGTTTTTTTCTATTTGCGCTTCTTTGTTTTCATGGGAAAAATGGATATTTATTTGATACCGAGATCATTCGACTCTACTGTACATCCACTTGACGATTTTTTTGTAACAATATACACACATTTTTTAAAATTAAGTTTTAATCCTAATTCTAAAAGTCTTTAGTCATTTTATGAAGAAGGTATTAAATTTGTTCAAGTGATAATTCATCTTTAATTTGAATCCGAGAAATTTCGATTCAAAATCGAAAAAAAAAAAGGAATATCGAATATTTCTCAAAAGAAACAAATTCTTTCCAACTTTTTACTAAATATTTTGAACAAAACAAGATGGGTTCAGTTTAGAGAGAATCGCTGCGATTGGCAAACATGGATTATAGATAAATATAGATATTAACCGAAGGAGTTAAAAACTTAATCATAGTTATAATGCAAAATATCTGCAAATAAGAAATTACTTTATCAATTAATGAAAAATTCCATGAAGAATTTTATTTATAAAAATCGATTGAGGCAGACGATATTTCCAATGCTTTTAACAGACAATTGCTAAATTCATCCTTGGTATACATTCTATGAAATAGAAAAAAAATATTTATTATTATTATGATTTAATTAAACTAATTAATTATTAACTTTTTCTAGATTCAAAAAGCGTTCTTATATTATAAGTTATTTCCATTTTAAATATTGAAAATATTGCATCCGAAGTGATTTTTGTAAACTTCTCTCATTTTTTTTTATTTCCAACATGTTGCAAAAAACATAAGTAGTAATATTCTGAAAAATTTTTACTTCATATTTTGATATCATTTTGTAAAAAAAAAATCTGTAACTATGACTGCCATATGGAAATTTTTTTTACTGAAATGTTTAATTGAAGCATCACATAATATAATATTTGTATTTTTCACATGTATTATGTTTGTATATTTATAACATTTCAAGAATTATTAAATTTGTATTTTGGAAATTAATTGACTTATAAAAGGCACTCACTTTGGATACATTGAAGTCTCAATCCTGTTTCTTTTACTAAAATGAAATCGTTTTATGCTGATCGTATACATTTCAAAAATGACTCGATATCTAAGGTTATCAGTGTAGTGAAAAATAGTCGATTTCGATAAAAAAAATTTTGAACACTTTAAACAGATAATCCAATTTTGATTCAAATACATATGAATTTAGTAGGATCCACTAAAGTCAAGTTTTGAGATAAAATGCTGAACAGTAAATCAAAGCGGAATCTATTGATAGAAATTGAGTAGTTATTTGATGATATATGCAATATTTATAGAGGCAGATTATAATTATGAAAATTTTCATTTTGTTAATAATATGCCTAGCATTTAAAAAATTAAGAATTAACTGCAGTATATTAAAAATACTTCTATAATAGTTAGTAAATTTTTAAATAATTCTTCATAAAATTGAAATTTATGTGAATTTTGAAAAGAAATTCTCCTCAATTGCACTTATATTTATCGTAAATAGAAACTTTGAAAGATTCAAAATATTATAATTGAAACTAAACGAAACAAAAAAACAAACAAACAACAACAAAAAAAATCGAGGAATCTCCATGTTTATTAAACTTTCTGATGTTTTTTATTAAACTTGCCTTCCGACTCCTAACTCAACATTTATTTTCCATTTTTGTTGTCTTTTATTTATAGTTCAAAGTTCACTATCAGTTCGTTTACTATGAAATAGTCTATATGGAATTTAAAGAAAATTGAGAAATTATTTCATATCCTTGCATTTGGCTTTCTATCTATTCTATCTTTTTATCTAAATCTCCGTCTTTATTAAAGTTTCTGATGTTTTTTATTAAACTGGCCTTCCGACTCCTAACTCAACATTTATTTTCCATTTTTTGTCTTTTATTTATTGTTCAAAGTTCACTATCAGTTCGTTTACTATGAAATAGTTTATATGGAATTTAAAGAAAATTAATATATATATATATATATATATATATATATATATATATATATATATATATATATATATATATATATAATAAATGTGAGCGTATTTTGTTCAAGATTTGACAAAATTGTGCAATTAACACCCACATTTCTAACACCCAAAAAGATAATTCAAAAAAGTTGTTGAATTATCTTTTCCACAGAATAACATATAGAACGATGGCTAGATTGATGAGCAGAATCGATTCTAAAAACCTTTCTTTCGGAACCGAGGAGATTCGAAACAAGAAGATTGTTTAAAATCTGAAAGTTAAAACTTTACATAATTACTGTACTTTCTTTTTCTTTTCTTTATACATGGGAAAGTAAGAAAAATTCTTTGAACATTCTGCAGATAATCCAAATTCAGTCCAAACATATGCGAATTGAATGGGATCCAAATCTAAGTTTTGAGAGGAAAATGTTGGATAATGAATAAAAGCATAAATAATTGATTAAAACTGACCAGATATCTGACGAAATTTGTAATAAGTAAATATAGTGCTTGTGCAGATAATAACAATTGATGTATAAAATATTCTATGATGTTAATTATGATAATGGTGATTAAATAACCTATTAGCAGGAAGAATATTACAATATATTCAAGGCGTTTTCCATTATTCTGAATGCCAGAAAATATCTTAAAAATGTAGTAACAATATTGTGTGTATTGCGTGCATTTAGGTTGATTTAAAAATTTATAATATTTTAAAAATATAATATTTAAATATTTAATTTCATAATATTTTAAATATATAATTCTTTTTAATATTTAAAATTCAGTTTAAAATTTTAAAAGATTTTATATATAATTGAAATATTGTTTAAATTTCGAAAACAAATTAAAACATTTTCCTTAATTTCAACTGACTGGAATGTAGGCAGATAAATTTGAAAATAAAAAAGTTGAGGGATCAAATTTAAACAAAAAAGGAAGAGACCCGTCTCAGTTTATACTCTTAAAAGCTTCTTATTTTTCATCAATCATTATTTAAGAAAAGCCCTCTTAACCATAATATTTAAGAAAAGCCCTTTTAACCATAATATTTAAAAAAAGCCCTCTCTTTAATAATTAAAAAATGGTGTGAAATATTTTGCATTATTTTGAAATACTTTTTTAAATATAGAAAAGAAATTCAAATATTACTTTTAATTTCATCTGACTGGAATGTAAGCAGACCTTCCGAAAATAGAAAAGAGAGAGAGAGAAAAACTAAATATATGAGAGGGGACTTCTCTTTGTTCTTTCCTGGAAATTTCTCATTTTTCATCAAATTGGTTCTTCTGATTTCTTCCCAACATTGATTTGATTATAATTTTTTTTGAGATCATGGTCAATACTTTTACCATAAAATAGTCTTTTATATGGTATTTTAAAAGTTCGAAAATTTCCTTCGGATTTTTGTTTTTAGCTCCAAATTATTCTTTCCTTTTCTGAAACGAGACAAGGTCATAAAAATAAAAATGAAACATTCAATAATAGAATTTCTGTGCCTTAAGACATTTTGATGCATCTGCTGGATGTTTGCTTTGACGGCATTCGTAGCTTCCCATCGCGCTGCTGAATATCTGTTGCTGAAATTCCTATTGTTTCATCTGAATGTTTACGTACATGTGAGCAGATTGCTAAGCCTGTCAGATGGAGCGTTCTCAGTTGCGTAGGAGAGAAGAAAATGAAAAATAGAATTTTTTTCGTTGAAATTTCATTTCTTTTAGCATTGTTTCCATGCTTCAAAAAGTTACGAGTAAATTCTATTGAATTCATATGTTGTTTATACTATATGCAAGACATCAACAAGGAAAAGAAAGTTTCAATTTAAAATTTACTGAAAAACTTCTTTATTTTATGAATCTAACTCCTCGCATTATATTGAAAAGTGATACATATGTGAAAATTAATATACACACTTTTCTAAAATATATAATGAAAACAAGTAATGAATTTGATAAATTTATTTATGAAAGTGCATATTTAATTCTATTAATCTGTTGTAAATGAATTTATTTACACACTGCAAGTGTTGAGAAGTAAAATGATTTAACCGAATTAACTATTTGATTTCTTTTATTACATTTCGACTCTCTACTATTAATGAAGCTGAATATGTTCGTGTGTGTGTTGTCATTCTACGGGCCAAACAGTGTAATCAAACCTACCAAATTTTGTAGATATGTCCCAAAGAGAGAATTAAAAAATTTTTTAATAAAATAAAAATTTAGTGACATATTTGCGTTTTTCGCGATAACTTCCGAAAATATTATCGGAGAAAAACAAGTTTTACAGCATTTCAAAATTAGAAAAATTATCTTTTTATTGATATTGATTTGGTAGTCGTGCGGAGTTTTCTTAAAATGTGATAATTAAAAACATTTTTATGCTTGATTTTCAACAATAAATTTTATCGTTAATTTGAAACTCAAATTGTCTTCATTCTTTCATCATAGTATTTCATCTTGTGAATTTTGTCGATTGTTGGAAGCTAAAGAAGAATTCTACTTAATACTGTTTGTTTAAGAGAAAAAAAAAAGATTTGCGAAATTGCAACGGAATTAAACTGGAGTTACAGTAGTTTAGAAGATACATGAACTGGAAAAGTTTAGAAGATACATGAACCGGGTATTTATTTTTTAATATCTCTATGATGGTATATGATTGCCTCCATTAGAAATGTTCACACAATGAACAGAACTTAAGACCATTAAAATACGAAATCTTAATGTCAAATAATTTGATGCGATCATGGTATGAAGTTATATCTATCCAAAAGCACATATAACTAAAGTTATCAGCAAACTAGCTGGTCGCCTGAGACGACTAGTACATACAAAAAACGTTTTTGGGCATGGTGTTATTTTATTTAATGCAATCATACACATGGTTCAAATGAAAGCTTTAAAAAACGTAATTAAAAAGTAATCAGCAGATTTGTCATCCCGAGATTTCTTTGCATACAACATGTTTTATAAAACCCACCGCGCTTTTGCGCATGCGTTGTCATGGGTTCAATTCGGCAATATACTATTCAGATGAAAGGAGGAGATGTTTACATTTAACAATGAAATAAATACCGGAAATGAGCACATCCATCCGCTTCTCTCCCCTTAGCGAGATAGAATGGTCGAAAAGTGGGCATTTCAGAATACTGAAATAAACAGTAATAAAGGTATTTACCCTCTTAGCACGCATAAAAACAAAGGACGTTGGCAATGCTATAAATGGTCCATATGGACAGAGATCCGCACTTGAGAATTTTTTGCTTTGTATATAGTAAACAAACATTAAATAGGTAGGTCAATTCTATAGCTAAAATTCAATGCATTTTTCCAATTCTTAGAATCTACCAAGATGTAGAATTGGATTTTCTGGAAATATGTCTTTACTGCAAGAAGAAAATTTCGGTGAACCCCGAGAACTTGCCCTTCTCTAAGAAAAACACTTGGTGTGATATCCAGTCGCCAAGCAGCCCAAACCGCGCCTCACCAATATAAAGGTTTCCCAGTCTAATCGTTTCTCAGTAATTAGTTTTCAAATTATTAGAGTCAAGGATATGCTTAAACTATAAAGATACTCGATGTAATTTAAAAGAAATTCTGGCTTACAGTTTTTGAATCAGTAAAAGTATTTCTGAGGAAAATTAGGAAATGAAAATTTTTATTCGAGCCTCCTATTTTATTAATATTACTAGCCGCTTTTGGCGATCAGCCGGTTCACCAATTTTAATGCTCGTTAAAATTTTAATAATTAAATATTTCATGTAACTCTTATTTTAATAGCTTCTTCATCATAATATTTTAAATCTACAAATTTTGATAGTCATTTAATTCATTCATAATATTATAAAGGCCTTCAACCATAACGTAATATGTATCTCTCTCATTTTCTGTTAGCTCCCGTAGAATTTATACTTTAAATTAATGTGGAAATGGTTAAATTGCAATTAATATAAGGGGATTTTTTACTGAAACGAAGCATTTTTTTTTTGTAATATGAGAAAAAAGAGAAAAATCCCCTTATATTAAAACAGAGTCGCTCAGTATTCCTTTATTCTGTTTTATTTTAATTCAAATGTACTTCAGAATGAATCTGAAAGATCGATTAATTAGCAATTTTTAATTTTAAATGCATCAAACATTAAGAAAAGAAACAGAATCGTTTGGAATAAAATGTTAAGCCGAAAAATGTTAAGCCTAGCCTCATTACTGTTGGAACCCCCCCCCCCCACCCCCAAAAAAAACTGGCTCCTTACTCATTTGGTGGTGGGGAAAATAAAAAGATATTTTGGCGGGGAAGTTAATTTTTAATTAATAGTTAACATTTTAATTAGAAATTCAAAAAAAGGAACCCCAGGCGCACATTACTGACCTCCAAGGTATACATGTACCAAATTTGGTAGCTGTAGGTCAAACGGTTTGGCCTGTAGAGCAACAACACACGCACACATTGAGCTTTACATAAATATAGATTTAATAAAATATTCTTGACAGACCAACATTTTAATCAGAAAAAAAAGTTACTTTTAGAATTTCTGTGCAATATATGAGATTTTGAATTTAATGGTTTTAGTGCAATTTACGGTCGACTCGAAAATGAGTATGGATCGTGGATCTTCCTAGAAGCGACTATTAAAATGATCTAAAATGCTCTAACATAATGACATCCAAAGTTTCAAAACTCGGTCAATTTTAGTTCCAGAACCGTGAAACATTTTCTTTATAAAATATTTGTGTTTCACAAATATTCTATGAAATATATAAAAAAATTAATCCTTTTAGCTATATAATTATGACTCAGATAGTATCATTTGATATATTTCTTTACTTTGTTCAAAACATTTGTCAAAATGGAAGCATAATCCTATATCTAGAGGTTTAGAAAATAACTTTGTGCAACACTTTAAACGCAAAAACCATATAATAAAAATACTTTTATGACCAATATCTATCTGAAAACAGTTATTTCTTAATCATTAATTTTGCGTTAAATTTTGATTTATTTAATGAAATCGAAATGAAAGAAAAAAATTAAATCATATTAGCATTTTAAAATAAAAAAAAAATGCAATTGTAATAATCGTAATCGTAATCGTAAAGGTTATAAAAAAAGAAATTCAATAAAGTTTGATCTACTTCAAGCGGAATTACGATTAAAATTGAGGAAAGAACAATAAAATTTCATCCGAAGCCTAATTTTGTTAATTAAAATAATATGAAAAATGGACCAACAAAATAATTGTGTTTATATTCAAAGCTTCAAAAAAGTAAAAATCATATTTCTTTATATATTTGTTTTGAATGAAAAAACGCAAGAAGTCTTTTTTTTTTAAACAGAAATAATAAAGCCAGAGTAATCTGATATGATGCATTTAAAAAAAATTTAAAAGATATCATAGATAGTATATTAAAAATGTCATTTTATCATTTCATTATAGAAGAGAAATTCTAAAATGTATGTTTTGACTTATAAAATCTGAAAATAAATAAATGGAATATCCCATTATTAAAAATATATAAAAAATATAATAAGGCTAAACAATATTTTTGTTATATGAGTACGAAGATGGAATAATTTGCTTCTCTTTAAATTAAAAGAAAGACATTTTTTTATCATCTATATGATATTTCGGCGAATAGGAAAAGATAATGAGCCCTTGAGGTTTGACATATCTGAAAAATAGAATCCCTAATCATAAAAGATATATGATACTATTTCCAAAACATGTGCATTAAAATTATCAAAATATATCACTCTAATTAAAAAAAAATGTGTTGAAAAAATATAGTTAGAAATGAGAGTTTTTATTTGATATTATTTCAAAATATCAAATTATCTTCACGTAAAAATTTTGTTTCAGAAAAGAAGTTCTCAAGATATATATATATATTTGATGCAGATGTTAATGGTAGAGTCTATAATGGCTTTTCTATTTATTAGCCGAATTTTTTTTTAAATTTCGATTATTCTAGGTATAATAAAAATGAAAAACGATATTTTCCTCATACATTATTCTTCATACATTTCCTTTCGATATACATGGTAATTTTTAATGAAAAATAATTCTTCTTCTGAAGATAATTAGATTTGAAATTCATTACTTTTAGAATCCCTATGGTAATTCAGAATGGGCAGAGTCTTAGATGCCAAATGCTAATAGCATTTAATTTTTAAGGTTACGTACTACGTTAAAAAGTCGAATTTTTTTGCAAAATTAATAATTTTTTTAAACTTAATATTCTCAACATTGAATAAGTTTCTTTATAAAATCGCAAGAATTTTGTTTTTATGTTTATTCTTTTCGGAAGTTACGTTGATATTTTGTAAATGAATTTACATACGTTTTAATGTTATTTTCTCGAAGTGAAATCTTTGATGGAATTGTCTTACAAAAACTTCATAAAATAAAATCTAATCTATATTTTTTGTTCAAATTTGGTATAATAATTTCTCAATATGTTGTACAGTTCCCGATCTAGAGAATAAGTAATCTATTCATTTAGAGATATTTTATGGTTGTTTCAGCGCTTCACAATGTAAAAAAAAATTGAAAATTTCCTGTTATTTATCAGTAGATCCCCAATATTTAAAGAACTTATAGAAATACTTCTTATTTTTTAAATTCAGGATCTAGAAAATATATTTCTTAAGCTATATGCAAAATTTTAGGTAAATTATTTGATATGCCTCTATATTAGAAAAGCTTTGCTTTATATCTCTTTTTAGACAAAAAAGGCTCTTTTTCTATTTAAAAAACTTTTGGCATTTTACTGATATATTTTGGCTTTATTGTTTTTTTTTCAATCATTTTTTTATGTAAGTATTCAAAAATATAACTGTTTTCGAACTTTTTTCAAAAATATCATCCCGAAAGTAGTCACATATCTTGAATCAAAACGTCTAAGCGTTAATCATTATATCGATTTTAAAAATATGCCAAAATAGAAGACATAAGATTCAAAATATGTAATAATCTGATCTAAAAAGCGAACTATGATTTCAATTAAAGGAACTAATTATTTTATGCTCAATATTTGGATAAGAAATTAAACAAATGAAATTTATGATCGATAATGTGAAAATGACGTTTCAATTATGCCTTATGATTAGCAACATAATATAAACAAAGCATACAAAAAGGAAATTTGTGATCGTAATATTTGGACTTATTTATAAGCATTGGAATTACTAGATGTTTTGACGTTCATCTGTTTTTTTTATTTTAAAAAGAGACGAAGGAATATACTGTAAAGCACTAAAGTAAGTAACCTTTTCCTAATGATCTCAAAAGCAAAGCAAGATTTTGCTGATAAAATAAAAAAGCGTGCAAGCATAAATGATAGAATGGCTCATGAATTTCAACTTACCTTTTCAACTATTCATTCTTAAAAGTTACTTGAAATTATATATATTATGTACAATAATTTAGTTCGGAAGTAAATTACGTCGACACTTTCGATATGTACGTTTCATTGCCTGCCACTCAGGCAAGGCTTACATTAATTACAAGACGATGTTCAACAGCGCCATCTAGAGGAGCATAGTAACATGATATGCGAAAGCTAGTCAAAATAAGCTAAATTTCGAAATAGATAAATTAATAAGGATTCGTACAGAAATTTTTGACAGAAGCTCTCTCATAGTGTAAATAAGCTTCACACAGCAGCAAAACATTGAAAAATGGCTAACAAGAGCCTTGAAGTACATCGGGTGATCAGAAATTATTACCTTGTGCCGAATAATTAAGGAAAGCGATATTTTTTTGCTCGATTGACGTCACAGCAAGTCTTGCTGTCACAGCCATATAGATTTGGCAAAGGTGAAAAGTATTTATCTGATCAACGATGGGCAGCATGAGTTATGTAGAAAAAGAGAATTTCAGGAGGAAATACCCACTGTCATTTGATAAAAGTGGTAGTGACAAACTACTGTCACAATGAACAAATAAGTGTCATTATGGCAATTGTATTCCGTTAGTTGTCCAAGTAGCAGAAAACTAATGCCAAAGATGTAGGTAAGGACTATCTTTTCTCACAGCTGCAAATGTGGAGATTGCGTGGAATGTGCTTATGATAAAAGGAACATTGGTATCTTTTAAGAGACAAGGGAATTATGATCAAAGGACCATTCGCATCATTTGGATGACAATGTTATTATGGCAAAAGGGAAATTAGTTTCATCTAAGGGAGTAAACCATGGTAAAAGGGCCACTGGTATCATTTGATGGGAAAACGGTATTATGGTAAATAGATTATTAATTTCATTTAAAAAACAAGGGAATTATAATAAAAAAGGCACTTGGATAATTTAAGAGATACGAGCATTGCGATAAAAAGACCAATGGTAACATTTAATCTCTAATGGCATTATGGTAAAAGGACCATTAGTATCATTTAAGACACATTATGATAAAATGGCCATTGGTATCACAAAATGCTTAATGGTATTATGATAAATTGGACAACGGAACAAAATATTAACTCTTGTAAGCATAATAACAATTCAGAAACACAGAACATTTATTTCTAAAGAGACATAAAGATGAAACATTAAACCATAATTATCATTTTAATTCAAACAAACGCATCCCATTCTTACAATCTACTCCTCTGTTGCGTCCGGCAATATTTCCAAATGAAAACCACGCAGTAACAAAGAGCTCGTTAAATCCGGATATGTCTTCTCTGATGAAGAGAGAGAGCCTGTCCGAATTCTTTTAACGAAGATCAACTGTCCAGAATGAATCCGGGTTTAACGTATTCTTGTAATTTTCCAGCTCTGCGAATTAATGTCGACGCACATGTGCGTCAGAGAATGAAGCTTGAAAAGGAATTTGTGATCCCTGAACGGGGACAACGAAGATGTTTATGTTTACGATTCTGGAGCGTTTGTTTAATGGTTTTTGCTTTCATTACATCGCGACTTTGGGATCATTGCATATCTAATTTACGTGTTATTCAGAAAAGATGCTTATTTTATTTCTGTAGAAAACAAATAATATATTTTAAAATCTGTTTAATGTATCCAACTAGGTTGAACACATAAATTTAGATGGAAATTCGCATTTTTTTTTTTGAAAATTTAAGAACAGGTACGTTTCTATTTCCAGTGATATCTTTATTTTGTCTCTACTTCAATTAGAAGTAAAGTTATATCAAACTATTGACATGTAAATAATGCTTATTTGTAAGCATTTAAAAACTTTAAACGTATTTTCTGAAAAAACAAGATTTTTTTCATTATTCCACTCAACGAGAAACATAATATTTAAAATAATCAAGATATCTTAATGCAATTTATTATTAAGGCTCTTTATGATATAAGAATGTATGGAATGTATGGTGAAGGAAATAGAAGTGGATTTGTGATTGTTTAATACAAATATTGTTGAAAAATTTGTAAGATTTCATAGATAATTTCATATATTACACGCAAAAATTTCAATTTTTAATATAATTCTTTGATAATAGTTAGTTGCACTCTAAGATATATTACACATGAAATGTTACAAAGAAAAATGAAAAATTGTACAATTTTTTTTTATCTAGAGAAATACTAGTTTTTGTAAATAAATACCAGAATTTACTTCAAAATATATATTTTTTTCAAAAGCTACATATATATTTAAATAATTTCATTTTTCTTAATCATTTTTTCCTTATATTATTAAAAATATCGTACTAATATTAATTTTTTAAAAATTCCCCTCTGAACCTAGTCGAATATCTTAAATTTTTTCTGCTGACTAAAAATTCTTAAGGGTAATTTTAAATGTTCTGAAAAATTAGTTTAAATTATTTTACTTTATTACTTTATTTAATTCCAGTGACGGTTACTTTATTGAATTCCTTTTAATGTTCTCAGCGATTGTCAGCATCGTGCCGAAACCACACCTAGAAGTAAATAAAAAGTGAATTTTTATCTTTCATTAAATAAAAATTTAAAAACCCTCTTTAATAATTAAAAAATAATTTAAATGTTTATATATTTTATATAAGGTTGAAATATATATAGAACAGAAATTATAGAATGAAAATGAAATATAATGAATGAAAATATAGAAGAGAAATTCACATTTTACTATATTGTAACATAAGCAGACCTTCTAAAAATGGAAAAGAGAGGAAACATATAAATATATGAGGGGGGGGACTCATCTTTTTTCTTTCTAGGAAATTTCTCATTTTTCATCAAATTGTCTCTTCCGACCTCTCCCTGACATTTATTTTATTTTCTCTTTTTTTGGGTCTCATGTCCTCTGCTCAAAATTCATGGCCAATACTTTTATCATAAAATAGTCTTTTATAGTGCATTTAAAAAGTTCGAAAGTTTCCCTCAGATTTTTGCTTTTAGCACCAAATTATTCTTTCCTTTCTGAAGCAGGACTTCACAAAAATAAAATGCAACATTCAATAATCGAATTTCTGTGTCTTAAAGACTTCTACTCGATGTTTGCTTTGACGGCATTCACAGCTTATTGTAGCACTGCTGAATATTTCCTATTGTTTCATTTGAATGTTTGCGATGGTGTGAGAAGGCTGCTAAGCCTGTCAGACTGGACGCTTTTGTCTTCTCAGTGTAGGAAAGAAGAAAATAAAAACTAAAGTATTTTTTTTCCATTGAAATTTCATTTCCTCCAGCATTGTTTCCAGTTCCAAAAAGTGACGAGTAAATTCTATTCTATTCTTCTATTATTATGTTCTACTATACGTAAGGCATCAACAAGGAAAAGAAAGTTTCAATTTAAAAATTTGTTGTAGAATCTATTTTATTTTATGAATCTAACTCCTCGCATTATAATGAAAAGAGATATATATGTGAAAATTAATATCACTTTTTAAATATATTTAATGAAAACAAGTTATGAATCTGATAAACTTATTTATGAAAGTGCACATTTTATTCTATCAATCTGTTGTAAATGAATTTATTTACACACTGCAAGTTTTGAGAAATAAAGTGATTTAACTGAATTTACTACTTAATTTCTTTTATTGTCTTTCTCATTTCTACTACTAATAAAAATGAATGAGTCTGTATGGGCACTCCATGGGCCATGCCATTTGAGGAAAGTTACTGAACATTATACCAATGCAAACACAAGGGCTTCTTGGTTTGTAGAGCACCACAACAAACACGTGAGTGCACACACACGCACGTGTTAGAGGGATAGAACGTGTACCAAGGTGCGCGTTTTTAAACATTTTAATTAAATAATAATTTGGAAAAATTTTTGCATTTTTTTCTATAATTTCCAAAAATATTATTGCGTATAAACGAGGTTTACATCATTTAAAATTAAAAAAAATGTATTAAATAGGTATGAATTTGATAGTATGTGAAGGTTTTTCTAAATGTAGATAATTCAAAAAATATTTTTTTTCACTAATTTTCAACAACTGTTCAGATCGTTGTCATGGAATAAAAACTGTTATTATTCTTTTATCATAGTGTTTTATCGTTTTGCTTTTTTTTCTTTGTTGTTGTTTTTAATGGCACTTGCCATAGACAAGCCCACTGACTTTAGAAGTCAGTGATTTTAAGCCAAGACGGTGTCTCAGGTCATTTCGGTAGAGCCATCTAGGGCCAAGAGTACGACTTAGCTACACACACGTCACAACCCTTTTTACGGGGCGGACTTCATTCATGCATTTCATTCACTCATCCACATATTGTAATTTAGACCAGAATCAGAGAACTATCACGCCTGCTCCAGTACCCCCAGTGGTATTACGCACGACATCGATAATTTTGTGACCACGTCAGACTTACACGTGCGCCAGCCACCACATACATGTAGAGACTTCGGCCGGCGGGGTTCGAACTCGTAACCCAAGGGACGCGAATCCAACGCCCTACCAACCAGGTTATCCCGACCTTTTCCCTTATGTTAAAAGCTAAAGAAGAATTCTACTAAATATCTGTTTGTTTACAAGACAAATATAAACGTTCCCGATATTGCAACGAAATTAATCTCGTTCTTTCAATATCGAGAAATTCAGTAGATAGATGAACCGGATATTTCTTTTAACAGCGCTATGATATTATAGGATTGCCTCCATCAGAAAGGTTCACATATAGAAAAGGTCATTCAAAGATATACGAAAAAGAGATCTGAAGACCATTAAAATACCATATCAAATAAGAGGCAATCGTTGACATGAAGTTATATCTATCTGAAAAGACATAAAACTTAAGCTACTATCAAACCAGCTGGTCACCTGACTAACAAACCAGCTGGTCACCAGACTAAGAAATTAACTGATCTCCTGACTAACAAATTAGGTCATGGTATTGGTCAGAGAGTAGAGATATTGGTCATGATATTTTATTTACTCAATGACACACACAAGAAGTAGAGCTAAACCAATTTATTAACTCAACTCTGAACTGAGAATACAATGACTGTTAAATCTTCTGCTTTTATACTAGCAGGGAAAAATCCAGAATACTTTTCTGGAGACAGTAAGAAAAGTCCAGAACACTTGTCTGGTGAACTAAAGAAATTTCCAGTATCTTCTAGAACATGAAATAAAGGAAAACATAAAATCAATGAATTAAATATTTACACAAACTGTGAATCGCATTGTCTATAGCGGGATTCGAACTTACGGCCTCTTGATTATGAGACCAGCGCCATGACCATTCGGCCATGGAGATTCGACTGCCTTTCTTCACTGCGGCACTACCACAATACACATGGCTACACGAAAGTGTAAAAAAACGTAATTATAAGGTAACCAATAGATTCGTCATCGTAATTTCCTCTCATACAACATAATAATGGTATTAACCCTCTTAACACATAAAAACAATGGAAGTTGGCAATGCTGTAAATATTCCATGTGGACAGTGATCCGCGATTGAGAATTTTTTGCTTTGTATATAGTAAAGACGCATTAAATAAGTAGGTCAATTCTCAAGCTGAAATTCAGTGCATTTGTCCGCTTTTTAGAATCTGCTAAGATTCGAGATCTAATTTTCTAGAAATCTTCCATTATCTCGAGAGGAAAATTTCAGTGAATCTCGAGAACTTGCCCTTCACTTAGAAAAACAATTGGTGCAAAATCCAGTCGCCAATTATCCATCCGACGCATCATAACTATAAAAAAATGCCCACTCTAATCGTTTACCCAATCATTAACTTTAAAATTGTTAGAGCAGAGGATATGTTTCCTATTACAAAGATGCTCGAAGTAATTCATAAGGAGTTCTGGTTAAGGTTTCTTTAATCATTCGATGTAATGCTCAGAAAAATTAGGTGATGAAATTTTTTATTTAAACCTTCGGCTTTGTTAGTGATATTTAATAAAATGTTGTTGACAAATTAACATTTGAATCACGAAAAATTTTACTCTTTTAGTACATCTGCCCGATTTATAAAATTTCGAATTTAATTGTTTTAGTTCAATTTACGACCGTTTCGAGTACGGGCGTGTGGTGATCGGTAGATCTTCCTTGAGACAGGCATTAAAATCGTCTAAAATGCTCTAAAATTATGATATCCAAAGTTTCAAAATTCGACTAATTTTAGTTGCAGAACAGTAAAACATTTGCTGCTTGAAAAATTTGAAGCACAGACATATTTTATTAATTATTTTGTAGAACATTAGACTTTAATTCTTTTAGCAATATAATTATGACACAAATAGTATCATATGATATAATTCTTTACTTCTTTCAAAACATTTGCCAAACTGGATGCGTAATTCTATACCTAATAATTTAGAAATTGGTTTTGTGCAACCTTTAAGGTGCAAAATCTCATACAATAAATGATGATGACAAAAACGCATGAATATCTTTCTGAAAATAATTGTTCGTTAATCATCAATTCTGATGTTAAATTTTGTTCCTTTTGATGAAATCGATATATGAAAGAAAAGAATGCCTTCAACAAATAACAACAGTATTTTATAATAAAAAATGCATTCGTAATAAAAATTCGCCTAAGGATTATAAAAATTTATTTTAGTACGCGACTAGGCTCGTGATCTATTTTTTGAAAAAAGTTTGGAAATCAATGCATTTTTGAAAATTTATATAAAAAGATTAATAAATCCTCTATGCAAACAAAATGCACCAGTTAAGTGGGAAATGTTTTAAAAAATTGAAAAAAGGCTTTTATTGGCCAAAAAAGATGTTTAAAGCAAAAGGCTTCTAGTTTATTGATTGATTCGTATAAAAATTTGCAGATAACTTCAAAACTTTATTATCTAGTTCCTGAACTAAAAACTAAGCTATATTTGTATCCATTTCTTAAATATTGGCATTCGACAGATTCGATTTTTTTCACATTGTGTAGCACTAAAACAACTATAAAATATTTTTAATTTAATAGATTATTTCTAGTTAAGAACTGCAGAACATATTGAGAAATCATTATACCAAATATGAACAAAAAATATGTATTCGATTTTAATTTATGAGGTTTTTCGTAAGAAAATTTTGTTATAATCTGTATTTCAGAAGATTTCATCTAAATTATAAAAAAGCATTAAACATATGTTAATACAAATATAAAAATCAGTTCAATTTTCCAAAAATAGATTTAGTAACAAAACTACAGGGTTTTTATAGAGATTTTTTCAAACATTAAGAATACTAAAAAAAAAAAAAATCATAATTTCGTAACAATTTGAGTTTTTAACATGTCAGCTACCTTAATAAAGTTTGATCTACTTCAAGCGATGGATTAAAAATGAATAAATAACAATAAATTTTCATGCGAAGCCCAAATTTGTTTATTAATATAATATGAAAAATGGATAAACATAAATTCTATTAAAATTATGTTTACATTGAGAGATTTGTATAAGAAAAAATAAGAATCCTATTTCTTTAAAGTTTGTTTTGAAAAAACCCCAAAAAATCTTTATTTTTAATAGAAATAATGAAGTAATCTGATATGACGCATTAAAAAAAAACTTTTTTTACAAGGTGTCATCAATAGTATAATAAAAAAGTCATTTTATTCTTTAATGACGGGTGAGAAATTCTAAATTAAATATTTTGATTCTTAAGATCTGATAATAAATAAAAGAAATATCCCATTACGAAAATAGATGTAAAACATGTGATAAGGTCAAAAAATACTTTTGAAATATTAGTACGAAGATAGAATAATTTTCTTCATTTTAAATTAAAATAAAGGCATTTTTTTATCTATATGATATTTCTGCGAAAAGTAAAAGAAAATGAGCTCGTGAGGTTCCAAATTATATCTGAAAATGGCATTCCTAATCATAAAAGAAATATAATACTGTTTCCAAAACATGTGCATTAAAATTATCAAATATATCACTATAATTGAAAAAAAATAAATGACGTTGAAAAAAATATAGTTAAAAATGTGAGTTTTTATTTGATATTATTTCCTAATATGAAATTTTCTTTATGTAAATATTTAGTTTTAGAAAAGAAAATTGCAAAATACGTGGATGTTAATGGAAGGGCATATAATGGCGTTTATATTTATTATCTGATTTTTTTTTTATTTTGATTCTTCTCGGTATAATAAAAATGAAAAACGATATTTTCTGAAAAGTATTATACATGGTCATTTTTAATGAAAAATAATTCTTTTTTCTGAAGTTAATTAAATTTGAAATTCATTACTTTTAGAATCTTTATGGTAATTCAGAAAAAAGGGCAAAGTCTTAGATGTCAAATGCTTATGACATTTAATTTTTAAGGTAAGTAACTACGTTAAAAAGTCAGTTTTTTCGCGAAATTATGAATTTTCTTTATTTAATATCCTTAACTTTGAATAGGTTCTTTATAAGACCATAGGAATTTTGTTTTTATGTCTATTTTTTTTGGAAGTTACGTTGATGTTATGTTACATACGTTCAAATGCTATTTTCTCAAATTGCAATCTCTGATAGAATTGTCTTACGCCAAACATCATAAAATAAAATGCATATATATTTTATTTTGTGATATATTTTTATTTAAATTTGGTATAATAATTTGTCATCATGTTCTACCGTTTCCGAACTAGGGAATAAATAATCTATTCATTTAGAAATATTTTATAATTGTTTTAGTGCTTCACAACGTGAAAAATAAATGAAATTTTCCTTTTATTTATTAGATTTAATAGCTTAATTTGGCGGTGTTCTGGCATAGGGTTTGCGCATCTTCCCCGTGATCTGGGAGTCCTAGGTTTGAGTCCCGGTTTGGGCATGGTTGTTCTCCCTGTTCTATCTGTGAGATGTGTGAATGTGAACTCCTGTAAAAAGGGGTTGTGCAAGCGAATGCATAATGCGTGAGTAGTCAAGTCGTACTCTTGGCCCAAGTTGGCTTTACGATAAAAACAAGAGGCTATCCCCATTAGGCTTAAATTGGCTGTCTTTGAACAGCGGGCTTGTCCGTGGCAAGTGCAATAAGAAACAACAATATAGCTTAATTTTCTTGCCTTGATAAAAGTTAAAGGATTTTTTAAAAAATATCTTTGCAGTTAATATGAGAAGTTAAAAAAATGTGAAGTTACAATGCCGCAAAGATTAGAAGTTGGATGAACCAATTTATGATTTCATAGAGCTGTGATGTTGTCTCCGTTACAAAGGTTCATATACACAATGAACAGAAAAAATGTAAGACAAATAAAATAACACGAAATAAATGCCTCACAATTTGATACAATCGTAGACGTGAAGTCTTGGCCCAAGTTGGCTCTACAATAAAAACAAGAGGCTATCCCCATTAGGCTTAAATCGGCTGTCTTTGAACAGCGGGCTTGTCCGTGGCAAGTGCAATAAGAAACAACAATATAGCTTAATTTTCTTGCCTTGATAAAAGTTAAAGGATTTTTTAAAAAATATCTTTGCAGTTAATATGAGAAGTTAAAAAAATGTGAAGTTACAATGCCGCAAAGATTAGAAGTTGGATGAACCAATTTATGATTTCATAGAGCTGTGATGTTGTCTCCGTTACAAAGGTTCATATACACAATGAACAGAAAAAATGTAAGACAAATAAAATAACACGAAATAAATGCCTCACAATTTGATACAATCGTAGACGTGAAGTCTTGGCCCAAGTTGGCTCTACAATAAAAACAAGAGGCTATCCCCATTAGGCTTAAATCGGCTGTCTTTGAACAGCGTGCTTGTCCGTGGCAAGTGCAATAAGAAACAACAATATAGCTTAATTTTCTTGCCTTGATAAAAGTTAAAGGATTTTTTAAAAAATATCTTTGCAGTTAATATGAGAAGTTAAAAAAATGTGAAGTTACAATGCCGCAAAGATTAGAAGTTGGATGAACCAATTTATGATTTCATAGAGCTGTGATGTTGTCTCCGTTACAAAGGTTCATATACACAATGAACAGAAAAAATGTAAGACAAATAAAATAACACGAAATAAATGCCTCACAATTTGATACAATCGTAGACGTGAAGTCTTGGCCCAAGTTGGCTCTACAATAAAAACAAGAGGCTATCCCCATTAGGCTTAAATCGGCTGTCTTTGAACAGCGGGCTTGTCCGTGGCAAGTGCAATAAGAAACAACAATATAGCTTAATTTTCTTGCCTTGATAAAAGTTAAAGGATTTTTTAAAAAATATCTTTGCAGTTAATATGAGAAGTTAAAAAAATGTGAAGTTACAATGCCGCAAAGATTAGAAGTTGGATGAACCAATTTATGATTTCATAGAGCTGTGATGTTGTCTCCGTTACAAAGGTTCATATACACAATGAACAGAAAAAATGTAAGACAAATAAAATAACACGAAATAAATGCCTCACAATTTGATACAATCGTAGACGTGAAGTCATATCTAAATGATTTAACTGATGTCAAATAAAGGGTGTCCCAAAATTTACGCAAGTTTGAATTTGCCACCATTCGTGCAGTAAAGTGTTGGCAATCCTATTAAAAAAACCATTTGACAGCTGATAGTGTAGGGTGAGTAAGAGAGTAGAGAGTTCACGATAGAACAACGTGTGTATGCAAAATTTGAATTAAACAAAAAATACAATTTAAATTGTTATATATTTATTGAATCGTAAAATACACAGGACAGGGTTATGTATGGAACAACACATAGGTCAAAAGGTCACCATGGCTTTGCTGGCATATTTGCACTCATTTATCGAAATTTTCCATGTCCATTCTACATAAATGTGTGTTGAATTTCCTCCTTCAATGCACGCGTATTTGTGGGCTTATAGGCATAGATCTTTGATTTCAAATAACCGCATAAAAAGAAATTCAGTGGTATTAAACCACACGATCTAGGGGACCATTTCTCAAATTTTCGAAATCTAGCCGTCAGACTTTCGTTATTTTTGACTTACTGTTCAGCAATGGAAACACGTTGTTCTATCGTGTAACGCTCCATTTATACTAACCCTACACTATCAGCTATCAAATGGTTATTTTTAATAGGATTGCCACACTTTACTGTCCGAATGGTGGCAAATTCAAATCATACCTTAATTTTGGTACACCTTTTATCATCAATAATCTTGATGAACTATCTGGTCTCTAAAGGCGACTAATGTAGTAAATAGAATAAATTGAATATTCTGCTTGGCATTCATTCTGATTTAATTCATTCCGTCTGCATTGGTGGAGCACAGCCAAACACAACTTTTGCGCCCTGTAATTTCACATTCCAATTCCTTTCTAGTGCGATGAAATTAAATAAGGAAATAGAACAACGGAACAAAATATTAACCCTTGTAAGCATAACAACAATTCAGAAACACAGAACATTTATTTCTAAAGAGACATAAAGATGGAATATTATACCATAATTATCATTTTAATTCAAACAAACGCATCCCATGCTCATAATCTACTCCTCTGTTGCGTCAGGCAATATTTCCAGATGAAAACCGGGGAGCAACAAAGAGCTCTTTAAATCCCGATATGTCTTCCCTGACGAAGAGAGAGAGTGCCCGTCCGAATTCTTTTAACGAAGATCAACTGTCAAAATGAATTCGGGCTTTACGTAGTCTTGTAATTTTCCAGCTCTGCAATTTAATGTTGAAGTATCTGTGCGTCAGAGAATTAAATATGAAGAGGATTTTGTTGATCGTAGAGTCTTTTCTGAACTGGGGCAACGAAGATCTTTATGTTTACGATTCTTGAACGTTTGTTTAAGTGTTGCTGCTGTCATTACATCACGACATTGGAGGCCATCTTAGATATTAATCTGAAAAGTGGGGTATTTTATTGGAGATTAAAATAATTTATGTTAAAATCTGTAAATTTTTCTTCTTCTTCTTCTGATTAAAAATTCTTACGAGGCGTAATTTTAAATATTTTGAGAAATTAGTTTCATTTATTTTATTTTATAATTTTATTTCATTCTATTTAATGTTACTTTATTAAACTCCAATTAATGTCACTTTATTACATTACGATTAATGTTACTTTATTAAATTTCAATTAATATCACTTCATTTGATTCCAATTAATATTACTTTATTAAATTCCGATTAATGTTACTTTATTAAACTCCAATGAATATTACTTTATTACATTCCAATTAATGTTACTTTATTGCATTCTAATTAATGTTTTTTATCACATTTCAATTAATGTTTCTTTATTAAATTCTAATTAATGTTGCTTTATTACATTCCAATTAATATTACTTTATTACATTCCAATTAATATTACTTTATTAAATTCCAACTGATGTTGCTTCATTTAATTCCTTATAATGTTTCTTAGCCATTGCCAACATCATGCGAAAAACAGCACCTGAAAGTAGCTAAAAAGAGCAGGAATCCATTAATCTATATGTTTGAATTAAAGTGATAAAATTGTTTGATCTGCCTTAAAAGCAACAATACAACGGAAAATGAATAAACTAGTATTTTTTTTAAAATTACCAACAGAATCCGCATGACGTTGTACATGATAAGATGAATATCGACGAAATCAAAAGCACAACAATATGAAAGTTTCGAAAGAGACTGAAAAAATAACATAGAATTTACTCGATTAATCGTCTTAGAGACAATGATGATGTTTGATCAACTGCAGACGATAAAAGTCGAGCTAGAGCTGTTTGAGATTGAACTAATAGGCACAGTTCTAAAAAATAGATGTCCTACTGCAAAGATAAACTCATAAAGTATTCAGAAATTTGCTTCAATTCGTGTATCGATTAATTTTTTTTTTCAATTTTTAACTTTGTTTACTAATATAATCTTTACTACTTTTTGTGTTTATTCTTTAATTTACGGACAGCAGCGTATTTTATTTAAAAAAAGTTATTTGGGAAAAATAAATTATTTAACAAATTATTGAGGTAAAGAAAAAAAGAGTGACATAAATATTCAGTTGAATTTATCTAATAAGTAAAGTAAATTTCTTTACTTAAATTGATTTCAATTCTAATAGTATTTTAATAAGGCATTATTTAAAATTATTTTTTACCGATTTTTAAACTTATTTTTTTCATGAAAAGACAATAAAAGTCTATATGCATTTAAAAATAAATGTTAAAGCTAGGAGTTTACATTATTACGTAATTCAATTTTTTGTTGCAACTATGTTTGACGAAAGCTTTAATTAAATTTGTTACGGTTAATTTTTATAGTTAAGCTTTAATTAATTTTTTTAAATTTGTTGCAAATCTAAAGGCAACTTTTATTTATAACTCGTTTATATTTAGAAAAAATATGATATTTGCTGCGTTATAATATTAGTTTTTACAAATTTTTATTTCAGTTATAAAAAAAAATTAATTTCTCAAAGATAGAGAAAGATAAATAATAAAGTGGGTTTTCATTCTTTTTAAATATGAACAATATTTTTCTACATTTTAGCTTATGAGTAACATCATTTTCTAAGATCTGAATTGAGGGAAAAAGAATTCGCGTTTGTATGCGTCTTGATGATTTAAAGTGTAGAAAGTTTTGACAAAAACCTAAAATAGAAGATAATTTTTTGTGTTTAAGAATGTTCATTCTATTCACTTTAAAAAGTTTTACAAAATATGATAGTTTTCTTATAAATTTAATCTGCAAGTGAAAATAAGAAAAGTTTGTTTTATGATTTTGAGTTATTAGTTTTGTAAAAAAATCATATTGTTTGAAATCTTGTTTTTTAAAGCTTGTTTTTGAAATTTAACTTTTACTTAACTGGCTTTAATTAAAATGATTAAAGTCTTATTTTACTGGAAGGAATATTGCATTCTAATTAGTCATTAATGAATTTTCTTATATCTTGTGTCTTGTTTCTTTGCTCCATTAAATATCAAAGCAGTGTATAAATACTTGACATTATTTGAAGTTAAAAATTGAAATTCATTACTTTGTTTAAGATTTTAGTATCTGTGTTTTTAATTATTTAATAGTTTTTATTATTTCTTGGTTTATATTTTGATTTAATATATTTTCTTTTTCAAAACTGAACATTTGTGAAAGAAAATGCTTGGACTCTCTTAAGACTATCAATACATTAAAAATTTAAAAGAAAGAATTACCTGCTTATATAATTTTAATATGAACTGTTTCTAAATACGAGTTAAGTGTAATTACATGAGCAAAAAAATTGAGGAATTATCACAAAATTCAATAATTTTTAAATGCTCATGATACGCTATTTTATTATCTTTGATTAAAACTGAAATTTGCCATAAAGATGAGAAATAGCAGAGAATATTAAATAATTGAGCCGCATAGTATAGTTTTATCAATAAAATCAATTATAAAGAACTATTTTGATTCTTTTTATTTTTAGATAGTAATGTGCCAAAACTTTACTCTACAAAAATGTTTGGATAAACCCAAACTATGAAATGTTCCATAAAAAAAATGAAATATTCCAATTTCTTATGTCAATCCCTAATGTAGTATCTTGATTAGTTAATAAATCATTAATTCATGCATTCAGATAATAATTAAATTAATTTTATTTACTGAGCTTAATCATTTTCTATTATTAAAAAAATCTCGACGATAAAATATTTTAATACAACATTAAATGAAAAAAATGGTAATTTAAAGGGACAAATTTTTAATAAAATGATATAAAAATATTTAGTTACAGAATGTCTGAAATTTACTCTCAGATATTAATAGATGCATTACTTCGTAAGAATCGTAATAATTCTTTGAGAATGAAACACAAATACTTTTTAAAAATTTATACTTGTTTTTTTTTCTTCTTTTGCCTTAATGCGAGTATTTTTTTTTTTACCTAAACAGCAACTAAACAAATACAGTCACTGATAATTTTACGCTACATTTACAGTAAGTTTTTAATTAACATCTAATATGAAATTTTAATTATTTTAAGACAACGAAACATCATTTTAAAGGCAACATCTTTTAATTACTTAGCAAATCTGTTTGAAAAGAAGTTTTCCCAACTACAATTTTCGTAAAATTCCAACATCTGTTACCTAAATCTAATAAAAAAAAACTTTAATTGCATAAATTAATCTCGAGTTCGTTAATGGAGAAACTAAACAATTGCCTGAGTGAAAACATTTAGTGAGTTGTTAAAAGCTTGTTAAACATTTCGGTTTGTCTGTTGTATTTATTCCGAATAACTGATCAAAACTAAACTTTATTCGTTCACGACTCAAAGTTCACTTTTGTTTCGAACAAAAATAATTAAGAAAAGGGTATTGCTGATCTTCGTTCTAGAGAAAAGAAGTTGCCAGAATCAGAGTTAAAGTTAATATATTTTTTTTTCCTTGTGTTTGCTTTGAAAATTTTGAAAACATCGTCCAAGTTAATTAATTTCCTTAAATAAAACTTTATCTGGAATTTTCAAACAAATGAAGAAATTAATTACTCGTTTACAAATATTTTCAATCAAAACTGAGATTAAATTTAATTCATCGTCAAGAAAGAAAGAAATCTTCTGAAATATAATTTGCTTTAGAAATAATAAAAATTTCACAGAAATTAAAAAAAAAAAAAACGCAGGAAATAAAATGCATCTTAATATTTTTTTTAAATTTTCGTATTTATTTTAATATATAATGCACCACATTAAAAAATAATATTAGATTAGATATTAAATTTTAATTTTACATTTCATTGCTTTTATAAATTACTTATGTAATTATATATTAGTTTTAAAATAAAATAAGCTTTGCTCTATAAATAATTAAGTAAAAATCATTTAAAAATAATTTAAGCAATTTTATTTTTATAATTTTTTTGTATTAAAGTTTTCCTTGCTATCAACGAATATATAGTCAATGCATATTTTTTAACTATATTCTCTCAATAGTTATTTTTGTACGGAACATTTGTTTTTTCACAGGTTAATATAGTGTCAAAATGATGCGACTCTAATTTCTGTTCTGTGATACGTTTTTGCTCAAATTTCGTATTCATTATTTTTTTTATATAATTCAGCATCTTACATTACATTTGATTCAGTGTCTTATATCGCACTGAAAATATTTGAGTATGAAATATATATATATATATATATATATATATATATATATATATATATATATATATATATATATATATATATATATATATATATATATATTTGTCATGTGACTATTTTAAGCCAACTTTTACGCAGTAGCTTCTGAGGGTAAAGACCCCTGAGCACCCGAGTGCAGAAGTCTAACTTCTAGCTCAAATGAAGTTAGCACACACACACTCGCTTGCACAACCACTTTTTACAAGGTGGGGGGGGGGCTCATTCACGCACCTCACAGAGAGAACACAAGGAAGAGGACATGCACGCCCGAACCAGCCCCCTAGATCACAGGGAAGACGCGATACCCCTAGGCCAGGACGTCGGCTATGAACTATATAATACATGAATTATATATTCGGATTTTGGTTGCTTCAAATCATTTTTTATTATAGGCGATTAGAGAACTTACAGTCACTAAATTTTGTGTTAAATGGAATTTTAAATAAAAATTAAAGATTTTTTTTCGATTGCATAGAACTTGGAGAGAAAATTAGCTAATAAAAAGAGACATAGAGAGGAAGAGATTGGGTAAGAAAAAAAATTAAACAAATCTATCAGCATGAAAATATTTATATGCTTGAACTAATTTCTTTTATTCCAGACCTACACAGTTCAGTCATATTTACGAAATGCGTCATTTCTGAAATTCACTAATAATTCATTTCTAAGCAGTTATAGAAATATTTGTACCTGGATTAATGTTTTGGTGAAAAGCTTATAAGCCAGTTAACAGATTCGAAACATGAGTAATTGGTTTTGTATTGTGGTCATGTTACTAAGCTGCGAACCACAAGGCCCCAGGTTCTATCCTCGCTGTCACCAATGCGCCACATTGGTGACTTGGACGTGATCTTTCAACCTTCATACAGCTGTTGTTGCGCCATCTACCCGCAACAGGCAAAAGTCGCCAGACTCACTTGATGCAGCAGCACAAAGTCGTCTGACATACTTGGCGCAACATCATCAGCAACCACACACGCTCACCATAACGCTTGGCGCTTCTCAAATCGGTACCGGCGCATTAGACTCAACAGCTAAATACATCACACTCAACAGCCATACCATTCGTCTCACCTCCGATTCACTGGACGGAAAGTACTGTGGTGAAGAGCATATGTCAGTCAACAGCTACGAAACATAAGCAATTGCTTTTGTATTGTGGTCATGCTACTGGGCTGCGAACCACAAGGTTCCGGCTCTATCCTCGATCTCACTAGTCCGCACAATGCTCTAATGACGGAAGGAAGTTAATAAAAGTGACTGTTCCCAAAATTAAGATGCTTAAATTTTTATACAAATTCCCAGGCTTATTAACTGTAATTAATATATTCAAAACTTAATATTTTAAGGGCAATAGGGCCTTTAAACCTTCATTTTTCAGAATTTTTTTCTGATTTCATTTTAAAACCGAAATCCTTTTAAGCATTTTAAAATATTGCATGTGTGTATGTTAATCAGTTTAAAAGATACAAAAATAAAATGATATAAAAGATATAAAATATGAAAATTGTTGACTTTTTTCTCAGAAACGTGAATATCAGTGGTATTTGATTGTGAAAAGAGAAGTTTAATAAAGGCTTTTTTTAAATTTAAATTTAAAGTCATTTTTTTCAATACTACATTTTCAGAACTTGCGCGCTGGATTAAACGAAAAGGATTCATAGTATCAATATGAAATTTTTCAGATATGCTTATACATATGCAATAAAGAAAATTATACAAAATCGAAACATTACTATGTATACTTATCTCAAAGTTTGTTAATATATGCTAAAAATGTTTTTTAAAGTGTTGCCGTGTTTTAAAAACATAAAAAATAAAATAACTCCAGTAAATCTATTAAAATATTTATCATTTTGTAAGATTATCCCTTTGTACAGATTATGTCTAAATTGGTGTAGCATTTGTTAATATAAATTGATTAAGTTTCTAAAAAACTTTGCCGCATGCAAATTCTGTCTTCTACAATTTATATAGAACATGATTTTTTTTTGCACATATATTTAAAGTAATCAAAATTATTTCCTCGCTTAATAATGCATATAAAGTTAAATTTCTTATAAAACTGTGGTAAAAACTCTGGTATGTTTAAGAAATTTTCTTAAGTTAGGGGAAGTCGAATTTGTTCAACTTTCAAGGCCAGTTTTTGTTATTAAAGGTCCTATAACTTTCTTAAGCGAATTTTCATCCTGCCAACAAAACTGAATGAGTTGTACAGCTTTGAAAATCAGTATTTTAAATGATTTTGTATCATTTTAATAGCTTTTCTCCTGGAAGGGCTATTTGACATATATTTCTGTAATATGACAAACAATGAAGTTCAACTTTTAGAGCTCAACCAATTTTAGTGACGCACGGAATTTTTCTTGCTTAAAATATCAATGTATCAAGAATATTTCATTCCCTTAAATGCGAGTAATAGACCCGAGGGACTGCATTTAAATTAATATAGTATAAAATTTTCAGTTTTACATTTATTGACTTAAATAGAATAAAATATTATTAGTTATGTTACTTGAAACAATTCCCACCTGAGAGTATATATCGATCTCTAACTGTTAAAACTATTTTGTTAGACCAACATTACAATGGCTATCCTGTACAGTTATTCTTTGCTTTTCAGGTCTTCTGCTCAAAACTCACGGTCAGTAGTTTTACCCTAAGGCAGACTCTTATATTACTTTTGAAAGATCCCGAGAATTTTCCACGGGTTCTTACTTTTGCTTCCAATCATTTTTTCCCTTTGGAAACAGAAGAGAGGGCGGACATGGAAGTAAAACGCATCTTTGAAGGAGGGAACAAATGTCTAAAGGCATTTCTTTGATGCGTTTGTTCGAGGTTTGGTCTGACGGCATTCGAATTTGTACCGGCAATGTCTGATACTTTTTTATTGTTTCATCAAAATATTTGAATGGCAGTGAGAATAGTGTTGAAATTTCCAAGGACATTCATTTTTTTGTTTTGAATATTTAAAAGTAGGAAGATTGAAAAGTGATTTTTTTTATTAAATTGCTTTATTATACGTATGTGTCTGAGAAACTTTATCATATTTAGTAATTTCGATCTAGTTTAGTTACATTAACGTCCCGTTTTTAAAGCAACACTAGGGCTATTTTGGGATGGACCTCGCAATTTTGAGCAGCGATTAGAAGACGAGGACGGCACCTAAGCTGCCACCCCACTCTTCACACCAGCGGGAGGACGTTTGGCCCCGATGGATTTAACGTGCAACAGGCCTCCTTACACGATGGTTCTGTGGTGGAATCGGGTCTCGAATCTGAAACCCTACGGCTCACGAGCCGAGACCTTGCCACCAGGCCACCAAGGGCCGTTTAGTTTCGATCTAATTTTGTTTTAAATTTATTAATAATAAAGAAGAATAAATGTGTATTGACGGAACATAGGATAGACCATTGCACATGAAACTGTCAAATTTGACATAGCCTTATACCTTACACATATATATCTTATACATATACTTTGTACATAGTCTTATACATATACCTTAGAGGTTGAGAATGTTAATTCCATTCGAGTGTTTTTTTTAATTTAATATTAAATTTTTAATTTTTTATAATTAATATTTTAATGTTTACACTATTTTAATGTTACAACTTTCAAAAAATATTGTAGCAAAAAGCAGTTATTGTATCATTGAAAAATGCAAAAAGAAAAGAAAAAAAATCTATACAGGCAATCTGTTTAAATGTACCAAGGTTTTTTTTTTCTTCTTCTTCCACAGAAAGTTTTCAGAATTTTGAAATTATTTTAAGAATACTTTTCTTTATTATTTAAAATAAAAACGATATTAATTTTGCAATTACACTTAAATCGTTCTCCTTGTTTCTTCTGATATTTAATCGCGTGTTTTGTTTCCGTTTTTGATAGTAAAGAAAGGAATATTCTATTTGTTATCTGTGTATTTTATAAGAAGAGTAAAAATGTAAAAATCAATATTGTGCAAATAATGAGACACCATGAGGTAAAAGCAGCTATGAATTGACGCAATGACGTCATACAACTTCAATCGAATAAGAAATTTTATGCAAACAATAAACAGAACAATTGTACGGCTTTTAAAACTGAAATCTTCATATTTGATTCGTTATATCTTTTGGCCGAATTATGAACTTAAAATTATACATGATATAATTCGAATTATATATAAGAAATATTTAGCCATTTACTATATGATTTTGAGACGCTAACTTAACCTGTAAAGAGCATTCCTAATACTGCATTTTATTTTCATGTAATTTCATTAAATGAAAGATGAAATAATATGAGTTATAATATAAGTTAAGGAAATTGAGCTTAAATTTAATCCAGGAACAAAATTCTCTCTTGAAAGTAGTATAATAAAATCCTTTTGGAACAATTCAGCTACTCTATAGTGTTTAGTTTATTTTTTCATCAACATATTAACAGATATATAAAAGGATTGAGTGCGCATGAAAACACTAGAAAGTAATCTTTTTAAAGCTATAATCTGTCTGTAAATTCTTCCAATGTTCGAAAAATGTTGAAACTTAAAATGCAAATAAACAAAAATGGTAAAAAATAAAAAATAAAGACAACGGTAAAAAAAAGCAAAATTCCTCCAAGTCATGCCAAATTTCTATAAAATGCCAATGCTTAAAAATACATATTTTATATTAGCAAAAAGAAACAAAAATAGTAGCAAAAAATTTTGAGAACAAGAAATTCAGCTTTTTCATGCAAGAAAGTTTCAAAACGATTTGTTTCAATATCCGTATGTTAAATTTTTCTAATACTTTTTCCTTTACGTGTTAATCGTAATATACTGTTCATACTGTTAATCGTATTCGATACCTTTCATAATTTTCACTAATATTTGGCAATTTCAAATAAACTTCTGGGTTCAGTCCAAAATTTCTGATATCTCACAAGCATTTATATGTTTATTTTTTTGCAGATATTAGCGTATTGGGTATTACAGTAAGTATTTTTACTTTACAAAATTATCTGTCCTCTCTTGCGGTTTAATTTTTCTTACATATGACTTCAGATAATAACTAAAAAGTTTTAATAATTCTACTAAAAAGATCTGGATTTAAAATTTCCTGCGTGACAATTTTTCTGAGAAATATTTCTTCTTAGTTTTAGTATCATTTGCTGTTAGAAATTTTATTATAAAAATTAAATAATGGTACAATATTTTCCAATAAAATTCTTTCCATTTAAGTAAAAAGTTAAAATTTTGACAATTTGATATCTGACATTATTCTGTCTTACGTCTTAATCTGTCTGGTCTTTGTTTTTCTTAATGATGTCTACAAAAAATTTCAGTTTTGTACTCATCATTAAGTAAGCTATATGTAAAAACTTTTTAGATTATTATTTTCACATAGAACCTTTTTTAAAGTTTACCCTAATAAAATTGTGTACGATGATATATTATTTGTAAGCAATAACAAAAATATGCAAATCGTTAATTATATACAGATTTTTGTTGCAACTGTATGAAATATGGCTTTCACATACCTGCATATTTTCTTCAACTATTATTGATTTTAAATTTGTACGCGAAAAATTGCTTAAAAACAAGATGCACAGTTTCAAAAATTCTATTCATGCTGTTATTGATTCTTCAGCAATGTTTTATTCCAAGAAGTTAAATCGATGATGTTCTATATTTTTCTTTTTATTCTAATCACAAGATGAAAGTTAAATTTAATCACTTTTTTTTAATTGGAAATATCTGCAAACGAGTAATTAATTTCTTCATTACTGGGGAATTCCACGAGGAATTCGATTATTTAGAGAAATTCATTAACGCAGACGATGTTTCAAAACTTTTAACAATAAAAAAAAACTTGAATTTTGACAATAGAATTTTTCTCTTTTTATCGGATAATGGCAACGTTTATTTTTTTACTTCTATTCTAAAGAATAGATTCGAATTTAAATTACAAGAATAAATTTAGAATAATTATACAGATATCAGTGAATGTTTTAGATGTTTTATTCACTTTATTCATTCTGTTTCGTCGATTTTATACCAATGATTTAAGATAACTATAAATAAGATTATACATTGGAAATTTTTTTATAAAGAGAAAAGAATTTTTGAAAATTTTGTTTAAGGATATCATGATTTAAAAATGAGATAACATAATGGATTTAAAAACTTTTTATTTTCAATTAAAAAATTGAAACCGTTCGCATAATACGAACATTTATAAGGTTGCATAATTTGTTAAAATATAATTAATTTTCTTAACTCTATGAACATGAGGGATAATTATTGAATGACTACATATTTATAAATCACTACTTTAGAATTTCAATATGGGAAGACTTTTTGTTTGTTACATTTCTGAACCAAAACTGTAACAAATAAATGTCTTTTTTTTTACGAAAATTTCTAAAAAAGTGAATTTTTTTGTTGGCCACCTCAAACAAAATTAAAAAAAAAAAAAAAAAAAAAAAAAAAAAACATTATTTTTTCTCTCTCTCTAGATTTTTTCCGAATTCATTTATTTCAAATCCGAATGTTTTTTAATGGCTGCAAAACATATGTTTTATTATCCGAATTATGCATGACAGTTGCTATTTTTTTTATTTTCATTACATTACAGGTAATATAAGAAATCCTTAAACATACAGGTTTAATTCTATTTTACTAATTCTTTTGATGGAAAAGGAACTAAATTGCCATCTCCATTATAACTATTACGTAATACAAAAATTTCTGAAGTTATAATAATTCGTAATTTTAATTCATTATAATTTTTTTGCACCACTTTCAACACTGTCATCTTAATTTACTGATTCTTTAATGTTTTGAAAATAAATTTACATGCTATTTTTTTACTTGGATTCAAAGACATTTATATAACGGTTGAGTGTAGGTTGTGGAATGTTAAAGCGGATCGATTTACCATTTGACATTTAATTAATGATTTTATAGAGTAATCTGTAAATTTTGACAAGAAAATTGAAAATTTTCATATTTCTTTTTTCGAAAAAATTTATTAATTCGCTTTTTTATTTGTACAATAAATTAATATAATTATGCATTTTTTTTAAGCAATTACGTTTTTTGAAAATAATTATAATAAATATACTAAACATTCGTTACGCTGAAATATTAAGCTGCGAGTATCACCTTGAGTGCTATTTTTTTAGAATCATTTCAGGAATTAAATAAAATGACACATCTGTATCTATTTTAATGAAATTTTAAGAATTCTTCAGTTTATGAACAGAATGTCTGAAGCTGACATAACAAAATTAAACATGGTAAAAAC
Organism: Argiope bruennichi; assembly: GCF_947563725.1. Lineage (NCBI taxonomy): Eukaryota > Metazoa > Arthropoda > Arachnida > Araneae > Araneidae > Argiope > Argiope bruennichi. The sequence goes on from NC_079155.1 coordinate 48,415,209, forward strand.
AACAAATGTTACATTGTAAAGTAAAGATTAATTCTATAAAAAATATTCTTTTTGGGATGAAGTAAATTAAAAGCGATAACAACAGAAAAACGAAACGTGTATTTTCTTATTCGGAATTATTGCAAAGGATTAGGTGAACCGTAATCCTTTAAAGAGTTACAGTTTTATTTAACTAAACTTTCCTGATTCGAATTGATTACTTTTTTGCTTTCCAAAACCTTTTTATTCACGCTCTGTTGCTTCCGACAATTTCTTAGAGTAAAATCCGGGCTGTTTGTCTCGTTAAATCATTGTCTATCTCGACTGACGGAGACAGAAGACCTATCCTGTCTTTTTTGAAGCTACAAACAAAGTTCAAATGTCCAAAAATGAAGCTTATCTGATATTTTCTGTGTGAAAGAGTTGATGAAGACGTTTTACCGTTGTAATTTAGAAACAAAATTAAAGGGATTGTTCATTCTTGAAGTGTAGATCGGAGAAGATGTCAGAGGAAACACTGGTGATGCTATGTAACGAATATATTTTATTATCGCGTTCGTTATCTATTTGGGAATTAAGGTTCCTTCGTTACCGGAAGAGAACTGTTTTCTATTTTTAGAAAATTTCTGAGACAAATGGAAACAAAATGTACCTTTTGTTTGAAAAAGTTTTTATTTGTGAAAAGTTTTAATATTTTTTTGGATTAAATAATTGAAAAAGCAGTAAAAAACTGATTATAATCTACATCAATTAGAAAACAAATCTTGAGATCCAAAATTTCCAAGATCTAATTTCTGAATTGCAGATCGACAGCCATTGTCTTAGTTTAAATAAAGATCAGACATCTTCCATCAAGTGAAATGGCGATCTTTTCACTAAAGCCTCATCTGATAATCCCCCTGTTGCGTCCGGCGGCGTTTCTTAATGAAAACCAGACAGGTCAAGGAGCTCGTTAATTCTGAATCCATCTCGGGTGACGAAGACGGAAGGCCTGTCTGAACTCTTTTGACCAAGTGCGGTTGTCTAGGAATTCAATTTGCAGTCAAGCATTCCATTTGCTTTGTAAGAGGAGGGAATAACGATGTTACAAGTAGAGTGTGAAACTTGTTGACTTTTGAAGAGAAGTTTAGTAATGGGACAGCGGAAATGTTGATATTCATTGATGTGGAAAGTTGGAACAGGATTGTCATGGATGCTATCTTTATGAGTAGAGAGTTATTTTTTGATTCAGAGAGTGAGTCAAGAAAGATACGGTTTGGCCATCTCTGTTAATAATAAAAACGAAAGATTTATATCTTTTAGAATACTATGAGACAGGCTATCAGTGTTAGAGCTAACACATTTGGTACACATTACTCAGAGAGTGGTAATAAGCCATTTAGAGTTGGTTTTTTTTAAATGTTAGAATTTGAACGAACAACTTTTAGATTAAAATAAGGCACAGTTTTATTTTTAATTAATTTTTTCGTATATTTCACCATGTTATCTTATATATTGAAAATAGCAGTCTTGATAATATGAAAAAATAATTTATCTCATATTTCATGATGATACTATTTGGAAACATTAATCACTTTAATTAATTATTATGATATGTAGAAACGTAAAATACGGCAAGGATTACACTGCCTTATTTGTAATAGATTAATTGTTTGTAAAGTATTATCAAATGTAGGCTAATAGTTACGAAATGTCTTATTAGCGTAAGATATTTGTCAATTAATTGCTTTAATGCGGTAAATATACAAGCACCAGAACAACTAATATATATTTTTGATGCATTTTTCTGACCGATTGAAATTAAAATCTAACAGAGAATTGCCTTTGTAGTCATACAAAATCGCATACTGAAATTTATGTATTTTAATGATTGAGTGTTTAAATTATAGTGTTTACAAGCTTGAGAAAATGTAGAATGACAGCTGGCTAACTTAATGATGAATTTATTTTTAAAACTGATAGATATTTACAGTTTAGATTTTAAATCTTTGCACTAAATTTTATACATCTTGCTCTTTCCGTTTTGTTGTTATCGTGTTATCTTATATACGGAAAGATCGACAGATATACTTCCTTTGAGTGGATTTAATAAATATTTGAGAGAAATCTATACATTTTGTATAAAGACCATATTCCAAATTTCATCCATCTAGCTCAAAGCGATTTTAATTCCACAGCTATATAAACAAAGTTCTAAAAACGTGTTTGGGCCGTGGTGGCCTGGTGAGAAGATTTCGGCTGAAGAACCGCAGGGTATCATGTTCGAGACCCGATTCCACTGAAGAACCATCGTGTATGCGGGTTTGGTGCAAGTTAAATTCGTCCGAGCCAAACGTCCTCCCGCTAGTGTGACATTGTGTGGAGAGGAGGGTGCCAGTTCAGGTGTCGTCCTCGTCATCTGACCGCGGTTCAAAACTAAGAGGTCCGTTCCTAAATAGCCGTAGTGTTGCTTTAAAACGAGACGTTAATATAACTAAACTAAACGAAGCTACCGGCGTCTTGGCATAGGGGTAGTGTTTCTCCCACGTGATCTGGGCGTCCCGGATTCGAATCCCGGGTCGGGCATGGTTGTTCTTCATCTGTGTTCTATCTGTAAGGTATGTGAATGTGCCTTTCCCCCCTGTAAAAAGGGGTTGTGCAAGTGAATGCGTGTGAGTTTCATGAGCTAGAAGGCAGACTTCTGCCCTCGGGTGCTCAGGGGTCTTTACCCTCAGAAGCTACTGCAACCCCTTTCCGTGGTAACGCGGACACGACATCATCATTAATATCATTTAACTAAACCAAAAATGTGTTTATCTTATTTAATGAATTCTGAGATATTTGCATACATGAAAATCTCTACTATTTGGCGATTACAAAATTTATCCCCTTTTATGAAGGCAAGAAAGTAAAAAAAAAAAAAGGAATGAAATTTTTTTTTTATAATAAATGAGTAAAATGAATTTTATTGGAAATTTAAAAATCTCATTGAATAAGAAATACATTGGTTGCTTATTCGGTTCTTTTTAACTACTGCTAAAAAGAACCGAAAATAGAACATTCTAGCTTCGTACGCTGTGAAATTTATTAATATCGCTTCTTTTCTTCATTTCTGAAATCTTCCCCCCCCCACACACAATTAGCACATCTTTCTTGAATTACAATTTCGGAAAAGCAGTCTTCTGCAGCGAATGACATTCGTTAACTTTTGGTCCTGATTGATGTCTATTATATACTACTTTAATTCATAAAGATGATTAAAATTATATTTTAAATTGAACTGTTGTAACCTCTCAGATAAATTTGAAATCTTCGTTATTTTTTCCGCGCTCTGTTTGATGTAATAACTTTCCAGCGATTCCATTACCAGTTAGCTTCGTGAAACTGTTAATGGAAATCTATTGTTAAATCTGTTACTAAATCTTTAATCCAACGGAGTATTATATTCCACGTTATAATTTTATCTATGACTATTAAATTTTGTTAGTTTTATATGGACCATTTTTTTGCGCCAGGGAATTTTTTACTTAATAATCAATTCATTACTTTATATAGATATTTGGGTTGAAAGAAATGAAAGTAATATTTGGAAGAAATAAACATTTTAGTTTATCAGTCCTGTGGTATTTATGTGCTGATCCATCACATATGTTATAATAACTAATAAAAATAATTTTTCCGCTAAAATGGAAGATTACTTTTATTACATCAGAAACAGATAGCCTTTAGTAAATTATAAGAAATTCTCTTCTTTTCGTTTATTCTCAAATATTCATTATAGTATTATTATTCATTATTCTCAAACGAGGACAGAGAAGTTTAATGAATTTCAGCAAATCATTTGTCAATTCTATTAATATATGCCATTAGCAGTAAGTGCCTTTTTAATTGTGTCTACATATTGTTACGAACCTCTGATGCTGCTTCCCAGCATAGTTGGTTCCGTAGGCGGTCCCAGAGCTTGGCGACAAACTTGGCAACCATTTGGCGACTTGGCGACGAATTTGGTGACTTTGGCGCCAAAATAGATTATACCCGAAACATCGAGAATTTTCCCCAACTGTCCAGTAGGTACCGATTTACGCCTCGAACGTTCCTGATTGGTTGAGAGACTTCTAGCCCCGCCTCCTGAGACCTATAAAAGGAAGCAGCCGCAGCTGCCAGGGAGTCGTGAACCAGTGGAGTCGACGGTGAAGAACTGGTCTTCCAGGGATAAGCGGAGCAGCGATGGATTCGAGCTGCTGTTGTATGCTGCACGTCTCGGCTGAAGATAATCGTCTCCTGTGCTGTATATAGTTGTCATCTTTGTGCTGTCTTGAGTGTCTTCGTGTAAATAAACGTCGTTGTTGTTTTTTTCACTCAACAGCCGCCTGCTGATTGAGTGTTCTTCACACCATATAACTCCCACTATCCAAATGAACCTCGGAAATTTCGTAACAATATTTTTGAAATTCTGGATCATTTATAAATTTTGATTCAATTAAAAAATAACAGTTCAATCGTTTCAGACTTCGTTATATCTTGGGTAAAAATGTGTTGACTAGATGATATAACGTTACATTAATTCGCAAAACGCAAGCCATGGCGTTGTTTAGAGAAGAAGATATACCATTAAGGTAGATAACGATATTCAGAAAACTAAAATCTGAAATAAAAGCTTTGAATTCACACTGCATATGTCACTAAATAATTAATTCACTTACAGGCATTGGTAATCGCAAACTGACTACTCTGACCCACCACTAAGACACACGGAAAAACTTGAATATCGGTGGCATCACTGGCGGGAACCGTGGTTGAGTCTAAGGGCTATCTCTGCCCACGGTACAACCTTTTCCCTAAGGAAGTGCGTCTCGTCTTCGATGGGAGGAGACAGATTCCCAATGTTTCATGTGTCCACAGGAGTGGCGAGAACCAACTACCATACAGGAAGCTTTTCATCCTCAATTACGAGGTCCCCCCTTCCTCTTGGGATTACAAATAATGATTGTTAGAAAATTTCGGTATTAAGGTTCTAAATTCCAAATTTTTTTTGTCTCCCTTACCTTATTGAAAAATGATGCAATGCAATTTGAACCTGCTATTGTGCGTCATTAGTTTGGGTAAATCACTTCACTTGACATTAAACATATAACTATTTAATCGGTATCGTTTCTGCCATTTATTTTACCCGATAATCGTAGCTAATATGCAAATATAAGAATCAAGACATGATATAAATACGTGTGATTATGTTTGTAGTGGTTCTGTGCTAGTCTCGGGTTCTGTAATGACAGTCTACGTATTTATAAGTTTTTCCATCCTATCTGTAAATAGTTCGTCATATGTTTAATTTTATTTCCTCTTAATAAATTGTTTTTAAATTAAACCTTTCCTTTTGTAGGACCCAATCTTTGGAGACTTTTTATTTGTCATCATTTTCACTTCAGTATTCTAATACCAAACGGCTGAATCCCCAGCCGTTATATAAGATATTACTTCAACAATGGTAAATCGGAAGAAAAAGTTACGCAATGACTTTACAAGTGCAGATGTAAAAAATCAGAAATTCCTTTGTAAGTCAGAATTTATGTTTGCATTACAATAACAATTAAAGGAAGGTATTATAAAGAAAAACAATTAAATATAATCTTTTGTATTTTATTCCAGTGAACGACACGTAAGTGTGCATTTCTTTGGTTAAAAAAAGTTCGAAGCAGACTGAGTGGGTATGAAAATACCAAACATTTAGAAACTCTTAGCATGATAAAAACAATGGGGTGAAAAAAAAGAAAAAAAAGAAGAGAATAAAACGAAAGGAAAAATCACACAACAACAACTTGAAATAAACAGAAAGCTCTTTGAGTCCTTACCAAACTTTTGTGAAATGTCTATGCCTTCGAGACACTTTTTATTTAAAGAAAAAAGAAAAGAAAAGTAGTAACGATAGCTCCTTTCAGAACACAAATTCCTTACTTTTCAGTTATTTTTCTTTTTATTACTTTTCTTTTTCGTCGTTTTGATCCAAGAATTTTGGAACAAAGGAAATATATCAGTGAGTTCAATAAGCCATTTCCATTTTTAAATTGCTACGTAATCTAAGAATGTTTCTTCCTTTTCTTTGCATGTAAAAGATATTGTTTTCATGTAATTGTTCAGTAGATAGAGCTTTTTAAGAATAAAATTTACAAATGTTTTCACGTTTTACAATAAAGAAACTGTTGAAAATAATCAATCAAATAATCAGCTGAAAATAATCAACTTTCCGCTATCTCTATGTAATTCAAGATGTAAAACTCTTTAAAGAGAAAATTTTGTTCTCGAACTTTTAAAGTTTCGATGTCTCAAAATAATATATAACTATTCATGTTTTACTATTAATAAGTTAATTCGAAGAAGAAAAAAATATTGCGATATTAGATATTTACAGTTACAACTAACAAAGCCTATAAAAAAGATTAAAATTCTTTCTTCAGGGAATACATTTTTTGAATAAAATGTTACAAGAAAAAACATCAAAAATATAAAAAAATATAAGACTTTTTCTGCATAAATACTTTTATTTTTATAACTGAAGTGAAATATATTCTTTACAAATCCACAAAATTGAATTCCTGTAATGGCTAGCATCTTTGCTAAAAAGTAAGATTTATAGCTATTCTAAATGGATTTCTGATTAACGACTTCCGATTATGCCGAGTATTTGACGACTTGGAATAAATTTGTATTTTTTGTGAAGAGAAAAAACAAATGTAGATTTTTAAAAAAAATATATAGATTTTAAAAAATACAAAAATTATGGCTCTATTTTTATTAAGATTCGAGATCTATGGAACTTTCTAGAAATTTACATGCCCACTTTGAGAAACTATAAAAGATGAGGCGCTCACACGAGGTGTCAATACTTCCATTTGAGTGTTGATCGTGGTATAAGCTCTAAATTCTGTTCTTTATGTTTTCACTATAAATAAATTTTCTAAAAATATATTTATATATCTCCTTTTTTAACTAAATCTTAGCGTCATTTCTACAACATTAATAACCTTACGAAATAGTATTAAATTTCCTTCTTACTTTTCCAGTTTTTTTATTTAAATTTTTTTTATCGAAAGGCTCAATCTTGATCGTGCTAATATCTTCTTTGAGTGATTAATCCTCTAAAAGTCACAACATTTAATAGATACACATTATAATACAGTGGCTGAATTATAATTCTTTTTGTAACAGCTCGCCATATGTGGCACTTCACAAAATTTCAATTGCATCTTACAAAATTAAAACTCAATTTTTCAAAAGAAAAACTAAGTATTTTGAGCTTTTAAGATGGCATCAAATTGGTGAGCATTTTAACAATTGGCAAACATGTATATTTAATAATTAACAATGGGTGATAACGATTGGATAGAAAAAATCATTCATGCAAACGATATTTTCCATGTTTTTAACAGATAACCATAAACGTTATGCTTGATTTTGGAAACATTCTTTCCTTGAAGCTGAAAGAGAAAACAGAAATCATTTATTACTTTTTAATAAATACAAACTTACAAAATATTAATGTTTCACTGGAACTGATAGTATCCCATTGGAACTGATAGTCCCCCATTGGAACTGATAGTAAAAAAAAAAATATTGTTTAAATACCTTATTAGCGTAAGATATAGCAAGTTTAAGTTGCTATTCGATAATTTTAAAGGAAAAAAAATATGATGAAGATATCGGAACAATGTTCAGGGTATTTTGTGGTAAAAGGCCATGGAACAAAATCCTTAATATTTCTTTAAAAACTATCTTTAATAAATAAACAATCATTTAAATGTTCAAATATCGTGTAAAAAATTGAAATACTTTTTGAATATGGAAAATAAATTCAAATATAGCTCTTAATTTAATTTGATTGGAATGTAAGCAGACCTTCTGAAAATAAAAAATAAATAAAATGGAAAAAAAACACACCCCTAAGAATATGGGGGGGAGCGAGTTTCTCTTTGTTCTTTCCTGGAAATTTCTCATTTTTCACTAAATTGCCTCTTCCGACCCCTTCCTAACATTTATTTTGTTTTCCTTTTTTTTTCTTTGGGGGAGGAGGGTTCTCTTATTCTCTACTCAAAATTCATGTTCAATACTTTTACCATAAAATAGTCTTTTATATGGCATTTGAAAAGTTCGAAAATTTTCTCCCGGATTTTTGCTTTCGGCTCCAAATTATTCTTTCCTTTCTGAAACGGAAGAGAAAAAGGTCACAAAAATAAGATGCGACATTGGATAATAGAATTTCTGTGTCTTAAGGTATTTTGTTGATGCATCTGCTCGATGTTTGCTTTGATGGCATATGCAACTTCTTGCCCTGTTGTTGAATAGTTCCTATTGTTTCATCTGAATGTTTGTAGTAAGCATATTGCTAAGCTTTTTCTAATAAAATGTTTCATTTTCTTTGTCAGTCGTGTTGGAGAGGAAAAATTGAAAATAAAAATTTTGCTGTGTAATTTCATTTCTTTTATATTAGTTTATTTTCAGTAATATTTTCAGATTTCAAAGAAATTTCGCAAAAATTCCATTCAATTCATATAAAATGTATATTGCATATAGGCAAGTTGGCAAGCAAAGGACAATTTAAATTTCTTAAAAGGCTATTTTATTTTTAGACTAGCCACCTTTGGCGACCAGCCGGTTCTCCAATCCTAATGTTCGTTAAAATTTTAATAATTAAATATTTTATGCAATTCCAACTTTAATAGATTCTTCAGCAAAATATTTTAAAACTTCAAATTTTGATAGTCATATAATTTACTCATAATATTATAAAGGCCTTCAGTCATAACGTGATATGTATCTCTCTAATTTTCTGTTACCCCTCGTAGAATTTATGCTTTAAATTAAAGTGTAAATGATTAATCTGCAATTAATATAATAATATTTTTTACTGAAACAAAGCATTTTTTTTAATAATATGATTACTGATAATAGAGTCACTGAGCGTTTAAATTTTATGGGCACTAAAGAATATCTTTCTTAATTTATGTAATATCTCAAGAATTTGTCAACAAAATTTTCTCAGATTCATCATGAACAGATCGATTCATTAACAATGTTTAATTTTAAATGCATCAAACACTAAGAAAATAAAATGAATCGTTTAAAATAATCGGTCTAAAACAGGTTTAAAAAAACTACTTAAAAAACGATGTACTTAAAACTATAGGCATATACAAAAAATATATAACTAACATAAATACAATTTAATTACAAAAGCATGTAACTAACCTAAAAATAATTTAAATCATTGAAAACAGGTTAAAAAAAACTACTTAAAAAAACGATGTACTTAAAACTATAAGCATATACAAAAAATATATAACTAACATAAATACAATTTGCTTACAAAAGCATGCAACTAACCTAAAAATAATTTAAATCATCCGTTGATAGTGGTTGCCATGACAACAATCAGAACAATGCGCATGCGTGAATTTTCTTCGCCAGTTAAGTAACGCAAATGAGTGAATTTTTCTACGCCAGTTGGGGTAACGCTATGCAGATTAGACATTTTTAATTTCCTTTATTCTGTGTTATTTTAATTCAAAAGTACTTCAGAATGAATCTGAAACTTGGATTAATTAACAATGTTTAATTTTAAATGCATAAAACATTAAGAAAATAAACAGAATCGTTTGAAATAATCCGCCGAAAAATGTTAACCCTAGCCTCATTACTGTTGGGAGAAAAAAAGAAACTGAAGCCTTACTCATTTGGCGGTGGGGAAAATGGAAGATTATTTTGGTGGAAAAGTTGGCGGTGGGGAAAATGGAAGATTTTTTTGGCGGGAAAGTTAGTTTTTAATTAATAATTAAAATTTAATAAAAGGGACCCCAGGTGCACATTCCCGACCTCTAAGGTATCCATGTACCAAATTTGATAGCTGTATGTCAAATGACCTGGCCTGTAGAGCGCCAACACACACACACACACACACACACACACACACACACACACACACACACACACACACACACACACACACACACACACACACACACACACACACACACACACACTTTGAGCTTTATTATAAGTATATATAGATTATTATAACAGATAATTCAGGCCATGTTATAATATGTACTGAAAAGATACATACTTGTGATAAAATGATATCGAAACTTTTAAAAATGAATAATGCAAAAAGTTATGAATTTGATGAATTCATTTAATGTTAGTAAGAGAGAGAGAGAGAGAGAGAGAGTTATATTTAGCTTCTGTAAATGAATTTATTCTCACATTACAAGTTTTAAATAATAAAAATTTTAATTTCAGTACTTTTTTCATGTTTTTCATTTAATATTTACTCCTATATTTTAAAAAGGTTGAGGGTATTGCATGGTATCAGTGTTAAAAAATTAGATAAAAAGAAAATAGTCAAATGTGTTAGAAAATTAGATAAAAAATTATTAAAATCCTGAAAATAAGTTTGTAACCTTATTGATACCCAACCCTAACCTTACGGGGAGAAAATCTTTTAACGGGGTCAAAGAAATAAATTTACAAAAAGGAGGCCACTCAAACGTATGTTTTAAAATACTTCTCAATGTCCAGTATAAAAGAATTTCGTATGTTCGGTATTTAACTTTGGTTTCATAACATATTATTAAAAAGTATTTACTTAAATACCCAGATATATCTTCACGAATGTTCATTTTTTCGAAATGATGGCGAGATTTTAAAATTTAATGTGTAATTTACTGCTAAGCAAATTGTGAAACATTTTCTTTAGCTACATGTATTGGTTTATATTTATTTCAATAGAGCTTTTTAAGACCATAGATAATAAAGTAAAACTAATCAACTATCAATAATTTCAGCACAAATATTAGATAATAGCCGACTTTGACGATTGGATGGTTATCCAGCAGTAACGATATTGAATATTTTACTGTAACATATTATGCAGCATGATCTTAATTATTTCCTTAGAAAAATATTTTTGCCCTTCGGATTTTGATAGTAAAGAAATTCATATTATTTTAGAAGCCTCATTCCATTCTGTTCAATAAACTATACATTATTTAAAAAAAATTGTAAAATATTTTTATGCGCCTTATTACAGTAAAATTTTTCACAATGTTTAATAAAAGGAAGAACTTTTAAAAATGTTTTTGCCATTGTTTGATTCTCAATTTGAATTTAATTCTTAGAGCAGAGTTAAATTTAAATTGAGAATCAGAGTTTAGCTTATACTGAAACACTTAGTTAAATACATGGCTTATATTGAAATCTATTCAATATTGAAAAATAAGCCGAATCTTCATATCTTGATCATTAACTATAAAAAACAAAAGTCATCATGTGATGTATCGAAAGAGAAAAAAAAATGAAAGCCATTTGAGTATCGCTTTTGACAATAAAATGTACTTAAAATATTTTTTTTAAATAAGTAAAATTGGAAAGGAATTATTTCATTGAAAATATCATCTTTAGAATGTTGTAAAAATCATTTTTGAGCTGATCATCATTTAATTTTTAAAAAATCATTTTTGTGAAAAATTCTCGTAATAAACATTGAAATTCCACTTAATTGTTAAGTAACTGGAAATTCCTCTGAGATTCTTATTTCCACTATCGATTGTGCTGATTTGATGGCTCTAGATTTAGCGCTTTGGCTTGTGGAGAACTAACACATACACAAACATTTATTTTTATTATTCAGAGAGACAGAGAGACAAAGAAATTAAGAAAGCAGGTCATTTCTCTCAATTTTAATACACGATGAAACTGAATTTCATCGTGTAATTGTAGAGTAATCTGAAACATTCTAAACCATTCATGAGAAAAATATAACAAAGCCTTATAAAATAATTATTGCTATAAAACAAATGATTTCCGAAAGCACAACATCAAATACTTTAAAAAAGTGACCATATAAAACTACAAAAATGAAAAGTTACGATATGACACTGTGGGTATAAATGAAGACTTTATTCAAAGTATACACCATAGGCCTGAGCACAACGATCCCATTGATTAACGAGCCGAAGGATTCCTTGTCCCCAGAATTCCTGTTGCCGTGGCGAGACCCAGTCCTTCACAGCGTTCTTGAGTTCGCCATCCGAGTTAAAGCGTTCCCTTTCAGATGTGTTTTCAGAACATTTAACTCCGATGTGTACTGTGAGACATTCCGAAGACTATGCAGGTCCATCAAGAACAAAAGACCGGGACTACTCAAGGAAGGTGTGGTTCTGCTCCATGACAACGCGCGTCCACACGTCTCCAGCGACACACATGCGGAACTGACCAAGTTAAAGTGGGAGCAGCTCGACCATCTGCCCTACAGCCCGGACATGGCTCCCTGAGAGTTTCATGTGTTTTGTTCCCTGAAATAAAACGGAAACGGAAGCGCATGAACTCGAAACGGCGAATTCAAGAACGCTGTGAAGGACTGGGTTTCGTAACGGCCACAAGAATTCTGGGAACAAGGAATCCTTCGGCCCGTTAATCAGTGGGTTCTTTGTGCTCAGGCCTATGCTGTATACTTTGAATAAAATCTTCATTTATACCCACAGTGTTATTTCATATCTTTTCATTTGAACACCCCTCGTATAAGCATAAAAATAAACTACTAAAAACCATAAAATATAAAATATTTTTATCTTATGCGAAAAATGGCTAAAATATGAATTCCATTAAATCTGCTAACCGATGCAAATGCAGAACGATTTTAAGAAAGAGAAATGTTATATCTGATTCCAGTTTTAGTAGAACAAAAATTTGATGGAAAATTGCATATAATAAAGATAAATTTGATCTAATATATTATATTTATGTATTTATATTTCATTCTATTTCTTTAAACGTTCAAAATGATCTTTCATTATTTGATGAATGGAAGAAAATTTCTTTAATAAGGAACTCTTTATTCAAAACATCTTAAAAACGAATAAATGAAATATCTTTCAGAATTCCGTAATTTAAAAGCATAACATGAAATAAGAATGAAATGGAAATCACTTCCTCTCAGAGAAATGCTTCAGATATCTTATTTAATATATGGCTTTTGAAATTTTATGCATACCCCTTTAAAGAATTATTCAATATTTTTAAGACCAATAAAAATGATTGAATATGGCCTTGGGATTTTCAATAACATCTTAAAACGAAATTTTTATCTCACAATTACATGGGGTATTGAAATGAAAACTTACGAACGACACTGTGGGTATAAATGAAGATTTTATTCAATGATTCCATTGATTAACGAGTCGAAGAATTCCTTGTTCCCAGAATTCCTGTGGACGTGACGAGAGCCAGTCCTTCAAAGTAGCCTTGAGTTCACCGTCTGGGTTTAAGCGCTTCCCTTTCAGATGTTTTTTTAAGAGACCAAACACATGAAAATCGCAGGGCGATATGTCCAGGCTGTAGCGCAGATGGTAGAGCTGCTTCCACTTCCGATTTTATCACTACAGTTATTAGAAGCGATACTACTGGCAAATATGCACGAAAAATAATCCAAAACAAAACATTAAATATTAAATTTTTGACTCTAAATTTTAAGATTCGTATGTAGAATTGCATATAATTTTTATTACTATTTTCTGTTTGAAAAACTTATTACTGCAGATGCGATAGATTTGTCTAGGTGTCTAGGATCATGTCTTGACACGTACCTGAAAACCCGTTTCGAGATGTCTCCTTTAAATACTCAGCATTTCTCCGTTTTTTTTTTTTTTTTTTTTTTTACTACTCCTCCACTTTTAAAAGAATGATTTTATTTTTGCATATTTGCATATATTTCAGTGCGCTGTTTTAAATCATGGTCAATATTTTTACTATAAATCAGCGTTTTATATTATTTTTTAATGATATTTGAATTTTTCCTTTCCTTTTAGAAACCGGAAGAGACGAAGAATCTAAGGAAGTTTAAATTTACTTTGAACAATAAAAATTCGGAGTCAGTTCTATGACATTTCTTTGATGCGTCTGCACAATCTATATTCTGATGGCATCTATGATTTCCCGTCTCGATTTTGGATATATCCTATTGTTTCATTTAGATGTTTGAAAAACTGTTCAGGAGATTGCTGAGTTCTTTCAGAAAGAAAGCTTTTGTCTTGTTTCTAGTTGTACAGGGCAAAAGAAATTGAAAAAGTTTCTCCACTGAAGTATCCTATGCGTACTTGCCTTCATAGATATTTTTACCGATTTTTATTAAATTCATATTCGATTTCTTTTATCTGTAAGGATGCTGGGAAAGTTATAAAATTTCAATTTCTGGGATTGTTTAACAAAAATATGGATTGCAATGAAGTGATTAATAGACATTGAATGTGAACTCCACCGATTCTGAACCGCCCCAAATGTCTGGTTAAGGAAACAACAAGAAACTCGTCTGGATATCAACGCGGAAGTGCTCTTCTTTTTCATAAGTGTATTTGCTACATGAGTGTAAGTGAGGCTCCTGCTTTTTTCGTAAGATACGCTCGAACATTTGAGTTTGGGTATCAGGAGGGTTTTATGGAAATTCTCAAGAGACATTAGAACTTTTATTTACTTAGTAGCTATCATCTAGAGTGTTTTCTTTTATATTATACTTTTAAGGACATGGTTCTTTTTACTGATTGTGAGGGAGGAGGGTTTATCTTCGAAAGAGGCTTTGAGACTTCCTGTATTTTGAGATACCCGAGCTCAAGTGATCTTAAGAATAAGTAGGTTAATACGCTCGATAAATTATGTTAATATTATATTATAGAATAAAACTTAAATAGCCAGGAATCTGCTCAGGATATTTAAAGTCAACCATCGCTCAAAAATTAAAATTTTGTGAAATATTTTATTTAAGAATTTAAATTATTAAGCTTTTAAAATTGTTTATTTCGTGTACATTTGCCGAATATTTGTCATTTTTCTGCTTCTGTGTAAGAATTTTTTTTTTTTGCATAAAAGATAAAGATTACTGAAACGAGTCGAAAACTTTACCGTGTCAAAGAAAAAATGCACCATTAAATAAAATAACAAGAAAAATTAAATAAAATAATAAGAAAATACTTGAATCTTTATATTTACCTTAATTTATTTTTGTAATATAAATAAAGGTAGAAAAAGAATTTTATAAAGCTTGAAAATAAATTCATGTGATTTATTCAATATATTTTCATTTTAGATGAAATATAAAAGCAATGTAATACATATTCAGGCAATTTATTCCATATATTTAAAATTTATGGGAAAAATATTATGGAATAAATATTTATTAAATTTATTCAGTTTTTTTTAATTCAAGAAAAAAATATATATGGAATAAATATTCATTAAATTTATTCTGCATTCTTTTAATTTGAGTGAAAAATTATTTTCATTTATGATACCGAGTTAATAACAAATAATGATGCACTTGGGAGATGTTAATATCGTTTTTTCTTTTCTGTTATATTTATTCTTACTAGGATCGTGAGTTTATATGTTATTTTGAATCTAATTTAAAAGTAAAATATTTAGCCTCACACTTTTTGAGAAACTAGATAAATGTGGAAAATAATAAAAAAAGAAAAAAAAAACATATTTTATACTTTCTTTATTTATTACAGGAATTAATCCATGCTTACATGATACAAGTCTTGTGCATCATGTCATTTTATCTCTGAAATCCACTCCGTTTATACAGCTAAATCGGAAAACTCATATCATACTATTAGTTAAACAGTTCATAATTCAAAATAAAATTTAGTAAATGAGAAACTGAAGATCAAAAAAATTTCAAATGGGAATACTGTTTGACAACGAATTGTAAAACCCTCCGTGCTTTTGCGCTTGCGTTAGGATGGGTTTAATTCGACAAAATAGAGGTGAGGGGAAAGATGAAAGGAGGAGATGTTTATATTTAACAATGAAGACTAGCAGTTTTATGAGACGTAAACATTGCAGATAATTAGTAATACAGAAGGTAAAAGGTACAAATGCACAGTAAAATATTTCGGAGCAATTTTTATTTACTGTAAGGAGGCGTAAACATTAAATTATGAAAAAAAAATTGGCTAGTATCTAGTAGCTATCATCTATAGTGTTTTCTTTTATATTATCCTTTTAAGGACATAGTTCTCTTTGCTTATTTTGAGGGAGGAGGGTTTATCTTCGAAAGAGGCTTTGAGACTTCCTGTATTTTGAGACACCCGAGCTCCATTGATCTTTGGAATAACACACACACACACACACACACACACACACACACACACACACACACACACACACACACACACACACACACACACACACACACACACACACACACCTTTAAAAAAATTATATTTGTTAATCACCTTTATTATTAGCGGATAAGATTAAAAGAGTGGGAGGATTGTCTAAAAAGTTAGAACTTTAGAGTTTAATCAGCAATATCATTTATCAACTCAAATATCACATATTTCAAAAATTTAAGTCATTCTTACTCGATGGCCTAGTAGTAAGGTCTGGGCTTCGAAACTTGAGGGTTTCAAGTTCGAGACCCGCTTCCACGTTAGAGCCGTAGTGTAAACGGTTTTGGTGCACTTTAAACCCTTTCGGGTGTGGTGTGGAGAGGGAAGAGCCAGCTCAGGTATCGTCCTCGTAATCTCACCACAGTTCAAAATTACGAGTTCCGTTCCAAAATATTTCTAGTGTTGTTTTAAAACGAGACGTTAATATAATTAAACCAAACTTTAAGCCATTCAGAGAATATTTCAAACTGAAACCCTATGCATATCTGTTAAGGTTTAGAATTTAGCTGTTAGCCTTTATCAGGGCGAAACCTTGAATAATATATATTGGGTTGGAAACTAAGTAATTGCGGATTTCACTCATAGATGGCTTCAGTTGAATTTTTAGGTTTGCAGGCGTAGTACAAATGTAAAACACATTTTGTTATTTGATAGTTGGAAATTCAGCTGTCAATCAATAAAAAAAAGTTTTTTGATCGGTTGCGTAGTTTTCGTTTGGCGTTCGTTGAAAAAAAGAAAATCAAAAGGAACATTTTCGTCATATTTTGCTTTTTTATTTCCGCAAAGGGAAAAACGCATCGCAAGCTCATAAAAAGTTATGTGCTGTTTATGGTGACGAAGCCTTAAAAGAACGGCAGTGTCAAAATTGATTTGCTAAATTTCATTCTAGTGATTTTTCACTCAAAGATGAAAAACGCTCTGGTCGTCCAGTTGAAGTTGATGGCGACCTATCAAAACAATAATCGATTCAGATCGTGACAGTACAACACGTGAGATTGCAGAGAAACTTCATGTATCACATACATGCATTGAAAATCACTTAAAACAACTTGGCTATGTTCAAAAACTCGATACATGGGTTCCTCAAGAACTGAAAGAAACGCATTTAACGCAACGCATTAACAGCTGCGATTTGCTAAAGAAACGTAATGAAAATGATCCATTTTTAAAACGACTGATAACTGGCGATGAAAAATGGGTTGTTTACAACAATATCAAGCGGAAAAGATTGTGGAGCAGGGCAGGTAAACCAAGTCAAACAACATCAAAAACTGATATTCATCAAAAGAAGGAATTGTCTACTTTGAACTCTTATTACCCAACCGAACGATCAATTCTGATGTCTACATTGAACAACTAACGAAATTAAACAATGCAGTTGAAGAAAAGCGGCCTGAATTGACAAATCAAAAAGGTGTTGTATTCTATCATGACAATGCAAGGCCACACATATCTTTGGTCACTCGGCAAAAATTATTGGAGCTTGGTTGGGATGTTTTGACACATCCACCATATAGTCCTGACCTTTGCACCATCTGATTACTTTTTGTTTCGATCTTTACAAAACTCCTTGAATGGTAAAAATTTCAATAATGATGATGGTGTCAAGGTCAGGTAATGATGATGATTCAGTTTTTTGCTAATAAAAACCAGAAGTTTTATGAGCGTGGGATTATGATGTTGCCTGAAAGATGGCAAAAGGTCATGGATCAAAATGGGCAATACATTACAGAATAAAGTTATTTAGTTCCATGAAAAAAATGTATATATATATATATATATATATATATATATATATATATATATATTTACGACCCAAATTTAATCCAGTCTTCTGAAAGCTATTGTTTGGTAATTGTAAGTTTCTTTTGGGAATTGATTTATTTAAAGTAATTGATGAGAACAAGTAAAGAATGGACATCCACTCATTATACCGACATTTAATAATGAGAAATGCTGCAGAAAGAAAATTTTTCAAAGGATCGAAAAAAATGCAATTCATTAACATTTTGCATGTTTCAAGAAATTTGTGATCAAAAATGAATGAAGAACGAGTTTTTGCGAATCCCAGTTGTACTTATTAAAATAATGTGGAAAATGGCTAAACTTGAATTCCATTAAATTTGTAGTTATATTCCATTTATTCGTAAAAGAAAGAATAAAAACCACATTTCTTTGAATAAATAAAATAATTCTTGAAAGAAGTAATAATGTCTGGGCTATCCGATCTCATGTATTTTAATGATTTATGAAAAGTTTTATCGTTATTACATTAAAAATGTCCTTTCATCATTTAATGAAAGGAAACAAATTCTAGAAATTTTGAATGATGGAGCATTTCGATTCAAAATCTTTGAACATTAACAAATAAAAATGCCCCGATACTAAAAAAATATGTTAAAAATAATGAGAGAAAATATAAAATTTCATACGACAAGAAGCATTTTTAAAATATTAGTACAAAGATGGAATAACACTGCTTGTTTATAAAAAGAAAAGCAATTTCTTGAGTTATATGATATTTTGATAAAAGGAAAGATAAAATGGGCCGGAAAGGTTTTAAATAATATTTAAAAATAGAATTCCCATTAATAACATAAATATGAAGCCATTTCCATAGCATATGTATTAAAATATTTTCAAAATATTTCAGTATAAATTTTTTTAAAAAATGACCAAGTTCAATAAAAAATGATAGTTAGAAAGAAGCATTTTTATTATTTCTATTATTATTTTTATAAAATTATTTATTTTATATCACCCTCAAATAAACATTTTTTTTATAAAAGACATCAAGATTCATTTGACGTGATATATGGCTTTCAATGGCTAATATATAATGGTAAGTTTATTTACTATATAATATTTTATTTATAAAGTCTTATAAAAATATTAAAAACTAAAAACAAGCTTTGTTTATAATATATTACACTTAGTTCAATATAAAAGTAAATACTTTTTATAAAATTAATTAAATGTGGCATTTATCACTGCCAGAGTTCTTATAACATTGCAGATATGCTTGCTGTAAATAGCGTTAGATCCCTATGTTTTTGAAATTTAATAAACAATAAAAAATAATTAGCTTTTAACGTTATATCGACTTCCAAAAGATATAAAAATCAAAGACGTAAGATTTAAAATAGAGGATGTTCGGTTAACGGACAGAAAACTTTAAACGATTGCCAGTAGTCATTACGAGGAGAAAAATTGAAACAGCTACAAATAACGTTTGCTACGTTGATAAGGCAAACAGTGAAAAAGGAAAACATGCAGCTTCTGAATCCTGAATCTATTGTCAATACACATAATGCATATACACCCGTGTCCAAAATTAAGGTCACAAACATAAAATCTGCAAAAAATGAAAAACTATTCACTGTGTTGCCACGAAATTTGGCACAGAGGTACACTGCAATGGAAGAAAGAACATAGATACATAACAGCGTGGAAAAGATTTTAATTGGGAATTAAGAAACAGGGTATATCAAAAAGTGTCACATTATGAATCAGAGATAAAGGGAGGATAATCCACATTTATCTCGGCAAAAGCTGTCTCATTTGGAGTGTGACCACCGTGCACTGCTGTACAGGCTTCACAAAGAGTTTTCATACTGTTTATGAGGGTGCCAATAAATGCTTGGGGCAACAAAGCCCATTCTTCCAAAAGCGCGGATTTTAACTCTTGGAGGGTATTAGGTGGGGGGTTACGCTGTGCAATGGCTCTTCCGAGACCATCCCAAACATGTTCAATAGGATTGGGATCCGCAGACCTCGAAGGCTAGTCCATACGTCGAATATCTTCTTCCTCAAGAAAATCATCAACGATCTGGGCTCTGTGTGAACGCGTGTTATCGTCCATAAACATGAAGTCTGGGCCAAAAGCACCCCGGAACAACCTCACATAGGCTTCAAGGATTTCATTCCTATAGTGATGTTCATTGACAGTACCCGCATCGAAGACGTGCAGTAGTGTACGACTGACCAACATCATGCCGTCCCAGACAAGGATTCCTCTGCCACCAAATCTGTCGATTTCTTTTACGTAGGAGGGATGTAGCGAGCTCCTCGCTCTCTCCAGTTGAAGATTCGACGAGTGTCACTCTGTATGGTAAATCTCGACTCATCACTGAAAAGAACGCGCCCCCATTCTTGCTGTGCCCAAGACTGATGTGTTCGGCACCACAACAACCGGGCTTTTCTGTTAGATGCAGTCAAAAGGACGCACTGAACTGGTCACTGGGCATAAAGGGCCCTCTCTGCAAGACGTCTGTATACTGTTTGTCTGGAAATTCTTATTCCAGACGCAGCAGCAAGTCCACCAGCAAGTTGAGGAGCCGTTGTCAGCCTATGCCGTCGTGCACTTAATGCCAATAGTGCAGACATCGTTGCTCTGTGAAGGCCTTGGCCAGCCTTCCTGGTTACAGTACCACTTGTTTGGAATTGATTCCACATATTGATACCACTTTCGCTGCCACTTGTGACCATCGACCCACCTCCGCTTGAGACTGCTCAGCTTCAAGCCTGCCAACGGCTGTCCATCTCAAGGAATCGTCTAAACGATTATGAGAACTCATTCTCATCGGAAACAGGTTAAATTTTTTTGTTTTAATGCAATATGCACAAAATTACAGGCAAAAGTCCCAGATGCCTAAACGGTCTAATTTCAGTAGTTTCTCAAAAACTAATGCTAACAACAGTTTTTCCCACAACAAAGGTTAATATCGTGTTACCGGTCCTTCACAATATATAAAATATAATTTGTTTCAATTTTACTGGTAGCCATTTAGAATTATTTTGAAAAACCTTTTTGTGATCTTAATTTTGGACATCAGTGTATACATGGGCGATGGAAAATCGTATGTCAGTATATCTTGGAAACTCAGCAAATGTTCGTATTAAAGTGAAGACAGGAATCCTCTGTGATTACCTTATGCTGCTATGTATGCTGAATGAAATACCATATCTTATACTTTTTTCTGCAATTCGTCCTTCGTGATATATTGCAAATTGTGCTGGGTGGAATGCAGCGAAGAATGGGGTAGAAGGTAATACCTAAAGAGTTTGTCCGAACGCTTGGCTTGGGACCAATTGTTTGACCACCACGTTCGTCGGATAGTAATCGGTGAGACTTATTACTTTGGTATCACCTTAAATCAGTCATTTATACGATGACTGTTGACACAGAAAAGGATCTCATACCGTTCATTGTCGTCGCTGTGGCAGATGTTAAAAGTGTACGCACGTCCGGAAATAATTTTGATATCAGTGAAGACTGCGAAATGACGCCAGCGTCCGGTATATCTACCAAATTTTGTAATAATTAATCAATTTATTGTTTTTATGGCTATTATTATACTTTTTATCATTCCAGTGTAAACTTGCATGCTGTTTCCGTCTTTTTTGTATGACTTATGGCTTCATATTTTATTATAATTTTTGTTTCTCTTGATATCTACTAACAACCCTATGAATTATATTTTTTTAAGTTAAATAACTATAAATAATTTTTCGAGAATCGACATTCTGTATGGCTTAACTTAATGGTTGACTATTTCGATTTTTCCAGAAAGAGACATTAAGAAAAATAAGGAGATTTAGTTACTATGAAAACACAAAACATGTGTTAAATTCTGTAATCTGTCTGCAAACTTTTGTCGCTGTAGACACACTGGAAGAAAAAGAAAGCAAGATGAAAATTTTAGAGAAAAGGAACACCTTCCTCCCCCTCTCACCCAAAAAAGGAACGTAAAATCTCCCCGAAACACACGTTAGATGTCAGCGCTTTAAAGAGAGACACTTTTTATATCAAAGAATCGAAAAGAAAAACAATAACGAAAGCTGCTTTCAGAACACGAAATCCACGTTTTCCTTTTTTCTTTTCGAAGTAAGAAATTGAAACTGAGAAACTTTTTCAGTTGGCACAGCTATTCATTCCTATTTTTACAAGTCTAAATTCATCACAAAAGTCGTCCTTTGCAAAGTCTCAATGGAGAAATTTTTCGACATGTATGATAAATTTTTTTTATTAATTTAGAGATTGGATACTATGCATAAATTATGTCATTCGACATGTATAATGAAAAATATATATTACTTTAGAAATTGGATACTATCTGTAAATTATGTCATTCGACATGTATGATGATAAATTGATATTACTTTAGAGATTGGATACTATTTGTAAATTATGTCATTCGACATGTAAGATGATAAATTGATATTACTTTAGAAATTGGATACTATCTGTAAATTATGTCATTCGACATGTATGATGATAAATTGTTATTACTTTAGAGATTGAACATTATCTAAAATTATGTCTCTTGGCATCTGATGAAAAATTCTTTCAAGTTGCTCTAATTACGGCAGATATTGCGACCTAGAGATGCTACTCTGGGTTACACGCAGTTATTTCCTGATCGATAGAGGATCGTTAAGTAACAACTTTCCAAAACTTTTATTAGATTTTTAAACAGAAACTAAAAAAAAATTCATTAACGTCAAAGCATGCATATTATTATTTTAGAAACCACTTTTTTAATCTCCTTTAATCTAATTCCAATAATAACAAAAATGAATATGTGTGTATGTGATGTACGCTTCTACAGGTCAGACCATCGACTTATAGCTACAAAATTTCGTATACCTATACTTCGGAGGATAGAAAAACTCAATTAGGAACGATTTATTTGAGATTTTAATTAGAATTTTAATTAATTAAAAATAAGTTGAATTTTGGAATTTACCGGCGATAAATTAAAAAAAATAATGGACAAAATTGAATTTTATACTATTTTAAAATTTAAAAAACAACGACTTTTAACGACAGCAATTTAAAAGTTGTATAAACTTTTTCTGAATTTCGGCATTTTTTTAATAAATATTTTTAATTATTTTTCAACAATAGCTGAATTCAAGGACAATAACGTTGTTGTCCCGAAATTCAAAACTTTTTCATTATCGTATCCAATATTGAATCGCATGATTTTCTTCCCTTTTGACTGCGAAAGAAGAAGGTTCCTACTTAATACCTGTGTAATTTACAGGATGAATAAAAACATGAAATTAAATTAAAAGATAAACCGGACAGCTATATTTTTAATAATACTAAGAAGGTATTAGCCTGACCTCCATTAGAAAGATTCATGTACTATATAAACAAAATTTAAATAAGACAATTAAAATAATAAGCTTTAATGCTTGACAACGTGACAGAATCCTGTATATGAAATTATATCTAAACGGTTTATTATCATTGAATATAAGCAATATGAACGATGACCCAGCTGGTTGCTATATTAACTAATGATAAAGATGAATGTGTGAATTTATGTCGACGCTGTACAGACCAGACCGTTTGATCTAAAGCTATTGAACTTGGCTCGTATCTGCCTTGAAGGATGGGAATATGCACTTCGAAGGAGTTTTTGAAATTCTAATTAGAATTTTAATTAAATAAAAGCTAAAAATAAAATTTTGGTGATTTTTTGCAATAACATCAAAAAATATAGTGGTAAAGAAAGTAATTTCATATTATATCAAAATTTAAATTTTGCTTTTTTAATATTACCAGTTTAAAAAAACGCTTACAATTTTCCTAAATTTTGGAAATTCTTTAAAAATATTTTTTTTTATCTTCCTCCAACAAATTACATTGTTGACCTGAAATTCAAGCTGTTTTCCTTGTTTCATGAAATATTAAATCGCTTGACTAAAGACGAATGATTCTATTTAATATCTAATGAATTAATATCGAATGATTCTAATTAAATGTAGGAATATCTGAGCAGTTTACTAGACAAATAAAATATATAATTTACAGTATTGCAAAAATAAAAAGGTAAATGAACCAAACATTAATGTTTTTAATAGTGCTATGAAATGAAGGAACCGATCTTTTTTTTTATGCACATTACTCTGAAATAATATGCACTATGAAGAGAGCGCATGGAAGACATTTTAAATAACGTTGCTTTAGCCCTTTCTAGGGCAGTGGGAAGTATGCTTCCCACCAAATTTATCAATCTTTGTATGAAATTATGTAGGTTGGCATAAGTTCTGACAATTTTTTTTAGAAAGACAGAAACTTAGATGCTTCAGTTCTTTATCTCTCACAAAATGATGTGTCTTGATTTGTTACTTAATTATTAATTAACCAAATTAATTAATTAATCAAATTAAATTTATCTAATAGGGTAAATGAATCCCTTTTCTTATTCTAATTTCAAGCCTAAAAATATTTTAACATAATATGACTAGAAAAAAATGGCCCTTTAACGGGTTAATGTCTGGAAAAGTTGACGGCCAATAAGTTATATCTATGAGTTTTATATGACCAATTCCATTAGAAAATAGAACTCATGTATATACAAGTTTTATTTGTTGTGTACGTTCTCATGTACTCAAGAAAATTAAAATAAATGGGTGGTAATATGAGACATATTGTCGGAATGTCGGATATGAAGTTATGTCTAAACGATTTATCTGAAGCTAAATATAACCAATATTCCAGGCGACAAGTAAAAAACAAATATAATAAATATTTTTACAATATTTGAAATTCTAAAAACAAGTTTTTATTCTATATGTAATTTATTAATCTAATATTTTCTATAATCTGATATCGTTTAAGTATTAATTTAATTAATTTAATAATAATTGTAAACACGCACTCACGCACATATACAACCACACGCACGCACGCACACAGACACAATAATTTTTACAAAGCTTAAGTTGAATTAATTATAAAGAAAAAGTGGAATAGAATCAGGAAATAAGAGAATATTTTAGAATGACTTTGACAAGGGCTGAATTAGGCCAACAAATTTGGAAATTAATTAGGATTAAATTAAATTTTAAAATATCATTACACACACACAAACACACACACCAGATCAAATGACAGATTTTCTTCTCCTACTTTAAAGAATGAGTTATGAGTTATTTAAAGTTTGAGTTATTGCGTTCATATATAGACAGACATTATTCCCACTGTGTTTTTTTGGACACAAGGAAGTCTGAAACGCGAAGATTCTTAAAAATGTTTAACTCGTAATTTTGGACAATAAAAATACTTTCTCTTTGTACAATTCGTGCACGAAAAACTAAAAAAAAAAAAAAAATAGAAAACTGCTTTGAAAAAGAACAGATTCAGAAAAACTTCATTAAATTCTCTTCAAAACTCTCGCCCAAATGCTTTCGAAATACTTTAGAAACGCTTTTAATTTCACGAACTGGAAGGAAAAAAGTAATAACGTAACGTAAGCGTATTTTAGAAACGAGAAATCTTTATTTTTCAGTTCTTTTTCTTCCGATGTTGGAAACGCAGGATAGTTATAAAATTACATTTTCTGTTCGAAAGTATCTGAAGTTAAAATTTCAAGAACGGCATGAACCGAATTTCTAATGTATCCAGTATAAGACGTAAGGAGACAGAGAAAATGATTCCCAAATATATCCGATGTAGGATCTTGCTCTCACGAATATCAGCACATTGAGGACAGATGGAACAAATACTGGTTCATGCTTTATATTATTACGAAGTTATAATGTTGCTTCCCAGCATAGTTTTATCGTAGGAAATTTAGTTTTACTATTGGATGCTGATGGGATGCCAGACGAATAACTACTGGGCTTGGTGACGAATTCGACGATATTGGCGACGAAATGTATGATATTAGAATCTTCAGGAATTTTGACAATTGTATCAATAGGATCCGACTTATGCTTGCTTGTTCGAGAACTTTCCCTGCCCTTACAGAAATTATAAAAGGCCGACAGTCCACACCGAAGACAATCGTGCAGTTAATCGAATAGTGAGCCAACGACGAATAAGTTGGATCAGTGCAGCGAAGCGCAAGCTTTGAGCGGAACTCAAGAAATTAGTGGATTGAGAATCGGTATCGTACGCCGAGTTTTGGAGACAAGCATTGAAGCAGCATCCAGTCGTATAATAGTGAGTTGGCAGTTGGGTACAGCTTAATCGAGGAGACAATGGAGAATAGCAGACGTTTGGAGAGACAGTAGCTATTCAGATTTCCTCCTCCTGCTGAATTCTGTTTGGCTGCATTGGGAGTTGTGGTTGTTATTACTACCGATTACTACTTGTGGGTAACTGTTTGCTCTAAGTGTGTTGCTGTGTATTGCGTGTGTACGTCTCGGATGTGTATTTATCGTCTGTGCATTAGTGTCTACGTATTAATAAACATCTTTATTTGCTATTGAGGCTTGTTGACTGTGTCATTATACACCCAGTACAATCGAACCTGTAAACTTTACGGACTTAGCGGAGGTAGTTCCGGTATAATATTAACCGCTTCATTTCTTCACTGAAATTTTGTTACTGAAACATGAGTGAAAACGCATAATTCATTTTTCCAACCTTTCGTTGCAATCCTTGACTTTTATAGTAGAGTAAATGCGAAACCCCTTTTCAGGATTAAGTTTTGCAACATTGATTGACATATCCATAAGAAATGGATTCCACCCCATTTTTTTAATTGCAAATGTCTCAAAATAGGAAAAGGTACTATATGGCCACCCTATACACATTTAGAAACATTTTATAGAATTTTATATTCAGATACGGTTTTGCTTTTTAAGTTTATCTATAAAGGTGTCTTTCTTAAAGAAACTCGATTTTACAAAAATAAAATATATATAATTAAATACTAACATGTGACTACACATGACCTGCTTAGTACTACATGTAGGCAGGTAATGATTAGGGTTTCGGATCCCATGCCTTTTTCTCATGTGCGTTCTCGCGTTTGGAATCCAATTAAACTTTGCATATAACTTTAAACGAGGAATTCTTGTGAATGCATATATATATATATATATATATATATATAAATGCAATGATATTTTAATATCTAATTTAATCCAAATTAACTTCCTAAATTTTTTGCCTAATTCAGCCTATGTCAAAGTAATTCTAAAATATTCTCTTATTTCCTGATCTCATTCCACTGAAGCTGTGTAAAAATTACTGCGCAATCAGTTCTACGTATCAAGTGAAAATGATCCCTTCGTTGCCCTTGTCAAATATCAACACGTGTACTCAATCTTCACGTGGCTGGAAATCCCATGTTATATAAGACTAGTGATCATTTGTTTCGCGTTCTCCCTTCCTTACTTCTGCTTTTGTTCCGCGTTGTGGCGGACGTGTCTTGTCCGCGTCTCTGCTTGTAAATAAATTGCTTTCCTGAAATGGATATTAAAATTAATTTTAAAATGTAAAATGTCTATTCAATGTCTTCGAAACTGCATTCTGCTTCAAACAAAATATGATTGCATAAATATACTTCGTGTGTCGCAAAAACGGCTCTATTTGGATCAAGCTTTATATTTGGGTAAGATTTGACTTTTTCAGTTTGTTTATATAGGTGTCTTTCGTGAAAATAATAATAATAATAATAATAAAAAACGCGATTTTACACTCACAAAAAACATTTTTTATAACAGTCTGTTAGATCCGTTTGCTATCTGCTCTCATGCTGATGATGTCATGTTGTGCCCTCTCGTAAACTTTTATGGTGCATGCATTTTTGCCGTTGGATGATAACCTACTGGAACCTCAAAATTTTGTGAGATGACGCTGATGGATAATGATGAGGTAAGACTGAAAAAATATTCATATGTAATCAGTATAAGATTCGTATCTAAATATTTTCTCCGAAAAAATATAATTTTTTCAAATAAAAAGAAAACTGCCCAGTGAAATACGGTCTTACAGATATTAAATTTAATTTCATTTATACTCTGCTTCCCTATAGACTTTAAAATATGGATTCATATTCCAAAAAGATGTAAAATTTGTGATCAAGCGAAAAACTAAATAACAATTTCTTAGCTGTATCGCATGCAAATCTTCTCATTTTTCATCCGTTTTCCTCTACCTGCTTTCACTCTTTCCACGTTTTTTGGAGGACGATTTCATTTTTCTTCTTGTTTTTTTTAAAGTTCGTTGCACAAATTCACGATTAATTTATTTACTAGAAAACAGTTTTTCTTATTTCAAGATTTCTGACTTTTCGTCGAATTCTTGATTTTATTTCAAATCTTTGTTTCCTTTCATAACGAAAGGCAAGTCGAAAGTATAAAGTAAATGCAATTGGTCTATACAGTAGGCTTTTTTTCGATGAATTTGTAATACTTGCTTCGATGTTATAATGCGATTCTTGAAGTTTTTCTATTGTTTTAGACTAATGTTTCAGTAAAATATCGGGAGAGTTCTAAGATTTTGAAAGGTAAATATTTCGTTCTCAGTATAAGAAAATGAATTATAAAAATGGATATTTCTTATAAAATTTCCTTTATTTAAGTTTGATAATCTTATTTTTAATTAATATAACAAAGATGGCAGTTTCATTTACATCATTAGTGATTATATTGCAACAAATCTGTAAAATTGCTTGCCTGTAATGTGAGTCATATTACAGTAAACAGGGATTAACAGAGATTGATAGTGGGTACTGAATGAGTTTTTGGATTAAACAATTCCGAATTAAACTACTTTCGAAACAAGAGGGGAATATTCAGATAAGTGTAAGAATTAGAGCATGTTTTGTATTAAGAAACAAGATCAGAAGATTCTAAATAACTCTCAATCTATTAAGAGACTATATAAACATAGGCACTCGTAGGAGAAGCATTTTTCTTGTTAGCTTGTTGATCGCAAAGCGAGCTCTCTAGTTATTTCGTTCAGATCTATTAATGTTTCCTATTTCACGATTTACTATCGTTTTGTATTGTTTGAATGTTATAGAATATCGCTTAGAGTTGCACTTTAAGAACATCTGTCAGTGTTTTATTCAACTGTGTTCCATGTTTTTCAGAATATTGGTTTTCTTTATACAACCCGTTGGACTTATTTTAAAGTGCACTCACCAGAGGATATCCATAATAATATATATAAAGCCAAATCTATAGTACAAATAATTCTATGTTTTAAAAACAATATAATTACACTTTTTCTAATAATTTGGAAAACTGGATAATTAATAAGAGAAAAGCATGTGTGTTGAAAAATTACATTCTATAATTTTTTAAAAATTTAACTTCATTTTAAATTGTATAACATTTTAATGTATTTAAATATATATAAAGAAGAAAGTGGAAATTTTGTGAAATGGTTCATAAAATACATACTTTTGCCTTGAGAAAAATACATACTTTTGCCTTGAGGTTTTTTCATTCTCTCACATATAATAGGCACACAGAGAACACACTGTAGTCGTTAAAAGATACTACTTGGATAATTTGATGAAACTCTTCGCTATATATCTTTTAAATCTGAAAAAAAGAAGCATTATTGTTTTTTTGGTATGCGCTGTAATCAAAGAGAACGTATCGCAATTCAAATCGTATAGCCTTCAATTAAAAGACTATGACAGATTTTCCCATTTCAGATCTTCTGTGACTCCAAAAAATGCATTTTCGGAGTTTTGTCTTTTTTACTTAGTTATGAAAAAGATAACTAAAAAATGCTTTAAGCTATTGTGTAAAATTTGGAATGTTATCTTTATATCAAATTTGTAGATACCTGTAAACTTTTGAAATAAAAGCATACAAAAGAAATTTTTCTGCATGTCTATTTGCAATCAAGTGAACATTAAAGCATAAAAAGCATTGAGATGAGCAGAGAAAGTTAGTACATAATTTTATCATTTCACTACAACGAGCGGTTCAAATGACCTTTTTTTCAGTGACAATTCCTGAATTGATGAAAAGTCAGTACATTTGGTGTTAAAGTGCAGACAATAATGATTATAATTTCTCTATGCTCTCTTGCTTTTATAAAAATACTACAATAAAGTAAAAAAGGAATATTAAAAAAAACCACAGAAAAACACGCACATTCAATTCCTACAAATGTCCTGCAAGATGTCAACGCCTTAAAAACACATTTTCTTTTCATTGGGCAGAAAAGGAAAACAATAACAAAAGTTTCCTTCAGACCACGAACGCCTCAGTTTTTTTTTTTTTTTTTTTTTTTGCTGTTGCTTTCTTTTCTTCTTTTTTCCGAAAGTTAGAAAATAAAATAGAGAAAAAGTTACTATCCATTCATTTCTTTTGTGTAATTGTTTATTTTCGTCTAATATTAATTCCGACACAGGTTTTTAAAGTAATTCATATCTTTTTTTTAAGACGTTAAGATGGCTAAAGAGTAAATCAGCATTATTTGTAATATTTAAATTTTCTATGAAATTACCTCACTTTATTTTTTGAAGACAATCCATTTTGATTAATGTTTTGTGATATCTCAAATATTAATTTTACAAAGTGATACATTTTAATTCTTGATGCTCTGGCAAAATTTAGTGTTCCTTTAGAAATATTATATAATCATAAACACATAATTGCCCTTTGTATTTTCTCAATACTAAAAGTATGCATAAAAAATATTGTAATTGTAAAAAATTTCTACCCCAAAATTTCAAATTTTGGTTCATACATTTCTAAATCCAAAAGACTCAATTTTATTACAATGTCTCTCTGTCTGTCTCAAAGAATGCGATAATTTAAAAACCCTTTAAGCTATATGGCTGAAATTTATTACATGGTCTTAACACAAAATTTTAAAGTCCTATCAAATTTTGAGATGTATTCATTCTTAGGAAGTCGGAAGTCTGTCCGGCTGTCCCGAAACTAGATAACACGATAATTATAAAATAATAACAAAATTCAGTATACCCAATGCTTATAAATTTTTAAAGTGTGTATCTTTACCAAATTTAAAATCAATCCGTTAAGGGATCGACCGTACTTTTTGTTTGCATATCAATACGACAATTTAAAAGTAAAGTCTCTGAAATAAATGACATCTGATGCGTAATCTTGTGATTGAAATTTTATTTCTGTGTCAAATAGTAATTCGGTAAAAAAGGCGTTCAAAATACATAATCGATTGTAATTGTGTAGTAACCGCATTACAACAATGAATCATGAAATAGGTTCGTTGTAAGCCAATAGCGTGCGGATAAGATTTCTGAAGTACGAGTTTTCTTTGTTATTATACTATGAAAAATGTAATTTTCATATGCAAGACTCTGAAAAAAAAATATAAGATTCAACTTCTGAGGACTTTTGAATAGGTTAGTGAATAGGTTTATGCTTAATCTATATTCTCATTTTAGTTAATAGCAAACGATAAAGATTTTGGATGAAAAAAAAAATGTAGTATAATATTTTATGAAAAACTGGTTTTTAGGTTAAAAATATTACACATTAAAAGATTTTAATCCTGAGAAATGAAACTAACAGCTAAAAAGAGTTTCCATTTATGCTTATAATTTCAAGAAATTTTTGTGAATTTTATTAATTGTTTATATTATTGTCGTATAAAGTATGCACGCAAAATGTTTTGGCTCATCATATAGTTATAAAAACGATTAAACAATTAAAATGTTCCATATATATAGAAATACTATAATAATTTCGATGTTATTTTACAGAAGAAAAGAGGTGAAATCCATAAAAATAAAGTGAAAAAGATAATATATTCTATCTAACAATTAATTAATATCAGAAAAATTGTTATTAATTATATCCTTTGGGAAATCTGACTATTTGTGATGAAATATCCTGTGATGGTATAGTTTCTGGTTGATTCTATTAATTTTTTCAAGATCATAAACCAAAAAACATAAATGGATCTGGTCACTAGGAAAACATAAAATATTAGTCTTTTAAAATCTATAATCTGTTCTCAAACTTTTGCCGCTGTCGAAACAATAAAAGAAAACAGAAAAAAAAGCGATGAAAATTTTCAGTGAAATCCTTTAGAAATACCCTCAAAATAAATCTTAAAAAGGCGCTTTTTATTTAAACGACCAGAAAAGAAAAACAAACTCGAAAGTATTTTTAAAAAAGAAATTCCCCATTTTCCAGTCATTTTCTTGTTTTTCTTTTATTTCCAGCTTATTTTTTAAGCAAGGAATTTAGCTTTATGAGTCTATTTTTGAATACTTAAATTCATATGAAAAATATTTGTTTTCTTTCTCGTTTCTCAAACCTACTTTTTAAAGTACACAATAAAACTACGTAGGAAGGTAGTCATAAAAAGAGCATTGTACTTAATAATCATCAGTTTTCGATTCAGACTATAGATTATTAATATTTCGGAGCAAAAATTTTACTTTATTTGTCATTACACCTTTCACTTTTAGAAACCCTAATTTTGATCTTAAATTTATTTAAGATCAAAATAAATCTTGTTAAAAATCAATTTAACCCTCAACATTTAGAATTCTGTATAAATGTTTAAAGATGTTGAGAGAGTTAATTAAATCAAAATGTTAAATAAATGAAGTAATAGAATGCTTCGTTATTGTTAAATATATCTAAGTTTATAAATATATGATTGTTTTTATTTTATATTAGTCGCCTAAGGCGACCAGTGGCTGGCCTGGAATACTGATTATAGTTATTTTCATATAAATAGTTTGAATATAAATGCATGCCCATGATTCTGTTAAATTGTTTGATATTAAAATGGATAATTTGTTATTAATTATTATTTGATATTAAATTAATAAAAAATTATTATTTTTAATTTTGAGACATAAATGCAAACGTTTTAGGTTTCTTAGGATTCATAGAAATTATTTATTTTCTCTGACACCTTTGATCGTAAATATAAAATATAACAACAGCCCAACAAAACTTCCGATGGTAGGATGCGCACTATTTAAATATTTAATACAAGATAAAAACTGTAAATTTGAATTGCAATTATATATAAAATCTTGATTCTGATTAAATTTCCATAAAATTAAGAACGCTATTTTTATTTCATTTGACCACAAAGAGAAAAAAAGGCATGAATGATTTAAACATATTAGATAATTAACACATAACAAAGTAAATACTCAGATCTTGCTATAATGCATCTCTTTCAAACTCTTTTTTTTTTATTGAATCAGATCCTTTTCACTCTTTCTTGGTATTTTTGAAGTGAAATTTATTTTTTATATTTTTTCCTGTTTCCTATTTTTTTTTCCAAAATTCATGGCTAATATTTTTTATGATGAAAATGTCTTTTATAATGTTTTAGAAATACTCGGATTTTTTCTTTTACTTCAAATCCTTTTTTCCTTACAAAGTATAAAGGAAGGAGATATTGTAGAGGTAAAACGCGATTTTGAATTACAGAAATCCGGAGGCTTAAGGCATTTCTTTGAATCGTTTGCTAGTTCTTTACTCAGATGGTATCCGCATTTGTAGGGAAGATGTTGGAGGTTTTTCATTTTTCATAAGAATGCTCGGTAAATAGTCAATAGATAGTTAATATTTTAAATGGAAACGTTTCATCTTCATGTGAGGTGTTTAGGATAGGAGAAATTGAAAAATCAAGTTTTTGCAATGGAATTTCCCTTGTTATATTCATTTTTGCTATTATTTTCACTTACTGCAGAGTTTGGAAAGAAACTGTATTTCAAAATAATATTACTGAAAGGTACCAATTCATGCAATCAAAACAGAATATCTTTTTATAGAAAACCCTTATCTCTCAATCTCAGCATATTAAGTTATGGATACTAGAATAACATTCATCGCTAATGTCTCTTTCTAAATTTGGAATAAATTAAATACAAATAACCATGGATCTTTTAAGCATCTATAAAGTTATTGTCTCACAATTATGTCTCGATTCTGTAAAATATTCTTTTATTTTTTCGTATACAAGTTGTCCATAAACACTAGAATAACCAATTTTCCTTAAATATGGCCAACGCTTTTAGTTATAAAGTTTCATTAAATAAGGTGAGAAGTTGTATAAAAACCTTTTGGCTTTTGTGGAGTTTGATTTAAAAAAAATAAGAAAAATTAAAATTTGTATGCTCTTTTTAGTGCAAACATGTAAATCAACAAATTTCCCCTCTTAGACACATAAAGATTGAAGTATAGTTACAAAATTTGCAGAAATATGTTTATTTCTAAATTTAGAAAACGTTAAAACAAATTTGGATGATCATTTATTTTAGAAATGTAGAATTATTCAATACAGAAAAACAGCCTCAGGGAAATATTTATCCTGTAGTACATCATCTAATCATCAGTAGAAAAAATACATCTAAAAACATGTATATTGATTTTCATTTCGAATGTTGATAATTCAACTTTATAATAAAGAAAACAATTTGAGAAATTGAACATTTAAGATATCTCAGAAAATTAAAGTAATACCAAATTAGAAATAAGATTCTTTACTCGCAATTGTCAAGGTAATATTAAGAAATAATTACATATTTCATAAAGAAAGACATATTTCTGTAAAAAGGACATAAGGACTTTTTTTTAAAGACTAATTAGTTATGCTATATTTATTTAAAATGCTAGCCTAGCGACCGTAGAATTCGAACGTAGTTTTCCCAATTCCCTAGAACCTTGAAGGAAACGTATTATAAACGCTTGCAAACTAAAAGATTCTTACTACTTTGGGGGTAATGAAGCATTATACAAGTGATAATTGATATGTTTTTCATATACGTCCATGTATATACCCACCCCGTGGGTATTTACAAAAATGGGATGAGCAGCTTCTGGTATACTTCTCGACACTCTGGCGTACAAAAATGCTGTAAGGTTGTCTAGAATCTACCAGACTGGATGTGCGATCTACGGCACTGGTTGTATCGTAGCCGGTTATGACTTTTATGACACAACCATAGTTTCCGTCAATGTTATAGCGGTGTTCCGTTATTCAGAATTTTTCCTTGTACCTCTGGGTGGTTAGAAATAGTCCTCTGTAATCATCTCAATGCTAGTGTATACATAGCGAGTTCAAAACTCAATATTCCAAAATTGACCATGCAAAGAATATTTCGACATAATAATTGGATCTATTCAACATTCGCAGATTATACAGGTAGCCACAATTAGATAATGACCAATATCTAGAATTTTATAATTGGGTCAAATTTCAGATAGAATCAAATCTTTTTTCCTGAGAAATGTAAATATGATAAGATAAACAAATATTGTTATCTAGATAAAAGCATGTACGATCAAGCGATAATTTTCGAAACATTAAAAATCATTTCTTAGTACGACGCTCATTATCAGTGACAATTTTTTATTAATGTGCGGATTAGTGTTTTCATATAGTTTAAAATTTCTTACTTCTTTTGTTTATAGCAGGTCCTGAAAATACAGTAGAACTCAAATTTGAGGAATAAGCAATTTTTATGAAATTGGAAATATTTTATTCTATAAAATGGCACATTGAATTTGTTTTTCACATACACCAGAAACACTACTGTGTGTAAATAACTTCAAAAAATCCCCCAAAACCCTAAAAATTAAAATTAAAAAAAATTCAGTTTTTAATTTTCAAACTCGGGTTTCATGATTACGTAGGCATCATTATATCTTTATGCGTATCAGATTTCATTGTTGCGCATGTGACGCATCCGCCTGGGCATCACACGCGGATAACAGTTTTTTTTTATAAACAAAGAAAAACAGCTAAAAAATATAAAGTAATAAAAATAATAATTTCCAACTGTGTTTTTTTTAATTTTTTTTATCAATGTTTCTAAAAAGAAGAAAAAAATTTTTCATTAGAAAATTGAAGATCAAAGAGAAATATAAAACTTAAAACGTTATGCTTTCGTTAAAAATAGTCCTTCATGTAATGAAATTAATTGAAAGGATTTACGAAAAAGAATGTGAACATTTTGTAAAGCAAATGTAGCATCAAAAAAATGTCAGAGACAAAGAATGGTAAAATTTTCACAAAGCTGTATGCGAAATAAAATATTCTAAAAAAATAATATATATTTTTATAGAAATCGTAAGAGCCTTTCATTAATTTCTGCCTTTTAAAAAATTGTTAAAACGACTTTTTTTAGGGTAACTTGATATTTCAAAGAAAAAATAAAAGTTAAAGTAAGCCCATAGAATTTAAAATAATAAAACTGAAGACGGAAACGGAATTCAAATACAGAAACGAAATGTGATTCTACTTGTTATATGCATTTATATATATAAATGTACATTTTTTTTACACAAATATATACTTCGACACACAAACAAATATATACGTATCTGTGTATACAGTTTGTGCCTATTGAAAAAAATCCAATTGGGATCTAAGATGAATTTCATATCCAAGTGGAGTGAAAAAGTTTCATGAAGCTGATCAAGTAATACATTTACATTTTCTGTTAGAAAAATCATAACTAACAGGATTACTAAAAAAATGAGCAATTGGTGAGTTACATTTTCAAATACAAAAGAATGAAATCTGTGAAACTACTTACCGCATATAGATTTTTTGCAAAACATGCATGTACTAAGTTGCATCAATTTAAATAATCAGTTAATTAAAGTTTTATTTACATCTTACATATTCATTTCTTCTAATAATAAAGATGAAAGTTTGCTTATGTGTGTATATGATGTTA
This sequence comes from Argiope bruennichi, assembly GCF_947563725.1. NCBI lineage: Eukaryota > Metazoa > Arthropoda > Arachnida > Araneae > Araneidae > Argiope > Argiope bruennichi. The sequence continues at coordinate 48,451,807 of NC_079155.1, forward strand.
TGCCTCTTTACAGACCTAACCGTTTGACCTACAGTTATCAAATTTTTTACATATATACGGTGTTGAAGATAACAATGTATACCGACGCGATGTTTTTAAAATTTTAATTAGTTAAAAATTAAACTTAATTTTGGTGGTTTTCTGCATAATTACTGAAAATATTGTATAAATTTTTTTTCACCTTTTCGAAATTAAAAAAATGATTTTTAATGATAATATTTAATTAATATCATTGTATAAATTAACATTTTTTTTGAATTTTGGCAATTAAAAAAATATTTTTTGTTAGTTTCTAATAATATAATATATTGTGCCTCTCGTAATTCAAACCGATTTTATTGTTTCATCAAATAATGAATCGTATGATTTTTCTTCCCTTGTTGAGAGCTAAAGAGAAAAGATTTTATTTAATATCTTCCTAGTTTAGAAGATAAGTAAAAATGTGAAATTCCAGTTCCTAGATAGTTGGAAGGTAAATGAACCAGGCATTTACAACTTTACTAATGCTATGATATCATGAAACTGGTCATCACTAGAGAGGTTCGTATATAATATAAACAGTGCTTAAATAAGATGATTTAAATAACATGTCTTTAATGCCAGACTAAGAGGCGTATTCATGGACACGAACCTATCTATTTATTTGGATATCAAATATAATCAGTATTTCATACGAACGGCTGATTGCCTGAAGCTACTAGTATTTAATATAATGGAACTTGTGTAATCTGTAGCATAGAATACGGAAATAAAAGTTCGGTATATCCAAACATTCAAATTTAGAAACTTTGGACGTGAAATAAGTACTGTAAGAGAAAATTAAAGTTTATTGTAAATATGACAATGAATTATATATATATATATTAGCAATTTTAGGGAAGAATGCATATTTAACTAATAGACTGCAATTTTTGTTGAATGAAGGAATAAATATTATATATATTGCATTATTTTTCAAAATAATAATTTCATTAAATAAGTTTTTTTTATATTTTAAGTGTAAAATACAAAATTAGTGACACATTTTGCATCTACATTGCTCAAATCTCTTTCCAGATAATGTTTTTTTTGTGAGCACTCAGCATTATAATAAAATTTTCAATAAATAAGAAAAAAAATTATTGTAAGCTAAAATTATTGTAAGCGATTATTGTAAGCTAAAAATAGTTTTAACTAACGAAAACAGTTAAAATGGTGTTTAACTAACACAAACAATTAAGAATATTAAAATGCCTTTGTTAGATTTTATTTAAACACGACTCATATAAGATAATTTATAATTAAATTAATAGACAAATAACAAAAGAAAGGTAAAAATTAATCACTGACAAATCGAAATAGAAACTTCGAATGAAACTAAATTATATACGTTCCACTGCATATATAAAGTGCAGTTCTAAATACGTAATTGTTTAGAATTGGATGTTTAGAGTCAAAGTACAATAGATACTAGAAAACAAATGAGATAATTCACTTATTTGTTGTCAAAACTTTATTTCATTATGAATCGTCGTGTTTACCAATTTCCGTGTCAAATACACTTGTAAGAATTAGGAAATACTAGGTAGCAAATCCAAATGAAAATAGATTAACAGTTAGACAACCAGGATCCGTGGAACCATTGGAACTTCCAATTAACGGCGATATTTTAACATCAGCACTATTCAATTCCCCTAACAGTACGTTAATCGAATACTCAAGAAACTAGAAAAAAAAAATGTGAATTTTTGTTAAATTCGATTTGAAAACTTTTAAATTAAGGATGTTCCGTTGAATTTATAAATTTGAGATTTAAATGTGTAATTGCTTAAAACCAGCTGTTTGTTGTAAAAGTACAATGATTACTAGAATTATTTATTCATATGTTGGTAAAACCTTATTTCGTTATGAACAATCTAATTTACTTAGTTAGTTTGTATGATGAGTATTGAAACTTTTTTTTTTAATTTTATGTTTTTAAAGGATGAGGGTTTGATGTGTCATTTTTAATTTTTACATATTAAATGCATGTTTTAGTATATGTCTAGCGTGACCTGACAGAAGTTATATTTTAATTCAAGTACTATAATTTTTTTATGCTGATGATGTCGCGGCCGCGTTACCACGGAAAGTGGGCACAGTAGATTCTGAGGGTAAAGACCCCTGAGCACCCAAGGGCAGAAGTCTGACTTCTAGCTCATGAAAATGGCACACACGCATTCGTAAGATATGTGAATATTTTACGAATATGTGAAATGACACACACTGTCTGTAAGATATGTGAATATTCCCCCCTCTTTACTGGGGGGAATATTCACATATCTTACAGACAGAACACAGATGAAGAACAAACATGGAGACCAGAACTAGGGACTCGAACACGGGATGCCCCGATCATGGGGAAGACGCGCTACCTCTAAGCCAGAACGCCGGTTATGTTGTCTTTTTATAATTATAATTTTTGAATTTCATGTTTCTGTATGATATTTTAAATTAATTTCGTTCTCCCGCGAAAGAAAATTAATGAAAGGAAGCCGCGGTCCATGGGACTTAAAATTACAGATATATTTAAAAATTATTTTAAAGTTAAATTAGACTATTCCAGAAATTTGAAAAAAAAATTAAATTAGCAAAATTTTATTGGTGTAGTTTAGTTAAATTATCATCCCACTTTAAAACAAAACTAGGGCTATTTTGGGACGGACCTCGTAATTTTGAGCCGCGCTCAGATGACGAAAACGACACCTGAGCTGGCACCCACTCTCCATACAGCGCCGCACCAGCGGAAGGCCCGGATGGATTTAACGTGCACCAGACCCTCTTACATGATGGTTCTTCTGTGGAATCGGGTCTCGAATCTGAAATCCTTCTTTCTGAAACCGAGACCTTACCACCATGTCACCACAACCTCCAAAATTTCATTGAAATATTACTCTTATAAGGAATTTTAATAAAAATAATATTTTAAAATATAAATGCATCTGTTCTTTAAAAAGTAAAATTTCTTTTTTATTTTATTTATCGTTTCCTTTTGAAGACTCTAATAATATAGTTGAACATTAAAAATAATTTGATCAAAAAATCACTTTATTTCTCAAATCCTCGTCTTGCTGGTGTATTTCATATGTAATCAAAACTTAACTTCATATGTAATCACAAATGAATTAATTGAAAAATACGCTCTAAATGTATTAAAGCTTTAAAGCAGTGCATTTTCAACAAAAATAAAACATTTCAAATCTCTAACAAAACATGAAATGAACCATAAACAGCACGAGTATTAAATTACATTTTAAAAGCATGGGACAAGTGAAATCAAATAAAAGTGTTGAGTACAAATTCCATTTTTTATATTGCCACTAATCAGGTTTGTAAATACTAGACTTTATCCCCTTTTGCATATCCCTCAATGCTGTATAATGCCATGCTACAATCATAGATCTCTATCGCATCTATTACTCACCAAAATCGTGATCCAATTCCGAAGGCCGCTTTCAAATTGCTATGCAGTACCAACCCCTATGAGCAGCTCTATTAGGTTATTATCAATAACTGATGATCACGGGGTTGCAGCTCCGGTCTAAAACTGAATGCCCGCTATTGAGGCTTTAAACCGGTGGGGTTGAGTGCACCCCTATTCCGTCGTAGCGATAATGATAGATTGATTGCTTATGAATCCGCCAATGCCATGCTGGCTTTCAGCTAGCTATTGCTGACAGTTTCAATAACCGCTTTTGGAGTTAGGGATAGAGGCCGTTGTGGCGTCGGGATTCCTTTTGGGGGTTTGATTCCGCTGATGATATGACAAAGGGGTAATGTACACACGCCAGGATGTAGAGGTTGTTTGGAACTTGATATTATGGTCAGTATGTGAGTTAAGATATTCTGGTTTTGGATGGAGTTGCTTGAAGAAGAGTTTCCTATTTTCAAGTTGAATACATTGATATTAGTGGTTAATAATTGCAAATTCTGTAATAATAGGAGAATATGTGATTCTAATCAAATCAGTTAGAATTTGGAAATGAATAATAATTTTTTTTTCTTTTGTTTTCTATATGTCGCTGTCTTATTAAGAAATTTCATAAAGGAAAGAATACGAAAAAATTATAATATATGCAGGATACGTGTCAGAACATTTTTACCATAGTGACAATCGAAGGAAAACATTAGAAGAGATTGAAAGAAAACCCTTTAACCACTGAATTGTTTTATTTTCTTTACTATCTAATAAAATGGCACCTTCTATTTTGGGAATATTGTCTTATTTTGATTCAAATTCATTCTTATTTTGATTCAATCCATTGAATACTTGACTTGTATATGTATTCGAAGTAATTTTACTATTAAATAATAATCGTTATGAATGGTTTATATTTTGCTTACAACTATAAAAATTCGATAACTCGATGCACGTATGACATACGGGCAAAACAGTAAGCGTTAAAATGCAAGATATTTGCTTAAAGGACAAATTTCTCTTTTTTTTCTCTTGTCATCTTCACATGAGCTAGAAGTCAGACTTCTGTCATCAGGTGATCAGGGGCCTTTAACCTCGGAAGCTGCTGCACAAGCTCAACTTAAATCATTTACTTCGTCAGCGGGTTTGTCTCTGGGAAGTGCCATAAGTAACAATAAATGTTCAGTGCATTTTATTTTGTAAACAAAATTTCTATATTTCTATCTTTGCTGTAAAAAAGGGGGAAAAAAACAGTAATGAAAATAAAGTATATCGGACGATATTCCATAAAACTTTTCAAAAGCAGGGAATTCAAGAGATCAAACAGTTATTTTAAATATTAAGTACTTACGAAAATTTTCAAAATATCTAATAAATTTATAAAAGAAAAGATTTTAGCAAATTAAATAAATAAATCCAGCTTAAAACGAAGAAGAATAGCCAATAACTCAAAAAATCATAAAATTGGTATAACAGTCATATATTCTGCATTATATATTTCTGCTAAAAAACGTTAAGCGATAGTAAGTAGTTAATACAAATTCTTTAATAATTGAAAAATGTGTAATCCTAATTGCACCAGTCAGAATTTCGAAATGATTAACACATTTTTCTCTTTGGCTTCCTATTGATTACTATCGTATTAAAAAATTTCACAGAGGGAAAATTAGAAAATATCATTATATGTGAAATATACATGTCCGAATGTTTTTACCACAATGGCTATCAAAAACAAACACTAGAAGAGATTTATAAAAACAATTTTAAGATGAAATATATTTTCTGAAATGACAAATTTCTTTTCCTTTACCTACTACAAATTTTTAGTGCATTGTATACGATTGTCTTACAAACAAAATTTCAAATTTGCAGTAATAAAAAACACGGACGTTTTACCTTAAAGGTTTTTCCCACCGGAAGGTACCTCTCATATGAGGATGAGAAGCATCCAACATGGTGGTTGGTTCTTACCACCCGGATGAATGCAAAAGTGGCGGAGATCGACTACCCCCTACCAGTGACGGGACGTACCTCAAACAGGGAGTTGCACCACGCTGGGGATTGCCCTTATAACTATATCTTAGATCCAGCCAGTGCTGTCATGGTGGTTCGTGATTTTGCCTAAAATCCGCAACTTTATGAGCAGTGGTAGGAAGGTACAAACTTTTTTAGAGAGTGAGCGAGAAATGCTTGGGAAGATCATTCTCGTCGGTTGTTGCCATTTCTTATGGCACTTGTCATGGACAAGCCCTCGGACAAATTCAGCGACTTCAAGCCGACACAGGGTTTCTTGTTTCAGTAGTGCCATCTAGGGCCAAGATTAGGGCTTAGTTACTCATATGTCACAACCCTTTTTACGAGGCGGACATCAGTCGTACATTTCATTAACGCATCCACAGATGGAAATTTAGACCAGAATCAGAGAATGACAATCTCTGATTTAGTACCTCCAACAGTATTGTCTTGACACAGACGACTTCGTGGCCCTTATAGATTTAAGCAAGTCCCAGGTACCACACACACACGGGGAGCCTTCGGCCGGCGGGGTTCGAACTTAAAATTCAAGGGATGCGAATCCAATGCCCTACCAACCAGGCTATCCCGACCCGTCTTCTGTCGTTTTTTTTTTGTATTGACTGATGTTCAGGCTTAATTTTTATAAAAATAAAATTTAAACTTATTAGCAATATGCATTATAACTTGCACATAGTAATTAAGGCACAAAAAATGACAGCGAATGTTAAATAAATTGGGGTTTGAATAATGGCAACAACGTAATAACAACTAATACAACACAGATACTAGTTTGTTTTATTAATAGTCTTTCAATATGGTCTTCGGCAATATGCATCACTTGTTAGCAGCGGTAAAGAATCAACGGAAAATCTGATCTAATCTATACTTTGTTGTTATTTCGAATGGAATGATCTATTGATTTAAAATTCCACATAGAAATTCGGTAGTAAATGACTCGAAGTGTTCCCTTCTTTTCTCAATCAAATCGTAATCAGATGAGTTTAATTCAGTGCAGAGCAAATTTTAATTCAATGAGCAAAAAACCCTGACACGGATCAGTGCCAAATTGCTCCACACATTCTTATCTCAATGGATCATTCCATTTAAAATATCAGAATAACAACTTCTTTGTCAGATATTCCACTTATCCTATGTTAATGGAAAAAAAAGCTATACATACCTCTAATGACAAAATCTGAGGACGGTAGGCATTACAAGTGTTTAATCAGATATAATCATGTTGTCGCTCGTATTACATTTACAAAGTTTATACACGTCATTAAAAGAGTATTTAATATGGCCAGCTTAAATATACAAGACATTTTAAATTAAAAATTATTATTATCATAATAATCAACTTATCATTATACATTATTATTATTAGCTGTATAAAAAGTTTATGACGAGCCGAATTCGACATTTTACAGCAAAGGTCGCTGTTTTTACTTTTCCGTTGAAAAAAGACAGCATTGCAATTGTCAAAAAAATCCGAACTCAAGATTTTGATGAATCTTCAAATCTTTGATCTTTAAGATTTGAAGATTTAAGGGTCTTGAATCTTTAAGATTCAAGACCCCGAAAAACATATTTTGGGAATTATGGTTCTCGGCCTGTCTGTGAACAAAATAATTCAAATACATGTTGAGACGGATAAAATTTAGTAAGTGTCTTCTATATTAAAGCTGCTCAGTGTTCTAACCCATCATCTTGGAATAGGCTTGACATTATCTATGCAACTGGCCCTTTCCCTTCATATTTCAAGAGATTCCATATTAAAGGATCGGATCAATGTGGCTGCGGCAAAGTAGGCGATCCCCTTCATTATGCCACTAGCTGCCCTCTCACCACATCTTTTCATCTCAAAAAACCCACCGACGACCTAGAAAATATCTGGTGGACCAACGTTATGAGAAACAAGATGTCCAATGTTAAAATTAGAAATCTTGCGCGGTTCCTACAAGAGAACGAGGAATTGATTTCTCCAGACCCAAGCCCAGTATAAATTTTTGTTTCATTTCTCACCCAAGCTCTTCTCCAGAATATATTAACTTCAATAGATTTCATCTACTCATACTCCCCACCGAACACCTCCTTCATCATAATAATATTGTATATAGTTACTTTTTAAGTGTATTGATGATATGTTATGTCTTTTTATGTGTATTGATGATATTTTATGTCTTTTTATGTGTATTGATGATATTTTATGTCTTTTTATGTGTATTGATGATATTTTATGTCTTTTTATGTTATTTTTATATTTTATGTCTTTTTATGTGTATTTTTATATTTTATGTCTTTTTTGTGTATTTTTTTATCTTAATAAATACTTCCACGTTTATCCTTTCAACCGACAGGGAATCCTAGAGATTCCAAGCTCGGGGATATTCTGTGGCGAAAGAAAGAAAGTGTTCTAAAATCTGCATGTAATATAACAATATTGAATTCAGTGTATATATTCTTCGAAACTCGAAATATATTCCATATAAATTCCATAGATAAATATGTAACCGATGTTATGTAATTTCATGTATGGAAAAAAAGATTCATAAGATAAAATTTCTCAAGATTCCGATCAGATATACGACCGTTGAGTTAATTATTTGTCTTTATAAATCATTCATAAAAAAATATGATAAAATTCGTATTAATTAGTAAATCGATAAATTTTGAATTAGAAAAGGTTTAATTTGCTGTATGATATATTAAATTCAATTTATAATCATTCAAAACAGCGTATTCATTGTTTCAGATTTAAAGAAACCCTTTGTTAGTCTATACTCAATTTAAATTCAGTTTAAACTTTTTATTAAAATATATTTCATAAATTATTTATAGATGTTTACTTTCTCGAAAACAGACAAACAACAAATTTTTTTTGTATCTATTTTCTCTATAAAAAACAAAAATATTTGTAATATATCGTTTGAAAGAAATCCCAGACATATTTCTTCGTCATCTAGCAATACTTCTACATTTTTTTTCTCTTCATTTCTGAAAAGAAGCCTGCTCTTGAAAGGCGGTCACTGCCAAAGTCAGGGAGAGTATTTGTATTGTATCCTAAAAATCCCGATATATTGCTCTCTAAGTCTTTTTTTTTTTGTTTTCTCGGTATTTATACTCTTTTTAAAAATGTCAACAATACTGTAAGAATATTTCAAAAGAATCGAAACTTAGAAGATCAAAAGGTATATACAGAGACTTTCAAATGCTCAGACATTGTTTATAAAAAAAGGAAAAGTAATATTCTTGTGTTTATGTTTTTTTCAGATTGTGTGTTATTTGAAATTCTGAAATATACTGTGCAGTATAAAGAACGTTGAAATGAAATTATTTATTTTACAATAAATATTAGTTATAAACATTTGAAATTAATGCATTATCAGTTAAAATGTTTTGACTTGAACCCTCATAATATCATAATAATTTGTACTTACTTATTTTTTTAATTTAACATCCCTTATAATATCATAATAAACTGTAAGTACTTATTTTTTTAAATTTTAACATCCCTTATAAAATCATAATAATTTGTCATTACTTATTTTTTAAAATTTTTACATGCCTTATAATATTATAATTATTTGTAATACTTATTTTTTTTAAAAATTTAACATCCCATATAATATCATAATAAACTGTAAATATTTTTTTAAATTTTAATATCCCTTATGAAATCTTAATAATTTGGCATTACTTATTTTTTAAATTTTAACATCCCTTATTATATTATAATTAATTGTAATACTTATTTTTAAAAATTTAACATTCCTTATAATATCGTAATAATTTGTTATTACTTATTAAAAAAATTAACATCCCTTATAATATCATAATAAATTGTAATTACTTATTTTTTAAAAATTTTAACATCCTTTAATTTATTACAATGATTTGTAATTACATATCTTTAAAAATTTAACTTTCATTTTAATATCATAATAATTTGTCATTACTTATTTTTTTTAAAATTTTAACAAGCACAATTATTCGAATATAGATATCATTCGATGATATTTGTTTAATTAATAGAATATATGTGTTTGATATAAATTACGCGTGGAGTATTACGAGAAAGACTCAGTAAATTTAACTGCTTCTTTAATTTTGATTTGGAATAATTTTCACCTGTACAGATAATTAATTTTAAAGCTTGAAACAAATAATTTAATTATTTAATAATGAATTGAACATTTAGATTTTATAAAACTATATATATATAGTAGAATTCTGATTATTCGCGGCTGATAATTAATCCTACAACGCTCTTAATAAAATTTCATTATCAATGAAAAAAACATCTATTTTATCATACACACACAACTCAGAAAAAAAGAAGAAAGCTGATTTCTTTACAAAATAAGTAAATATAGAAATATTCTGTTTATTAAATCATAATTGCATATTAGGCTTCCACAAATAGATGTTCGAAAGCATTTCATTTTATTCTTTTTCTCTTTCTTTCATTTTGCGTATTTTATTATTACGTAAAAATCCATCGGACGGATACACGGAGAAAAAGTATAAAATCTCAGTAAAAAGTAACGACATTTTATTCTTCACAAGATACAGAATTGCATAATAGTAAAACAAAGTCAACATTTTTCAAGAACAATATGCAATGAACAGCAGCACACATACAGGCAAGTCGCTGTTTAACAACCTAAATACACAAAGATCTCTGAGAGAATTTGCTAGAAATCAACACTTTAAAGGAAGACTACATCAAACTTTCTCGATTCGACTGCCCTTTCTCTCGCCTTCTTCTCCTTGTGTACAGCCGACCATCCAGCCACCACTTAACTTAGCAGTATCTACAGGATTTGTTGTGGCCGACTGTTATCTTTAGCATTGTCCATCCTTGCATTGACCGATTTGTCAAACTGACATTCTCTTCGAGGTAATTGGATACAAAGTGGTCAATTACATTTCTTCCTCCTCATCTTCCTATTAAACAAGGAACAGGCCATCACTAAGAGAAAATCTCCACGAAATTCTAAATATTTCTCCAAATTCTCGTTTCACAACAACAGAAATAGGAGCACTTTCGAACTTTCAAACATTTGGTAAAAAACTGACAACTTTTGACATCATGTCCTTCAGAGTTTTAAGATTACTTGGTACCATCAGTACTGTACTTAAATCATTATTTTCGGCTTTCATATTTTTTATTAATTCTGAGATTTCTCTCTCCTGAGTGCGTCTGCTTTGTACAGTTACAGTGAGGAAGCATCGAATTTTCTAGAACAAAGGACGAAAGTCGAATCCTAATGGAGATATTAACAAGACTCTCGGATATTCTGGATTCTTCATTTTTGTCGCCATTCATTTTTTTGCTCCCTAAAAAAAAGATTTTACACAACTATTACTTCTCCCTTCCAAATAGACCTTCGCTCGTCTTTCACGCTTTATAGTAACATAGCATAGAAGTTTCTAGAAGGTTACTGTAGCGAGGGTCTTATTGAGCCTATCACCAAATTCTATAGATTCTGGAATCTTCGAGTTTGTCACTAATTTTAACTGATAATGAGTGATTTATTTTATTTCTACCGTAAAATTCTCCAAAAAAATATTTGACATGTTTATATTAACCCTTTACCTACTAAGCCGTAGTTTGGTTATTTTTGTCATTTCTGTTTATGTAAACAACATTTGTTTCTAGCGTATTTGGATGAACTAATTTACAAGTATAATATATAAACCCATTTTCTGAAAAATGAATATTTCGCCGGGATTGATTCACGGAAAACGTGATATCTCAAATCAATTCGATAAAATTACATGAAATTTGGTAAACATGTATCCAAAACATTTGTGGGTGTGATAGATCTTGAATTTTAAGATTGCTTGATTTAGACATGTTTTACTGATTTTAAATTCAAAATATAGATAAATTTTGACAAAAAAATCATTAATAATAAATTCAAATGCTCATTAAACTTTTATTTATTAAAATAATTTTTATCTTGTGGTTTGTTACATTTCATGTAGTTTAAGCTATGCATAAGTGAGATAAAAATTAAATATATCCGTTATTTTTTTTAACTTGCTCTGTTTTTCCTAACATTGAAAATTATAATAAATTTTCATTAAATAAGCAGTTTTTTTTTTTCAAAAACTAAAGGCAATGTGTATTTATTCGAGTCTGTTTTAGCTATTTGAAACAATAATAATAATAAAAAAATATTTATGTATCATATTTGAAAAAAAATACTTCTCAGAATCTAGTCGGGTACCAAAAGAAATCAATTGTAACTTATTAAAGAATAAAAAAAAAAAGTATTAAAACTTCTGAAGACTTTTAAGCTATGTTCATTAATTCTGACGTATAAAACGACTCGCTCATGAAATAATATTAAACTTTCTCCTATCAGCTCTTTGAAAGTCCTATCTTATAGAACAAATAAAAATCAAGTAAGAAAAAAAAATAGAAAAAAGGATGGATGGATTTAACAAGTGAGCCTTGAACATTTATTGATCTTTGTTCCCAGTTGGAAGTTCTAGGGTGGGACATTTTTGACGCGACATTATTAAGAAATTGTCACATGTCACATGGGGACAGTGGGTAATGATCGTTTTTGGACCGTCATTTTTATCATAGAACGACAGTGACGTCAATTAGTAGGAGGGAGATTAATCTGGAACTTTTTTTTTCATTTCTTCTCGGGTCCACCCCTGTCCACCATCAACCCCTGCAGTCTGTCGGAATTTCATTTCTACAAAGATTAAGAGACGGAAATCATTCGCAAAACAATATGAGACTTTGATTTATCTTATTTTTTCCGAATGTCGTTGGTCTCTGTGAGCTCTAGAGCTCTTTTTGAGATACACATCTAGAGCTCTGGAGATTGATAGTGCTCTAATGCGAAATCATAATGAGTTTTTAAGATCCTCTTTGTCACAAGGTTAGTGATTTTGTACGATTTTTATTTGTGTAATAATGATGACGAGAGGAAGGCAGATAGCGTGATTATTGATTGCGCTTGAGAAATCGCAATTTAAGTATTGATTGTGAAGTGCCAAAAAATCCCCTCTTCGCATTCAAATCTTGTATTAGAATGCACATCAGTACCTTATAACTTTAACCCAACAATACATAACGTAGCCATTTTGCTACAAGTTTATATTTCCATTTCTAAGCTTTACATGAATGTTCCAAAGGACGACAATTAGTGTTTAGAAATTTTTTTAAAACGATTTCTGATAAACATTTGTAGAAAAGACCGATATATGACAAAAATGGTACTTGAAGTAGATTTAAACTGGAAGCTTGGAAAAATACCAAGATGACTGTTGTATAAATAGATATACCATTAAAAAATGCCATCAAAATATTTGTTTCTCCTCTTAAAAAAATATATTGGTAAAAAGGAATTTTATTTTTACCAATATATATAAAAATAATAGGTGCTTTTTTTATTTAAATGACCAGTTCATATGCAGGTAAGATTGAAAAATATTCATATGTATTCAGAGTGTGATTCGTATATTTGTTTTGAAAAAACACAATTTTACAAAAAAATAAAATAAAATCGGCAGCTTGGTTTTCTAGATATATGTAATATAAATTAACTGTAAAATGAATATTGTAATATCGCAGATTGCTTCTAATAACATATTAAACTAAGAGCATTCATGATTTATTTTTATTTAAATGAACATTTCAGATTAGTTAAGATTGAAAGATATTCATATGTAATCAGTATGCGATTCGTATTTAAATATTTTCTCCGAAAAAAACACTCACAAATAAACAAATAAGCAAAAAAACCCTGCCGAGCAAAGTTCGGTTTTCTGAATATTTATGCATCAATTAAAAAAATCGTTAAAGCATATTTCTGAAATATATATATATATATAAAATTCTTTTAGTAATCAATTGGAAGGAAAACGTTTTGCGAGTCAGATGAGTAAAATTAAAAATAAAAACCTCTTTTTTTAGTGAAAATTCAATTCTTTTCACATTGTATCATATTAGTGTGGAAATAATTTGGATTATACAGGGTAAAGCCTTTTAAAACCTTCATAATTCTTTTCTTTGTTTTGTTATATTTTATATGATTTTTTGAATGTTTTATAAAATATTAATTGATCATAACAAATGGCAAGGATATTCACTGGTTTTCTAAAAATTTTAGTCATGAGTTTTAGACATTTACAATAAATGGCGTGTACAACAGATATTATTTTTGTATGTTTAAATTACTATGCACAAATGATACAATGATCTCAAACTGACGAATTCTTTAAAATCTGATGAAATTATTAACATAATTCCAATCGCATATTCATAAACATTTCTTTCAAAACATTTTAAATTTATAAAATAGTCCTATAAAAAACAAACACATTTTTATTAACACGAGAGAAAGAAGAAATCGTTTTCCTTTTCTATGAGAAGAAAATCATTTTAAAAAGATATTTTATCATTTCATCATTCGATATAAAGGTGAAATATTAAGGAATTCCTGACAAACTGAATTTAAATATCTGCATGTCATTTTAACTATATTAAATTAAATTTAATAATTTTTCATTTATTCAACATAAAAAAAAATTGAGTTTCTCCCATTTCTGCGAAATGTTAATTTTTAATTTTAACTCTATTGTGTGCACTATGTGTACAGATGATGTTTACATATTTTTTAAAGAGTATAACAAAGGAATTGGATTGAAATAATTTATAATACATTACTGTGCGTTCTCTCTTCATAGGTCTTTTAATTATTTATTTTTGAAATTATTTAAATAATTCAATTACGGTAATTATAGAATAATAATTACCGTAAATATTTAAGTATACCATATTGCCTGTCACCCTATCTTCTATAAAATAAGAATTCAAAAACCAAATTTTATATCCTATCTCTCTTTGAAATAAATATTAAATAACGTTTATAACCGTATATATTAGAGAGCAATTTTTATGCAGTTCTCAAAAAGGAAACATATAAATAGCTTTGCTCTAAAATGCATGAATTGGAAAAGAACTACAAACGTTTTCTGTATTTTTCAGTGTTTGACTTTAAGCTAAGCATTATCAATATAAATATTCAGAAATAATGTTTTCATAAATTAGACAAACATTTTAATTTATTTCTTAAATTGAATAAATATCAAAATCCATTAAAGAGTTGTTAGATTGAAAGAATAGAAAAAAAATATTATGCTGTGAATTTTAGTATGATGAAAATTTCATATTTATTTTCGCAAGTAATTAGATTTTTGCTTAACACAATTTCATTAATAGAAAAGTCCTAATGAAGGAACTGGTAAAAATTGTAATTAAAAAAGGGAATAATAACTTGAATTCATATTTTCCTATCTTCCATTACACATTTTTTTTTTGGCTGCCAACTATTCTGAAAATATTTAATAACAAAAGGAAAAAAAAAATTAATGGAGTTTCCAAACTTTAATATCTGTAATTAAATATTATGTAAATTCACTAAATAAACAGTGTATTTAAATCAAACAACGATAATAAATATTGATTATTTCACAATCTTTAATAAATTATGCGGTTGTCAGGGTAACCCGCATGGTTTTGCTTGTGGAAGGAAAGTTATCAAAATAAAATCTTTTGAACAGCCAATTCAAATTGTTAAGTTTTAAGAATTGGAAAAATTAATGGGAATTAATTAGAACGCATGCAGAGAGAGTCAATCTGTTACAGTGTAATCTGCTATAGGCCGAAAATGTATTTTTCAATTACCTAAAATAATTAATTAATTATTTCGCGAAATAACTGATGAAATGGCCTAAAGTGTGTAATAAATTTATGCTTCTGTAATTTAATCAGGTATACCATGAAAAACTATTTTTCATTAAGCTAATTTATGTTATAGAATAAAAGAATATCATAGATAATATAGTTATAGGCATTACAGTATACAAAGTGTTGTTTATATACGGGGACAAGAAATTTTTCTATACTTCAGAGATTATTTATACGAAATTTGGCATTATATCTAAAACAGAATAAAATATATCCATAATTTTTTATATATCAGTTTACAATTCAAGGGAATTTTAATTAAAATCGCATTTTAAATGACAATATAGTGTAACAATTACTAACAAGCGAAATAAAACCTTCCGGTTAGTTTACATTTTAATGTGAGGTATATAGTTATATTATTAAATAATTAGTTAAATTCCCAAAAATGAATATATTTTATTTTTAACTGATTTTATCTATTAGCCCAAGAAACACCTAAGCATCTTTCTAAAATAACGGATTTTATAATTGAATGATAATATATATTGTTAATGATTAGACCACTACTAAGTCCGTAAAATCACCGAGTTCGCTTGTAGTGGGTGTATGGTATGAAAACAATCAGCAGGCTTCAGCAGAAAACAACAGCGACGTTTATTTAACAAGAAGACACTAATACAAAGACGAAAATATATACAGCCGAGACGAACACACAGCAGCACACTATAACAAACAATAGCCCACAAGTAGTAATTCGGTAGTAACAAAGACCGCAACACACAAAGCGGCCAGACACAATTCAGCTGGAGAGGGAATCTATGGAGCTTCGTTCCGTTTGGAGCTTTCCAAACGGCTGAAATTCTCCACTGTCTCCTAGCTTTAGCTGTAACCAACTGCCGACTTACTATTACACGACTGACTACTCCTCACACGACTCGATGCTGCTTCCACAATAAACGCCAGAACACGGCGCACAGTTCAGTTCAGCAATCGCTTGAGCTCCACACAGCGCTGGACTATTCCGCCGTTGCTTCGTTATCTTCTCGACGTCTCGTTTCACGACTCCAACTCCGACGGCAATTCATTGCAGCTTGAGACTGCCGGGCTTTTATGGTTCTCGGGAGATGGGCCGAGAAGGTTCTGGGCCAATCAAGTATATATTGGTTCCTATTGGCTGGATCACTAAAAATCTCGAAGTTTCCAGTAATTTCTATATTATTGCCAAAGTCGCGAAGTCGCGAAATGGTCGCTAAGCTCTCAGATTAGTAGCTCGGAACCCGAGAAGCATCCAGCACATATGATTGTAAACCGGTATTTCCAGTGATAGAACTAACCATGCTGGGAAGTAACATTATAGGTTTATAACAATATATATATGGGAAACATGGAATTTTGATAAAAATTTCAATGTCGATTATATTTCAATAATTTACTAAATAGTATTTTTATGAGAAATACTTACTTGTGATTTCATGACAATTGCGTTTCTTATTTATTTTTATCACTATATGTTAAATAATCTATAAATAAATGAATTGTAAACAAAATTTTATCTTTAATATGTCTGAAATTAAATGTTTATTATATGAGAAAGGAAAAATTCGATACAATTATTTTAGAAGAAATTAATATTATTTTTACCTGTCAGAAAGTTTTACCTAGAGCTATCAAATTTGGCACATGTATATTTGGAAGTTGAGAATATAAATCTGGTAGCGATGCTTTTGAAATTTTAATTAGAATTTTCATTAGTCAAAAATTAAGCCAGATTTTCGAGCTGCTTCTTGATAGTTTCAGAAAATATTATGGCACAAAATTGATATTTAACACCATTTTAAAGTTTAAAAAATTAAGTTTTTGATGATAACAATTTAAGTGCCATGCAAAGGTTTACTGAATTTTGATAAATTATGTTTTGTTTTTTTACGTAGTTTTTTTTACATATACTATTTAATACGGTGGCATGAATATCATATAGATCATTTTGATCTTAGGCTGAATAGGTCAAAATCGTGCTGAACTGAGTGAAGTATGCTACATTCATTACATGTCTCAGCTGATTTATTTTAGATCCTCTTAAATATAAATAAATACAAATTAAAAAAAAGTAACGAATGTAAAAGTAAGTACCCACAGACCCATTCAGTTAATAAATGTTTTTTGCCTATATGGGATGTTTCTAAGTACCATAATTAATCTTAAAGAGAAATTTCAAAGCAAAATTCTGAAAGTATTCTAAAATATGAGGGTTCAAACTACTTAATAAGAGTTCTAATTTAAAGAAAAACTTTTAACTGGATGGTCGTAGAGTAATTTATGTTTCAACGGAATTTATAAAAAAATATTTTATTAATAAACTTCTTATATTATTTATAAAATGCATTAAATTCTAATATCTATCATCTCTAAAAATAAACTCCATTTTAAACTTCAACCAATAAGTAACACTCAATCCAACTATGTATAGAAAAATCATTAAAAAAAAAGAACGATGGATTTATTTTGATAGCCAGAAGAGACATCTCATTTTATATTAAAAAAGGGGGCGAAGAAAGGATACAACTTATTATTTTATTAACAAATTTCTTAAATTATTTATCAAATTCATTAAATTCTAATGTCATTCTAAAAATAAATTCTATTTTAAACATCACCCAATAAATATAACTCAATCCAACCATGTATTAGAAAAAGTCTTTTAAAAAAGAACGATGCATTTATTTTAATGGCCAGAAGAGACATTGCATTTTCTATCGAAGAAAAGGCTGCAAAAAAAAAATACAATTTATAATTTTAGTAATAAATTCCTTAAATTATTTATAAAATGCATTAAATTCTAATGTCTCTCATTTCTAAAAATAAACTCTATTTTAAATTTCAACCAATAAATAGCACTCAATCCAACCATGCATAGAAAAAGCCTTTTAAAAAAGAAAGATGAATTTATTTTGATAGTCAGAAGAGACATTGCATTTTCTATCGAAAAAAAGGAGGGAAAAAAAAAAGAATCCAATTTTCGTCGTCCTTCGAGGTGACGCAAGTTCTCGCCGTTAAGTGATCGATTTCCTTAAACGTCATCGATATATTTTCGTTGCCATCAGTGGAAAGTCGTTTAAAGCGGACTGCATACAGTTATCGCTCATGTCTCTGAGAACAGAAACACGACCCCCCAGTAGAATCAGGCAGTAACGTTCAATCGAGTTAGGGCAGAAAAGGACAAAAATATCGAGTACTCTGCCCTCTTTATCAACAGAAAGACTCACTTTAACTCGGAAAAGTTTTACAACCAAAGGAACTTTTCAAACGATTTTTTACTTCTTTTCTTCTTGCTTCTTTCTTCGGGTTCTCTTTCATTCCAAACTTTTATTTTGTTTTTACTTTATTTTTTGGCAACAGGACGGAAATTTAATGCGATTCCCTGAGCGAAATAAAATCTGGTGTAGGGCCATTACGGATGAGATTTTACGGTCTTCCCCCGTAAAAGGACCTGGAGATGGGAGCCCAGTTGACTAAGCGCAAAAGTTCCGTTCTTTCCATGGAACCTTATTTTTTCTTTTTTGGATCTGTCGCTTGTGTGTTTCCCTATTCGTTCTCGAACATTTGTCATGGAGATGGGTAAATACGATGATTCATAATGAAATAAAGTTTAACAACTGGCAGCAATAAGAATTATTACATTCAGGTTTTATTTATTACTCCTTGTTCTAATCAAGTTATTTTGAACATTTAAGACATTGGAACTGAAGATTCCCTGCAGTTTTTAATTCCCATTCTCTTCGTCTTAATACTAGATGACATAGATTTCGATATCTGCCAATTATCTGTCTCTGTTTTTAGAACCTAACTTAAGAATGGCGAAATTTTGGTTTTATTTATTACTCCTTGTATTAATCAACTGATTTTGAACATTTAAGAGCTTGAAAATTAAGGTACCCTGCAGTTTTTAATACTTATCTTCTTCCATTTATCACTAGATAACATAGATTCGATGTTATCTGCCAGTTATTTGTCTCTGCATTTAGAACCTAGCGACATAATTGCTACATTTAGGTTTTATTTATTACCTTTTGTGTTAATCAAGTGATTTTGAACATTTAAAAGCTTGGAACTAAAGGTACCATGCAGTTTTTAATTCTTATCTTCTTCCATTTAGTACTAGATAACATAAATTTCGATGCTATCTGCAAATTATTTGATGTTAAGGCATGCGATTAAGCTCATGGTGGATTTTGTTAAAATGTCAAGACATATTCGTATATTTGAATCTTTGTGTAAAATTTATTACAAGAAACTTATGCAACAAATCATATTAAAAAAGGAATAAAGTGTTTTGAAAATTAAATCATTTTGGTTGGAAAAAGGATAAAAAGCAATAGCAAAATTTTACAGATAAAAAATATACTACTTTGATATTGGAGTAAGAAATAAGTTGTAAATAAATCCTTTCTATACTGCCTTTAAATACTTGGGACCACTTGATTTTAATTAATTTTTCTATGTGTTTTGAAGCATTAAGGAAATATATATAAAAAAATTATATGAATATATTGCTCATTTCGGAGTTCAAGAATTGTGAGACTCATAGAGAAAATTTATGCTAAATTTGAACATTGCGTATGAATTTGATATTAATTTATGCAGTTTGTTGCCAAAAGAATTTAACAAATTTTAGAATTTCATAAAATGGCATCTAAAAATGTAAAAGGGGCCGCTGTGGCATGGTGTTAAGGTCTCGGCTTCGGAACTGTAGAATTTCAGGTTCGATATCTGATTCCACTAAGGAACTGTCGTGTAAGCTGGTACGGTGGACAATAAACGTCCTCGCCAACGTCTTCCCCCGGGGGTCCGTCTCTAAATAGCCCTAGTGTTGCTTTAAAATGGGACTTTAATATAACTAAATTAACTAAACTAAAAATATGAAATAGCATTAAAATTTAAACTGCGCAAATATGAAAATTTATGTAACTTTCTAAAATATGAAAAAAAAAATCAAGCCATTTTATAAGAATAACTCTCGAAAAAAAATATTCAATATTTTCATCAAAAATATTATATACTTTAAAATATATCCATTTTTTTGGTTAATTTATTGATTACTTGGAATATTTAGATGTTCCTGAATTGATAAATGGATTTATTCCAATTCCAAGTTATCCATTCTCCGAAAACGGATTATCTT
The DNA here is from genome assembly GCF_947563725.1 of Argiope bruennichi. Taxonomy (NCBI): domain Eukaryota; kingdom Metazoa; phylum Arthropoda; class Arachnida; order Araneae; family Araneidae; genus Argiope; species Argiope bruennichi. The sequence continues at coordinate 48,472,159 of NC_079155.1, forward strand.
GCGAAATTAATTATTTAATTAATACGATTCATCTCACTTTCACAGATTTAGTCAGACTAATTAAAGTCAATTAGTCAAATTTGGTGCACTATTTTTAAAATGACTTTTAATAAAACCTTCACTAATTTTTAACTACCATTACTAACTTGGAAACAGATTTGAATTCGGACATGAAATTAACTTCCTATTACTAATTAGAAGATGTCATTTTTCTGGCAGTAATTGGAGACGCAAATTATTCAAGAATATTTTCAAATTAGGCAATCCCGTCATGTCCTTAAGCATATGATAAAATTTGTATGATCTTGATGTCGTAAGAGCATTATAGGGAATTATAGTTGATTTCTGAAGGTCATCATCACCCACGGTACAAGCTTTTCCTTAACAGCCACGTCAAGTCATTCGTAGGGGTAACCAATCTCACTCTATTACATTTACTAAGGTGGTGGAGAGCCGTTCACCATACAGGAAGCATGTCTACCCTCAACATGAAGTACCCACAGGTAGAATTACACAGTAATAGACATTACTTGTGCATGATCTTGATATCTTATATTTTGAAAACGAAAGAACCGGAACGTCAATAATGTGAATGTCAAAACGAACAATTGCAAAAGACAACATATCTATCTATATATATTTAATCTTCCAAAAAATAAGAACTGAATAAATTGAGTTAAATAGGAATTTTGGAAAACTGAAGTCCATATGTAAAAGTAATGTTTCAAAAATATATTATTTAACATAATGATATACAGGGTGTTTATAAAGTCCCAGACCCATTTTGATGCTTAATAACTCGTAAAATAATAAAGATATAAACAAACTTATGGCATTTATTGATGGAATAACTCATATATTTTCCTTTTCAGGTTTGAATATTTTTACTTTTGTAAATATCGTCTGCACGTGTGGTTATTTTCAGATAATTTCATTTTCCAGTCTAAATATCTGTACTTTTCTAAATATTGTCTGCTTATTAATTGCATTTTTCTCTCTTTTGTTTTTGGCAACTATTGCAATGTTATGTTTACTTTTGATGTGTTTGTTCTATGTAGTACTTTTGTATGTGATGTTTTATTCGAGTGGATATTAAGGAGAATGCGTACACCACAAGAGAAAGCACAGATTTTATGGTGGTTCATAGAAATGAAATCGATAGTGCAAGCACAGAGAAATTTCAGAAGAATTTACCAAAAAGATCCTCCATCCAAAAACAGCATCTTGCGGTGGAAAAAGAATTTTCTAGAAATTGGAAGTATCGAAGATAAGAAACGTTCCAGACGTCCTTGCACAAGTGATTTTGATGTTGAGCGTGTCAGAGAGACATTTTTACACAGTCCTAGAATATCTGTGAGATCAGCGGCAACAGAATTGGATATGCCAATTTCGACGGTGTACAAGGTTATTAAGAAAAAATTAAGACTGCATGCATACAAAGTTCAAATTGTTCAAGTTTTGGAACCGAACGATAGGCCTAGGAGGATGGCCTTTGCAACAGATATGCTAAGGAGGATAGAAGATGCTGCTGATTTTCTGAAGAGCATAATGTTCTCCGATGAAGCATCCTTTCATGTTTCTGGTATTGTTAATCGCCATAATGTGCGCAAATGGCTCTGTGGATGCCGACATGCTTGTCGCTACCTGGCGTGAAATTGACTATCGATTTGATATTCTCCGTGCGACGAAGGGGGCACATGTGGAAGTTCATTGACAAGGGTCATGAAACTTTTTGAGTCTATTTAACCATTTATGTTATTAATTTTAATCTATCTTTATTATTTTATGAGTTATTAAACATCAAAAAGGGTCCGGGACTTTATAAACACCCTGTATATCTTTTACATATAACCTACTGCACATCTGTTCTGCTTAGAAATATGTGAAAATTAATTGTATTAAGTAGTTTTTTTTTGTTGTGATGAAATTATATATGATGTGATTAATCATGAAGCTGCAGAAACAACACATGTGCTGCAAGGTGTTCATGAAATGTTTAAAAAACAACCGTTTTTTCTTGCTCGTAATCTTGATTCCAGGTATTCAATCAAATTTCGTCCTAGTATTGCACAAATTATTGCTGATCCAAATGCAAGAAGTATAATTATTGGAAATAAAAAGCCTGCTTTTTTTTATTTGACTGTGCCATCATTTATGCGATAATATATGGACTCTAAATTTGTGAAAGATAAATTGGTTAAAGATCCGAAATTAAATGAATTTTTTCCTAAATTAACGAAGGAGACTAATTTCAGAATTCGGGATTTATTGTTATTGGTACTTGTCCTGATTTATTTACTTATATTGGAGAATTATTTTTTAAAGGTCTTATTCCTGATACAACTGGTATATATATAAACTAAGCTTGGTATTTCTTTGTAAAATCGTTAATAAAATTCTATCCTATCGTTCGTTTAAAGTTGTAAACGAAATCGAAATGATTTGCAAACGAGGGATCGAACATGGAAAACTTCTACTTCATCTTTGATTCGTTCATTCAAGTCATGTATTGCCACATGCCAATCTTTAGTTTTATCTTTTTGTGTGTAAAATCGTGTTTTTTTTCAGGAGGGAAACTTACATACGTAAATTTAAAAAGCAACCCTTATCTAGATACAAAATTTCATCTAAATCTTTAGAGCCGTTTCCGAGATAAACAAAATAAATAAATTTATATATATGCAAGAATTTCTCATTTAAAGTTACAAGTTACACATAATTTAATATATTCAGATATTCAAGAAACAATTGGTATTTCCAGTTTCCTTTTATTAAATTTGATTAAGAGCATGTATCATTAAGAATCCAGCCGAATATTCGAACTTGATAAAATACTTGTTAAAAATTTTTCCGAAAAGATTTCTTTTCTTTTTCCTTTTGTCTGCTTTAAGATATTGTAAAACTTAGCTTTGGAATTTAATTTCAGCTAAATCACTAAAAAGAGGACCCTTCCATTTATTACAGAAGAAAGTTGCTGGTAGCATTTAGGGGTTAGTCAGATTTTTCAAATAAAATTTAGAACAGTTTTTTTCTTTCACAACTTTTTCTCTAGAAAAGCAAACCAAGCTGTATTTTCCTGATTCCTCTATCGAAATTCTTTATAAAAGTTAATCCCTCGTTAATAGAATTATTGTTAAATTATTCACTTAAAACTCCGACCCTTTTTATGTTTATTATTCGGAAAGATGCTATCACAGTATTAAAGCGCCATAATAGCCCTGAGGCTATAGAGAAGCTTCCATGCTTCATCCTTTCCCTAATCCCTACTCTCTTGTTCTTTACGAAACAGCAGAGGGAAAAAGCTTTTTAAATGAAAGGGAAGATTAGGGGAATTTCCCCTCTACTAAGCTTAGATGATAGAGGAAGGAACTTTCAAAGGAGGGTGCGAAGAGTTTGTTTCTTCTTCCAGGAATGGAATAAAAGTTTATCAACAGTTTTAGTTAGAAAATCTGTTAAAGTATGAAAAGATGAAATAAAGGGTGACCAAAAATTAACACAAGTTTTGAATTTGCTTTTATTCTTACAGTAAAGTGTTGGCAACCCTATTAAATAAATCATTTGACAGCTGATATTTTAGGGTTAGTAAAAATGGAAAATTACTCTATAGAACAATGTGTTTGTTCCATTTTGACCATTTTTCATCATTGTGGCAGTATTTCTTTGATACAGCATTGGATTTCCTCCTTTATAGCACGTGTGCATGTGGACTTGAGGGCATAGACAATTGACTTTAAATTACCCAATAAAAAGAAATACAGTGGTGTTAAATTCCACGATCTATTAGACAATTCTCAAAGTTTTGAACTGTAGCTTCCAGATTTTCAGTATTTTTGAAATATTGTTCAACAATAAAAACACGTTGCTCTATTTTGTAACCTCCATTTTTACGAACCCTAAACTATCAGTAGTCACAGCTTTTTTTTAACAGGTTGGCAACGCCTAACTACACGAATAATGGCAAAGTTATATCTTGCGTTAATTTTGGGGCATCTTTTTGTTTTGCTTCTTTAGCGTGAGCAATATTTTTGTATAAAGCGTTGCTATACAAATGGTGACAGACTGTGGTTCTAATGACGTTGTTTTATTTGGTGGAGTTTCGTTATTCGTTTGGCTGAGGGTTTATGCATTACTTAAAAAAATGATATGAAGTGGTTAATAATGGTGAATTCCATTGGTAAATCCATTTCATTCCATTATTGTCTTCGGAAATGAAACAGAAGCGTGGTGTCAGCAGGAACAAATCAGTAAACAAATGAAAGAGAAGCGATAAAAATGACATTGTACCATGTAGTTAAGAAATCTCAGAACTTAGTTTTACAATTGTTGTTGCCAAAAGGAATCGGCACTGACAATGGCTTGAGTCTGTGTTATGTATACTTAAGCAGTACAGAAAAAAGAATTACACTTTTCTGATAAAATATTGCTTTTTAACTCTCACATGTCAGTATATCTGGCATGCTACTACACTGCCAAACACACTCCTAAATCGATTGCCGCAATATAATTTCGTGAAGGACAAATATATGATAAATAACTGGGAGTCAGACGAAGAAAAGTATTTAAATAATGGTTCCATATTGAACCAAGGACTGATGTTAACGGTATTTGCTGTTTTTTGGACAAATGGGGTATTTGTTCCAACCGACTTGCATATGACACTAACAACGGAACGGGCATACAAAAGACTTTGTGTTTAATAACATATTTACGCAATGTACATCGTCAGTGAGGTATTTTTTTCAATTTAATCATCGAAGAAACTTATAGCATTCCTACTTTTATTTGGGCTTGCTTTATGGTATGATGCATCGTAATTTTATGGATATAATTATTCGCAATTTTTAAAGATGAATATTATAGATTTTTTCGAAACTCACGAAACAATACGAATTGGTGGTTTTCGTGACAATGTCATACCGATTGTCTTGTTTCCTTGGTAATCAAGGATTCTGATCGTTGTGTTTAGACGAGATTGTGGATCTACTTGGTAACGAAATAGCAGACAGGCTTGTAAAGAAAGGAAGCAGCCTAGGGACTTCATCTTCTGCTGAGCTCACGTACTTAGAACTGTTCTCTCAGACGAAATTCCTAAATAAGAAGAAATGGATGGTTCCTCCTACTCATGATTGGTTTAGGGCCAATAAGCCGGGCCAGTCCTTAATCCTTCCTTGAGATAGAAAAACCAACATTTGCCTGTCGCGCCTTGTCAGTGGCCACCTTAAATGTCTTTTCTCAGGGTGAAAAATTCTACCCTCTGTATGGATGACGAATATTTTATGAGCGGTTATTACGTAATCAATATCAAAAAGTCACAAATACAAGTGATCAATACTTTTCAAAGAGGGGTGTGATACAAATCCTTGATACGATCTTACTGGTGATATTTCGATTACAGGTTTTGGATCACGATAGAAAGTAACAATCGATACGATATCACTGGAATTTGCCGGAGCGGTGACTTCACTGGAAAGTAACAATCGATACGATCTGTCCAATGGAAGCTCTCGAAAGAAATCTGTGAATGGATTGAAAAGTGAAAGGACCGGTTATTGAAATTATCGTATCATTGAATTGCATATCACTTAAATTTATCAGAGCGGTGATTTCACCGAAAAGTGCGAGGCTTCACTGGAAAGTGCGAAGTCACCACTCCACTTTACGGGAGTGGCCGATATTCGTATTTGATGATGCACTATTCCATACAGATCATTTTTAATTGCTCGTGACATGATTGACTTTGATTACATGTATTCTGTTTACTGCTGGCGCCATCTATTGGTAGAATATAGGACTAAAGTAAACATTTTAAAGAAATGGCATATATTTTTAACTCATATTTTCCAGAAAATGGTTCACTCTAATAAATAAATCAAATAAATAGTTTTGAGAAAAAAAATAAAATGTAAGAAGTAAGCTGAAACAGATAAATTAATTCAATCACACGTTAAATAAATTAGTAAATTAAGTATTAATTACAATTAATAAATTTTATATTTAATATTAAGTAATAATTTTTAATTAATAATATGATTGAAGTAACAGATATTTGGAACGCTTATTTAAAAATAACAATATCAATATTATTTGTTATTCAAAAAATCGTGGATTATGCATCTCTATCCACCATACAATACGGTGATTTGTAGTTTCTCAAGCTGAATCATCTGAAGTACTGAAAGCACACGATGGATGAGAGACATAAGTCAAGTATCTGTTGTCTTTATGTCAGGAAGTTAACTTTATGACAGGAAGTCAGGACTATAACTTCCTATGCTCTCGAAATACTATTTAAATTGAAATTCTTCGAGGAGGAACTTTTTGATGCTTGTGTCGACTGATCTTTTTGGATTCCCCAAGTGTATCGTGAGGTATTCTAGCAGTATTGTTCATTTTGATACTTTGTAGATAGCCTCATTCCCCGCAACTCCGATCTATGCAGGTAAACCGAGTTGTCAAAAAGCTTCCTTACGTTCTCAATAAGATTGCCTTTGGGCTGCAATGTTTGCAGAGACTTCAGTGATCTGAGATTGTCAGTGAATACAGAACAATGATCTTAAGGCCGGTGCTGCTTTTTCGAGAACAAAACTATTTTCAGGTTTGTTAATACTGCCTGGAATCCTAAACACTGATTATTAAACCTAAAATGTAACTCTATAGAGAGCTGCTCTTCGGAAACTCAACATGCCACTCCTACTCTGTTGTCTAATTAAGAGCCATCTGTGAAGATATTAGTTCATAAGCCGGCATCTCTCTGTTCCACTGCAATGATTTAACTTCTACTGGGTATGTTCATGTTATTGAGAATTTTCCCATTGTAGTTTGGTCAAAAAGCATGCTCATGAAAGAGCTTTCTATTTTTATGGTTTGCTTGCATTGCCCATGTTGGAACATCGTCCATTCCATTTTAGCAAATAAGATTCAATTAATACTTCAAATACTGAATTAGAAGTTGTGCAATATGCCTCCGTTACTGCTAATAGTACTTTTCATTTAATATTGGGAAGTTCATGCACTTATGGTGCTGTGTCACCACCACGCTGGAGTGGCTGAAACCAAAACTCTTAGAGTCCTGTTCTAGAGAGCCTGCAATACTCTGCCCGAAAAGCCCTTATGGACTTCTGTAATGATAATAAAAAATAATAATAAATTGACAATTTGTTTTTAACATTAGGTAAAAAGCTTGAAAGTCAACGTTAAAAATTATTTTCTCCATTTATTGTAAATATATTGTATATTTTTATATATTGTTAATTTATATTTAATTTGTCATTCAAATGTTTAACTAAGTTTCATATCATTATTTAGAAATTAATAATAACTTACCCAAAAACTTAGGCATTTGCAAATTTTTAAAAATCGTTTTTGTATTTGCCGGATCGTTTAAAAAATCGTATGAAATTTGCCGGAGCGGTGACTTCACTGGAAAGTAACAATCGATACGATCTGTCCAATGGAAGCTCTCGAAAGAAATCTGTGAATGGATTGAAAAGTGAAAGGACCGGTTATTGAAATTATCGTATCATTGAATTGCATATCACTGAAATTTATCGGAGCGGTGATTTCACCGAAAAGTGCGAGGCTTCACTGGAAAGTGCGAAGTCACCACTCCACTTTACGGGAGTGACCGATATTCGTATTTGATGATGCACTATTCCATACAGATCATTTTTAATTGCTCGTGATATGATTGACTTTGATTACATGTATTTTGTTTACTTCTGGCGCCATCTATTGGTAGAATATAGGACTAAAGTAAACATTTTAAAGAAATGGCATATATTTTTAACACCTTTTCCAGAAAATCGTTCACTCTAATAAATAAATTAAATAAATAGTTTTGAGAAAAAAAATAAAATTTAAGAAGTAAGCTGAAACAGATAAATTAATTCAATCACACGTTACTTAAATTAGTAAATTAAGTATTCATTACAATTAATAAATTTTATATTTAATATTAAGTAATAATTTTTAATTAACAATATGATTGAAATAACAGATATTTGGAAAGCATATTTAAAAATAACAATAGAAATATTATTTGTTATTCAAAAAATCGTAGATTATGCATCTCTAACCCTCTGTGCCCGAAATGCTGCCAACATCGGGCCTCTGCTGAACATATTCTAGACTGTTTAGGACTTCTTTGGGGAGAAATTTATTCATCTCCCTTCCTCATTTTTGACTTTCTTCTTGACAACGGATTTTTGGATTTGGTCTGACTAAGTCAGGCCATGGAGATTAGCAACAACAACAGACGAGATTGAAGGATTTATGTTGAAAACACAAGAAAATATTTTATGCAGATGGATAATTGAATCCGTTAGTAGTAAATTTGAGAACTTTTACCACCATGTTAAAAAGGCTTAAGAAATCATCTATCATCATCTCTATTTTTGAATACATCAGCCCGTCTCGTGAAGTCGAGTCTATTGCTATCATCTTTCGCGATATTGCAGCTTCGCTTTCTTAGATTTTTCCCCCTTATATTTCCAAAATAATAAAAAAAAAAACCTAAGTAATTTTTGAAGCAATAAAAACGCTTATAATTTGATGGCAATAATGGAGTATATTGTTAAAATTAAGTACAAAAATAATTTCAAAAAATTATCAAAATGCATAAAAATAACTGCGTGGTAATTGAGTTGGTATTTGAATTTTAGAATTATACAAAACTTTGTTTCTTGCAGTGATATTTTTGGATGTTATTGTTGAAAAATTTCAATACCCAGCATACTTTTAAGTAAGCCAGATAATATTTACTTTTTATTATACTTTAATTTTTACTATCGCATTACATTTTATTAAATAAAAATATAAGAAGAACTTTATAATTATTGTCAGTTGTAAATTCTCATACATCAAACTATATTTATTCAAAATTTGGAAATTCTAAATTAAACTTTCTTCCATTGATTAAATATTGATGACTCATTTTAATAGATAATAAATGATGGAAAACAAATGTTTAATCATTTGCTATTGCAACATATAGCAGAGGGTTCAGGCAAAATGTACAATTTACAAGAAATATCGTCTCAAAATATTCATTATTTTTTTTAAAAAGATAGAATGTGCTTTTACAAGAATAAGCACTCCAATAATATATTTAAGTTTTCATAAGCATTTAAGAATATACTGTAACTCATAAACTATCTTAAAATGAACATACGTTAACTTTATCTTATCTCAAGAATCAATCATTCATTTTTCCACAAAATCATTTCTGATTATTTATGAGCTGTTCAAACCAACATTAAGAACCGGAGACATAAATTTTCAATTTTAACCTGGTTATCAGTTGTTATTTTTATACTCATTGCAGTTAAACTTTCCATTGAACATTTATTGCTATATACCAAATATTTCTTTCAATGCACGATGTTGGCTGAAAAATCTATTTCCTTTATTTCGAAAAAAATGTCGTTTTTATTTATCTTTCTTTCCAGCCTGTTTCACTTTTAATTGATTCTAGAAATATCTTTGGCTGAAGATGAGATAATTTCGAGGAATTTACTTCTTTTATTAGGGCCAATCCACCTCTGTTTTCGAAAGAAAACTATTCTTCTTTTTTTGGTTATCTCTTCAACGTCTTATTTTGCTGTAACTGCTGCTGTCGTGTTTTCACCATGTTTGAGAAAAGGGAAACAATTAATCGATAGCAGTTCTGCTGCATCGATTGTAAAGACAACCGGATTTATTTACAGATAAATATAATTAGCTGTCAAAAAATACAAACGATTTTTTTGTCAGATCGTAAAACATATTTAATGATAGCGAAACGGAGGAAAGAAATCTTTCAGTGAAAATTATTCACCTATTTTTCAATTGCAAAATTTATTTGAACTTCTGGTTTGAGGATGAATTTTCAACAAAATTCTCAATTTTGATTTATATTTACTGTGTTTTTATTTTTCAAACTATTGGCTTCATGGTTACACCTGCTTTCATTTTTTCTTATATATCTGAGTATTTCTTCCTTAATTTCAGCAATATTTGGAGAAAATTGCCCACATTTTACATCATATAGCACTTTGATGCTATATTTGGAAGTGTTACCTAATGCAAATCACCATATTATATTTTGTGACACATGAGCGTCGAATATTGAAATTCATTATAGATATTTCATAAAATATTCTAATTTTATTTTGTATTTAAAGGTTTACAAATTTCTATTAGGTATTAAATATCTATAGATAAATATCTATGACATTTTCATTTCTTATATACATAACTGAAGGCTGGAAATAAAAAACACATCTGCGAAAAAATAATAAAAATAAATAAATACATGTATAATGTGATAAATATCAAGTGTTTCAACCTGAGAAAGGAAATGTGAAATCATTTTAATATATGTTTCCAATGTCATATGTACACTATGTGTCGCAGTAGCATTATCACTCTTTTGCAATAATTTAAAAGAAAAATAGGATATTGTCTTAGCTACAAAACTGTCGCTAAATTTTTAGGCAATAACTAAATCTGGTTTTGGTGCACTAATGCACGTACATACACATAAAATTTATTCTATTTGAATAAAACTTTATTTAAATTACTTCTTTGACAGTATATTCGTCTTGCGGACGAAAAATATTTTCTGAATCTTGGAATAACATTGGGTTTCTAACTAGATTTGATATTTTACAGATGTATATATAATGTTGGAAATAATTTCTCATAGATTTTAAAATTTTGTAATTTATATGCCAACAATTATTTAAATTGAATTGACTGTTTTTGATTCACAGTTTATTTTCTCGAAGATGAATTCTTGGCAAATCATACTGGAACTTAACTAAAGTGGTTAAAGCAATGAAATCTTAAACGCAATGATATTTTTTTCCAATTTTAACATTCCAGTCTTTGATTGATTCTCAGATTATAAAAATGCAATTTTGGGTATTATTTCTAAAAATGTATGAAGCATACAGCAGAGTGTGGGGTATTTATAATAGCAGAAATGAAAGTTTTTGAAAAAAAAAAGGAAATAATTATTTTGAAGTAACAAAATATTTTGATTCAAAGTATTTGATTACACTTGAAGAACATAACAGAAACTATCAAGGACCACATCGGGGTTCTTGGCTTTAAGAATGAATTAAGTAAATTGACCTGAGAAACACAATAAATGCTAAAATTGATTAAAAACTGATTTATCGCTCTTCTGTAAAATTTGCAATTTAACTTCTGCAGCGTTTTCGATAAAAAAAAGTCTACAATTTATTAATCAGAAAAATTGACCAGTTACAGTAAAGTTTCTTCATTCAAAAAATCAAAAAATTATTTAGAGATGATGGACATCTCAGTGAAAGCCCTTAAGATGACGCCAAATCTTCTAATATACATTTCAGAAATAAGAAAAACAAAGGCTACCACATTAATTCTAAACATGGCAGAAATAGCCAAAACTTCCTTAATATAAATACAATAAGATTTAAATACCATTATATTCGGTATGTATTCAAATGCTTCATTGAATGTTAATACCAAGAATAACCGCCAATACCCAATTAATTTACTAATACATAACCAGAGGGAGTAGTGTCCCGAAAACTTTCTCGTATATTCTCTAATAATCTTGTATGCCAGCGAACACCTTAAATGGCATTGCGTACATTTGTTACAAAATACTAAATTTTGTTGTGAATTTAGCATTTTTACTCAATCTATTGTGTCACTCTTGGCGATGAATCTCTGGCATGCCGTTAATAGGGTCCGAAAATCCTACTTTAGACACGTTTTTCTGAAATTTCAAAAAATTGACACAAAACTGCTCACAAACTCACATATCAAAACTCACATTAAGTCACTGAGTTTTTGAATTATCTCATTTGCATGTGTCAAAGTACAGACCGATATACAGTAAATCCGTGGTTGGATTGGATCAAAATTTCATAGTTGTCTACACTATACATGTGCCGGCTTCCTGGTATAAGGGCAGCGCGCCTTCCCCGTGATCTGGACTTCCAGGTTTGGGCATGGTTGTTCATCCGTTGTTCTATCTGTGAGATGTGTGAATGTGCCCTCCTGTAAAATGGGGTTGTGCAAGCGAATGAGTGATGCTTGAGTAGCGAAGTCGTACTCTTGGCCCTAGTTGGCGCTGCTATAAAAACAAGCGACGCTCCCCCTCCGGCTTAAAATCGCTGTCTTCGTTTCAGCGCGCTTGTCCGTGGCAGGTGCCATAAGAAACAACAACATCAACACTATAAATTTTAAATCAGTGTAACGAATTTCATCTGTACCGATAACCTGATTTTGTAATTATAGTATTAGCTTATATTTGAACAGCCAGACAGACGGACTTCCTCTGTACAGATTTTACATAAAATTTCACAGAAATTGAAAAATTTAGTGCAAAGACCGTATACTAAAATTTAGCCGCCTAATTCAAGCGTTTTTGAGTTATCTTTGTCATAGCCAGACATACAAACGGACATCTTCCAAAAATATTTTTTTCATACTCAGAGAGATTTAAAACGTGGGGATCCGGCAAAATTCCGAGTTCGAATCTTTTGAATATTACTAAGCTGTCTCTATACTATGTATACGAGAAAGTAAAACAATTACAGGAAAAATATGTTAAAATTTTGAGATGATTCCTTTCTCCTCATTTTTCCAATTTCCACTTCATTTATTTGATCCCAAGCTTTATAAAGAAATTTCGAAAAGAACATTTTTATGAGCACAGTTTTTTTCTCTTTGCATAGTTCTACAAGGGAACACTATTTCACAAAATTTGAAATTCCTGTTTTTTTTAAAAACAAATTAAATGAATAGAACACAATATTTCCAATGGTACTCAAGAATATTTCATATTTCGATAATATGTAATGAACAATAATTAGAATGTATTCCCATAGTTTGAAATTTCTGTTTTTCAAACAAATAGAATAAATACAACACAGTCTTTTCAATGGTATCCAAGAATATTTACATTTTTCCATAATGTGTAATCAACAATAATTAGAATTTATTCCCATAATTTGAATTTCTATTTTACAAACAAATAGAATAAATACAACGCAGTCTTTTCAATGGTATCCAAGAATATTTACATTTTTCCATAATGTGTAATCAACAATAATTAGAATTCATTCCCATAATTTGAATTTCTATTTTACAAACAAATAGAATAAATACAACACAGTCTTTTCAATGGTATCCAAGAATATTTACATTTTTCCATAATGTGTAATCAACAATAATTAGAATTCATTCCCATAATTTGAATTTCTATTTTACAAACAAATAGAATAAATACAACACAGTCTTTTCAATGGTATCCAAGAATATTTACATTTTTCCATAATGTGTAATCAACAATAATTAGAATTCATTCCCATAATTTGAATTTCTATTTTACAAACAAATAGAATAAATACAACACAGTCTTTTCAATGGTATCCAAGAATATTTACATTTTTCCATAATGTGTAATCAACAATAATTAGAATTCATTCCCATGATTTGAATTTCTATTTTACAAACAAATAGAATAAATAGAACACAATCTTTTCAATGGTATCCAAGAATATTTAGATCTTTCCATAATGTGTAATCAACTATAATTAGAATTTATTCCCATAATTTGAAATTTCTGTTTTTCAAACAAATAGAATAAATACAACACAATCTTTTCAATGGTATCTAAGAATATTTACATTTTTCCATAATGTGCAATTAACAATAATTAGAATTTATACAGAATATCTCATTTTAGGAGACTTTTAGTGCATCAGTTATATAGACATGGGACAGAAATATGCTCAGTTTGAGCATACAATTAAAACTTTTGTTCAATACCAAACATCACTTGAAGTACACTAAGTAGAATAAACTGGATCTACGTCTCTTTTTCTAAATACATTTTTATGCAATATCCAGAGAAAAGAGAAAAGTTTGAAAAGCAACATCAAATTACCATTTATAACTGAGCATTAATACTTTAATGAGTTCTTCACAAAATCGGTTTAAATAGCGAAATCGAGTTTACATTTTTTTTTAAACAGAGATATGTGAAAATGATGTTGGTGATTGCGTTTCAACTACAATTAATTCCATTCTCATACGAAACCTATTTGCAATTCAAATGCGAGCAGAAAATCCTTTGGAGCTCTATTTGAAGAATGGTTTTACGATTTAGAAGATGCCCAAATATCCCAAGAGAAATTTCTTGCTTTATATGATCATAATGTAATTTTTTTTCGTGGAAATTAAGCCAGGATTTTCTTCTGGGAAGGTATTAGATTATGTATCATACTGAATTAGGAATTTCGACACGTACTTTACCTTATTTTATTGCTAAGATTTGAAAAACACTAGTAAAAGTTTATTTGATTTGCTTTTTTTTATTGGATTGAAAGAAGAGTATAACTTGATTTTGAGAATACTTTTGAATCATGAATTCTATAGGTTTCTAAATTTTTATATGTTTGTTCCCGATAGACAAATTTAATTAAAGTATTCTGGCAGCATAGGAGAAAAAAATATTTTTAATGCAATCACACTTGTGGTTTAATTTTTTGATTTCTTAAAAATTTTTTAATTTCCATGGCAAGTAAAAGATATAATATTATTTAAAAGTTGTAATAAATTGCTTTATTCATAAATGTTCCTATAAGAAGATAATTATAATATATGTATTTAAAAAAAACTAAGTAGTCACATATCCTATGAGTTTATGAATTTAAAAATCTGTATGCATGTTTTTGAAGGATAATAGATGTTTTAGCATAAATAATAGTAATTGCTATGAAAAATTTCGGATTTTTAACCCTTCAAACAAATTTTTTTATAAAACACACACACACACACACACACACACACACACACACACACACACACACACACACACACACACACACACACACACACACACACACACAGCTTTCGATTATTCCAATCGGAAGAAGATTTCTACATGGAACCACACAGACGATTGTTCTACTTTTTTTACTAAGAAGTTTAAACTGCATCATTTTTCTATAAGTGTTTTGAAATCCTTTTACTAACAGTTCTTTGTGGAAGAGAAATACCCTTAATCTTCCCTTTCATCCAAAATTAGCTTTCCGCTCTTGAATTGTGAGAAAGAAAAAACTGGCACAAAGAGAGAGGAGGAGAGGTGGAATGGAAATGTTTCTGTTTTTTCGAAATTTATAAGTTAATAGCGAATACAATCTATATTTATTCAATTCTGAGTGAATAATTTGCCAACAATTCTGTTAATAGGAATGTTTGTTTTGATAAGAAGTCTAAATTGAGTAATAAGGAGCATTTCATTCTGTTTTCTTTTCTGAAGAAAATAATGTACCTACATTTTTTTCAAAAATTTTGTTTTGATTATATATATTGAAGATAATTTTAGTTTTAAATGAATAGCGAATTTAGGTTTTCCTTAACTTTCTTGGTTAAAAGTCTATGTTTATATTTTTAATAATTACAAATTGCATATTTTGAGAAAAAAACATTTCTTATATGTTTGAAACGACAAAAAAGGTTTAAAGCAAAGTGTTGAAAAATAATTAAAAAAAAACTTTGTTTTCAAAATGGATTATTGTTTCATTCAGTTAGTTTTGTCTGGTTAATATCCCCCCATTAAGTAAATTTATGAAAACGAATCCGATATTCATAAAACGTTAAACTGTTTTCGATTACATTATTAGAGCTAATTATTGACCTGTTCTGCGTTTCAGATAAATCTGATCATTGGGGCTTGTAAAGAAATAGTGAAAATTACTCCGAATAGTATAGCTTAATTTTTTTCCATTTTTTTATGTCGAAATAAAGATAATTATTAGGGAAATGAGGTGATGGGAAAGAGTAGAAATATTTTCTTCGAAGCGTTTTTGCATATTTCCTAACAAAGATGTCCTCCCCCAAATTTAATAACTATAAACCTTCGGAAAGGTCGTAAAAATGATAGTGCTTAGTTTTATTTTTTTACTGGCACTTGATTTTGTTTTTGTTTTTCAATATACAGTAAATTGGAAGCCTTCTTTCACCAAACTGAAATCAAAATTAAAAGTAGATCCAAAATTTTAGAAACAAGATCATTTTTCCAATTTTCATTTATACGACGTTTTATCAGATATCATTTATTTAAGATGCTGCAGTAGTGAATAATCGCGTTTAAATGCATACGGAAGAACAGGCTGACAGATAATCATTCCGTTGATGGATTATTTCACAATTTGTTATTTATCTCTATTTTAGATAAAAAAACTGTGTACTGAATAATAATCATCTTTATATTTTGTTGTAATTCGTATTCGCTTGCATTAGGACAGTCCGTCAGCCAAAACTCCTTTGAATTTGATTTCGTGCCAGATTTGATAAAAATTCTACAACTTTTATGTAAAGATCACATATAAAATTCTATCTTTCTACCTCAAAAGAAGATAGTTTAGTTTAGTTATATTAATGCCCCGTTGTAAAGCAACACTAGGGCTATTTTGGAACGAACCTCGTAATTTTGAACCGCGGTCAGATGGCGAGGACGACACCTGAGCTGGCACCCCTTCTCTACACCACACTACACCAGCGGGAAGACGTTTGGTATGACGGATTTAACCTACAACGGACCTCCTTACACGACGGTTCTTCGGTGGAATCGGGTCTCGAACCTCAACCCTACGGCTCACCTGCCGAGACCTTACCACCAGGCCACCGCGGCCTCTCCAGAGGAAGATAGAAGAATTATCACATTCTCAGGTAGACATTTCTCAAATGGTTTCGTGCTCATCAATGTCTAATTCTTGGAGATACATCAAAGTATAAAATTTGAATGTTTTTTTAGGTAATTGAAACATTTAATATGAAATAAAATATGCTTAAATTAAAAATCAGTAGTACACACACACACACACACGCACACAATATCGCTTCATGTCCTTGCAACTATAACCTACTTTCCATTTAAACAGTGTAAAAAAGTGGGAGAGACATCGGAAGACGCTTCTGTACTATTCATTGCTTTAGGGATTTCCCTTCCACTAAAATTTAGTAAGGGAATTTTAACTTCAGAGGAAGAAAGCTGAGAACAATGGACTGGTTGAGATTCAAATGAGAAATGGCAGTGGCTTTATAAGAGAACTATCAAAAAGAACCTGAAAATATGTGCTAGTCTATATAAACAGACATACTGTCTGTTTGTAATAACAATGCACTCATACAGTGTACATGCACATACAGTATACGACCTAACCTATATTTTAATACCAGAAACACCAATTCCCCATTTCTTTGAATTCAAACAGATTATATTTCAAACAAGAGAAAAATATATTTCTATTTCTTCTCGCCATTTTCTGAAGAATAAACAATCCTCTTCCGAAGCACTTTTGGGAAAAATCTCTGAGCTTATCAGAGCTTAGCAGAAAGGATATACCTTTAATCTTTATTTTCATTTGTGAAATTTTTTACCTTGCGCCAAAATAGGGAACAAGAGCGCCAGGATTAGGCGATGAAGAAGCATTTAAGCTTTCGGAGAGCTCCAAGTCTATTAAGGTTTTTAATTTTATGACATCATTCATTCTCGATATAAAGGACACCAGATTTTAAATGAATAATTTAGCAGTAATTCCGTTAATGATAGGTTTGACAAAGATTCTCATTAGAATGACGAGGAACGTTTTACTAGTCTTTTTGAAGAAGGTAACGGAAATGATTTTTAGAGATTTTGCTAGAAATTATAATTAACGTTTATTATGATATATTTTCTAAATGGATTGCGTTTTTTCTAATAAATGTTTCAGTTTCCTAAGTAAACTCTGTTGCTAAATTTAGCTCTTATTTGGACAAAGATAGAATCTTTCCTATAGGTGAACATTTTTCAAACGAATCTAATATTGAAGAAGTTTCTCAGGAAAATGAATGGATTTGACGAAAATTATAATGACAAATTAATTTTTAATTTGAACTGAGCGTAGTAAGCTCAAGAAATAGTTGTAGAAACTTGAAGTACGTGATTGCAGTTTTTTTTTTCAAACATTAACAAATTAGTAGCTTGTTTTCAAAAAACAGTAAAGTTACTATGTTGGAAAACTGGTTATTGCGATATATTTTGAATACGCAAATTAGGAAGTATTTTTGATTTGGAGCATGGTTTCATTGCTATAAAGGCTGAAAGCTCTGTTTGAAATTCGAGTTAAAATTTAAAATTGCTTATTCTGATTAATTACCTTTCTATGATGGGAAAATGATATTAATGGATTTTAAATTATCAATGAGTTACAACATAAATATATATGTTTTTAAAAATAAGCCAGTATGCTTACTATGATTTCACACGCATCATGTATTCCTTTAGAATACGGTAAAGTATAATTCCAAAACAGACATTTTGATTGATAATATTAAAGAATTCTTTACTCTTATTTATATTGTTTGTGAAGACATTTTATTGTTTTTTTTTCTACTTATTAAGCCGCGGGACATTGACCTGACATCCATTCAGCATTACTAGAGCTATCTGTAATACTCTCTTCCTTATTAGGATATATACTGCGCGGGGAAACAATATTACAAATTCACAATAATACACAATACATCAGAGAAGAAAAACTTTCAACTAATTGAAAATTGAAAATTTCAAATAATTTAGTATTATAGAGTGGTTCTGATAAGTAAATGGCAGCCTTTTGAATACACGTGGACGACTGCAATTTTTGAAGGGAAGAGAAAATTATGAAATTTAGAATGGTCAGGGTTTGATAATAGGATTGGGATAAATGAAATATGTTGATATCAGCATTTTCTTATTGCGGAAGATTGTTGATGAAGATGGCGTTACGAATAAGCAAAATATAGCCAGAACTTATGAAAATAGATTCGTCTTATATCAAATGATGCTTATGTCAAACAGACACGTAATCAGAACCAAGTTGTAAGACACACTATCCAGTCTCCTTCAGTGAAAAAATGTTTAGTGGTGCGAGATCCGGATATGCACAAAGAAAATAAATACAGAAAATATACAGAGTGGTATAATTAAACTTCCCCTATAAACAGCATCATACAACGCAGAAGAACGGATTGCGCGAAATTTAGTATATAGGCTACACATGAGATGCGCTCACGTAATTTGCAAAAAATTAAAAAAAAAAGTTCCAAAATGTCCCCCAGGGGGTGTCTTTTCTGAAAAAACATTAATTTTACACAAGAAACGACTAAAACGGAATACAGAAATAATATTAACATTTATTGACTAGTTTCTGATCCCTTTGTTATCGACCACATTAAGTAATGGTAAGGAAAAAATAACAGTACGCTGTTTGAGAAAAACATTCACTTTGCAGAAACAAGAAACAGATTAGGATGCAATCGCATAAGAGGAGCAGTTGTTAACCGTGTCCAGGATGATGTAGGGAAAGGTGCTCCATGTGTCCACCCTCATTCACCTGCAGAATTTCAAGTGGATGGACAATGTGTTCGACAGCAGATCTGACCAATTGCAATGCTTCGAATTATGAAGTTCTTTCTGTCATTCAACGTCGCAACAAGATACCGTCCTCGTTGCAGCCGGAAATATTGACATAAAACATAACAACGAATCCAAAAGTTTCTTATCCTAACCTTTTCTGCATAAAGCTACCTCTTCTTCGGAAGCATGCAAATCTTGACATTTTTTTTTCTTCCTAAAATTGACAGCGTTTCCCAGTTTTACATTTTATTACTCATAATTCTTGTTCTGGATTGTTAATATTTTTTCTGTATTTCGTGTTGGGCGTTTATTGTGTTAAATTTTATGTTTTTCCGGAAAAGGCGCTCTCTGCCGAACATTTTGGAACTAATTTTTTGTTTGGAAATTCTGTGAGCACATCTCATGTATAGTCTATATACTAAATTTCGTTTCAATCAATCTCCGGTTTGCTTTGTAGGATGCTGTTTTTAGGGGAAGTTTAATTATAACCACCCTTTATATTCAAAATAATATGTAAATTCAAATCACACTTTCACCTTCTAAGATTTCCAACGACTTTCTTTTTTGCTATACGAGGTAAAGAGAAAATATTGTAAAATAGTTAACAAATTCAATCTGGAGATTTTATGAATCTCTACCTTTCAGATCACCTTGTGTCCGGAAAACACATTTTTTTGAATCATATGTCTTCATCTGTGTACCCAGTACCTTAAAACCACTTTGAGTTACATTGATCAAATATTGTATGTAGCAATCACACTGATTTTGTTTGTTCCTAATAAATTTTCAACGGATTCCATGCAAAGAAAATTTGCTTTTCTTGCCAAGTAAACAGGAAAACTACAGAAAGCACAGATTTCAGGTAGATAAAATTTGGAGCACAATTTCATGGCCAAAAGTACAGATTCATATCAAATTTAGAAGTAAATTCTTTATAGCATTAGATTCGGCATTTTTGTGTTTGACTTTTTTTTAGATTTCAGTTTTGAAATTGTTTTTCATCTTAATATAAAATACGCCGTATAACGTCATTCAAAACTAATTGATTGTCTTGATGATAATTGCCTTAATTGCTGATGATTAATATCTTACTAGTCTCCTAAGTCGACCAGCTGGTTCGCTGATAATGTTAGTTACATTTGATTTCAGATGAATAATTTAGATATAACTTCATGTCCATGATTCCTCCTAGTTGGTTGATATTAAAGCTGTGTTACTTTAATTGCATTAATCAAGTTTTGCGTATATTTTATATGAATTTTTGTAATGGAGTGATATTAAAAATGTAAATTTATGGTTTATGAATCTTTTAATGTTCGCGGTATTGCCCATTCACTTTTTATTGGTTATGTAAATTGCACACATGTTAAACGGAATACTTCTTCTCTAGCTTTGAACTGTGGTGGTAGTTTTATAAGCAAGTTAACAACCTTCGGACAAGGGTGACTACTTTTGTCTAGTGGTTATGCCAAGCGGACCCTAACGTCACGGGTTCTGTCCTCGGGACTGCTATCTCCATATTTGGTGACCTTGACGACGCAACCTTTGTGTAGCTGTCGTGGCGCCATCTACCCGTTACAAAAAGCAACCAACGCATGTCGGGAAACTCACTTGACGCAGCGAAAAAAGTCTTCAGACATACTTAGCGCAGCTCAAAAAATCGTCAGACACACTTGGCGCAGCAATCAAAAAGTCGTCAGACTCACTTGACGCAACAGCTAACATAACCATTAGACAAAAGTGATCACCCTACTCCGAAACCTGTTAACTGGTTTATGAAGCTACCACTACAGGACAATAGCAGGAAATCACGGAATTAACCCTCCTGGCGGCGGCTTTCAGATTGCTATCCTTACCGAAAGCGGCACGCCGGAATAACAGGTTCAACCTTAAAAATGTCGCGGTTTGGTCAAAAGCATTGCTTTCCCCTTTTGCGGTCAGTTCAGCGCTGCAGGTGGGAAGTGATTAGCAAATTTCATGCTGTGAGTAGCTGGTGTTTCTTATCGTAGTCTTTCGATTTCTAAGAGCATTTTTCTTTCAGTTCTTAGGAAGAGATTGACAATAACATCGATTGAAAATGCGAAAATGTGATTGGTTTTTTTAGAGGTTTTTCGATTATTTTATAAAACAATACATAAAATTTATGTTAGGAATAAGTTATTATCATGTTTATTTTGATACTAGTCTAGTTTTTATAAATTGAAAGTCCTCGTCTAATACTTTTTTCATTGCAATACGTTTCGCAAATTATTTTATTCCGTAGTACTGTGAAATTATTTCTCGACATTACCTGCAAGTGAATTAATTTTTTTAAAAAAACCCTTTCAGCGCATTGCCAATTTATTTTAATATTTTAAAATGCGTGTTTAAAACATTAATTGCGATAAGTAACACTACGTTATAACTTTGTTTCTTCAGTATTCAAAAAAAATAATTGTGTAATTAGGGAATTTCATGCAATGTTTCACTTTCAAATATATCGATTTTCAGTATTTATCTGCATGATTAAAATTTTATAATTAAATATACTTTACAATATTTAATTGGCAAAGCTAATTGGCCAGTTATTCAGTAATGCTGAAATAACTGGTCGATGCTGCTTATGGCTGCAACAAATAAAAATAATTGTCAAAATATTTCTTTGTAATATTCATGATACAAATTTGGCCTGGAAAAATGACTCAAATAATACAGATTATTTAGACTCATAATTAACCATTTGCAACTGGAATTTTTTGAATACCTTCAAATCAAGTTCCTACAGAATATTAAGTACTGTTTTAAAATAAATTACAATTTTTTGAAAAATCTCAGTTTTAAGTTTTTTGGGTTAGAATCAAAGCTCTTACTATTTTGCAATCGGATAACGACAAACCGTGGGGTAAACGAATCATTAAAAAGAAAAATCTGAATTTAAAAGCTTTGCAAATACAATTGCATTGATCTTTTTTACTTATTACTTTTACATTATTTATTGCTTTCGGTGATCAGCACATGTGTTACGTCGAGGTTACTAGCCAATATAAAATTTTTAATTAAATGTTTTCTTCAGCAAAACATCTTGAAATTTCAAATTTTGATAGTCATATAATTCATACTATTGCAGACTCATTGTACCATTCTGTATTGCAGATTTTTTGAATTTTCTGTCAGCTCCTTGACAGTAATTCCTTAATTTAAAACGGGAGTGAATAAACTTCAATTAATGCAAAACCTGTTTTGTTGAAACCAATCAGGCTTATTAAATTTCTAAATACAGGGAATAGAATCATTCAGCAATAAATATTTATGTATATGCTGAATATTTCTTTTTAATTTTTGAAATGACTCAGATGATTTCTCATATCTCTTATTCAATAAAAATTTCCAAAAATTCCTTCTTATTCTGTAATAATTTTGAAAGTTATGATGGAATACACTTCAAAATCTCATTTTATTTTTAATTCATAATTTTTTTAAAAATTTCAGAAGTAAAGAAAAAAAAACCATTTTACACATTTTTATTTTCTAAGATGCATATTCCACTAAGATATATATGGAAGCTCTAATAGACGCCACGCACAAACATTCGTCTAAGTTAATAATAAAGATGGACGAGTGTGTGTGTCATTATTTGTCTGGTTGTATTGGTACTTTTCAGACCAGACAATTTGAAATAGAATTACCAAAATCTGTACCTACATACTTTGGACAGTGGGAATCATTTCTTTAAAATTTTAATTAACCCTTTCAAGGGACAAGGGAAGTATGCTCATCACCAAATTCAACAATTTTTGAGTTGGCATAAATTCTTACGAATTTTTCAATAAGGTTTCAATTGTAGGTTAGAGGTTTCAATTGTTTATCTCAAATAAAATGAAGTGTCTTGATTTATTTCTTAGTTATTAATTGGAAAAATTAATTAATAAATCAGATTAAATTGATCTAATAAGTTGAATGAATTACTTTTCCTAGGCCAATCTTAATTTTAAAAACATTTTACTCCAACATGACTAGGAAAAAAAGGCCCTTTAAAGGGTTAATAAAAATTATTAAAATTTTAAAGTTCATTCGAAAATATCACAGTAGAAAATAATTTGTACATTAATTGTGAATTCAAATTTTTTTTCCACTTTTAATTAAATTAAAAATATTTTAGCATATTTTAAAAATATATTTTATTTTTGAATTGAAACTAAACGTTTTCATTGTTACCCTTATATTTCATTCCGGCTTTTTACCCATTGATGATGATTTAGTTAAAAGGTTAAAAAGATCTAAGCTAAAAGCAAAGGGGTAAAAATTTCTTTACTGAAATACAAATAAACCATGTGGCTGAAGAGAATGCTCCATAATTAGCATCTCAATAAATAAGACACTACAAGTTCAAGATCTTAATTTTACCTCAAAGAATGAATTTTCTTGGTGATACATTCAAATGTATAAATGACACATTGTATAAATTATATTAGAATAATTTCGTATTTTATCGCTGATAAATGGTAAAAATTTAAATAATTTTTAATTAACAGAAGTTTTAATTAAAATTTTGAAAATTTCATCTCCAGGTGAACATTCACAGCTTTCTAATTATTTAATGGCGAAGTTTGCTCGCTCTAAGTCAAACAGTTTGATCTGGAGATCGCCAATACGAACATTCATATTCATTATAATTAGAGATATTCGCTACTTTAATAGAAATATTTGCAAGCGACCTTCATGTCTGACACCCTTGTTCAAACTAGTTCTGTTTTTAAAAAATTAAAATGTGAGGCTAAAGCTTATTAAGAATAAAGTATTTCAAATTACATGGAAGTGGATGTTTCCGAATTTTTTTTACTCTCGTGATCAAAAATAAAATAAAACAAAGATCATATCCCGTCTTGTTTGTTAAAAATCACATCCAGTGAACTCGAACTGACCAAACAGGAGAAGAAAATAGTCGAAATGCCAGTTGTATGCATTAAAAAAATTTTAAATGCTAACATATGAGATAAAATTAGATCAAGGAGTTAAAATAATGGCAACAATTTTAAAATTATTAATTCTCACATTTAACTCACACATTCACTCACTTTCAAGTGGATTAAAATTCGTAGATTAAATTACTCAGCATTAAGAGTAAAAATGTCAATATAAACCAGTTTCATATAAACAGAATCGTGCTATGTATATATAAGATTGTACAGTGAAATAAGATTAATATTTCGATACAAAAAATAGAACCTTTAAAAACTGCGCTTATAATAACTTTGAAAATATTATTAAAAACCAGAGGAAAAATATAAAAACAATGAAACTTATATCTCTACAATGCTTACATTTTTGTTCGAATTCGTCAAAGAGTGTGAAATTCTATAAGGTTTAAAGAATGAAACAAATATTTAATTTTCATATATAGTTTATTACGTTATAAAAATAAGGATTTAATGTAACGAATACTAATCTTTCCGAAAAATCGCACTTTAATATATTGGTTCTATATATCTCCCCGTTTTGAAATACTCTTATTAATGAATACTAAAAAAAATAATTCATTAAAAGTTAAAAAGTTTCGTTCGTTAAGTAAATTCTGTAAATAAGTTTAGTGTCTTATTTTCAAAAATAAGTTGCATAAGCAATGTCAATTCTAAAATCCTTAAATGAAAGCACGCTATAAAAAAGAAACTTGTCAAATTTTAATATTATATTTTTTATTTATTTTTTACATTAACTATTTTCTTATGCTAGAAAGCTTTAAAATCTTATGTTTTAAATTATTAATAATAATACGTTTATGCATGTATTCATTCCAGGTATATATTTTCATACGTTCAATTTTATTCTCGTTATTTAAATTTCATTTTGGATACGTAATTATTATCAAAATCTCAAAAGTAACGCCTCAGAACGTAAGCGAGATTTTAAAATGCTTAAAAAGGCGCGAGCAACAAGTCATCAATCATACGCCCACTGATAACGATTCACTTTTCCTTATCTCACATTTCCTTCTCATTATCTCACAGCTTGGGATTGGGGGTAGGGAAAAACTGGAACCCGTAAAAATACGGGCAGTGACAGTTTTAAGGGAGTTTTTGTTTCCGTCTATAGACGGGTCCGCCGTTTTGAAGGGAGAAAAGATTCCGTCTTTTTCCGGGGTTGCCGCTTGGAGGGTTAAATATTCGGTGAAGCAACTAAAACAGTTCGAATTTTAATGCAAAAATAATCTAGTGCTGGAAATCAGGTAACAAATATTTTTTAAAAATTGTCTAAATTTCGAAAAAAATCATGCGTATTTGAAGCGGATATAATTAAAAATATATCTTTAAATTTTGCAGCAATGTAAAATTTGTTTTTGTACAATTTTTTTCGGAGGTTATAATAAATTGTCGCCAAAATTTAGCTTAATTTTTATTTTATAAAATTTTTAGTAAAAAAAAAAAAAAAAAAAAAAAAAAAAAAAAAAAAAAAAAACTCTTAGAGTTTTCCGAAGTATATGTGTGCAAAATTTTATAGCTGTAGGTTAAAGGCACTTACATGTCAAACGTTATAACATATGCAAACATTCATTTTTATTTTTAGGAAAGCTATCGATAGATATTACAAGATTAATCAAAATACATAAATACATTTCGTAAAAGCCTTTTAAACATTTGTGAAATCATCATTTTTCACAATAACACCCCCATATTTTACAGCAGTAAATTTTCTGAACTTTCGAATTCTATTGAGCAGCCCATTTGCTATATATAAAAAAAATCTTTGAATGCAAATATTCCGAAAGAAATCAAAGTTCGCTAATGAATTTCTGTTAAGACGTAAAATAACGCCATTGAAACACCCATTTTTCTCAAAGATAATTTTCTTACAACTTTAAAATTTATTTAATGGGATATAAATGTTAGCGATAAAAAAGATATGTTTTCATTGACTTCTAAACATTCTGAAAGAAATTGGGCAATGCAACTATTGCGCTAAGTCAATTTCGAAGAATAAACATTTTCCCGCCCTCATTGGAAAAATCCCTTCTCTATCATCAAAGCTTAGCAGAATGGATATACCCTTAATCTTCCCTTTCATTCAAGAGCTTTTCCCCCTTCTTTCTGTTAATAGGGAACAAGTGAGTAGGGATTTAGGACAAGAAGAAATAGTGGAAATTCCTCAAACTTTCTGGACTAATTTGGCTCTTTAATATTGTGATAACACTTTTTATTTTATTATAGTAATACAAAAGGAGCCTTGAATTTAAAAGAATCATTTACCAGTGATTTTATAAGGATAATATTAGATTTCTCACGATTTCCAACGATAATTTGATTTTTTTAGAAAGAGATAAATTCTATTCAAATGTAGGAATCAGTATTAAATTTTGTAAGATAATTTAAATTATATCTTATGTCTTAAAGGCAATTTACTTTGAAAGTAATTTAAAGACAAGATTTTTATCTAAATTTTAAAGAATTAAATTCTTAAGTTAAGTAGTACCTTTATATATAATTTACAAACAATTATATTTAACTTAGAAATTTTAAAGCAAGCATTTTTGCTGGCAGAACTATTTA
The DNA here is from genome assembly GCF_947563725.1 of Argiope bruennichi. Classification (NCBI taxonomy): domain Eukaryota; kingdom Metazoa; phylum Arthropoda; class Arachnida; order Araneae; family Araneidae; genus Argiope; species Argiope bruennichi. Next base: position 48,499,102 of record NC_079155.1, read on the forward strand.
TGTGCATATAATAATGAAGAGATAAACCTGGAAAACTGTTTATCTAAAGCACAATTATTTTTTAAAAATTCAAATTTATTTTAACTTTAAATATAATTTTTTCCCAAGTAATACTAAATTTTTTACAAAATGATAAATGCATATAATATAGATTGTTACTTTATTGTAATTTTCAGTGTAAACTGTTTCTTTTGTATGGTTGAAGAGTTTTGAAAATGTATTTTTAAAATTTCAAAACCCATTTCTTACTTTTTTGGAGCTTTATTTTAGAATATTTTTAGAAATTTCAAAACATGTATTTTTATTGATTGAACTATTTATATACATATAATAAAGTAGATATAAACATAGAAAAATTTACATCTAAAGTGGATTTTTTAAAAATTAAAATTAATTTAACTATAAATATAATTTTCTCCCCGTATAGTACTAATATTTTCACTGGCCATATTAAAAACAGGGATTTCCTAGGCACTTGAAGTGATTGACCTTGCTCCTCGTTGAAGGTCATCAAAAATGCAAGTTGAATGGGAAAACTGCAGTCGTTTGAAATCAAAAGATATGATGGTGGGAATAATGGGAATGCGTGGAATGAGCACATTTTCTCCAATTGGCTTTCTGTCAGGAATAGCTGCCTGGATTCTTGCCGCATGTTGGTCTTCTGATTCCTGTGCACGTGATCAAGTAACACTTAAACGTTGTCTTTCGATTTTTGCCGCATGTTGATCTTGAGATTCTGAAGCACCTGAATTTGCAATTCGTAACCTATCTGCTTTATTGCTCGCTCATCGTTTCACGTTTGCTTGAGAAGATGGAATTTTCTTATTTCTACGTGCTGTGCTGGTAGATCTCATAACTGACTAACATATGGGAGGCATATTTTTTGACGAAACAATCAATTTTCACGAAGCAATATACGCTTGTATAACCGTAATATCGTTTATCGATTCACTGAATAAGTAGAAAAATTTATTGTTTGTCCTGGAAAAGTTCCTTTATATATAACCTATCTTGATCGGCATCGATAACAATAATTCTATTTTGTACATGTGAGATAAACTCTGAATAATATGTGCGGATTGCCGCAGACAAAATATTGTGTAAGCTGAATTACAACATCCTATGTTGATGACTATTCATTAATGAAAATAAATAAATTAGCGCTTGCACTAAATATTTTAGATTTCATTTCAATCACATGGCATGGATCATAATTATTTTATTTTGTTTGATATATGTGCTATTAACTCTGAATGACATGTGCCGTTTGCCGTTTACTGTTTGTCTTTTATTCAATTGTCCATTTTAAAATAATGCTGAATAGTAGAAAAGTATGAAACGATTTGTTTGTAAATTTTATCGTGTTCAAAATAAAAGCTAATAATTGTAACTATACATATAACCTTCGCGCTAGTTGGCAAAATTTTATTGCAATCGGATGAACGGTACGACAGCGCATCAAATACGAATAAGCAAAAATTCATTTTTAACTAAACACTAACTAAACAGCAGATATTCACTGACTAAACAGCAGATATTTTAGATCACAGCAATAGGCTTTTAATAATCAATAGGTTGTAAGAAATGAAATCTATTTTATGTTCCATCGTTTTCTAAATTTAAAAACAGAATTTACTTTTACATTTTCAGAAGCCGATATATTACTTTAAAAAATGTCGGCATAACAATTCGTTTGCCAAAAATTTCAAACATTGAGCAGTTATTATAAATTAAATGTATTTATTTTTAAAACCCTGGTGGCTTAGAAAACGTTTTCCAGCAGGGAAAACGAAATAGATTTCCTTATTTAAGGAGACAGAAAGAAAAAATGCAGAAACTTGAAATTTTATTTTTATTGTTTCCTCGCTAAACTATATATTTATATTCAAGTAAAATAGTGTTACAAGAATTATTGTTAAATAAAATGAATATTGGAAAGGCCCAGTGAAAAAACTACATTTTAATGATTTTTCAACAAAATAATATTTTTATTAGATTTAAATATCTTTGAAATGTTCCAGGTGTCTTAATTTTTGAGGAAATTGAATAGAATTGATAACACGATTTAGATTAAACATAAAAGAAAATAAGACATAGATTTTATATTTCGAGTTTTTTTAGATAAAAGTCAATTTTTGTTTCGAAAAAACACAAAATTCTTACGAAAATTCCATAACTGCGTGTGAAAACATTTTTAAAAAATTAGAATTTCATTAGAATTACAAAATCATGTACATATTTATATGAAATAAATTTATATTGGGTAATAAAGAAAAAGAATAGAAGGAATTAAGAACTGAGTCGCTTGGAATACTTTGAAATTTATATATATATATATATATATATATATTGTTACGAATTTGTGATGCGACTTCCCAGCATAGTGGGTTCCATAGGAGGTCTCAGAGCTTGGCGACAAACTTGGCGACCATTTGGCAACTTGGCGACTTTGGCTCCAAAATAGATTATACCCGAAACATCGAGAATTTTCCCGACCGTCCAGTAGGAACTGAGTTACGCCTCGAACGTTCCTGCTTGGTTGAGAGGCTTCTAGCCCCGACTCCTGAGACCTATAAAAGGATCTGCAGCTGTCGGGAAGTGGTGGTGAATTGAGTAGTCGTGAACCAGATCGGAGAGAGTAGTCGGAATCGACGGTTAAGAACTGGCCTTCCAGAAATAAGCGGAGCAGCGACGGAGTGAAGCTAGTGCTGAACTAAGCTGTGCGCTACTGTCTGCAGTAGAGTCTGGTTGCATGCTGCACGTCTCGACTGAAGATAATCGTCTTTTGTGCTGTCTATAGTTGTGCTGTCCTGTGTGTCTTCGTGTAAATAAACGTCGTTGTTTTATTTTCTATTGCCGCCTGCTGATTGAGCGTTCTCCACATCATATACCTCCCACTATCCAAACAAAACCGGAAATTTCGTAACAATATATATATATATATATATATATATATATATATATATATATATATATATATATATATATATATATATATATATATATATATATATATATATATATCTTTGAATTTTTTAAAAATAATATTTTGTTAAAATTCTTTTCAGGAAATTCGACGTATTTCTATTTTAATAATTATGCATAAAAAATTTCATACCTCTAAGTGAATAATTCTCAAAAATTCCTTATGGAATCCACCGTCCCCTTAAACCAGAAAACATTTCTTCGAATTATTACAAACAGAAAATGTTAAACAAAATAATTTCTTAGAAAATTTTCTTGGGTAAAAGAAACAAATATTGCCTCGATCGTAAAACAAAGTCGTCTATAAAAAATGGTGTATTTTTCGAAGCATTAAAATACCGATTAAACTTCCTACAACTCGGTAATTTCGTTTTGTTTTCTCACGTGAAACCTTCTTTGCGGTCTTCTGAACAAAAGATCTGATTAAAAAGAGATTAAAGCAAGGAATTAATGGGCCATAATTTCAACTTTGTGACAGGAAATTAATAAGTCATTTTCGAAGAAAGAATTCACCGACTTCCTCCCACCCCATAAAATCAGTTTCTTGTTTTTCCAGAACCCCTTTAATAAAATCCTGATTGCTTCGGTTCGATTTCGCTCGTAAAAAAATGATTACTCAATGCGGTTACAATTTTTAAATTAATAATTTATTTCTTTTTAGGGATTTGATTTGCCATTAATTTGTGATTTATTGGTAAAAATGACCGTTGAATTAGAAAAGTTTGAGATTAAAAATTAAAATTCGATATTTATGAGCGTCGTAATTGTTTCACATCTTTTGATGGTATTTTATTCCAGCAATAATTATTTTATTAAAATATGGATTAAACAAAAAGTCTTTCCCGGTTTACAATGTATGAGTTTCAATGAAGATAATAATGCATATTGATAATGATAATAATATTCCGTTATTATCTTCATCTATTAAAATAATAATGACATTTTTTTAATTCTCGTATATATAGTGTAGAGAAAGTATAATAATCGTCAAAAGATTCGAACTCCAGATTTTAGACTTCCTTGAATTCGAGAAATACATTTTTGAAAAATGTCCGTATGTCTGTTTGTCTATGACGAGACTAACTCAAATACACATTGAGTTAGGCGAATGAAATTCGGAAGACTGTCTTTACACCAGATTTGAAGTTTTCTATCAAATTTTCACCAAATCCTGTTCTGTGTAAATCTGCCAGTCCGGTTTTTCGAATATAATTTAACACCATATCTATAAAACAAAGTGACCTTGATATATAAAATTTAATACAAAGAATTAATGTCTATAGTCTAGACACTTATCGAATTGTACTTTTAGAAAATGTAAGAGTGATAACTGAAAGTAATGACTCAAATACATCAAATTCGGTATATGATTTTGTGACTACAAAGTAGTTTTCGGCCGAATTTTTATTTCAATTGGCTGAAGAAAACACGTCTAAAACTCAAATTGAATTTTTTGATACTATTAACTGCATATCAGGGATTATTTGCCAAAAAAGACACGCCAAGGATTCTATGACAGATTAAAAAAAAATACTAAATTCGTGCCAAAGAATCATGTAACTGAACTAGTGTAAGCCAAAGCCATGGAAGTCGTTCTCTGAGATAAAACATTTGTTAGAAAGTATGCGAGAAAGTTTTAAGAAGACCACTGCCTCTGGTTTTTACCATTGAATAATTGTTAAAATTAATTAGAAATATAAACAATGATTGCAGTCTTTTTTTTAACGAAGAGTACCGAAAACAGTGAGTTTTTCAAATTTCTATGAAATCTGGTTCGATATTTCTGACATGATTATGCCAAAAGACAAATCACGACAAAGATTATGTATTATTTGAGACTTTATTATGACTTAGTTATTTATTAAATCTTCTTTAGTTTCTCTGGAAAAAATTTCTGGAATTTTAAGTGTATGTAAATTAAATTATACCATTTCCCACTTACCAGAGCAAAGACAAAAATCTTTCCGGCTTGTCGGAATCAATTTCACTCATTTCTTATACAAGGTGTACATAAATTTTTGCTTAGATGAAAAAAATTTATTAAAAAATATTATCTCCGTTATATACATCGTTTTTAATTTTGATTCTCATTTAAAACCACTTTTTTCTTCTAAGTGCAGTGTTAGCCAAAGTGATGAAGGTGGCACTAACATCGGTAGATACAATTATCAACTATGAAGGAAAAAACTCCGTGCGTTCTACGGATTCATGAAAGTAAATCATCAACTGGCTTGTAAAGAAGATTTAAAAATGCATACGCTACGCTCTGCAATGGTATATTATCATTATCACACATTGGTATGACAGATTTATAGTGACAAATAGCATTACCAATCTTTCAAGAAGTAGCAGGCCTAATGTGAGTGATTAGACAACAGAAGCTATCTACGAAATGTTTACACGAAAGGCCATTTGAAACCATTCGCCGTACCTCAAAAGAATTTGCCATTCCTCAAAGCACAGTGCTCAAAATTTTACACATGGGACTTTGTTTGCATGCTTATGAAGTGTAAATGTTTTAATCCTTCCTTATAAACACTGGACGAATGGTATTGTACGATATCTTCACGATATTGGCCGACATTCAGAATGTCGAACAACATCGAAGAAATATCGGACAATATCTTGTGCTAATAGCATTGAAAACAAATGTCAGCACCAATCAACATACCTTTGTTTTGGAAATTCCATACCGCATTCATTTCTACATTTGGAAATGCGAGATAATACAGAGTGTTTAGAGTAGAATGGTCAAATTTAGCTTTTGAGCCAAGAAACCTCAGGTACCAACCAATCAATCAGATCACATTGGTGATGGTAATAACTATCTTAGGCGCGTATATTTTTCGGATGAGGCCACTCTTCATTGATCAGGAAGGTGCATAAACATCATGTTCGTAGATACGGTTTTGAAAACCCCACATGAGTATGAAAGAGGCACACCGAATATCAATCTTTGGTGTAATTTAATGTATATTATGATTGGCGGATCTCTCCTTTTTTAGTGAATCTTCTGTTACAGCAGCAGTCTGTTTGGATTTGCTGCAGTGTTTCGCAGTACCTCTATCAGATGAATAACAACCAAGGATAATTTATCAACAGGAAAGTGCACCACCACACTGGACAATCATGTTCGTAAAATTCGATTGAACGTTTCTCAATTGTTTGTTGTGAAGAATGGATTTAAAACATGGCCCCCAAGTTATTCGGATATAACTCAATTTGATCTTTTTCTTAGTAAAAAAGGTACGCAAAAAGCAAAGCGATTGCAATACCAATTCCTAAATGGCTACATAAAAGAGTATAACGGATGGGTTATCATCAATAACGAGAAATACGCAGGAGTATACTTGGCACGAAATTGAATATTGTATAGATATTTTTAGCTTTAAGAAAGATGATCACGTTGAGTTGTCTCGACGCTGTGGGAAAAAAATGTTTGAAATAAATATTAAAATAAAAAAAGAAGTATATCTATATATGTAATAAATTTTCCTTACTAATATATTTGTAATAATTTTAATACAAGATTTTGTGAAGACCCTGTGCATGCAGTGAATGGGCATTGCCTTTGATTAAAAATATACTCTTAAATCTTCTAATTTCGAGGGAAATTGCAGCATTGTTTTATGACTTTTAAAGGATCGTACACAAGGAATGCCTCAAGAATGAATTAACAATCCGGAAAGAAGAATGCAAGAAAGAAGAAATTTCACACGTTTGTGTGATTCAGTAAGATACAAGTTATCAGATTTTTAGAAGACTAAGTCTTTCGTGCTAAATCAAGATAAGATTGCCGATCCGTAGCCCTCTCATGTGGTCAAACTACCTGTCAATACATCAGTACTCAAACAACCAGTTAATTTCCTGTGGCCAAACTACCTGTCAACACATCAGCACTTGTACAACCGGTTAATTTACTGTGGTCAAACTACCTGTCAATATATCACTACTTGTATTACCAGTTAAGTCCTGTTCATCAACATCAAGATAAGATTGCAGATCTGCTGCCCTCTCATGTGGTCAAACTACCTGTCAATACATCAGTACTCAAACAACCAGTTAATTTCCTGTGGCCAAACTACCTGTCAACACATCAGTACTTGTACAACCAGTTAATTTACTGTGGTCAAACTACCTGTCAATATATCACTACTTGTACTACCAGTTAAGTCCTGTTCATCAACATCAAGATAAGATTGCAGATCTGCTGCCCTCTCATGTGGTCAAACTACCTGTCAATACATCAGTACTCAAACAACCAGTTAATTTCCTGTGGCCAAACTACCTGTCAACACATCAGTACTTGTACAACCGTTTAATTTACTGTAGTCAAACTACCTGTCAATATATCACTACTTGTACTACCAGTTAAGTCCTGTTCATACCCATCAAGATAAGATTGCAGATCTGCTGCCCTCTCAAGTGGTCAAACTACCTGTCAATACATCAGTACTCAAACAACCAGTTAATTTCCTGTGGCCAAACTACCTGTCAACACATCAGCACTTGTACAACCGGTTAATTTACTGTGGTCAAACTACCTGTCAATATATCACTACTTGTACTACCAGTTAAGTCCTGTTCATCAACATCAAGATAAGATTGCAGATCTGCTACCCTCTCATGTGGTCAAACTACCTGTCAATACATCAGTACTCAAACAACCAGTTAATTTCCTGTGGCCAAACTACCTGTCAACACATCAGCACTTGTACAACCGGTTAATTTACTCTGGTCAAACTACCTGTCAATATATCACTACTTGTACTACCAGTTAAGTCCTCTTCATCCCCATCAAGATAAGATTGCAGATCTGCTGCCCTCTCATGTGGTCAAACTACCTGTCAATACATTAGTACTTGTACAACCAGTAAATTTCCTGTGGTCAAACTACCTGTCAATACGTCTGTACTTGTACAACCGGTTAATTCCTCTTCTTCATTTTCAACTGCACTTTTCAATTCGGATGATTAGCATGTTTAAGAATTAAGTTTTCTTATGTTCCAAAGAAGTAAAGTGAAAAATTTCAAAGGCAATTAAGGATGTGTCAAAGGACTGTCTATATACAAATCTATGGCATTAAAACCCCAAAATTTGTAGAATTCTGGTTCTAATTGTTTTGGAGTAATGACATTCATAAACAGACATAATGTTAAAAATGTATTATGAAACGCACTGTTTATACACAACAGAAGCTATAATTTTAATGTTTTCTTTCATAATTTATAATTATACCTGATCAATATGAAAAAAAAAATGGCAAATATTTAATTCTAAAACAAATTGTTTGTAGAAAAAATATTTTAGATTTACTTGCTTTTTAATGAATAAAGAAATACTTCGTTTTTTTGATTTCTATTATATAAATTCTACTAATGAAAGAAAAGAAACAAATACGGCTTAATGGGAAATTATATTTATCAAGGGAATCACATTAAGAATTTTGAAGGAATAATTAATAACAAAGCTAATGAACAACGCAATGGGATTACAATTCTTGAAAATAAATCCTTAATTATCGTCTCTGGAATATAATACGGAAAATAGAAGTTTATAATGATATTCAATGCATTAGCTGATAACAATGGCATATAGAAAGCATTAAAGATAATTAAACTAATTAATAATGAAAAAATATTATATAATCTACAGCATTATTCGTGAGATGAAAAATAGATAATATGGAATCTTAAAATTTAGATAATTACTTATTTTGAAAAATTCTCTAATTAGAAATAAATATTTATTAAATTAAATTCTAGGAACTTAAAAGATTAATGGATTACTAATATTCCAAATTTGTATAAATTTAAGCTAATTACATAATAAATGATTTTCAACAGAGAGACATAGAATTATATTTAAATATTTCTCATTTAGATTATTAATGCTTTTTTTCTCTTCCAAGTACATTTTTACAGCATATTTTCAAATAATATTTGAATGTTTAAGTAAAATATCTATAATTAATGAAAATGAACGATCATGGATCTTTCATGCTCACGTATTTAGTGATACTTTTATCTTACATCTTCAAACGAGCAATTCTTGAATATATATCAATTTATTTCGAGCAGCTCGGAAACGGCTCTAACTATTTTGATCAAATTCTATAATTAAATACGATTTATAAATTTATCTATATAGGTGTCTTTCCTGAAAAAATGTGATTTTCCACACGCACAATTTTTATAACTAAGTATTGACATGTAATTATACAGTATCTGCGATGGAGTAGTGGTTAGGGCTGCCATGCATTTTCCCCATGTTCGATACCGTGTTTGCAAATCTATTAGATTCCGCTTATCTTATATCTTTAAACGGGCAATTCGTGTGCATCTATAAATTTATTTCGTGTATCTGGGAAACGGTTCTAATGATTTGGATCAAATTTTATATTTAGATAAGATTTTGTTGTTTAAGTTTATTTATATAGGTGTCATTCTTGAAAAAACACGATTTTGCACACAAAGAAAACACTTTTAGAGTCATTTTCTATCTCCTCTTATACTGACAATGGAGCATAGCGCCATCTCGTAAATTTTTGTGGTACTTGACATTTTTGCCAAAGGAAGATAACCTATTGGTACCTCAAAAAAATTGTGAAATGGCGCTGATGGATTGAGATGAGGTAAGAATGAAAAATATTCATTTCTAATCAGTATGTGATTCGCATCTAAATATTTTCTCCAAAAAAACACAATTTTACAAAATTAAAAAAAAAAATCCTGTCTAGAGAAGCTTAGTTTCCTAGATATTTGTAAATTATATATGATAAGTAATGATATCGATTTTTTAGATATTTGTTTAACGAGACTGGTTTACCATTCTTTTGAGTTATAGAAGGGGAATATGAGGATGGATGTTTTCTTTAATCATATTCTAAAAGAATTGATATCAATATTTGGCATAAACATTGTGCAATAAAAATGCTGTTTTAAAGATTTTTTCAAATTGTTTTGTTATTTTATTTAATTTTATTATAAAAATCTAAGAAATCCTCTCTGTTTGTTCAATGAGTTTAACTCGTCAGTACACGTACGGATTTTTTTTATTTATTTTTTTACTCATCATTTTTTACACATTCTAGAAATTTATAAAAGTTTACACATGCTACTTCCGATACTTTCTTGTAGGATCTAGACGATAAATATTAAAACAACAGAAAACTATGAAACAATGTATCTTATTTTTCACAGGAGTTTGGGGTCAAATTGACATTTGCGTGCGCTATCGTTTCAGATTCTTTTAATGTTTTGCTATGGAAGTGAAAAGACAGATTCACAGATATTTTCGCAGATATTGCTAGACAAAATGATGATAGCTTAGATTCGCCATATAGTCATGAAATTTCAGAAAGTGATCATGACATAAAATTGGAATAAAACACAGATTCTGAATAGTTTAGAAAACTTGATCGAATCCTTTCCTGTGTGTGAAAAATGTAGCAAATCCTTATATAAAATACATCTTTTTATAATATGAACAAATTGTCTTGAAATTTATACTAACTACTTATTTTATTTTGAATGAAAGATGATAAAAGTGTTTTGTTTGAGTGTGAATATAAAAATGAAAGACAAAAGTTATGAATTTTCAAAGTTGTATGTTTAAGCTTCCATTTTCCAAACATTTTCAAATGTAAACGATATTTAAAATATAGATTTTCTTATTATTCCGATATTTTTATACAGGAAGAAAGTAGTTACATTAAAATTATAAGTTTTATATGAATGGAATAACGAAAAATAAAATGAATACAGAAAAGGTATGAAAAAATTTCGGTTCTTTATATTAAAAATTGTATTTGTATTTTAAATAAGAACATATTTGCATGGAAAAACATTTATGTATTCTGATCATATTATATTTTTAAACAAATAGCCAATAAGATAAAAGGGTAAATGCCTGATAATTTGGGATCAAAATAACTCCGAATTCTGTTTAGGTAAAAAAAAAAATGCGTGTATGTGATGAAGGGTTAAAGTGTTGAAATGGAAAGTGGAAAATTTACGAACAGAAATCAAATTTTATAACAAATACAAATGAAAAATTCTATAAATCGGGGTGTTCCACTTGGCGTTCCTTAAGAACCTCTGAGATGTCTCTGACTTATTATAAGATTAACATGACAGAGAAACTGTATCACAGATTCGTAACAAGACAGAGAAACTGTATCACAGATTCGTAACAACAAGACAGAGAAACTGTATCACAGATTCGTAACAACAAGACAGAGAAACTGTATCACAGATTCGTAACAACATGACAGAGAAACTGTATCACAGATTCGTAACAACATGACAGAGAAACTGTATCAGAGATTCGTAACAATATGACAGAGAAACTGTATCACAGATTCGTAACAACGTGACAGAGAAACTGTATCACAGATTCGTAACAACGTGACAGAGAAAATGTATCACAGATTCGTAACAACGTGACAGAGAAACTGTATCACAGATTCGTAACAACGTGACAGAGAAACTGTATCACAGATTCGTAACAACGTGACAGAGAAACTGTATCACAGATTCGTAACAACGTGACAGAGAAACTGTATCACAGATTCGTAACAACGTGACAGAGAAACTGTATCACAGATTCGTAACAACGTGACAGAGAAACTGTATCACAGATTCGTAACAACGTGACAGAGAAACTGTATCACAGATTCGTAAAAACGTGACAGAGAAACTGTATCACAGATTCGTAACAACGTGACAGAGAAACTGTATCACAGATTCGTAGCAATATGACAGAGAAACTGTATTACAGTTTCGTAACAATATGTTTTATGAATAAAATCAATGATTTATAGAAGTATGCAGATAAAAGATAAAAAAAAAACGAAATGAGCATGATTAAATTGTAACTCCCAGGAGATATTAAAGATAAATAATCGTTGTAAGTTTATTTTAACAAATTATCTCTGTAAATAATTTGTTTGAGTGTGGTAGATTCAACAGTCGTTTGATAAGTGAATCTATTCATTTTATTACTATTAAGAGTGTTTACTATTACTCTTCATTTTATTACTATTAAGAGTATCACACACACACACACACACACACACACACACACACACACACACACACACACACGCGCGCACACACACACACACCCACACACACACACCCACACCCACACCCACACACACACACACACACACACACACACACACACACACACACACACACGAAGTAAAGAAGCATCTTAGAATTTCCATTTTCAAATCATCATCAAATTTCAGGGAAAAAGGAGATTAAAGAGAAAAAAAAAAGAATAAATGAGATTTATAAAGCCTTAAAATAACAATAAAGTTTCCAAAGATAAAGTTACTTCACTCGTTTTTGCGATGTTAAATTTTATTTGATGCACTCTAAACATAAGCTATGATTAAAAAAGAATTTTAGTAAGAAATTAATGTGCCAAATCTTTAACTTAGTGACAGGATATTAAACAAGTCATTTCCGATGGAATTTTATATTTTTTACACTTAAAACCACTAATTTTTTTTTCAGTTGAATAATAAATAAACGAGGGAATAAATATATCAGATTTCTCGATAAGAGAATGGCTGTCAGCAAAAGTTTTAAAGGATTTCAACCGAACAAAATTAAGTTTAAAATGAATTAATTCCTTTTTATGAGCGAGTTGTGTTTCCTATTAATAAAAAAATATTCCATGTAATATTAGTTTGATAATAAAATCTGAGCATAAATTTGAAAAGACGTGTAGTTACTTTAATTCTTCCTACAATTATTTATTATAAGAATAAAATGAGTAATTAAAAATTGGATTTTCTGAAAATTTTTCGCGTATGATAATGAATTTTGAAAATATGTTTCAGTAAATAATTTCGTTACATATCAGTTGCTGAAATTAACCTGTCGAAAAAAGAGGAAAATATTTTTGTAAATTATCATATCTATTTCTCAAGTGACATGTATTGTTAATTAATGTCTGCCTTTATTTGGAAATTAACTTTTCCTTAATTATGCTGAGATTTGAGTTATTTTTAAATTTTAATATTAAAAGCGTCTTTGTAAGGGTATTTTTCTCGACTCTGCACAATACCAAAGTGAACTATACTGCCGCATTGAAACGAGGTCAGACGACTCTCTATGGCCGAATGGTCATAGCGTCAGTCGACTCTCTATGGCCGAATGGTCATAGCCTCAGTCGACTCTCTATGGCCGAATGGTCATAGCACTGATCTCATAAGCAAGGGATTGCGAGTTCGAATCACGCGATTCGCAGTTTGTGTAAATAATTAATTAATGTGTTTTATGTTTCACTTTATTTCATGTTCCAGAAGATTCTGGACATTTCTTTAGTTTACCAGACAAGTGTTCTGAACTTTTTATTACTGTCTCCAGAAAAGCATTCTGGAACTTTCCCTGCTAGTATAAAAACAGAAGATTTGTCAGTCACTGTATTCTCAGTTCTGAGTTCAGTTAATCAATTGATTTAGCTCTACTTCTTGTGTGTGTCATTGAGTTCTATACTATAGTATCTACGTGGCAATACTATTACGAATTTGACGACAGAAATGTCAGAGATTGACAGCATTTCATTTAATTAGTTCTTACAACCTTCATTGCTTATTTATACATATTTACACAATGAAGTCAATGATTTAAAATGATTTCAAGATAAAAAGATAATATATATATTCTTTTAAAAATTAAACTTATGTAGTCTTTATTAATTATCATAGTAGTTTCCCATCATATTCAATTACATTGTATTTAATCAAAAATTTTCTTATAATTAAATATACAATAAAATTTTATTAGGGTTCAAAACTATAGGGTGTTAAAAAAACTATTTAAATGATTGAAAAGAATGTGAATAAAAACTATAATTTAGCAAAAAAAAATATGTTAATGGTTTAATTCTGATTGATTTATTGATTTGATTTATTATTGACTAGCCGCCTTTGGCGACCAGCCGGTTCGCCAATCTTAATGTTCGTTAAAATTTTAATAATTAAATATTTTATGCAATTCCAACTTTAATAGATTCTTCAGCAAAATATTTTAAAACTTCAAATTTTGATAGTCATATAATTCACTCATAATATTATAAAGGCCTTCAGTCATAACGTGATACGTATCTCTCTAATTTTCTGTTACCCCTCGTAGAATTTATGCTTTAAATTAAAGTGTAAATGATTAATCTGCAATTAATATAATAATATTTTTTACTGAAACAAAGCATTTTTTTTAATAATATGATTATTGATAATAGAGTCACTGAGCGTTTAAACTTTATGGGCACTAAAGAATATCTTTCTTAATTTATGTAATATCTCAAGAATTTGTCAACAAAATTTTCTCAGATTCATCATGAACAGATCGATTAATGAACAATGTTTCATTTTAAATGCATAAAACACTAAGAAAATAAAATGAATCGTTTAAAATAATCGGTCTAAAACAGGTTTAAAAAAACTACTTAAAAAACGATGTACTTAAAACTATAAGCATATACAAAAAAATATATAACTAACATAAATAAAATTTAATTACAAAAGTACACAACTAACCTAAAAATAATTTAAATCATTGAAAACAGGTTAAAAAAAACTACTTAAAAAACGATGTACTTAAAACTATAAGCATATACAAAAAATATATAACTAACATAAATACAATTTACTTACAAAAGCATGCAACTAACCTAAAAATAATTTAAATCATCCGTTGAAAGTTGTTGTCATGACAACAATCAGAACAGTGCGCATGCGTGAATTTTCTTCGCCAGTTAGGTAACGCAAATGCATGAATTTTTCTACGCCAGTTGGGGTAACGCTAGGCAGATTATACATTTTTAATTTCCTTTATTCTGTGTTATTTTAATTCAAAAGTACTTCAGAATGAATCTGAAACAGGGATTCATTAACAATGTTTCATTTTAAATGCATAAAACATTAAGAAAATAAACAGAATCGTTTCAAACAATCCTCCGAAAAATATTAACCCTAGCCTCATTACTGTTGGGAGAAAAAAGAAACGGAAGCCTTACTCATTTGGCGGTGGGGGAAATGGAAGATTTTTTTTGGCGGAAAGGTTGGCAGTGGGGAAAATGGAAGATTTTTTTGGAGGGAAAGTTAGTTTTTAATTAATAATTAAAATTCTAATTAAAATTTCAAAAAAAGGGACCCCAGGTGCACATTCCCGACCTCTAAGGTATACATGTACCAAATTTGATAGCTGTATGTCAAATGATCTGGCCTGTAGAGCGCCAACACACACACACACACACATTGAGCTTTATTATAAGTATAGATTACTTACTGATATGACTGATTTATTGATTTGATTTGTTATTGATTATTTATTGATATGATTGAATTATTGATTTGATTTATTATTGATTATCTATTGATATGATTGATTTGATTTATTAGGGTTATTTATTAATATGATTGATTCATTGATTTGATTTGTTATTGATTGTCTATTTATATGATTAATTTATTGATTTGATTTATTATTGATTATTTATGGATATGATTGATTTAATTTTGGTTTAGTTTTGAAAATATGATAAGAATTACTAGTTTCCATAAGAAATATAATAATTTCTTTGTGCAGCGATCTAGGTACCTTATTTTTGAAATAAAGGTATTAATATAATCTTAATTAAAATCACGATACACTTTTTATAATCTTTACAAATTAATTCTTATTAGACATATGTTAACAAATAATAATCTAATTGGTTTATTTAAAAATATGTTTGTTTTCATGAACCTTCAATAACGCAAAAATAAATTTACTTTCAAAGTTGGATGAAAACAAACAATTCAAAAATTCTGGAAATAAGATATATTTTTTCATAAAATAAGACATGACATCTAGAAAAACCAATAGCACAAAAATGATTTCTCAGAACTACAGAGCAAAAATTCTAATTATATTATTTATAATATTGAAAATTCCATCAGACCAAAGAAAATTTATCGTCTGCAGATGTAATTATTCAAACCATACCAAGTTTTCTAGAGTTCAGATATTCTCGACCTATGGTTTAAGCGATAATTGTAAATTAATTCCAACTACTACTTTTGAAACTACAGTACTTTCTATTGTCTTATTTTTATAAGTACAAGAGGAATAAAGAAAGCATGGAACTTTTTTTATTATATTGCCTTCAGGTATCATCTAACTGACAGAAAAAATAATTGTTACTGGGAAGAGAAATGAAAGAAAAAAGAATTGCGATAAAATATTTAAGAAAAGGAAAATATCTAAAACTTTTCTATTTTCAAACTGATTATCGCCTGACATAATAAACATAAACGATATAAAGGAACTAGACAAAGAAAATGGCATCAGCTTTTAAAGCAATAACAAAGAGATTAAATTTCCAATAGCGGTGTTAACTTCGTTTCGTTTTATCTCATGAAACTTTCTTTATTATAGTCTGATTAAAAAGGAATTTTAGCATGGTATTAATGAGGCATTATATAAATACTGAGACAGAAAATGAATAAGAAATTTTTGAAAGAAGAATTCTTTCTCACTTGCTATTAATATTTTCTTTCTGTAGCTCTTAATGTTAGCCGATTTGCATCGATTTCATTGTGGATGAAATAAAAATGCATGGATAGCTAGCTCTACATGATGAATTTAAAGATAAAATATCATTGATTTAATGAGTGAATGATTTATAATTTATGAAAAGTGTATTGTCTAAAAAATAATCTATTAGAATATTCATTTTGAGTATGAGAAAACTATATTGGATTGTTTAGAAATGCTTGTAGATTGTTTTAATATTTTCTGGCAAATTTATATTGTAATTATAATATTATATATAAATAATTTTAATAATAGTGAGTATTTAAATATATAATTATCATATCGTGGTTTAGTATTTTTTTATTAATTGTTTTTGAATCAAGTTTTAGTTTTTCATTTAATATAATTATCGACTTTGTATTATAAGATATTTTTCTCTTTTTATTATGGCATTTGCAATTTTTTACGTAGAAAACTTAAGTAAGTGACTACGGGGAAAAGCCGATCTTTTTTGTGAATTTTTGAATTCTTCTAATTTAATATTCTTAATATTTGAACAAGTTCTTTTATATAACTGTTTGTTTCTAAATCTTACTTTTTGAAAAGTACACAGATTTTTTTTATTTGCATTTACATCATACTATTTTACATCTTTAGATGCTATTTTCTCAAATTGTAATCTTTGGTAGAATTTTCTTATGAAATACCACATATAAATTAAAATCAAATGCACATTTTTTGTTCGAATTTTGTGCAATAATTTTTCAATATGCTCCTGAACTAGAGAATATGAACATCTATTCATTTAGAAATACTTTATAACTATTTCAGCATTTTACAATGACAAAAAATGGAAATCTAATTTTATTTATCAGTAGAACCGCAATATAAAAAAAATTGACAGAAATAGAGCTTATTTTTTAGTTCTCGAACTGGTAGATATATTTCTTAAATTATCCGCAAAACTTTAAACAAATTATTTGATCAATCTTAGAACTAGAAAATTTTTCCTTTATACCTCTTCCCCCCCCCTCCCCCCCAAAGGGCCCTTTTTCAATTAAAAAAACGGCTTTTGCCATTTTACTGGCATATTTTGGTCGCGCAGGTTTTTTACAATTTCTTCATGCAAATATTGAACAATATAACTATTTTTGAATGTTTTTCAAAAAAATTCCTCCCAAACGTAGCCACATACCTTAAATATATTTCATAGAAAACCATTATAATATTTTAGTACACTATTATTGTATAGTCATAATTATAGTATTTTAAAGAGAATTAAAACCGTGTTCATTGTTTTCAATAATTTTACATTTTGAATTAATTTAATTTTACCCTTGTCATTAATTAATTTTATCCTATTCAGTAATTTTATGCAATTTTAATGAATTTCATTGTATTTTAACTTTTACCATATTTTCATTTCTGGAACAAAAATATATTAGAAGTTATTTAAGAACTAAAGGGTTAATAAAATTTTAACATATCACTTAGTAGGTTAAATTTTAGTTTATCAAAATTATTAGTTTTAAATGACGAAATATTATGTTTGCACTAAAATATTTGGACTGACTGAATACAACTTCTATATCAATGTTTTAAAGAGAACAAGAAGAAACGACAGTCTCATGAATTATATTTTCATATCCTTATTTTTCTAACACAAATACAAAATAATAGACAATACAAAAAAATTAATTTTACTTTTTTAAATACGAAGTCAGGATTATCTTATCTCTAAATACACTTTAATGTCTTGAATTCATAGACAGTAAATATTTTTTGGGGAGTCAAAATATTTCTTTAGCTGTCATCTTTGATTAGTTCTTGTCTTTTTACTGAGTTTTTGTTTTTGTCCAACTGAATTTCAGAATTTAAATTTTTGTTATACTAAAATAATTTTAAAAATATTTGTTTCATTCACTTAAAATATTATTTGTTGTGTAGTGAACCGTTAAGAATGTTTGTTTATTTTTTTAAAACCATTTGCTTTTGATAAACCAAATGGAACAAATTCTGGTTGTTGCAAAACACGTTATGTCATGTTCATAAGTCAAAAATTTTTATCTCAAAAATATATTACTGCAAAAATGAAAATTTACAGAATGATTCACAAGATGGTGATATGAAGACGTTTTATTTTTTTTAGGTGTTTTGAAATGGGAGATTATATGCTGAAGCGATTCTTATTACATCAAATATCTTTGCAACATAAGACTTCCCATTTTTCCTGAAACTTTGCACAAAATGGAAATGAAATAAACGAACATCTATCAGTATTGGAAACATTCACGTATTCACAGATTTCTTACGGACAAAAGTTTTAGTTATTGATTTTAAAATATAAATTTCTCTAACTATGAGAGTTGCTTCAGCTTTGGCATTCAACGTAGTTAGGCGTAGCCAACGAAGTTGCAAATATAGTATAAAGACGAAAACGATTGAAAAAAGAATAAACACAGTTTATCTGAAAATTAATAACAGATCAATAAATTAATTTATTTTTAAAGATTAATATTTGTTTGGAGATTTTTAAAATAAATTTACAGTTATTTCCCGATCATGACGAAATTTAGCACTGTCGTTTTTCAAGAAAGAACAAAGTCAATATCAATGTTGCATATATATCTCAAGAATTAGATAAAATGCTTGTGAATTAAGAATTAGCTTTTACCGAATATTTATTTATTTATCTTTTATTTTTGGAGATACTATTGTCCTTCTCATACAATTTTTTAAATAAATTTTTCAATTTATTTTAGACAATCATTTTTGTAAGAAACTTGAATCCATTTTTTTGCTTTATCAAATCTTTTGATGGCATGATTTTTCCATTGTTAAATTTACGATAATTTTTTATCTCGATTTTATTAATTTTGATTTAGCTTTAAAGATTTACAGTTTTTTTTGTAGTCGCATTTATTAAAACGAATAAATTCTTTCCAAATACTAAGATATTCCAAGTTTGTTGTCAAAGCCGAAAGTCATTGATCTGGCAATAATTAGCAACCGTTAAAATTATATATAAAACTTTCTTCCTAACAGCATGCATAGTAGTTCCGAAGCAACATTAGAAAGTTGTAACAAAAGTAAGCGAAATATATATGAAGAAGCAAAATTCGTGTAAATTACTAAATCAGAACAAAATATTAACTAACTTTTAATATTAAAGATTATTTAGTATTTAAAAATTAGTTGCAAAATATTCGGTATTTAATGAAATTGCCAATAAAGATTCTTAAAGACTATCACTACATTTTATTGAAATTAAATTTAGTTTAAATATTTTAATAAAAGTTAAGATCATTTTTAACAATAGAAAGAGTTGTTTAGAAATTCAAGGAATTATAAAATTTATTTATAATTTCTTCTGATTAGAAATATTTGCTTTTTCATACCTCACAAAAATATATATTAAGTTCAATACTTAAAGGATAGGCAATAAAATCCTTAGAATTCACAATTTTTTTATAAATTCGATATTTTTGGAGATAAACAAGGTTTTAATGTAAAAACGATATTTTGAATGTAAGCAAGATCGTAAATAAACAAAGTTTTTTAAAGTTAAAAGACATGGTTCCAATAATGTTTATTTTATTCGATCTATATTCCTCCTCATGTTTATGTTTTGAGACTTTTAAGCGACAAATATTTTGCTTTATGTCGAAATTCTTTTTTATGAGTTTTTGAAATATGTTCCCTTTACCTTGGGGGTAATTTTTAGAAGCCCTTATTTTTGTTCTTCAGAACTTCAAAGTTTAAACTTTTATTTTTTTGGTTTTCAGAAAACAAACTTTAAAATGTAGAGAACTGTAAGAAAAGATGTCATCTTTTTTCAGAACTTCTGACTGTTGACATTTACAGTATCTCTCAAGAAAGTCAGTTTATATTTAAAGTACTGAAAAACATGATATTTTGCCATAGTTTATTCTTTTTTTAAAGAAAAAAAAAGAAAGGGCACATTAGGTTTGTAAAAATAATATTTGTTAAGTTAATTATATTTCCAAGATCCAAGAATACCTTTGAAATTAATTTTTTTCTCTCTTGTTAAAAAGGAACTAATATTAATTGAAAATATTCTTGGGAACTCAGCAATCAATATATTTTCTAATTTCTCATGAGAGGTAAAGCTTATATATATATATATATATATATATATATATATATATATATATAAATGATATAAACTCTTTCTCGGTGGAAACAAGATTAATCCTTAACTGTGGAGGTGAGGTATCTCAGACCGCTAAGGGCTCTTTCGGTCACCCCTATTCTATTTTTAGTTCAATAGAATGGATTGATTCTGCACTTTTTCAAACCGGTTTCAGCGGACGCTTTTTTAGAAAATATTTCAGCCTTTTCTTCGCGCGACATCTGTGGTGAGACTGCTCCTCGATTTTAGTGTTCTAGTATTATACAAGGCTTAGCACATGACTCTAAAACTTTTTTGCTCGAAATATCATCCAACCTGCTGACACCCTTATGAAGCAGAGCTCCAGAGACTTTCAAATGAAGCAGAAAGTGATTTAGTGATGAGGATAATTGTACAGTAGACTTTTTTAGATGAAAGTTTGCATTCCACTGATTCTGATGCATATGTTCAAATATAATTAATTTTTCTAGTGAAAATGTATTTTGAAAAATTTCTAAAATTTATTAATATGCCAAGAGAAACATCTGCAGAATTTACAGGCTGATTTTTACATTAGTACTTAACCTGTATGTTGAAAATGCTCTCGAAAACTGTGCTACAAATGTTCACTATTTCTACTTAGAGATGACACCGTTAAGAAAAAGGGTCAATTTTACCCATTGTTATTTTATTTTGTTATTTTTCATATAATTTTTGAACTTTCCATTATATTATTTTCTATATACCTTTGTATAGTGGAAAAATAAATATGATTAAAAAAGTAAAAAGTAACAGGATTTTTCAAGAATATTATTTGTTGTAACATGTAATTTAAGAAGAAATTTTAAGTTCCAACGCAATTAATTACCTTTTAAAATAATAATATATTTTGAAAAATTTCTAAAATAAATTTATATATCAAGAAAAATAGTTACAGAATATATTGACTGATTTTCATACTAATACTTTTATTAGAAAATTTAATTTGAGTGTAAAGAAAATGCGGTCTCCTCCCTCACCTCCCCAGTTAAATCCAAATTTTTTCCTCCTCTGTTATGAGTTAATAGAATCGTTTTAACTCATTCAATAAACCACTAATAAAATAACCATAAAAATTTTATTTTATGTTTTTGATTGATCTCAATAAAATATGAATCTATTTATTTATTTATAATATTCCAACAAGTAACAACAGTATCGACAGATTCCATTTATAATAAATTTATGTTTCTAAGCAGTCATCACAAAATAATTATTAAAAGATATTCTTAAACTGATTTTTTTGTAACACCCTTTTTAAGAAAAGACCTTTTGTCCAAAAATGATTTCATTTACAGTTTATTTTTTTAAAATAAATTCAACAGACAAAATTGAAAAATTGATTAATATGTTCTATTTTTCTTCATTATTTCGTTGAATATTAACCAAAAGATACTCCGTTGATAAGAGAGTTATTTATTTAATCAATTCGCACACAAAAAAATATCAAAAATGTTTTTAATTATCTATTTCATCCATTTAAAGAATTATTTTTAATCAAAAAGTATTCCATCAATGCAAAATTTTTCAATCCAATCAGTCTCCAAGAATGTTTCAAAAATTATTCGATATTTATATTTCTGACTATCCCTTCGTCAAAGTATTATATACTGTACAAATAGAATGAATTCTCTAACACTTTTGTTCTCCTAATCACCCAATTCTTTGTTTCTTTCTTTATGGACTATTGCCCAAATGGATTTATTTAGTGCTCGTTTCTCCGTAATATGATGAGAAATAAAACTCGAACTCAGTCCATAAAACACCCAATGGACTCGCCTGACACCCTCAGAAAAATTTACTGGTTCCGCTGTAGGATGAGTAAAGAGATTCCGGTCAAGACTTCGTCCATTATTGAGCTACCATAATTCGTCAACAGACTCTCATTATTGTCATGGGCGTAATAGTTTTTCATCTGTTGGGGAAGCATTTGTAGAATCATCCTTCATCGAGGGTCTTCATGACAACTGGACATCACTCTTAACCAAAAGATCGTTTGGAAGAGGTGATGGAAATACTAATGATGATGTTTCTACTGTTTTTTCGTTGAATAAGAGGTGTTTCTAATAATAATAATAATAATCGATACTAGTCTCTCTTAAGATTACTTTTACAAGATGGATCGTTAATTCTAGAATATCCTAGATTAGAAGAAACATGTTTTTCAGTGCGATAATACCCATTTTCAAGGAATTACTTCAAAATTATAATTTTTTTGGAAAAAAAATATTAACTTTGTCTAGATTTAAACAATTAAAGGCATATCGAGACATTGATGACTTAGAAATGGCAAAGGAAATATTAATGACACTGTTTCTTGTGTTTTCATTTTTGTTGAAGATAATGTTAAAAAGAATTAACAAAGAATAATAATGTTAAAAAAAGTTACGAGCATCTCCAAAGAAAAATCGTTATTACTAGATTACCAAATTTGGAAAAAAATATGCTTTGAAGTGTTCCCCGCGGAAGAAACAGGAAGAAATATATTTCAAAATTGTATTTAATTGTACCAAATTGTCTAATTTTAATAAAAATACATTAGTTAAATAAAAAGTGTTTGCAATAAAGAATAAAATGTTCAAGTCCCTTCGTAGGCATTTTATAAGATAGATCATTGGCTCTCGAATATCATGTATAGCTGAAACATGCTTTGAAATGTGACAACACACAATTCTAAGGAACAATAGTAGAATTACTTTTGAATTTTTTTAAAAAAAAGAAGTATCAAATATGTTTGATTCTAACTAATTAAAAACCTCATCACATTGATGACTTTGAATATTTAAATGCAATTGCAGAGTAACATAAACCTAATGTTTTTCGAATTCATTATTTCTGAATACGTATTCCGTTTATTAATGCAAAATTACAAAATCGATTTTTATCACATGCCTTTTCCATTACGAAACTAAGGTTAAAAGAAAAATAAAAAAATGTTTGTATTTTAAACTTAAAGGAGGTTTTTGTTTTCTTTTAGGGTAAAAAGCACCTGCAGTAAAGAAAGCACTTTTTAGGTTATGCATACCGTTGTAGAAACCATCCGGTAAAAAGTCAAAAAGCTTGATAAAGGAAAACAATATCCTATTCTACTGGAAAAACACGGACTATTGTCGACGCGTACACAAAGAAGGCAGTTACGGAAATCAATAACACAACCGCAAGCAGCAAATCGTTATTTAATAACATCAACGGTGCTGCTAGAGAGCTCGCTCTGCGATTAACATTCCAAAGGGAAAATTCCTTTTGAAGTGTGCACCTCAGCCCATATAGCTCCTGTTAGAAGGTACATAACTTATCAGAAGGATCGTTGGTTTTCGGCTCGTAATAGTGAGATCTCGTAATTTTTAGAGCCTTCATTTTTCGTTGATGAATTTTTTAAAGTTTTTGATGGTGTTGGTGAAATTATCATGACATCATTAAAAATGTATGTAATGCTCTCTTTTTTACCATGAGCGTACCAGAGCTGGGAAAGTATAGAGCACATTTGAAACAATTTCTTCCATTTCAATTTCCAGTTTTATCCTTAAAAAAATTAAACAGTTACAGACTATTTTAAAAATTTAATATTCTGTAAAATAATATTCTAGACGTAGAAAAGGATTACTAACAACATATATTTCTAAATAATGATGACATTTGACACTTTTTATTATTGCAGGATTAAAATATGTTTATTGTATACGAACTTTTACAGTACTTGTCAAGTAACAAAAAGAGTACTTAATTTTGTGGTTACCAGTTTGAAACAACAATTATAGATACCAGCTTATATTACAATTGTTATACTGTTATGACACGCTTCCACTAGCACAATTATTAATTAAAATTAATACGAAATTAGCTTTTATGAGCGGTGTGATTGGTAATAAGACGTAATTAAAATATCAATAAGACAAATATTAGTCACAATTCGAACCATCCATTCATTTAATAACTCATCCCAGATGATAATTGGAGAATCAAAATGAGAAAATCTTGATGTTGCGAATTTTTACTCTGATTATTGCTCTGATATCTCGCCAAATTGAATGAAATTGGCGTCTAATCATTTGAATTATTTCGATCATAGGAAAACTTTATTTAACCGCCTACTGTTGTTGTAGTACTACGTGGTTGGTTTTGATGATTAGTTGGTCCTCCTGAGCAAATTTTCGCGAAAAAATTTAATTAAAGATTTTGTGAAATTTTGTCTTAATGGGTTTTTTTCAGAAAATTATTTATAAACATAAGATGTTTCAGAAGTCTCACACCGTTTTATTCATTGTGTTATGCATTTCTCTAACTTTCTGTTTATTTCTTATACATCCAATTATATTTCAAAAAAAAATAAAAAAATAGAAGAATTAAGAAGAAAAGAATGAATGAAAAGAAGAAGAATAAATTAAAACTGAATGCCCTCCAATAATTTTTGTGGTTGTAAATACAGCAAAATTTTAAAAATTTTATTAAAAGCATGCCTTGTACTGAAACTATTAAACAGGGTAAGATCAGTTAAATCTTTATTTCGTGATCATCAACAATAGAAAAAACCCCGGGATGAGGTATTAGTAGTAACATGTTTTGCAGAACATCAAAGCCAAATCATTTCCTGTTTGTCAGCAAACAGATTTTTTTAAAAAATGACATTCCCCTTCGAGTGCCAACACACACCCACACACATTCATCTTTTTTATTTTTAGAAATAAGGATGCAATGTTTGTCCTACTGAGAAATAAAATATTTGCATATGTAATAATTTCAGGCTAAAGGATATCTTTCTTCACAAATGTTCGCCATAGTCACCAGTGAGCGACATCTGGATGTTTCAAAATCGTCTTGTGGGTCATAAATTTCCGGCAAAAATAAACTGATCTTTGAGTTATCATTAAGCACTATGAGTCATACTCTTTATAAATTTCACTGCATGAATTGATCGGCTTAACACTTCTGCATATTGGCATGATTTGACCTAAGAATATTGTTTGAAAGAAACATGATATATGCTTATTTGTAGTAAAATTATCCCATTAACGCCTAAATGGGCACTGGTTTCGGGACATAAAAAACAAACTCACAAAACGCGCAAGCAAATAAATAAATTATGTAAAAAATCAAGTAATTTAATTGCTTGATTTTTAAAACAGCCGATTTATATTAATAATTTATTTAAAAATTTCTTGACTCATTAGGTTGAAATATAACATTACATTTCCATTTTTACCATTTACCATTCTTATGCGAACATATTGATCCTTTTACTACGGATTTCTTAAAGGAATGGTGGATAGATGTACCATTAGTAGCTTTACATTAATCATTAGTTAAATAGTCATTGGTTAGGTTTAAAGAACGATCATTATTTATCGTCCAGATATCTGTGCTGTTCTGGCAGTCTTAAACATGCACTATATCTAGTTGGTTTACAGTTAAAACAGAATTGTGAATGACAAAATCTGGATCATAAAAATATGTTATGCATCAACTAAAGGAAAACGTCCCCTCCCCCCAAATAGAAAGTCAATGAAACATTTTATTATATCTTAAAATGAAATGTTACATTCGTAAGCATCAGGAAATCTTAATTTTGAGTGTATTTTGAATCTGGGTTTTAGCTACAGTGGTTTAAATAACTAGGATAAAAGAGGAAAATGTAAAATTTGCTTTATTGTAAAAAAAGCAACAAATCTAATTAAAATTTTACAAATATTATTATTCTTTTTTAAAGAATGAAATTCTACTATTGGGAAAGAAAATGTTCAAATGAATCATGGTGAATACTCTTCTTGCTCTTTAACTGTTAGAAAAAAATGATACAATGCCATATGTTTTTCGATACCTTCAAATAATTTTTAATTATCTACTTTAAATAAGGCACGTACTTCAAAAGGGATTTCTTTAGGAACCAACACAATTGAAAAATAATCCTCCCTTCCAAGATATGAATATTTTGAAGACAAATAAAATAAAACTGCTGGGAACAATAAGATATTGCTGAATGGTTCTAGAGAAATATCATTTAAACCATTATAAGATAGAAGTTAAAAAATTAGTTTCAGAAAGCAATTGTTAATCTTATAGAAAATAATTATCCTAAAAATAAGCATTTGTAATAATGATTTCAAGTTAAAAGCTTTATGCAATCGACTTTATTTAATTAAATTTAGAATCAACAAATATCTAAGTAATTTCTTTTTAAGAAATAAGTCACCAGCCATTATGCATCTGAAAAAAATCAGGAGAATTAAAATTTGTTTTTGTATTTAATTGTTATTTTCTAAGTTGATACCATCTTCTTAAGTATTATTTCAAAGCATTTCTTGAACAGACACATTTAATCTTTCCTATTGATGTAGATAGAAAAGAAATATAACCGCATTGAAGCATGAATTAAAGTAGACGTTCTACATATTCCTTACGAAAATTGAGATACATATCTTCCTGTAATATCATGTTTTGCATTATATAGAACATGTCTCCCAAATTGTCGAAGAGGATTCTATCTTTTGTGGGCAGCTATAAAATCTTGATTGCGAATTAATCATTTTACCATTGGAAAAAATATGTTGTGGGATTTAATCATTCTTCAAGTTATACTATAGCTACATGACAAAAAATAGAGCAATACACAAACAAGAGATTTGTGTTGAATGAAAAGAAATGAAAAAACATAAGAAGCGTATTAGCAAGTGGATGATTTTTATAAAGTGCAGGGTTTCTACACAAGATACATCGACCATATTTTCTGTTGATTTAATTTTTAAGTTACGTTTCCATGCTGTAACAGAAATCCCACGAAGTAATCCTAAGTCTTTATGGTAATTCACTTTAATTTGCGTACGCAATAAATTTGAAAGGGCTCGCCAACATACCAGTGTCCACCGAAAATAATAAAAAAAAATTATAAATGACTCAGCTGTAGATAATTTAAAGATTAAAAGTACGATAAGTTTAGGATTTTTTTCATAAAACATTTTACAGCAATAAGTTGAAATATTTCAAAATCATTAGAGATTTTCAGAAAGTATTTTATAATTTATGAGTGCCTCAACTATTCGTGAGGGTGTAGAATATTTTGTGTCGTAAAACATTATTTTAAATATTTTATTTATAACTGAAAGAAGGTTACTGATTAAATAGTAAGGCAGTAAGGCTTTCTTGTATACGCTGTAGACACAGGGAATCGTCTTTATATTGGGCTACCATAATTAGTCTAATTTCTTAATTTCAGACCTCCTTGACACATTTGTCTGTGAACACAAACAGTATTTGAGCTAAACAAAAGAAATTTTGTATACGGCCCATTGCAACAAAATTTTTCAATTTCTATTAAATTTTGAATCTTTTATTTACAGGGGGGAAAACTCTGTTTCTGTGATCAACTACAAGTGAAAATGGTGACTACAAAATGTAGGTGAATTAGATAAATAAAATATGATAGACAATATTGACTTTTCATGAGCTGGTAAAATTTTGTATGAATCAGTCAAAGGGTTGACTGTCGGTTAATACTTTTTTTCGCATGCATTTAAACGTAATAACTGAGAAACCCTAAGGACAGTGCTTATTTTCCAGTGGTTGCGAGAAAATTCCGTAGAGACTACTCCCGCTGTTTAAATGAAAGAAAATTAAGAAATAATGTAGCCTTTTTTTTAAAAAAAAATCAATCTCTAACAAATTAACCAATTAATATTTATTTTTCTGATAAATGCTTCTATCGTTACTAATTCGTTATTAATCAATCATGAAGCTTATAAGCCAGATAACAGCTACGAGACAGGAGTAATTACTTTTGTCTTGTGGTCTTGTTACTCGGCTACGAACCCAAATATTGGGAGTTCGGTCCTCGTTTATCACCAATATGCTAGAATCATATTTCCCACAAGGATATTTTAAATCACTTGAATTAATATAGATTATATTTTTATTCGTAGTACAATTTCTTTATTAATTTTTCTGTCAAAGGAATGATTAAATATCCATTAACTTTTTTTCATTTGAAATGCCCTCTAAACAGAATTCAAAGAAAATTTAAATTTAGGCAACGTATTTGTTGTGCTTGTTGCTTCCTTCTGCGGATATGTAATTTAAAGATATTTAACGCAAAAAATGGAAATTTAATTGATCAGAAAAGTATAATCTGTTTAGTGCTTTATCTAATATTTTAATATATTACAGTGCTTTGCTAGCTTTAAAAATTTAAAGGCGAATTAATATCAATACAATATAAATGGAAAGTGAATAGAATTGACCAATATAAATCATAAATAAGAATTGAAAATAATTTCTTTGAGATTTTAGTAGATAGTAAATATAGAACGACATCAGAAGAAAGAACCATCATATTTGCAATCATAGCATGTAAAATAATTATTAAATAATATATCTCTAATTAGTTAAAAATACTTACTATGACAGAGATATTGTTACAAAATGTAAAAATGTGACAATGTTTAAATGCTATAATGTAAGAATAAGACAAAATTTTATTGCGAATAATATGAGCTTTCATGGATTTCATTATGATTTTTTTCTAGAATCTTCACTAAAATATTAGAAAAAAAATTGTCGTTTGCATAAATAGCTGAGAAGTACATTTATATATTTAAGAAAAATTCTGCAGAATCTGAACATATGTTTTAAGCTAATAAGTATTCTCTTTTAAATGAAAGAAATCCATGTTAAATAGAGAAAGACACAACATAATTAATAATTTAATAATTATTGAAAATTTAACATAATTAGTTTTCTTAGATTCGGAAATTTAACTGATTTTTAATGATGACCAGTCGATTAGAAAACTCACAAAAAGAGATTTTCCCGGAATAATAATTTCAAAATAACTGGAAAAAAATTAATATATGATTGCTTTGATGGAAAATCAAATAGAATATTCATTAGATATGCTTATATATTTTCACTAATACGATTATTTATCATTAATAATTTTAATGAAAAAAATACATACGACGCTATTTTATAAAGAGGAAATTCAATATTCCTTTCTTTGTATATATAATGTCTATTCTTTTACTTTGTTAGCATTAGATATTTTGCCTTGAGTCAAATTACTGGTTATCTTGAAAGCTAATTTTTTTTTTCATTAAATTTGTTTTAGAGAACTTTTTTTTATTTTTCTATAACTGTTTCTGAAGGTTTAATTTATTTTTGCTTTTATACTTCAGAAGTTTTAGCTTTTGTTATCATTACAGTGTATATGTGATGTAGTGAACTGTTGGAGAAATAACAATTTCTCTCTAGATGGTTGAAAACTGATATTTGAGACAAAGAAGTCATTTTTGCTTTTTTAAGTTAGAAAAGATGACATGTTATAAGGTTTCAGTTAAGTCTTTTAAATCTATTTTCTAGTATAGATTTCAAAAACAAATCGAAAAGGGTCGTTGTGAAATAAATGCTTGATTAAGAAAATATTAGATACTATTTGAATAAAAAAATCAACCAAATCATCAAACATTTCTAGAACAATCAGTATGTCGAGAAATGTAAAATAAAAAATATGTGCTTCGCTTTAACGAGTCCTTTTCTTTTTTAGTATTATATTTATTGGATATAATTTTAATTTAATTTACAGGATGTACTTTGAAATCAGATAACTTTTTTCTAAATATTTACTTTTAGTATAAGAAGTAATTTGTCGTTTCATTTGAACTGTGGTGTCATATTAATAATTGGTTAAGAAAATAAGGTTTGTTCTTTTAAGGATTACAAATGGGCAATTGAAGGAAAACGACAAGCATTGTGGGTTTTGAACATATACGGAAACTTAATTAAAAGAAAGAAGAAATAAGAAAGGTGTATACTTTTTAAATAGAACAATAAATAACGGAAGTCTGTTAGCATTATTTTAAAACGTACAGCATCATCCATGGTAAATATAACTCTGTCTGGAAATAAGAGAAAAACAAAAGAGCGTTGTAAGACCCGCTCCTCCGCTCCCAACGACGAAGCTTGCAAAACCAGTCAGGAGGGGAAAGGTCACGTGGTATCCGAGGGGGTGAAAACCAGGAGAGACGAACAGGAAGTGGACTAGAGAGAGAAGGACGAGGGACGACGAGCGAGGGTGGCGTGGTTCGCCATGAACGAGATGCTTGATTCACTTTTATGTTTTATATTTTAAACCGTTACTGTAAATAATATAATAATCTAGAATATGATGGGTTCCTGTATTTATTTCTATTCAATCAACATGATTGAACCGGGCGATTATTAAGATTGAACTGGATTTAAAATAATCACTCAGGCCTAGACGTTAAGTAGGCGCCAGCCGTCGTTGGAACAGCCACAATAAATACACGTCGGATGAGTAAGGAAACTTTACTAGCGTGGTCATATTGAAAATTTCTTGCATGCTTTTCAATAAAGAACTATCTATCTCGCCCACAGAAAATTGTGGACTCTAGGTTCGGTCACGAAAACGTTCCCTGGTATTGGGGAACAACAAATAAGAAATTTAGATCTTTGGCTTCTGACCATCAATTTTCTTAATTCA
Source organism: Argiope bruennichi (assembly GCF_947563725.1). Taxonomy (NCBI): domain Eukaryota; kingdom Metazoa; phylum Arthropoda; class Arachnida; order Araneae; family Araneidae; genus Argiope; species Argiope bruennichi. The sequence goes on from NC_079155.1 coordinate 48,530,282, forward strand.
TGGTATGAATATGCAACTTGGACGTCTTTCTTTTGAACTCTTGAATCCAAAAGTTTACACTGAACTATAGTTGAAATCACAAAATAATATACCTAATTTAATTGATTTAATTTATAGAGATTATATGCAAGCAAAAGTACAAAAGACACAGATCGCCAACCCTTTGATAGATTTGGTAAAAATTTTGCTAAAAGTCTACATTTGAAATGCTAAACTTGTGTACCAAATTTTATCCATATATCTATTTAAGTTATGTAATTATTGAGCTCACTTTCACTCTAATAACCAGACCGACAGACTTCCTTTGAATAAGTTTTCTTCAAATTTTGATAGAAATCTGCTTGGTCAGAATTAAATATACTACTTTTCATCCGCTTATTTTATAGCGATAGCCAAAGTGGCAGAAATGTGTTTTTCGAGCTTAGGGAGGTCTGAAATTTGGAAAAATGTGTTGTGACTTATGGCACTTTTACAAGCCCGCTGACAGTTATCGGTCAGCAATTTAAGCCGAGTGAACGTCTCTTGTTTTATTCTGTAGCGTCAACTAAAGCCAAGAATAAGACTTAGCTACTTTATGCGTCACATTTGCTTGCAGCACCTCTTTTTATAAGGGGGCACATCCACATACCTTACAGATAGAACCCCGAAGAACAACCATGCCCGAATCGGGACTCGAACCCCGAGGGCCCAGGATACGAGGAAGACGCGCAACCCCTAGGCCAGGACGCCAGCTGTGGAGGGTTGGATGTAGGAAATAAACAGGAAAAATTTGAGGGAATTAAAACAACATGGCTTTAATGCCTCTCTCAGTCTTTAATACATAAATCATGAACATCATGGCACCGGACGGCTAAACATGGCCCTTACACCGTAAAAAAATTCAAAATCCGCCCAAAAGCATCAGAGCCATGTATAAAAAATTATGGATATGAAATAAAAGCTATGATGTTATAGTTATACGTTAATCTTTTAAAAACGCATCTGCTGTCAAAAACGCATACATAATAATAATGCAATACTGGCAAAAGCAGATAAAAAATATATGAGATGATGAAAATTACTATTTGTGCTTTATTCATTGCCTACGCGATTTCGAGCTTCTATATTCCTTGCCTACGTGATTTCGAGCTTCAAAACTGCCTCACTAAAGCAACATCATGTTATCACATGATAAAAAAAATAACCAATTCTTTTTTAAACAGCAAACCAACAAACATATAAAAAAGTGACCAGAATTTTTTTATTTGACAATAATTGCAGGACCTTTGAATGTAAATAAAGACTGTTCGAAGGCCTTATCATATTATTTTTTTATCCTTTTTTCGGTCCTTTTGCAGATAATTCGCGGTTGCAGTTGCATCAAATTACCCGTGTAATTGGGGGTTTACTGCATTTGAAAAAGGAGAAAGAAATAAAAAAAAGAATAAAAATATTAAACCAGAAAGAAAATTTTCCTTCTTCCGATTTCCATTATTGAATTCTCAAGAGAAAACGAATTCATCAAACTAGTTTTTGTTAATATCCACCTGAAAGTAAGAATAATTATTTTACATAATATTTTTAATAACGTTATTTAAATGGTTGAAACTTACCATCTTTATGATCAGAATTTAATATGATTTGAACTATCCTGAATCATCAAATTCCTTTAATAAAACTACTGAATAAAAGTGACTACTATAATATAAGTCACACTATAATATATAGGAATATATTATATCGTGGAAATAATAATATGATATAGGTGAAAGAATATTATATATATATTAAAGATTACTAAATTAGGCATGTAGTATTAATATGACACATCGGATTATAGATGCGATTATATTTACTAGTTTTACTTTCATGCGATTATATTTACAATACGAAGTATACAAAGAAAAGGTATTGGAATAATAATAAAAAGAATGTATAGAAGCAGTGGCAGAAGTTTGTTGATCGGAAGGGTGAGAGGAAGACAAATCTGACAAGGAGACAAGCACAAATTCTCTATTGTGACTTCAAAACAACTCATAATAATTCATTTCACATTTCAATAAAGAAAATTATGTATTATTTAGCTTTTTAAAGAATATTCAGATACTGATCTTTTCTGTGGAAAATCTGCGGTTAACGTCGTTGACATTCATTGCCTTGAGCTCTTACTAGGCCAACCAAAAATAATCGGCAAAATGCGATATCTTATTCACCTGACACTTTGTGAGTGATATTGCTGAAAGTAGTGCAAATTGTAAGCTGAATGAATGCCATTTGAATCAGATATTTCAAAATACGTGGACGTATCTTCGACGTCTTCCATCGTTTTGAGTTCTAGTGGGCTGACAAAAAATTATCGGCAAAATGGGACAAGCTATTCATTTGTCACCTTGTCCGTTATACTGCCAAATGTGATACAACATAAACATTGCTTGATATTTTGATTGTTTGTAATATATTAGCTTTAATATGGTTTTTATGTTATCAAATTTGTTAATGCCCATCTCTTCACAGCCGCCCTGAAGAGGTGAAAACTTTTGCAGATGAAACTCTCAATCTCTCGAGGACGGGAGGGGAGGGTCAAATGGATGCCGAAGGGGAAGCAAGTGCCCTCATGTTAACGCTGCCTCCGAAGTTTGACGAAGTTCTATATATTCATCCGCAAGAAGATTGTCTAGCTGGTTTTCAGATTTTAAGAGAAGACTAGTTTCACAAATTTTTACATGAAAATTGAAGAAAGTTTATTAAACAGATTTAGCATTTAAAGCTCAATTCCTCATCACATTTTGAACCAAATTCTTCAAAGGGTAAACTTTCTGTTGGTTTGTATATTTTTATGTGTGCAACTCAAAAATCCAAGAATAAACAGAAATGAAATTCGGCTTATGATCTTGATACTAAAATTGCAATCCTGTGCTGAACTTGGTTTCGTCAATCGAAAAAAAGAGATGCATTCTTTTAGAACCCATAAAATATATTCTGTGCATATTAAAAGAATACACAGAGAAGACACAAAATGCATACTTTTCTTCACAATACTATGAAGTACAAAATGGTCATATATTGTGCTGGATTATGAAAATAAAAGTCTGAACACTTCTTTTTTACATCTTCCAACAAAATCCAAAATTTTATGTTGATATGGTGGTACACTTTTATTAAAGAGCATGCGAAAAAGTTGCGGGTAAACATTTCCGCTGATTTATTTCCCACGGATTTTCATTTCCATCATAATTTCAGAATTTTCAGAATATTTGAATTTATATTCTGCATGTTTGTAAAAATAAACATCTGCCCGTCGAATACAGATTAAATACATCAATATACAGAGAGATTATAAAAAAAAATCTATTCTGATATATGAGAGAATAAATTTTGGGTTCAAGGTATTTTGAGGTGTTCCCTCAAGAATCATTTGAAAAACAACAGTTAAGTTCTAAATTCTTCTTTTTCTTCACGACTACAGTGACAATAGTTGAAAAAATTTTTTTGGCAATACCTAATATATTAATGGAATGTGTTCTTCATATCAAAAATTAATAAATAGCATTAGAATAGTACTTCTAGCATGAAAATAACCAGTTCTAGACAGACTAAGAAGAAAACAGAAAAAAACTGTGGTGTGCCTAACAGAGACATGAATTTCAATAGATTCCTTTTGGCATGGCACGTGCTTTGGTTCTAGGCAACATCTGCCAAAAGCAACGTGACATCGGGGATGCAGTAGATAAAGAAGAAAATTGTGAAAGACAATAAAATATTTCGATTTCTGTCTTTCTTTACTGTTATTGTTTATTTGTTTTTCTTTTTTTCTTAATCTGTCTATCACTAGACATTTTCGTGCTACAGGTACTGCTCCAACGCTTTTTCTTGTTTTTTGCTATAAAAACCACATTCCAATAAAAAAAGATTATGTTGCCATTTGAAAATTTTGAAATTTTGTCACTGTAACCATAACTGTTAGAGCTTAATTATTGTTTTTAATATGATTCTTGAGCACACACTGCGAAATACCTTGAACCACAATTTTATCCCATTCTTATGAACAGTTTCTTGTGAACGGAATTTTTTTACAATCACTCTGTATATTAAGTTATACATTTACAAGTATAATTTATTTCAACGCATCTTTAATCTAATTAAGCGAAGCAAATTAATGAAATAAAACACATTTGAGAAAAAGATAATTTAGACATATGAAACAAAGAATCACTGAATTTTGTCAAAATATTTCACTGGAATGAAGCTTATCATTTTTCTTTTAGTTGAACCATAAATGCAGAAGAACACGAAAAACTTTTGTTTTATTCCCTTTTCAGAAGTATGCCAGAGGGTATATGAAATGTTTCTTCAAACTCAAAGATATCTAAGTTTTATGGTGTTCCTTCTTTTAAATCAACGTTCATTTTTAATGTTTTTTCACTGTTTGACTTTTTTTACTTCAAATTTATTGAAAGATGAAAATGCTAGTGAATTTTAAAGCGAAGAAATTCTATTTCATTTGGAATTCTCTGACTCGTATGTGGTATTGAAGCGTAGAAAAATAAGCAATTTGGCATTCATCATTTTTTATTTGACGTAGTTATTCGTTACGGTTCAAATAATGCAAAATTCGAAAATCTTTTGCTCTCTTGTTATTATAGGAATTTATCGAGGATCTCGCTTGGGCAGAATTTCTGAAAAGGTACGAAATTGATTTCCAGACGATTTCTTCATGTTTTAGGTGAAAGGGAACATTAAAAAATAGTGTATTATAAAGAATTCATATCGTGAAAACTTCCAAACATTTTTTCCTTCATAAATTTACAAAAAAAAAAAAATGCTTTAAATTGAAAACCTATTCCTGGTGGTAGCTTTGATTTCAATTTTATTGAAGGTGTTAATAAATTTTAAATCGAATAAAATTTTATTTTCATTCAACTCTTCTGATTAAAAAACTCAGGTTGAAACTTAGAAAAAGCAATAACATAGCCTAATATGAATTTGGCATTTATTTTTATTTATTTTATTTAGTTATTTTTAAGATCTATATTTTCAAAAATTGATATATTCTTGCTGGCTTTTATACTGGTTTGGATTTCAAAGACAGAAACGAATTTTTTAGGAGTTCTGTCGAATTTTCGAATATCTTTTACCTGTTTCTTATGAAATCCAATAATAAAATAGGCTGAGTATTATGAAATATTCATACAGCCGAACGTCCCACATATGTGTTTTCTTGTAAATTGGCAGAAAAACAATTTAAGACCTTGAAAATCTTAAATCCAATATTCTTTTTTTTTTTTTTTTTTTTTTTTTGTGCATGTCATTTTGACTTCAGATTTATTGAGCGTTGAAAATGCGAAGGAATTTTAAATCGAAGAAAATTTTAAGTGACTTCAGCTTTTATAACTCAGAAAAGTCATTAAAGTTTAGAAAATAAACAATAAAGCAGAAGATCATAATTAAATGTAATGTGATTCATATATTTCAGAATTAGAATATCAAATTCCAATGAATGTTATTTAAGATATTTAATGTTGAAGATATGATTATTTTTAGATTTGAAATGGCGTTATTTATTTTTACACAATTAGTTTATGAACATTTCCAATAGGTGCTATTTAGTGACAGTGTAATGTTTCAGTGGAGGGGTGTTATATTTTAAGAGCTATGGCAATGTCGTTTTGAAAGTTCATAATCTATTGCAAAAAAATATTTTTGTTTTTAAAATATCTTCTGATACAGAAATATGAAATTATAGAGTATACTTCCACACGTGAGAAGCATATAATGTTAGACTCTTTGTAATATTTGATTCGGTAATTTAAAATCTTTTAAAATATCTTTTGCTGATTCCTTCAGTTTCTTAGAGAAAATTTTATCTTTTGCTTTTCTTTTATTTACCATCCTTTGCTCCACTGAGAAATATAAAAATGGTGTAAAACGATAATACATTGTATCGAAAATACATTTTTACATATTAATCTTAGCACGAATCGATTCTACAAAGTTTATTCACAGAAAATCTAATAATTTTGCTTGATTATTTTTAACCATTGGAGAACATTATGAAAGAACCGATTAGCAATCTTGGAAGATCAATCTCCATGATATTGAAATTACTAGAAGGATGGAATTTCTCCAAAATTGTCTTTAATTAAAAAATTACTTTCAAAATTATTATCCCCCTAACTTGGACTTATGTTAAAGTCGCAAATGCCTTCGATGGCAATGAAATACAATAATGACAATAAAGTATCGAACTTAGGCATAAATTTAACATTTTTTTAGAATCTATCTTGTGATACTTGGCGATATTTTTGGCAATTAATTCATTAAATAGTTCTCGAAATTTAAATTTGTGTTTTAGACTAGTTTTTACTAAACAATTGAAACTAAACTTTTACTCACAATATCAGTGTAGTCGCAACATAACCTGCCAAATTTGAGTTAAAGCGTTTATATTCTTGTGAAGGTACAAACCGACAGGAAGTCAAACCGTTGAGTGATTTGTTTGCAAATTTTACAGATATATTCTCCTAAGATGTATAATCTGTGCACCATATTTTACCTATCTAGTGTTCTTCGTCTTGTAGATATTGTGCGAACATATATTCGCTTAACCAGAGAGTCAGGTTTGCTCTGAATTGATCTCACTCAAAATTTGATACAAATTTGCAATTTTAGAGTAAAGACCATATTCCAAATTTCATTTGTCCAACTCCAAGCAGTTTTGGTTTATTTTTGGAGAATTTTGAAAAGTAGAGTTAAATTTAAAACAGACCAATATTTTTACCAAATTCTTTATAATATGATTTATCTATGTGTGTTTCACTTAAATGCTTCAGAAATATACTATTTATTAAGTTTATTTCAGCGACAAAGAATAAAGATGATTTATTGGATTTGATAAATGGAAGTTATAAAACTCATTAGTCTTGGTCACAAGCCATTAGAAATAATGATGCTTCCATTAAAAAAAAATTGCGAAAATTTATGCTATTTCCATTCTTACTGTCAAACATAAGAACTTGCAAACGATATATTATTTTCTAATATTCCACGATAAAAAAAATGAAATTTGTGCATGAATCGTTGAATGAGTGCTATTTTAAATAATTATTATGTTTTATTTTCTTGCAAAAATCATTTTTCAAGAAAAATTACAAATATAACAAAAAAAAAAAAAGGAAAAATTGAAATTTTTTTATTCTTATTCATTTTCAAATGATAGATTTTTTACATAATTCTTCTATCATAGAATGTTTCTTCTTTATTATTAATAGGGCCCTTAACTGATATTTAGTATTATCTTAAATAACCGTTCATGAGATTACATAGTATAAAATTTTCATTTTTAATACTAACGAAACACATTTTAATTAACCGTCATAAAAATTTCAAATAATTTTTCTTGCATTTCAATATTTCTACGCAAAATTTTAGCCATATATTCTCATTCAAAAAATACGAATCTATTTAATTTTAGTACATGACAGAATCCGAAAGCGTAGGATTCTGTCTAAGAGCATGTTTTTATTTAGTATAAAAGCATATTTTGTATAAAGTATAATGTTATTTAAAAATTCTCTAGTGTCTGCAACATTATTTAAAAAAAATGAACTTTTAAATCCTTTTAAAGCAATGAAGGGTGGGTGGGGGATAAAATTTTTAAAATATAAAACAGCAATATAAAAAAAATGACCATAGGTTAGTAAAAAATCTTGTCTTTGCTACAAAAAGGTATTCATGTATTTCCTGATTTCAAAATCGTCTGCATTTCTTCAGTCTTACATTTTGTATTCTTAACAAAAATTGAAGGAAAGACTGTCTGAAAATGAAATTAATATTTTTGATGGTAAACATTTAAATCTTCAGACAGTATAAAATTCTTATATGATAATTTACTGCAATTTGCTGTTGAAAAATTGCAACATTTTGGTTAAATACTAATTATATAACTAACTTTTATTAGCTTATTAAAAATTTTTGCACTTTGTTTTATTAACCTTTGCACTCAGAAATTATCAAAATATTTTCACCTTTGTTTTAAGTTAGACATATCGCAAGCTGAAAGTGTTTAAGTTGTAAGTTAAATTGTAACATTTAGATTTTATCTGGTCAAATTTTTTAGAAGGAAATGCGAAATATTCAAAATCAACAAATGTGACTTTTATTGATATTGAGATTTAACAAGAGAAGAATTCGAAATACGGATAAGAATTTTTGAAATGGATGAAATTTTTTTAAATAAAAATAAAATCTTTAACTTTCAGATGGATTATCCTCTTATAAGAAAACTAAAAGTTCATTAAATAATAAAATTCAGATCTTCTTCACAAATTGTGATAAAGCAACTAAATACCCAAAAATAAGTTTATTTTGCTTTGTTTCTTCGCGTGATAACTTCTTTTCAGTCATCTGAACACAAGCTCTGATTAAAAATGAATTTTAGTAGGAAATTAATGAAGCATAGCTTTAAGATTGTGACAGGAAATTAATAAGTCATTTTCCAATGAATTCGACTTTCCCTTAAAGCGTTTTTATATCAGCAGCTTTTAATACTGCTGATATAAAAATGCTTTAAGGAAAGAAGAATTCATTGGAAAATGACTTGTAATGAGGCTTTCAAAAAGTGTCTTGAAATTTCTACAACCGAAAAAACAAGAAAATTTTAAAAGCTGTTGATTTATTTTTAATAACGTGATTTTAGCTTTCATGTTAGAATTATTATATAAAATGCTTCATTAGATGAATGTTTATTACGAAGGAAAAATGAAGATATATATGGATACGTGTGCATGTTTCATCATGTGAGGGTAACATATATTTTTGAACACATGTTATTTTAATTATTTTAAGCTTATATAAATTAATATATATGAACATTTATTTCGATAATTAGTTTCTACTATTTTTATTAATAATTTTCACTTTAACTCAAAATAGATTTTATTATAGAATTATAGATAAACTTTGCTTTCATGGACGAAAAAATCCACTTTTGGATAAATACACCCCTCAAAGTGATGTTGAGCATTGAATAAAATAAGCGTATGTCCTGCGTTCTTTGTGAGGTTCTGTCTTCTATCTCGCTAGAAGCGTTTTATTTCTTTTAACCATTTTTGCGCTTTCCTTTTTTGATTCCGATTTCAAACTTGCATATTTATTCTAAAAACATCTATGGTTTTTTTTGTGGTGCATCTATGGAATCTTAGCTATCTAATTCCGTTGACTTTACAGTTTTATAGAATTTTTAAATAAAGGGTAAGGATAAACACTTTCATTTTTTAATCCCTATTTTCTGAAATCAATGTACATTTGTACATTGATGTATGTACAAATGAACATCAATGTACATTCATCAAATGATGAATGTACAAATGTACATCAATGTACATTTGTACATTGATGTATGTACAAATGAACATCAATGTACATTCATCAAATGATGACTGTACAAATGTACATCAATGTACATTTTGTGTATGTACTTTTTAGTAGTACATACACAAAAGTTTGAAGGTTTATCGTATTTGAGAACAGACATTTAATTTAATCGATATTTCGTTGGTATTAATTTCATTTATTTCTCAGTAATATTTACTATAGCATTAAATAGTTTAATTAATATTCATTATTAATTAAATTAATTATTAATTCATTATAGCATTAAATATTCAAGGACAGCTCTTATTGTAAAACTGTGTATATAATTTACGGTTTGTGTTATGGATAGGTTATTGTTAATAATAATCGGTAAAATCGATTAATCGCTTTTATCACAACGACCAATTGCTATTAGCAATTATCAATTATTATTGCTTAGTAATAGTTAGTATTAATAATAGCTGAATAATCATATTGGTCTAACATATATAAACATCAACATCCGGTTAAATATGTTTTAAAATTTAAATTTAAATAATTAATGCAAATTAATTATTTCATTTGAATTTCAGATTTAATTTACGCTTTTAATTTTATTGAATTTTTAATTTTATTTTAATTTACATATTAAATTTAGTTCACATTTTAGGCCATCCATTAATATTCCTTTTCATATATTTTAATAATGAATATAATTTATATGAATATAATTATATTTATTATTTATATTTATATAAATTTTAATATGAGTATAATTTATATATTAATAATTCGATAAATAATAATAATGATCGATTATTATTAATTTATATAGGTTAGTAGTAATAATAGCTGATTAATTATAAATTAAAGTTAGTTGAAATTTCATTTACTATAAAGTTAGCTAAAATTTAAGGTCACTCGTTAATTGCATGTTTTTGGCAGCAATAAAGGTTATATATTGTATGGATATCCATGCCCATATTCTTTTTTGAGTATATTTTAAACTTCGCTAAAAATTATCCCTTATTAGAAATTCTTTAGGTTTGACTAGAATATTTCAATTGAAAATTTATTCAAGTTAAAAAAATGTTTAGATACACAGTGAAATTTTATTAAATTTTGAAACATAACATATATAAAAGGACTGTTTAAAAATAAGAGAATAAAATTTAATATTATGAAAAACAAAAAATAAATAAAAAGGGCAGAATGAGGAAAAGTACTATACATCACTGTGCAAACAGCATTATTTTACAAAAAGCACACGAATGCATAAGACTTATTTACGCAACCAAGCAAAGAAGACTTCTGTTATTTAAAAACGATCTTCCCTTAAGCTTTTGTTAAGCCTACATTATTCGGATCAAAGTCTTCAAAAGATATTCCTCAGGACTGAAAATACTATTTTCTTTTTCTCTTACCAGAAGAGCACAACGAAACGAAGATCTGGGGAATATAAGCACATTTTTCACTTTATTGACTATTATAAATCATCCTAAAGTACAAAGCTTTTCCATTTATTCAATCCAATATTTAGCGTTTGAGTCTTTTTTGTAGTTCTTCATTTTTATCCACTAGGTTTTTTTTTTTCTAAAAGAATGCTTGTGATGAAAAGAAGTGTATCTTCAGTACGCAGATATCTCAGTTTTACGATTTTTTTTTATTTAACAGGGAACATTTTTTCAGTGTTTTATTTTTTGGTTTTAAGTTTATTGAAAAATGGAAGTTCGAGTGAATTTTGATGGAAAAATATTCCATTTCTTTTCGGTTTCGTTCAATCGAAAGTATCATTGGAAATTTAGGAAATAAATAATGTGGCTGAAACTCATAAAACTTATATTTATCGTTTTTTTATTGTTCTATGTAATTCGCCATCACAGTTCATATCTACCACTTTTATAATTTTTCTTTTATTCTCTGTTTAAAATAAGAGAGAAATTCGTCAATCTAATTACAATTTCATAAATATTAATGACTATGCTTTCGGTTATATTTTATGTTTTAAATTAATACGTTAAACAAGCTGACGTTTCCGTTAAAATGAAATTTTGATATTTAATTTTTAATAAAATTAAATATCGAATTTTATTGACATTCTTCTCTTAGCAAACGCAAAGGAATATTTTAAATAATTTATTGAAATGTTATATGCTTTAAAGTTTGAGTACTACCAGAATACTAGTTAAAAATTTTTAATTTATGATTTTGATACAGCATCTACTCAGGTAATTTTTTTAAAAATATTGTTCCAAACAAAATAAAGCAAAATAGTATACGTTTTTCTTTTTATGTCTCCCTAACGGGCTAAATTAATTAGACTATGAATACAATGTTGCATCGTGCAATCAAGATAAGTCATAAAAGTCGTACTCTTGGCACTAGTTGGAGCTACTTAAACAAGAGACGCAACTTATCGGCTTAAATAGCTGTCTTCGTAGCAGCGTACTTGTCCATGGCAAATGCCTTAAGAAACAACAACAGGAGTAATAGATGTATTATACCACAAAAATAAGGAACAGAAGAATCTAAATACTGTGGATATAGAAATTTCAGATTCCGACTTTGAAGAGAGTGAGAGTGATATTGACAATGAAGATAATGACAGTGTAATTGTTGAAGAAGATATTGCTAATGAGGATGAAATATTAACCCATCAAGAATGCTTCCTATAATTTATAAAGTTCGAAAAATTGTTAAGATATTTAAACGTTCCCCTACAAAAAATGCCATATTAAAAAAATATATTCTAACTGAAAATAAAATAGAATATATATTAATATTAGATTCTAAAACACGTTGGAACAGTTTACTCCTAATGATGGAATGATTTTTGAAACTGGGAAATCCATTCCAAAAAGCAATAATCGATTTAAACCTGCAAATTAATTTTTCAGATAGTGAATTCGACATAATATCCAGAACTGTATCAGCTCTACTTCCAATAAAATTGGTTGTTGTGGCATTATGTCAGAGAGATTCTAATTTATTAACAGGTAATGCAACAATAAATTTCATGTCACTGAAAGAACAACACACATCACTCTCTGAAGAATTATATATTACATTGAAAAATCGCACAGAAGAAAGGCATACCGAAATAGAAAATGTCTTACGGTATTTACTTAATTATAATGATTTTGAAAATGAAAATGAAAAAGAAGAAAATAGACTAACCAATTCAAATCTGATCGATTTTAAAGTAAATTTTCTTAAAATTTTTTATCCACGCACCTATGCACATTCAGAAGAATTCGGTACAGTTATCGAAGATTATGATGACACTAATGTCGATAGTGAAAAGGATTTGTCTCTTGAACAAAAATTAAAATTAGTGATAAATAAAAATTTCAACAAATCAAAATACCATACAAAAATCAGCTATATCAAAATCATCCGACGAGAAATCGATTTATTTGAAGATGAGGGATTTAGAGGTAAATACTTGAATAAAGTATTGCTAACAGTACCACCAACTAGCATAAATGCCGAAAGAGCGTTTTCGACAGCTGGTAATTTTTGCACAAAATTACGTTCCAGGCTTAATAACAGTGCAATTAATGCATAATGTTTTTTAAGATCACATTTCAAAAATTGTAATAGTACCACAGACGGAATAGTGATAATTACATTTTTTAGTGATTTAAATAAATATGATGTTCCTTTACTTTTTTTGTGATTCTTTATATACTGTTATAACTTATAAATTACAAATTATTTTTTTGTAATATTTACACTCTCTAAAATTCTACTACCGGTATTAAAACCGGTATCCCGGTATTAAGATCTAAAAAATATCGAATACCGGAATTGAACTTTTGGTCCAATATTGTAATCCCTAAACTCAACCAATCAAGTGGGGTAGTATTTTTAGTATTAGTAGAATTTTTATATTAATAGACCTTTTGCATAGTATTGTTTACCTTGTAAGCATTTTAGATTTTTAAATTTCGGTTTCTTGGCATTTATGTCGATGTGTAAAAGCATTCGAATGAATTTTAATATTAATGATTCTAAACGAATTATTAATATTAATTTATCTCTGAAAATGTTTTATTAAAGAATTCCGTAATTAAATTTTCGATTCCAAGTTGAAGAGTTAAAATGAGAAACTGATCTGCATGAGACTTGAGAAATTAATTCGTATGGAAATTTTGTTGAAATAGTATATATATTCCATGCTTTCTTAGAAATTATAGTTTGTTTGAAATTTGGCCATTGAATTTTGATCACTATCCGCATATATGAGAGCAGGAAGTAAAACAGATTTCTCGGAGATGGTTTTTAACCAAATTTTATCTCATTGTAAACATAATTTATTTAACTTGCCGTTTTGGTGCTTGGAGAATATAATTAATTTCAACCGTCCTTATAAGAGTGTTCCAAATAGTTTTTCTTCACGATCTCTTGATTTTTTCATTCAATTAAAATGAAACCCAGCTATCTTATCTCAAATTCTTGTGCCTTTCACACAAAGAAGATTTTATTGGTAAGGATTAATGGAAGTTAATTAATGTTCATATGCGAAGTACATATTTATTTTTATATTTTACAATTTTATTATAGTATTAATTCAATATCTTAACAAATGAATGGATGATATATATAATTTATCCATTCTCATAAATGAAATATATAAAGTCAAAATATCATATTATTATCCTCAAAATATTCGAATGGTAGTCTTTGAACAATCTAAACTTTTTAGACCTCTATGAGGAAAACACAGAATTAGAATTATGTCTTTTGGTCTGCTTCTCCCTCTGTAAACACAATAAATCAAAAAAAAGTTATCAGCTAGATTGATGAAATTTGGTATATGGAAATTAGTATACATTTCTGCTGTTGTTGTGGTTTCTAATGACACTTGTTATAGGCAAGACCGCTGACTTTAGAAGTCAGCGATTTTAAGCCAAGGATGCCTCTCTTGTTTTTCATTAGCGCCATCAATGGCCAAGAGTACGACTTAGCTACACACACGTCACAACCCTTTTTACGGAGCGGACTTCAGTCATGCATTTCATTCAATAATTCCCAGATCGTAATTTAGACCTGGATCACAGTACGATCACCCATGATCCAGTACCCCTAGTGGTATTACTCTCGACATGTAGGACTTTGTGACCACGACAATTTTATGCGTGCGTCAGCCACTACCCGCACGGAGAGTCTTGTATATTTCCTTAAAATTTTAAACGAATTAAATTCAGAGGAAATATGTTTTCCCTGTCCGAATACAAGTGCACATGATCTTTGGTGACGATTAATGTCTGGCATGAGTTAATGGTGCCCGAAAATCAAATTTGTGTTTTTGGCATGTTTTTACGAACTCAATGAAAGCAAAATTGGGCACAAAACTACATTTGTTGCCACATAGTCATATGAAAAGTTTCATATATTTCACGTATTGCGTTTTTGAGTTATCTTATTTACATGCTTATGAAAGTACAGGTCGACAAGTTCAATCAAGGTCAATTAAAAAATTTTCTTAATTTCGATAGATATCTACACTTTATGTATGTAAAAGTATTATATATGTAAAAGTTTATGTATGTAAAAGTATTATGTATGTAAAAGTTTATGTATGTAAAAGCATTATGTATGTAAAAGTTTATGTATGTAAAAATATTATGTATGTAAAAGTAATATATGTTTTATGTATGTAAAAGTTTTCTCAATCCAATTTTGTACATTCTCAGTTCTCACGTTAACTCATATTCAGACAGCTAAACAATCAGTTTTCCTCTGAATACATTTCACTTATCTACAATTTTTTTGTAAAATCCATATGACTAATTTCATCGGACCACCTTGACACGTGTTAGAGTTATGATGTTCATAGTCAGATCGACATAATTCGATTTATTTGAACTCAAATTGGTGTGAAATGTGATTAGTCCACATCGAGAATTATCACCGCATCATCAAATATACTTTTCCTTCCATGTAAACTGGCGATTTTCTAATTTTCTTTATTTTTAATATGTAATACAAATGTTAAACCCCATACTCGAAAGTTCTTTAAACATCACTCTCTTTCTAGTTATCTCGTTTCCGGTAGTAAATTTTCTGTCAAATTACATTTGTTTTATACTGAACGAAAAATGTATTTAAAAAAATACAATTATATTTAATTCACATTTAAGATAAGAAGTACGAAAAGACTTAAAAACTAAAATTAAAAGTGTTATAAAAAAGAAAATATAATTTAATGCATAATAGGAAAATGATTGGATACGGTAAAGCTTGGATATTGTTGATAATATTGGATACGGTAATATCAGTTGTTGAAAACTTAATATTTCTGTAGCAACAGCCTTTAAAAAAATTTCCACATTGGCATTGCTTCCCTGAAGGATTAAGACAGATATAAACCAGCGGCATCTCATGAGATTTTGAAAAACACTGCAAATACATTAATTCAACCAGGCTTTGAGGCGAACTTCAACCTCACATAGATCAGAGTTTTGGCTCAAAAAGAGAAAAATGAGAAACGGTGAGCACGTTGAGGAGAAATAAAATGGTTGGAATAAATACAATTGGACTTGGTGCTATTCTATTTACTGATATATCTTCTACATTTTTTATTTCAGCACATATTCTAACATGTAAATATACTCTTCTAATATCATTCAATGTTTACATCATTCCTGCCAACTCATCAGAACTGAACTATACAATACATTTTTTTTATTTCAGCACATCTCCTAACTTGTAAATATACTCTTCTAATATCATTCAATGTTTACATCATTCCTCCCAACTCATCAGAACCGAACTATACAATACATTTTTTTATTTCAGCACATCTCCTAACTTGTAAATATGCTCTTATAATATCATTCAATGTTTACATCATTCCTGCCAATTCATCAGAACCGAACTATATAATACATTTTTTTATTTCAGCACATCTCCTAACTTGTAAATATACTCTTCTAATATCATTCAATGTTTACATCATTCCTGTCAACTCATCAGAACCGAACTATACAATACATTTTTTTATTTCAGCACATCTCCTAACTTGTAAATATACTCTTCTAATATCATTCAATGTTTACATCATTCCTGCCAACTCATCAGAACCGAACTATACAATACATTTTTTTTTATTTCAGCACATCTCCTAACTTGTAAATATACTCTTCTAATATCATTCAATGTTTACATCATTCCTGTCAACTCATCAGAACCGAACTATACAATACATTTTTTTATTTCAGCACATCTCCTAACTTGTAAATATACTCTTCTAATATCATTCAATGTTTACATCATTCCTGCCAACTCATCAGAACCGAACTATACAATACATTTTTTTTATTTCAGCACATCTCCTAACTTGTAAATATACTCTTCTAATATCATTCAATGTTTACATCATTCCTGTCAACTCATCAGAACCGAACTATACAATACATTTTTTTATTTCAGCACATCTCCTAACTTGTAAATATACTCTTCTAATATCATTCAATGTTTACATCATTCCTGCCAACTCATCAGAACCGAACTATACAATACATTTTTTTTATTTCAGCACATCTCCTAACTTGTAAATATACTCTTCTAATATCATTCAATGTTTACATCATTCCTGTCAACTCATCAGAACCGAACTATACAATACATTTTTTTATTTCAGCACATCTCCTAACTTGTAAATATACTCTTCTAATATCATTCAATGTTTACATCATTCCTGTCAACTCATCAGAACCGAACTATACAATACATTTTTTTTATTTCAGCACATCTCCTAACTTGTAAATATACTCTTCTAATATCATTCAATGTTTACATCATTCCTGCCAACTCATCAGAACCGAACTATACAATACATTTTTTTATTTCAGCACATCTCCTAACTTGTAAATATACTCTTCTAATATCATTCAATGTTTACATCATTCCTGCCAACTCATCAGAACCGAACTATACAATACATTTTTTTATTCAATTACAAACAGCAGCAATTGATATTCATAAACTATCTGAACATATGCATATGTGAAATAAAACATTTTCAATTCGTGGTCGTAAAATACATTTTTCTGGAAGGAGAATATATATTTTTTAACAAAATAGCAAAGCAAAAGAAAGATCTTATGTACTAGAACATGCATTTTTTTTGCTTTGTTGATCATCATATATCTTCCCCAAATGCAAGGATTTCCTGTTTATTAGACAATAAGTGTTTGAGTTGTTCTTGTATTTAGTCATTCTCTTCTTCCATGGATTTGGTAGCATGTCTCTTCGGAATATAAATGTATATTTGACACAGATATATCGCTTTCTCCTATTTTTGCTTTTTTCAACTTCTCGTTTCATTTTCGGGAATTTTTTTTTTAAAGTTAAAAAGATATTAAGCATATAAAAATTATCAGAAATACTTGAAATATCGTTTAATGGAAAATTCATTTATAAATTAACATCAAACAAATTTGTTTTTTCTTTTTATACTGCTTTCAAACATTTTGATTTAAGCTTCATGTATTAACTAGCCGCATATGGCGACCAGTCGGTTCGCCAATCTTAATGTTCGTTAAAATTTTAATAATTAAATATTTTATGCAATTCCTATTTTAATAGCTTCTTCATCAAAATATTTTAAAACTTCAAATTTTTATAGTCATATAATTCACTCATAATATTATAAACGCCTTCAGTTATAACATAATATGTATCTCTCTCATTTTCTGTTAGCTCCCGTAGAATTTATACTTTAAATTAAAGTGGAAAGGATTAATCTGCAATTAATATAATAATATTTTTTACTGAAACAAAGTATTTTTTTGTAATATGATTACTAAAAACAGTCACTGAGAGTTTAAACTTTATGGGCACTAAAGAATATCTTTCTTAATTTATGTAATATTTCAAGAATGTGTCGACAAAATTTTCTCAGATTCATCATGACCAGACCGATTAATTAATTAACAATGTTTAATTTTAAATGCTTCAAACACTAAGAAAATAAAACGAATCGTTTAAAATAATCGGCCGAAAACAGGTTAAAAAAACTACTTAAAAAAACGATGTACTTAAAACTATAAGCATATACAAAAAATATATAACTAACATAAATACAATTTAATTACAAAAGCATGCAACTAACCTAAAAATAATTTAAATCATCCGTTCATAATGGTTGTCATGTCAGCAATCAGAACAGAATGCGCATGCATGAATTTTCAATGCCAGTTTAACGCAAATGCGTGAGTTTTTCTACGCCAGTTGGGGTAACGCTATGCAGAATAGAAATTTTTAATTTCCTTTATTCTGTTTTATTTTAATTCAAAAGCACTTCAGAATGAATCTGAAAGATCGATTCATTAACAATGTTTCATTTTAAATGCATCAAACATTAAGAAAATAAACAGAATCGTTTGAAATAATCTGCCGAAAAATCTTAAGCCTAGCCTCATTACTGTTGGGAACAAAAAACAACTGAAGAATTACTCATTTGGCGGTGGGGAAAATGAAAAGATTTTTTTAGCGGGAAAGTTAGTTTTTATTTAATAATTAAAATTCTAATTAAAAATTTTAAAAAAGGACCCCAGGTGCACATTCCCGACCTCCAAGA
Source organism: Argiope bruennichi (assembly GCF_947563725.1). NCBI lineage: Eukaryota > Metazoa > Arthropoda > Arachnida > Araneae > Araneidae > Argiope > Argiope bruennichi. Next base: position 48,549,201 of record NC_079155.1, read on the forward strand.
TATACATATACCAAATTTGTTAGTTGTAGGTCAAACGGTCTGGCCTGTAGATCGCCAACCCACACATATACACACACACACACACACATTGAGCTTTATATATAAGTATAGAAGATAATAACTGCTAAATTTACTCAGAATTTTCTTATTATTTTACGCAATATGCTTCAATAATGGTATTTTTTATTTTATTTTTTAATGGTAACCTAATGTATATATAAAATCATTCCTTTCATTTTCTTATAGAGATTCATTACATCGCTCCAAACAATCAATTTGAAGAAATCTTCGATTAATCTGTAGTGCAACTAAGTGATCAAAGTAACTACTGAAATGACGACTAAGACGAGGATGATTGACCTAATTGCTACGTTTGGACATATTGAAGTAACAACTAATTTTTTTCTTGAATATCTCCGGGTATTTTGAACTGATTTGATTAATACTTTATATTTAACATTTTTACCATTATTCAGAATCATTTAAAAACCAAAAATTCTGGACTGCAATAGGAAATTCCAGATTCTTTCAGTACCCCACTGTCGTTACTCTTTAGTTTTCGAAGAATCTTCAGGAATTTTTGTGGAAATAATTAATTGCTCTTAGTTGTAGATTGTTTTTGAATATTATAATTTCTGACGAAGCATATATTGGTGCATATTTGTAGTGCTTTATGATGGCTTGTTTCCAATTCTTTTATTGTGTCTTTCCTGATGTGGCCCAATCGGAGACGCATAATTGATTTGCTATTGGTGAATTATAATAAAGATTGGTAATTTATTTACTTTTGAAAGCTTTGATTTGGAATTAATGGTGGAATGAAGTTTGGTTTGAGGCTTTGAAAGTTTCCTTTTATTTTTAAATTTGAGACAATTTTTCTAAGTTCACACCTAGGTAGAAAATTACCTTTTCCATGGAATATTTCTATTTAAAAAGCTTTCGATAAGGAATATTTTCTAGTTGTATTTACCATTATAAATCATTCCAAACTTCAAAGATTTCTCATTTAAAATTTAATACCTAAGAGTTGAAAGGTTTTCCTTGTTATTCAAGTTTCGTCCATGATTTTGGAAGCCTGCCCAAAAGAGATGGGAAATATATTTCAAATAAATAATCCAAGTTTTATAGAAGTTGGGAAGAAATTTTACGGTTTTCCTAAGAATTTTTTACTTTCTCAATACACAAAATATATAAATATAAAGTATTATAATAGTAAAAAAATTCGAAGCATCTCCATATTATAAGGCACACTGCAACAGAAAAACACATTTCTGAAATTATGTCAGTGTCTCTGTGAGCATGATGATTTCAAACTGGTTTGAGCTATACGGGTGAAATCCAGTATATAGACTTTAAATAACATTGCTAGATTTTTATGAAATTTTCAATAAAGGTCTGTCTGTCTGGCTGTCTAGATATAAATGAACTCGATAATAGAAAGCGTGGAAAGTTAGATGAATTAAAATTTCGCTACAGGTTTGGATTTTAATTGGGGATATTTATCGAATTAAAAAAAATTATCAAAGCGTCCGCATGTATAAGTCAGCCATCTGACTCTCCGACCCGTCACGAAGACACACGGATTTAAACCATAAAACTGAATGACCGGACCGTCGCAACAGCAACACTGGCGGGAACTGTCGTTGAGTCCTAATGGCCATCACCGGCCACGGTACAACCCTCCCCGAAGGAAGTACGTCCCGTCATCGATGGGAAGAGTCAGATCCCCCACCTATTTGTGTACAGCCAGGGTGGCGAGATGCGAGCACCACGCCGGAAGCATCTCATCCTCATTTCGAAGAACCCCCCCGGGGGGGTGCGTCCGTATGTATAAAAATGCAACAGCTGAAAAATACACTGATTTAAATAAATAAAATTTAGTACTGATAAAATTGTACCTGGAGACACCGTTTACAAGGACAATTGAACTAACCCTACCCTTACATATTTTTTTTTTCAAAATTATAATTCTCACTTTCATGATAATCACAAATAACAGTAATAAAAATCGAGATGATGATGACAAATTATTTTTTTATCAGTCTATTCTATTTTCTTACCGTATAATTTGTACCATGATAGACAGTAAGGATATGATTTTTCACTCTTTTATATTCAAGATATTCTCAGAATTATGTTTTTGCTTTCAATAATGGATGCTAGTCTGTTCAAAACTACAAATCATTAGGTTTATACTGAACAAAATTGTGAACTGACATTTCTATTACATACCGTTTTATATCATCCCCTTGCAATATTTCTAAATGATGCTTTATTGTCAATTCAAAATTCGAGCTTCATTGTGCATTTAGACAGGGTCGCTAACGACGGTACATGATCGCTTGTTTTTCCTTCAATATGTTTCACTCGACGTTTTAAAAACTCCAAATTACTGAAAGCAAAGAATTATTTAAAAGAAATTCCTTTATATCATTACACAACCGTAAGTGGGTTTATTTCCAGTTTGAGCTTCTTCAATGAAAAGAGAGCTTTTTGAGTCCCTTATGGATGCTGAATGGATGGCAGCGCAATCTACGCCCATGTCGATAATTTTGGCAAATATCTGGCTTCTCATTTGGTTACGATAATAAAGGTTCTGGAAAGTGTAAGAATTATGATCCTAACTATATTAGGAGTCGAAATCTGTTGAACTATCCAGAACTTCCTTGCTATGCCATGGTGTATCGAAGATTCTTATACTAGGAATAATGCTCTTTTTGGAGTGCCTCAGTGCGAGCTAATAACATTGATGGCTACTGCTGATTTGTGTTGTGAATTTGTTTATTGTTCTTTGCATACATTTTGAAAGGGTATTTCTGCTTGTTCTTCATGTTCCTTAACAAAACAAGCACCGTTTTCCATTGATGAATATGCTGAGCTCTTTTCAACTTTCCTTTTTGATAGTATTGTTACGAATCTGTGATGCGTCTTCCCAGCACAGTTGGTTCCATAGGAGGTCCCAGAGCTTGGCGACCATTTTGCGACTTGGCGACGAATTTGGCGACTTTGGCGCCAAAATAGATTATACCCGAAACATCGAGAATTTTCCCTTCCGTCCAGTAGGAGCCGAGATATGCCTCGAAAGTTCCTGATTGGTTGAGAGGCTTCTAGCCCCGCTTCCTGAGACCTATAAAAGGAACTTCAGCTGCCGGGGAGTGGTGGTGAACCAGAAAGTAGTCGGAATCGACGATGAAGAACTGGCCTTCCAGAGATAAGTGGAGCAGCGACGGAGTGAAGCTGGCGCTGAACTAAGCTGTGCGATACTGTCTGCAGTAGAGTCTTGTTATATTCTGTTGTTGCTGCACGTCTCGGCTGAAGATAATCGTCTTCTGTGCTGTATATAGTTGTCGTCTTTGTGCTATCCTGTGTGTCTTCGTGTAAATAAACGTCGTTGTTTTATTTTCTACTGCCGCCAGGTGATTGAGCGTTCTTCACACCATATAACTTCCACTATCCAAACGAACCCCGGGACAATTCCGTAACAGTATACTCACCAAATGATTTTAGAAACAACATACATTAAGATTACTAATAGGAATGTTGTTTATTTTTAATTTTGATATACCAATAAACAGTAAGGTGAAAATTAATTCAAAAAAAATTACGCTAACCTATTTTAGATTTCTGATAAAAGTAGATATATTTATTGCCATTAAGAACGCTATTAGAAATTGCTTACGTCAAAAGAAAAATATGAATTCAAATAAAAAAGGAATAACTAATTTTCGTTTGAGAGCCTTTCGTAATTTGCAATGTAAACATCTAATAATTTTTGAGAAGTTCAAGAAGTAATAGCCGTTAATAATAATAAAAGACTACATTTTGGGTGTAAGTATATTATATTAATATAAATATGTGTTGAAGAAAACAACATGCATATTTATTACTGTTCAAAATCAGTACAAAATGAATTGCTTTAGTCGAAAAGTGTAATAAAAATAAGAAAAAGTTAGTTTTTTTCTTGCATTGCAAACACATAATAATTCTTTGGAAATAATTGTGAAAATAATAAATGCGTTTAAAAAACCCGTCAAATTATATATTCTGCGAGTTTTAGAAATTAATTATTTTTCTTTGATGAAAGTGTATTTTTATTCTTTTAAAAATGAAGAGAAGCTATTATCATAGTTAAAAAATTTAAAATTGAAACACTGTTTGAAAATAAATAATCCATTAGAATAATAAGAATTTTACGATCTTTTTATTGTAAATGTGCTTTATTAGTAAATACATATAAAAATAATATTTAATTCGTCTTAATAATAAGAAAGTGAATAAAGAGATTCATTAAGAGATTTCAATCATGATGAATAAATTTATAATGCATGTATTAATTAATAATAATGTATATTGTTGGGACTTATGACACTTTACAAGCCCGCTAACAGTTATCAGCGATTTAAGCCGAGTGAGCGACTCTAGTTTTCCAAGTTGCGCCAACTAGGGCCAAGAGTACGACTTAGCTACTTCATGCGTCACATTCGCTTGCACAATCCCTTTTTACTGGTGGAGGGGGCGCATTCACACACCTCACAGATAGAACAACAATGCCCGGACGGTGACTCCAATTCAAGATGCCTAGATCACGGGGAAGACGCTCTATCAATATGCCAGGACGCCTGAATGATTTATGTATTATGTATTAATATCAATTTAATATGGAAAGTGAGTTTTTCTTTCAGAATTTTACAGTTTCTTCTTTGATGTTGTATAAAAATGTAATACCATTTATGTATCGGTAAATTTCAGATTCTAAAATGGATATTTAATACCCAAATAATGTTTTATCGAAAATAGATTTTAACTAAACTAGTTCATAAATTGAAAAGAAATATTTTAAGACTTTTTGAAACTATTTGATGACTTACATATATGTTAACTAAAATCTTTCCTATTCTGAAATAGTTTTCTTATAGAGTCCCTTTAAAATTCAAATCTAAACTTCGAGACAAAAATATTTCTTTAGAATTCTTAAACAAGCATCAAATCTAGAAGTTAGAAACTAGAAAAAGCAACTTTAATGCAAAGGCCATTGCGTAAGAATGGTATAAAATTCGAAATAAAATTTTCTTTACAATAAATCTAAGTTGTTTTCAAGCTCATATTTGAGAACTGCAGAGATAAAAAGAAAAATATGTGTTTTTATATGTTAAGAAATTTTTACATAAGTTCTAGACAAATATAAATTTTTCTCTTGGAATTTAAACTCCGGCTTAAGAAAAGGACGCTTTTTCGAATAATCAATTTTTTGCAATTGGATTGATATTAAAACATTCAATGAAAACTTGAAAGAAAATTCTAAGTTTGAAAATTGTATTGAAATAATATTTTACTAAAGTCAACCAGTTAAAGAACTTATAAAATATTTCCTAATGTCAAATAAGTATACATTTTGTTAAATAAGCGAAGTAAATGAGCGAAATAAAAAATATTAAATGAGCGAAGTAATTATATTAATTCGCTCCATAATAAGTTGTACAGATCGTAGTTCAAACATAATAATAAGTTCATTCATTTAAGTAATTAAAAATAATTAAATGAAAATAAAAATATATGAAATGAGCGAAGTAAATGAGCCATTTGGTAGACTATTCAAATATTGTTCAAATATTCGCAATGCCTAAGAGTAGCTCATGATAAATGATATATTATTGATATATATATTTATTTTGAGAATATAGTAGCCAAGTTCATTTTTGAAATTTACAATTATTGAAGTTCTCTTTTCTATCAGTTTGAAATCATTAATAATAGAAGTGTTTCTTTAGAATCAATAAATTAATTAATAATTAAAGAATAATTTTTGTCAAAATTTTAATAAATAAAATAAAGATACTAAAATTAGCAAAAAAATAATTTTATTCTAGAATTTACTTGTATGCAACACTTGTATGATAATATTTACACATGAATTTATTCTAATAATCCACAAAGAGAAATATACATTTGATGAGAAAAGAAGTGATATTCAATTCTTTGCTGGAACAACTTGTGATTATTACAAAAATCTTAAAGTTAGCCCAAATCAACCATCTTGGTCTAACCCTCTCTGTTAGCCCTAAATTCTTAATTGAATTACTTCGCCGTCAAATCCATTTTAATTTTAATTTTTTCGATGATTTTTTAATGTGATATCTTTGCTTTTATCACATAGTTATAAATCATATCAGCTGGTATACTTTCCCTTCTATAGAAATCATTTATTTGGCAAAAAAATCGATTTAGAGAATTTATCTAAACTTCAAATTTCACAACTCAGTGAGTTCGGAAAGCAAATTTTTAGAATTATATCTGAACTACGATCTGTTCATCTTATTATTCAAAATCCCTTAGATCTAGATGGATGAAATGTGCTATGTTTTCGTTTATTTAAAAAATAACAAAATTGTGGTTCCTTTTCAAACTTCAAATGAAATTCATACCCAAAAACAGTTTGTCTAACTGTCTCCTGTGTAAAAAAGAACACAATAAAAAAAACAGCCAAACAATTAGATATACAAATATATGCACAAAGTTTAAGTAATTAATATATCTCCGTAATATATTTTTCAACAAATATGTTATGAATTAGTGCATTTATCGATAAGTTTGTTCATATGAAAATACTTGTGGTAACTTAAAAAGGCAATAATTTAAATAAATGAAATTTCTTGTATTATCATGTTGATAAAATTGTACTTTTATGTCAACTTTTGATTTCAGTCGAAGATGAAGAACCATCAGAAATGTATATTTGGTTTCCTTCACTTTGTTATTAAGTATTAAATGCTCAATTGCAGGACTCTGATAATAAAAATCTGAGTATTTCTGGCAATCATTGACTTGGCCAAAGCGTTCAATTTTTCGCGGTTGTAGGAGGGATAACAATTTTTTAGGGAGTATGTGAAAAGATTTCGGGAGAGAACACTTAATTATTTTTGACTAACTGGAAAACCAGATAGTAGAATAGAATTATTCTATTTTGTTTTTAATATTTTAAATTTATTTATGGCAGGCGCTATTTTATTTGTTATGGATATTATAATTTCTCTTTCTATTGCTTGACTTATATCATCTTTTAAGAAATGATAATTTTATGCAATTTTAACTCAACGGAATTTCGGCGTTCCTTTTTTAACATTCAAGCCACGTAATCTAGAATATCATAAAGTCAAAAGTTCTAAAATTAGTAAGGAAAGTCACTAGATTTTTTTTGGAGATAAAAAAATAATCAGTGTGAAAAAAAAAATAGATATTTTTTTTTTCTCTTAAAACTTAAATGTTAATCTTTCTGATGGTAAAGTAGCAGATGGCTTTTTTTTCCTTTTAATTTTTTTTCTTTACATGATATTAGTATCATCATGGATATTAAGGAGTAAATGAAAACAACCCTCAATTAAACTACTGGTTTTAAAAATTAAAATAAAAGTGATTATTTTTTTACTTCAAATTTTTCTTAGAAAACTTAGAATATTTTTTCTTAAGTGTTTTTGCAAGTAATTTTTTTTTTCCAACAAAGCTATGCAATGGCTTATTAAGTTTAAATGTTTTGTTTTGATAATAAAGATTCATGATTTGATAGTTAATAGACTAATTTATTAAATTGATATTTTTTTCGCGCCGAGAAAATATGTTGGCTTCAAACTTTATTTCAAAAATAGTCTAAGAATTCACTTCTAATTTCATAATTATGATAATATAGGAATTGTTTTTGTCTTTTTCAGAAAAGAAATCTTCATACATTTCGAGCAGCATGGTATAGAGGTTTCATTTTTGGTTAAAGATGATTTGCGATTGGTTGCAGAAGAACAGAATGGTTTCTTACCCTTTTTCCCCTTTTGAAAATCATCTGCAATTAATTCATATAATAATAACAGTTGAATGTCTATATATTGGTGCTTCTCTTGTGCAACATGCCTTGCTTCAAATATATTTTACAGGATGAAAATGTCCAAGCGCTATTTTAGATGTTTTGAATATGATAATTTTTAAAATCTTAACATATATGTTTAATGTATCTTTAAAAAAAAGAAGAGAAAATTACAATTTGTATATCACAGTTTAATTTTGAGTAACTACATATAACCTTTGCACGAATAAATCTATTCTTTGTGAGCAGTTTGTTTGGTAAGTTTTCCTTTTATTCCCTTTCATGTGCCTATTTTATATGACTTTTTAGATAGAGAGAGGGAATCTTGTAACTTAAAATGTTGATGTGATAGTCCAAATTTGGAATTAATTTTGTATTCAGAGGCCAAACTTTCGACAGAAACGTAGAATTTAAAACTACGAAACTATTTATATTAATAATGCACAGTTATTTTTCCGAATTTTATACTATTATATACTATATGTGCTATTTGGGAAAAACGAAAACAGTTTTTTCGAAATATCAGAAAAACTGGAATAGCCTCTAGTACTTTAAGGCATATACAAGGAGTGTTCAAATGAAAAGGTACGGAACATGGTAACAATGTAATCGTTAACATATTTGCTAATGCCTTTATGGGCGAATGTAGGAAGACATCTAGGGATGCATAAGTGTCTCCGGTGTAGATCGGAGCATGAGCAGGAGAGGCTCTTATAATGAGCGACGTTCAATTAACGTGGCAATGCATGTGAAGGCAAGATGGAAATGGACAGAAGAACCATTAACTACGAAGTGTACTGTGAGACACTCCGAACACTACGCAGGTCCATCAAAAACAAAAGACCGGAGTCACACACGCGGGACTGGACAAGTTCAAGTGGGAGCAACTCGGCCATCCATTCTACAGCCCGGACATGTCACCCTGTGATTTTTATCTATTTGGTCCCCTGAAAAAACAACTGAAAGGGAAGAGCTTCAACTCGGACGGTGAACTCAAGGACGCTGTGAAGGACTGGGTCTCGTCATGGCCACAGGAATTCTGGGAACAAGGAATCCTTCGGCTCGTTAATCGATGGGATCGTTGTGTTCAGGGCTATGCTGTATACTTTGAATAAAGTTTTCATTTATACACACAGTGTCGCTTTGTACCTTTTCATTTGATTACCCCTTAAATAAGGCTGAAAACGAGGAAACATCGCTGAATTAATCTAATACATCAAAAGCAATGGTGCTTTATCAAGTATTCTAGGTTTTTTATATAGTGACAAAAAAAAAGATCCTCATTAATTTAAACCAAAACATCAGAATAACTGGTACAGATTTAAGCATTATAGAATGTCTGCACCATTGGAAACAAGTTACACTGAACTATGTCAAAGAACTTATTAGTTAAAGTTTCAAGTTAATAAAAATGCATTGGTAGTTATTATATGATGACCACTAGTAAATTTTGATATTAATAACTAGTAATAAGTTAATATCTGACATTGAATTTTAAGTTATTTAACATTAGCATCTGTTATTTCAAAGAAAAAAAATATCAGAAGGCGTATCATAAATTTTTCCTTTAGAATTATTTTGTCATTCTCCATAAAATTACTTTCAACGTTTATGAAATAATACATCATAATTGAAAAATATATTATAATCTCTGATTCTCAAAGGAGTCTAAATTCTAACTATAAAAATTTCTTTAATTAAAAAATAAGTGATTTTGTTTTACTTTCTCATTTATAAATTATTTTGTAAGAATATCGAGACGTGATTATAAAAAAAACCCAAATTTAATGGAAAGCAATTTTGTTGAAGTATTTAAAAAAATGCTTTTATTTTTAAAAAAGTTGTTTATTGCTTCATGAATATAAATTTTTGCTTTTTCTAATTTAAAATCTAAATTGTTGGAAGCCAGAAAGGAATAAATCATTATATTTTTTTTTCAAAAAGAAAGTCAATGCATTTACTTATATATCGGAGTTTCAAATTTTATTTTTGTTATTCAACAATTTTTTGCACACCTTAACGTTTTTTCAATTTCTTTTATTTATTAAATTATAATTATTACAGATGGAAACGAATTAATAGTTTTAGAAAAATGTTTAATTATTAGATTCTACAATTTTATTATTCACTTTTTAGCATTAAAAAAATGCATGCTTCAATCTGTATTTGTTTTCTGCTTCATTTACTGTGATGAATAAAATATCGCAACATGAACGGAAAAAAAATTTAATTTTTCTTATGCATATGATTATTTTATTAAGTTAAACTCATTATGTGATATTAACAATATTTAATGCTTGCCTTGAATTGGAGCAGACGCATTAAACAATTAAATCTAAATCTACAATATAAATGTGCTAACAATTTTCTTTTTGCATATTAATAAACATTATTGACTTAAAATAATAATTAACTGGAGAATTAATCAAGTTTACTAGCAAATTTAATAATTATTTTCTTAAAAAAATATTTTTCAGAAGGAGAGGGAGAAAGGAAAACAGCAATAAGGAAAAGGCATAAAGTTCTATTAAATGAATTAAATTATATTTCTAATAAACAAAATATACAATAATAATATAGGCATGAAGGAATATTATTTTTTATATAAAAGTATGAATTGAAATATTTTATTTTTCAAATTTTTCTAAGAAGATATTCTGTTGTCTGCAGACATAATGTTGTTTTGCATAGCAAACTGTATTTCAAAAGACATCGGATTTTAATTTGATAAAAAGTTTGTTTTATAGAATTCCAAGCCCTTTTCAGAAAATCGTATTGTAAAATTTTTGAATTTCTTAACATTCATATAGCGTGCTGAAAGATTATGAAAACTAAAAAATAATTCTGCATTTCTTACTTTGAGCACATTTTAAAATACAGAAATAAATTCCCATATTAGAATCCATTTACATCCATTTAAAGAATTTTCACTATTCAAAATCGACCAATGAAGTTGAAAAGAAATTAAATTACCAAATCATTTCTCTTTATTTTATTTTTTACATATTGATGTCAAAATTCCCTAAAAATAACGCGCGTGAAATCTTATTTAAGGCATGTGGCTTTTAAACATTTTTCCAGCAATGTAGAATGAATAGCTGATGTACATTACAAGGTAAAGTGTTTTCCTCCTTCTTTTTTTTAGTTAATTTTTAAAGTGTATTCAATTATCTGGCAATAAGAGTAATTAAGTCTTTTTATAACATGTGTGGACATGCAAGAGTATGTTAACATCATAATAAATGTTTTTTAGATACTTCGTTAGGGATTCTGCCAAACGATTTAGAAAAAAAGATACAGGGAAGAAAAAGTTGTCTTTGCGATCGATAGAAAACACGTGTTTTGGATCTCTGCGTGAAAAATTCGTTCTTCTAGTTTTCTATTGTTTCGGAAACTATTTTTGTTGCTTCGTTAATAAAGAATGTTCTAATTTGGAGTTAGCAAAGGGTATTCATTTCTGCACGACCCTAATAATCATCATTTAGTGACGATTGAATTATAAAATACTTCTTTATTTTTTTGAGCAATTATGTATTGAATTATCAGCGTCTCTTTTTATTTCGATGAAAGTAAATATTAGACATTTGACAACATATAATATTAAATATCCAAAGACTTTTCATTGATATTTAGTATTAAGGTGCTTTTATTTTTCTTTAACACAGCCGAAATCATTGCCAAGTTGATATATTTTCGTTATTTTGCTTCTGTACCATAATTTATCACTTTTAAAGTTATCTCTATGATTTTGCGAGTTCAAAAAATTTTCATAAGGGCTTTATGAATACATTCAGTGCAAGTTCTTTAAATTTAGTCCATTGATTCTAAAGAATCGAAGTTTAACATATCATTAAATCATTAGTTCTTGTATTTAAAATATAAGACGGGGGATTTGAAATCAAGGAAACAGAATTTTCATGTCTAAAAGATAAAATTCCGAAAATGTTTCCACTCATTTATCTAAAAACTTTATAAGTCCTATATGAGCCAAAGTATCTAATAAACAACCATATTTATTGCAATTTGAAGTTGAGTACTGCCTCTTAGCTAGATGTTCGTATTGCACTCTTAACGCATCTTTCTTGATTGTCCAATTATAATTTTCTAAGATTTCTGGACCCCTTTATTCGTTTCTATCTTTTCTCACTGAAAACAATGTCCTTTTTGCTGATGACTCTTCAAGAGTGATTGAAAAACTGATTACCAAAATTGAATAATTCAAAGTATAAACATAGCATATTTACTAAAAGCACGTAAAATTACTCCGTAACAATACACTAGTATGATCTGTTACGACTCTATAATACTACCTTCTTGCAATATTAGTGTCATTGCTAGAAAAAGGGATTTACAGGTATTTTTATTGGATGCTATATGTATGTCAAATCAACGACTCCGAGGCTTGGCGACCACATTCCTTAGCATTTGGTGACTATAAAACTAATTTGGCGACTTTGGCGACAAAGGGAATGTTTTAAAACTGTGGGAATTTTGGCTGTATCTCTATTAGGAACACGAGAATCAATTCTCTCATCCGAATAAATTGAGCAATTTATAATTGTTTCTTTTTTTTATCTTTAGGAAAATTCAAATCTAAATAATCCTGCGAACATATTCAGCCAATAATAAATGCATCATACTAAGATAATATTTTTGAATTAAGATTTTAAAAAAGGATTAAAGTGAGAATAATTACAATAAAAAATGTACATACGTGCTAAATGTAAAAATGATCTTTTTAAAAGTGTTATGTATACTTTCAAGCGTTAAACAGAAATTTCTCCATCTGTGTAATAAATGCAATTCAATAAGGTAACAAGATAAATTATAATGTAATCGAGAATCTGTAAATAGTGCAGAAAACGAAATGTGCAAATATTTACTGTACAAAATATTTGTACAAAAATTCAAAGTATTCTTATCATTTTTAAGAACAAAATGTGCATATATCTATGCTACTAGAAAAATTTTACCCAAGAAAATTGATAAATTTAGAAATATTTTAAAGTTTATGAGTTTAAGCATAAATAATGGGGCATTTTAGTGGTTCAAAATAAACTGATGAAGCTTCCAAAAATCAAATTATGTATAAGAATTAATGCTATAGCTTGTTACATTCGGGAGTTTACAAACTTTCAACTAAGTTAAGTTGCTTGTAAAATTTTAATTTATCTGATTAGAAGTTAAACTGGATAGTTTTAGGTTATTCGCATGCTTGAATGTATTAGGGAATAAGAAAATAAATTTCAGTGTATATGTATACATAATATATATAAATAAAAAAACAATCGAACGTAGAGTTTCAATAATTCATCTTGTTTTCACCTTCTTAATAAAGACAGAAGTGGTTCGAAAATGGATAAATTAGGTAATAAGCTAGATGAGTGAAATTCAGCGAGGTTTGGTTTACTTTACCCTTTAAAGGGCCATTTTTTTCTAATCATATTATGTTGAAATATTTTAGGCTTGAAATTAGAATAAGAAAAGGGATTCATTTAGCTTATTAAATAAATTTAATTTGGTTAATTAATAATTAAGTAACAAATCAAGTAACAATGACACATCATTTTGTGTAAGATAAAGAACTGAAGCATCTACATTTCTGTCTTTCTAAAAAAAAAATTGTCAGAACTTATGCCAACCTACATAATTTCATACAAAGATTGATAAATTTGGTGGGAAGCATACTTCCCACGGCCCTAGAAAGGGTTAACAAAATTTATTAATCTGTGTCATATTTTGAATGAATCTGATATCTGCTTGTTTGCATAAGCACTTTATGCGAAATAATCTAACTATCTCTCTGTTTGTCTGTCTGTGTATCTATCTATCTACATGTCTGTCTGTCTATCTATATAAATTAAGGTATACTTATGGCGATTTCCTTATTAGGAACCGAGATCTGTAGATCCTTACAGAACATTTACTAGCCTGAAGGATTTTCTCCAGAAAATTGCTAAAACAATGTGACTAAAATCGTGTATTTAAAGCAACAATACAAGACATAATGAACTAGATGAAAGACATTTGGTGTATCATTTTAGCAATACTACTATTTATCAAAACGATATACCAAATCAGTCATTGCGTTCATTGTTTGCTTTTTTTTATTATCAATGACCAACAGAAGGATAAATCTGGAATAATAAATTTCGCTAAGTGATCTTTACATAGAAATTGTAAATCTATAAAAGATTTTGATTCCAATCAGTTAACGAGAAAAAGTGAGCACACCAAGTTAAAAATGCAAATGATTTCATCGATGAAATTTATTATCGTGTTTATATATCCGAATTGAAGATGAGTATCAAATTAAAAAATTATTTGGGATGGAATATAATTTATGTATTCCTTAAGATTATCTCTGATATGACAGTTAACTATCATATGGAAAAGAGTACTTCTGATAAGTAAACAATCTTGTATTTCCCAATATAATCTCAGTTAGGAGATACAAAAATACTTGAGATATTGTAGGGAAAAATAAAAGTTTGGATTTTTTGTTTTTGAATTACAGGGCAGTATCCTGTGTATTGAGGATATTATCCTGCATATTAAGAAGAGGTTCAGTTGTAAGAGAAAATTTTGCATAACAATATTGTTACGGAATTTCCTCCGCCGGGTTAGCTTGTATTGTGTAGTATATGGTGTGAAAACACAATCAGCAGGCGACAGTAGGAAATAACGACGACGTTTATTTACACGAAGACACGAGTACACAAAGACGACGAATACACAGACGACAAATATTTACAGCTGAGTCGAACACAGAGCAGCACACTATAGCCGACAGTAGCCCACAAGTAGTAATCGTCCACAGCACACGAAGCGGTCAGACAGAATCGAACAGGAGAGGCGATACTCGGAGCTTCTCCAACGGCTGAACTTCTCATTATCTCTTCTCGCTTTAGCTGCCGACTCACTACTTCTCTCAACTGGCTACTACACAAAAGATACGATGTTGCTTCCACAATTGATAATTTCACACAGCAGTTCAGCACTCGCTCCACACAACGCTGGTACTTCGCTGTTTCTTAGCTATCCTCTCGAAGACTCCGACTACGCTTCAATTCACGACGACGACGCTCGACGACTCACACGCAGCTTGAGAGTGCCAGCCTTTTATAGTTCCCGGGATGCGAGGCTAGAAACTTCTAGACCAATCAGGTGTATCTCTGTTCCTAATGGACGGATCGACAAAATTCTCGAAGTTTCGAGCAATATCCATTTTATCGCCAAAGTCACCAAATTCGTTGCCAAGTCGCCAAATGGTCACCAAGCTGTGGGATCACTGGCTCGGCATCAGGCAGCATCCAATACCGATGACTGTAAATCAGTCTTTCTTATACTGACACTATTCATGCTGGGAAACAAAATTACACCTTTCTAACAATATCATCAATACCATTGACATTGTAGCACTCATGGCAATTGTGAAATACATTTCTGCGAGGCACTTTCATAGTACGATAATGTTCTTCTCTGTAAGTGAATTACATCACTGTTTATAATACACAGTCACAGATAAGAAATGTATGTATCAGATGCACTGAATATTATAGTACAGTGAAGAATAACATTGCACTATGATATTCATTATTACATATAGTATTAAATACAGCATAGTTTGTATATACACGAGAAAGTTGAAGGGAAAATATGTATAAAAATATTACGTAGTAAATAAAATTTTTCATAAATTTATGAATTAAAAAATGCATGTTTCTGTAACAGATTTAATTTTATATGTTAATTTTATTTGGAATATGTCAACTTCGAGCTTAATGTGCAAAAATACGCGGAGGAAATTTGAAAGATTTTCATTTGACAAAGAGCTTTATAGAAATAGTGTAACAACTGCACCAACAAGAAAAAAATACAAAATTACATAGATGTAACAGTACGGATCGGAGAAGCGAGAGAGGACATGTAACAGATGCGATTGTGATAATTAACATTTACCACTATGTTTTCCCGTAGGAGGTTTTAATTAAATTAATATGTCACATATAATTTTGGATTTTTTAAAAAAATATTCCATAAATTCCATTTTAAATATTCCATAATTAAATATTCCATATTTTTTTAATTATTCCATGTCATTCCACAATCCAAATTAGTGCTTTACATTTATCCTTGAACCAGGCAGAAGAATTTAATTTCAAATTCAACGCAAAATATGACTAAAGTAGTAAATGAAATAGAAGAAACATGACTACTGAAATTTCTTTCAGTAGTCATGTTTAAGTTCAGTAAATTTCTTTCAGTAGTCATAAATAAGGGCTTTTTTTGTTCATGATTCAAATCTATAGTTATAATAATATGTCATATATATAAAATATTTTGCATTTGTATTATACAGAAGAATATCAAATGTTGTAATATTTTCTTTTCTATGCTGTCGATCACGCAAGTTATTATTTAAAGCACAATAATTCACTTAAATAAATGTGTTAAATAGGCGGTTTACTGTAGTTTTTCTTTGTTTGAGATATTTATTCATCTGTTTATTCAATTTAATGGGTTGCAGTGAAGGAATGTTTAAAAAATTTAATACAAAATGAAATCATTTATGGGTGTTTTCAAAATACTCAATTTTCAACAAATAAGATTTATGAATATAAATTTTATGAATATCTGTTAAAAGTATGACAAATCATTTCTATGATTAGTTTTCAATAGCCATTGTGTTAACTTTAAATCACATGAAATCTTTGGAGGCATGCTATTTTAATATCAGTTGATTCCAAAAGATTTAAAGTTCGAAAAAATTGTTTTATTATAACAGAAAAAAATACTGAAAAGAACATGTTAAATACAAATGAGAATTAAATATTTGGCAAAAAGCTATTGCTTAGCGATAATTGGTATCAATATTTTAAATTGGCGACGTTTCTATGCATTCAGTCCTAAAATCCTAAGACATTGATTCAATATTTTGCTACGTTTGGTTACTATTTTTGCTATGTTGCCATTAATATTTGGCAACAATATGATGTTTGGTGATCAGTAGTGTTGTTATAATTGAAAGTTTAGCTTATAAATGATTATTCTTATGAAATATTCTTAAATACATTAAAAGATTTTAAATACCATAGTTAATCTGAAATGCAAAAATAAAAATTATTTGCTAAAATTTAAGTGCCAAAAGAAATTAAAGTTCTATTAAATTTCTAATTTGAATTTTGTTTTAAAATAATATTGTGGAATAGGAAAAATGGCAAACTAATCGGGCAACATAAGAAAAGGATGATTTGAATTAAAGTAACAATATCGTTCACCAAAAATAAAATAATGAAGAATTTGTTTTCCTTACACTGATAAGACTTTCAGATGTTATCTAAGAATAAGAAATAATACACAAAACAAATTGGGCTAGAAAAATTTTGAAGAAAGTGAAAGGAAAGTTTATAAGTTTCTATTCTGAGGCTGATAATTATCTTTAACGGAAAACAACAGAGATACATGAAAAAGAAAAATAACAGTATTTTACAAAAGAATTAGTAAAGCGATTAAATTTCCGACAATGGGATTACGACGTTTTATTTTCTTCACGTGAAATATTTTTTTGCGGCTGACTAAATATAAGTTCCGATTAAAATGTATTTTAGTAAGGAATTACTGGTCCAGAATTTAAAATTTGTGATTCTAAATTAACATATATTATCTTAGACGCAACAATTTATTTTCAATTAATTTCACTATTTTATCTCAATACAATTTTAAAGAAAATAATTTTTCTTCTATTTAATAGAAATTTTATTAAAATATATATATATATATATATATATATATATATATATATATATATATATATATATATATATATATATATATTGCCACTATTTTCGAGTTATATATGTTTTGTAAAATTATAATATTTTTTGTGTTTAAAGAATAACCTCCCACTCTAATGGATAAAAATATTATTTTTATATTTACATTTTCTTTTAATAGTATTTTCATTCTATGTGAACGAGCTCTTTTTTAAAGCTTTCTTTCATTAGAGTTTTAGAAAGTAATTGATTTTGATTGCCTATGCATCCTCGTTCATGAAATAGGGTGAGAAAGTGTGTTGATAAAAATTTAGACTTTCAGATTGTGGTAAAATACCACATTTTAAAACATCTAGAATCTCAAGAAATTAATTATAGTAAACATGATTGCGTGTGTGTGTGGATGGGTTTTGACGCTCTAAAGGTCAGACCGTTTGACCTACAGCTACCAAATTTCTTTTGATTATTTGGTAATCTATAATTTTGTCTCATGCAAACGTGACGACTGAATTCAAATAAATGAACTTTTGTATATTGTCTTGTTATAAAAAGTGCAATTTTTTTCCAAATTATATTTTTAACAGGTAAAAAAAAATGTGTTCATTTTTTTTATTTGACTTTCTTTACAATATTATAAATTACAAAATAAAAAAAAAACGTCTTTTGTTTTCGATTTTAAAAATTTAATTTTGAATATTTTTGATGTTTACGACCTTACCCAAGGTCCACGAATTTTTTGCGGTGGGTAAGAGGAATAACTCTTTTGTTAAAGAGAAAAATTAATAAAGACAACTCTGTTTTAGTTTATTGCATAAATGGTAGAAACATTAATTACTTTTTATACTGAGGATAGATTAATTAACAAGTTAATATATTAATGGCATTAAAATATTTATTATGATGAAGTCCTTTATTTAAACAGAAACGGATTCAAGACTCAAAATATCAAGATTTTTTTTCTGTCTCTTTTGTCAATTATTCTTTTATATATTTCTTAGAAATGTTCACTTTTTCTCTCACTGGGAGATGCATAATTACGTAATTAAGCTAATAGAATTTCTGTTCATTCTGCTGGTAAAATGCCCAGTTATTAGAGAGGGACGATCGGAAACTAACTAAAAATTTTTCATTGATATTGAAAAAAAATGTATAAATTATTTCTTTTATAGTGACCGTTTTATTTACTGATAGTCATTGTAAAAGGAATAATTTATATATTAGTAATTAATTATAAGTATAATATTATGATATAAATATTAATTTATATGTTAATGATTATAAAATATTAATTATTATATTATAATTAGTATTAATTAAGATTTGTAAAATTAATCAAAAACAAATAATTCACGGTAAATCATCGATTATAAAGGAACAAAGCTTTGTAAAAATAAAAAAAAAAAAACTAACAGACATAAACTTTTTTTTCGCAAGCAGATTTCTACTGTAAAGAAAACATTTTGTTATTCCCTCCTAAAAATCAGTTCTAACAGTCAAATGTTTATTTTTCCCATCTAACTTTATTTTTTACTAGCCGCCTTTGGCGGCCAGCCGGTTCGCCAATCTTAATGTTCGTGAAAATTTTAATAATTAAATATTTTATGTAATTCCTACTTTAATAACTTCTTCATCAAAATATTTTAAAACTTCAAATTTTGATAGTCATATAATTCACTCATAATATTATAAAGGCCTTTAGTCATAACGTAATATGTATCTCTCTAATTTTCTGTTAGCTCTCGTAGAATATATGCTTTAAATTAAGTTATCTGTCTACGTCTAAAAGGCCACTTTTGGTCAAAATTCACAATTTTTTTTTATTTTTTTATTTTAAAGTGCATTTATTTAGCTTTCTAAATCTGTATTTATTTTTCTCCTACGATTGATAGAAATGGAGATATGAAGATTTATGTAATTCAAAAGAGTCGAAAACGAAACCGGAAGTGCTTACCGGAAGTTGAATGTTTTTCGTCGTTTCATCAAACATACGCTCCTAAAATCAGAAATTAATTATTTTTTTAAATTTATACAAAACTATATGCAAGCCACCTAAATTTGAATTAATTTTCAGCTCTTTATATACAGAAAAGATTGGCAACAGCTGCTTCTCGAACATTGTTTACGTTTGAAAACATCTGCTCGTCTCGTGTTATATGTTTATTTACTTTGCTTTTTCGAGTGAATACAGCTTAGTTTGATTTGAATATTTATTGCTTTTTGTTTAAAAAGTGTTTTAAATGGGTGGAAAAAGCATTAACAGAAGTAAGAAACGAAAGTTTCATGGAAATAGGCATTCTTCTTCCATGCAAGCTGCAGACTCTGTTGGTGTATCAGATTCAAAACAAAAGACTTGCAGCGAAAAGAAACTGCTGAATTCGCAGTTATGTGAAGATAATGTTCCTGATTTGAAAACAAATAACCTTTCTGGATTTCGAATTATGGATATCGAGATATTAATAAGTGTTTTTACTCTTTTATGTTGTCCTTTATGCTTCAAAAGCAACTTGTATTTGATAGAGGATTCTACCTTTGGATTGTGTTCGAATTTCTGCCTCAAATGCAAGAATTGCTCCTTTTACAAAGGTTTTTCTTCATCTAAAAAGAAAAACACATCCAATGAAATAAACACTCGACTTGTGTGTGCACTTAGAATCATTGGAAAGGGTTATACGGCCGGAAAGAAATTTTTTGCTACCCTCAATTTTCCATCTTTTCTTTCCAAACAAGCATTCAGAATGCAGGAACTGAAGCTTCTTCGTGCTGCTCGTTCTCTTGCAGAAAATTCAATGAATATTGCTGCTACTGAGTTAAAAGACAATAAAAACCCTGCTGCTATTACTGAATGTGGTGTATCTGTTGATGGAACATGGCAACGGAGAGGGTTTTCATCACTGAATGGAGTAGTGAGTGCAATCTCTGTGACATGTGGTAAGGTGCTGGATATTGAAGTGATGTCTCAGTTTTGCCAATGGTGTCACACGAAAAAGCTGAATTTATCATGTGCATCAAAACATCAGTGTGCAAATCATAAGGGTTCATCTGGAAGTATGGAAGTGCTTGGTGCTTACAGAATATTTGAGCGTTCCAAGAGTTGTCGTAAACTCATTTATTCACAATACTATGGAGATGGTGACTCTAAGGGCTATGATACAGTTAAAGACATTTATGGGAAAGATTCCGTTTCAAAACTGGAATGCATTGGCCATATTCAGAAACGAGTAGGCACTCGTTTGAGAAAATTAAAGTCATCGAATAAATCTCTTGGTGGCAAAGGGAAATTAACAGACTCCTTCATAAATAAGTTGCAAAATTACTATGGGATAGCAATTAGAGCTAATGCAGGGAATTTATTGCAAATGCAGAGTGCAACCATTGCTGCATTTGCTCACACATGTTCTAATAATAAACATCCCGTGCATGGACAGTGCCCAACAGGAAAGGACAGTTGGTGTAAATATCAACGTGCAATTTCCTGTGGAAAAAAATTCAAAGAAACAAATGCAGGTCTTCCAAAGAACATTATTAAAATCATTAAGCCAACATATATGCAGCTATGCGATCAAAAAATGCTTACACGGTAAGACTCAAAATGCCAATGAAAGCTTCAATAATCTTTTGTGGACAATAATTCCCAAAAACACATTTGTGGAGCTACAGACTTTACGTTTGGGAGCATCAATAACTGCAATAATTTTTAATGATGGATTTTATGGTCTCTTGGCAATTTTTTTTGAACTGGGAATAACTCCTGGGGATTATACCCTGAGACACTTCCTTTCTCTCGATAAAGAAAGAATCATCACGTCAAAAAGGCAGTCATTGGGTACAACAAAAGTTGCCAGGAAAAAATTAAGAGCTGTTAGAAAGAAGAAAACAGATAAAATTGTTAACAAAGAAGGTGTATCATATAAATGTGGTGAATATTAATAAAAATGAAGAGAGATATTTTTCATAAAACACAATTAAAAACTTTAAATGCATTTTTTGAGGAACTTTAATTTTGTAAAAATTTTGATACGCAGAACATGATATCTCAAAATATTATGAATATTTTTTAATGAAATTTTGTATGTTTGTTATTTATACTATCCTAAAGGCAATGAACTAGGATTATAGTTTTGAGATGAATAGTTTTTTATTTAGAGCTCATTAATGTTGTTTATGCATAAGAATTTTGATAAATTTTCAGTTAGGAAATACGCGAACTGCTATAACTTTCTTATAAATGCAAATATTTCTTAGATCCTAGTTCATTGCCTTCACTAAAGCTCTAACTATATTTTGTAGAAAAAGAATTTGAAAATTTTGATTAGAATTCTTGTTAGGATGTTTTGCGTTTTACACCAATTTTCACAGTTTTTTACCCAAATTTCCCCATTTGACTGAGTTGCAAATTACATAAAACTTTTTAAATGGTATTATTCATTGTTTTGAATTGCAATAACCTAAAAAATAAACTAAAGATGAAAATTAAACAGTTTTTTCAAAAATTTGTCTTCGCACGTAGACAGATACCTTAAAGTAGAAAGAATTAATCTGCAATTAATATAACAATATTTTTTTATTGAAACAAAGCATTTTTTTATAATATGATTACTGATAACAGAGTCACTGAGCGTTTTAACTTCATGGGCACTAAAGAATATCTTTCTTAATTTATGTTATATCTCAAGAATTTGTCAACAAAATTTTCTCAGATTCATCATGAACGGATCGATTCATTAACAATGTTTCATTTTAAATGCATCAAACACTAAGAAAATAAAACGAATCGTTTAAAATAATAGGTCGAAAACAGGTTTAAAAAAACTACTTAAAAAACGATGTACTTAAAACTATAAGCATATACAAAAAATATATAACTAACTTAAATACAATTTAATTACAAAAGCATGCAACTAACCTAAAAATAATTTAAATCAAGAATCATCCGTTGATAATAATGTCAACAATCAGAACACAATGCGCATGCGTGAATTTTCAATGCCAGTTACGATAATGCAAATGCGTGAATTTTTCTACGCCAGTTGGGGTAACGCTATGTAGATTAGAAAGTTTTAATTTCCTTTAATCTGTTTTATTTTAATTCAAAAGTACTTCAGAATGAATCTGAAAGATCGATTAATTAACAATGTTTAATTTTAAATGCATAAAACATTAAGAAAATAAACAGAATCGAAAAATGTTAGCCCTAGTCTCATTGCTGTTGGAAAAAAAAACTGAAGCCCTACTTATTTGGCGGTAGGGAAGATGAAAGGGTTTGTTGGCGGGAAAGTTAGTTTTTAATTAATAATTAAAATTTTTAAAAAAGGGACCCCAGGTGCACATTCCCGACCTCCAAGGTATATACGTACCACATTTGGTAACTGTAGGTCGAATGGTCTTTTCTGTAGAGCGCCAACACACACACACACACACACACACATTGAGCTTTATATATAAATATAGATAACATTATTTTTCCTAACTATGATTAATGTTTTCATAAAAACAATTCTATGCCTTAAGAGATAAGTTCTGATCTGCCATGATAAAAACAGAATTTGAAGTTAATTATTTCTGAATAACAAAAAAAAGAAATGAATACATTTTGATTCATTTTGACTTGATTAACTAGAATTACATAATAATTTGCTGAAAGTAATTGAAAAATTAACAGATCAAGATAAAAATAATAATTTTTTATGAAATATTTTCTTTTAAATTCTGTGAAATTGTCGAAAATTATCATAATTTCTTTAATAAAGAATGTTTTATTTTCTATAGTCTCCGTTCCTCCTTCATGTACAGTGTAATTTAATAAATAGAGTTTAATTTAACTAGAGTAGAAAAATGTTGCTTATAAATTGTACTTGTAAAAAGTATTTATGGAAGCAACTACTTATTCACAAAATATTAGAAATTCATTCTTCTTGCACAACTAACTGTTTCTAAAGATTTCTTCTTAATAAAATGCCTTGGAAAGATTGAATTTTTTTTTCAAATTTAAAATCCATTTATAATGTATTATTGATTTTCAACCAAAATATTTCTCTAAATAATTTTTACTAATTGAATAAAATTTAAAATGAATAAAAATTGCTGTAATATTTCACGAAGGAATTTTGGAAATGAATATATGAGGTAGAAATAAAAAAAAAAGACTAAATTTTCTTTTAGATTCATATTTACTTCGAACTAATATATTTTAGACATCTGAATTTGCTTTTATTGACTCTAAAACTTGGAAAATATTTACTTGATTAAAGTAAATATGTTTTAACTTTATATGATATTAAGTTTTCCGTCTGGAAAATGATTTGATTCGAATATTTCGGTTGAAACAAATGCATTTCTTTTCTGTGTTTAATACAAAGCAAAATCTGTCTTTCAAACATTGAATTTTTAGAAAAGTTATATCAGTATGAGTTATTTACTTTCTCAGTAGATATACTGATAATTTTATCAGCACTTTTTTAATTATTCATAATTTTATATTCATATAATTCATATATTTAATATACGTCAAATATTTTGATAAATAGATCAGTAAATGGAATCTTATTATAAGAAAGAGATTTAGTAAATTTTCTCTCATTTTTGAAAACTATATTACTAAAAAAGAATGAAAATAAACTCAATGACAGTTTAATTTCCAAAAATTTCACAAAGCGAAATTAAAAGCAAAGTAATTAGTTTATAAGTAAACTTTTCTACAGTTTAAGATATTTCTTAAATTTCAAAGCTAAAAATAAATTTTTGATTTGCTATTTAAAGCAAAGTTGGCTGACTTTACAAGAAAAATATCCGATTATATGAGTTATTTTGTTTATTTTTTACTAAATGAATTCGGTTGGCCTCAGTTATTCTGAAAATAAATTTTATTTTATGAAGCTGTGAAATTATAAAATGGTAGGTCGAAAATTCGAGAAAAGATAATTAAGATTTAGTTTCTGAAATCTATATCGAAAAATAAAAATTTGAGTTGTTGCAGTAAAATATTTCCCTTATTAAGTATATGCACGTTATTACTAATATAAAAAATTAAAATGTAGTTCATTAATGGTTTGGAACTCTAAAAATTTCTTGAATTTTTTTTTTTCAATTTTGATATTTGTTTTGGTAGAAATTATTGTGCTGTATCCCATCTTTTAAAAACAATGTTCGAAAATTGTTGAAAAAATGTCCGTTGTCAATAATTTCGAAAGAATAAATTAAAGTAGCCCCAAAAAAGAAAAAAAAATCAATCGAATTCATTTTTGTAATGAGATTTTGTAATAAGAAAATATGCAAAAAATGTTAATACTCCTATATTTAATTAGCTTTGACTGAATTGGAAAATTAATTTTATCCAATAAGAAATTCATGCTTTTGCAAGCTTTTATCCCTTTACAATGATACATTTTTTAGAAGTGGGATTCTTACAATTATAAAATGCAAACGATTTTTTCACTAGCTCAAAAGCTTTATTAAGAATCTATTAATTTTTTTGGCAACGTAAAAACAGCAAACCGCTAAAAAAAATCTGATTTTTTTAAAATATTATTTTGTTTTATAAAAAAACCCAAGTACTTTTTCCTTTCATTTTTTTTTTGCTCCATAACATTTTTGAACCACCGGATTTGCCGACAAGTATATGAAAATAACGTCCAATTAATACACTAGTTTCAAGATGACAATTTTTTCATAATATTTTTTTTCTTTAATTTTTACACGTTTTTCTAAACTGCATATTTAGCGATTTTTTTTAAATATGACTACTCTATGGCTTATTAAATTTATGTGGCTCATTTTGATGATAAAATTTCTTATTTTGAAAGTTAATTGACTTATTTATTATCTTGATACTTTTTTATATTCTCGCAAATAAATGTTTGCCTTGAATAAAATCCCAGAGAGAGAAATAGTATTTGTTTTAGATTTATTAGAAATAATAATAATTAACTGCAATCAATTCTTTAAATATGAAACCACCAAAACATAGTATACTGAGAAACTGCAGTTTAATTATTTGTCTTTAAAAGAAAAAGAAAGATAGAAAGATTCTTTTAACTTTCATATATAATGTAAATAATTCTTATATAATGTCAAAAGTTAATATTTTACTGAATGTCAGATCTACATGCGAAAAAAAAGCGAGAATTATGTACTTCTGCGAATTTTGCTGTCTGTGTAAGCGATACTCAGAAATCTAGCGAGTCAAACAAAATTAATTTGTTATTTATATTGGACTTGAATGATTTAGGCAAACTTTACTTAACATTTATAAGCATTTAACAAATTTTAGACGAAATCCTTCAGCTAGAAAATCAATTTGAATGTCTACCCGAGTGAATGCAGGTACGATCTCTTAGTATCATTAATAGCTGGAATGAAGTGATTTAGCACATGGTTTTATTATTAGAGTTGTTTATATGCAAATAAATTTGCACCAAATCTGCTACTGTCTTGATTGCTTGCATATTCGCGTGCACGTGTATGGAATAATTGAAGAAAAAAGTGAAACTGGATAAATGAAATTTGATCATATCACCAAATTTGAAAAAATATGAATACTTATAATGATAAATATGAAAATGTATTGATTATTGTAAATTATATATAAATTATATTGATGAATATAAAAATAAATATGAATAAATTGTTAATTTTTATTTCAATCGTAAAAAAGGGAGTCGTCCAACATGCATTCACAATTTACCTTGATGTAATTCAAACCACAACACACACCGTGCTGTTTTATTTTCATGAGAGAGTTAAAGTGGTTATTAAAAACAAAATCAGTTTTTATCTTTCAATAATTAAGTTGCTTATACATCCACGATTTCATGCGGTGCAATTATTTTCATCAGATTATAATAAAATGTTAATTATTTAATAAGTTTATTTCAAGGCTTTTGTGATTTTTTTACACTTTGTTATTTACAAGCATTAGATGTACTTAAAGATTTGAAGAGATTTTATTGCATAAATAGGTATTTATAATGTCAAAACTTGAACTACTTAAAACATGGCAATTTATATTAATAGTTAAAATTTTTGCCGATCAAATCAGTTGTTGAAAGTTTTGCAGTGAAAACTCTATAAGCAATAATGTTAAAATATATTTGCTACTAGTAACCGCCGGAATCTCTAATATATACTAAATAAATTTAAAAAAAATATTCATAATATTTTTTTAAACATTATTTTATTTAAAATACTGACATACAGAAATTCATCCACAACTTTATTATTAATTTAATTCAGAAATATGTGGCAAAGAAACATTTTAATTTCCTGAAAACTTCTGACCGTTAACGAAACGATTTTTTAAAATTTGCAAATGCCTAAGTTTTTGGGTAAGTTATTATTAATTTCTAAATAATGATATGAAACTTAGTTAAACATTTGAATGAAAAATTAAATATAAATTTACAATATATAAAAAAATAAAATATATTTACAATAAATGGAGAAAATAATTTTTAACGTTGACTTTCAAGCTTTTTATCTAATGTTAAAAACAAATTGTCAATTTATTATTATTTTTTATTCGAATTAAACATAAAAAATAAGCTGAAAAGCATTTTTAATCTCAATTAGGTAAATTAAATCTTGTTTAAATAAATATCTTTCTTAAATTTACTTCTTTCAAATCTATTTAATTAGATAAATCTTTAATGTAACTATATTTTTGCTTCTACTGCATTGGGCAAGTTAAACAAAAACATAGCTTTTAATCAATAAAATTAATTATATAATTAATTATCCCTACATTTTTAACAAAATCTTTGTTTTTATAACTTTCAAAAACTTTAAACTTTTATAATATTTTGTTATATATTATTTTTACACAAGTAGTAGTGATTTGCTTTAAAGTGTTCGAAATATATTCGTTTACACAATTTTTGCAATATATTGAAAAGGAGCTTATATTCAGTACGCTATTTGACTAATAACCAAAAACTGTTGCCAATTAAAAATTTGAAATTTGTTGATATAATAATAAATTGAAAATAAAATATGGTGTAAGTAAAAATGTAATTGAGTAAAAAATGTATTAACATTTTGAAAACGATTTAAATATTTTTTCTATATAAAAAAATCAAATTATACTGTAAACTGTTTGCCAACAATACAAAAAGTGCTAAAATATAATAATTTCTTTGCATTTTTTTAAAGAAAAATAATTTGTTTGGAAACTTAGTGAATATTTTTGATTATAATCATTTTTTGGCTATACTTTTATAGATGTAATCTATAACAGAAGAGAAAGAAAGCATCATTATTCATAGGTTTATTTAAAATATGAATTGTCTAACCGAATTTCTTTCACGAGAAAAAACTTTATTTCGTAACTCTAAAATACATTAAATAAATAGTTATAATAGATAATAAATCCTTAAAAATCAATTGTAAAAATATTTGAAATACGATAATGATGCTGTAAAAAATAAATGTAGTTTGTGAGATTAGTTTATTGTAGACATTTATTAAACTGACTTAAATCTGTTTGTAATCTGATTTTTTTTTTCATTTCTAAGTGTAAAAGTATTTCAAAACAAGACTTATTCGGATTGGAGCACTTTTAAAAAATATTGATTTTACATGGATAATACGCAGAAATTATGTTGCGTTTTAAATCCATAGCTAGGAAAATATTCTAAGTGTTTCAAGAAATGGCCTGTCAGTAGATCGATTTACTATTAACATGTTAAAATAAAAGTCGAAATTGGTCTTCAAAATTTTTAAAAAAAATCTCTAATTTTTCTACAGAAATAATTTGTTACTTTTGAATTTTTTCAATACTAACTGTAAAATTAAAAGCTTGACGTTTCCTGGGCCTTATATTTTAAACATAATTCAATACCAATATTGATAATGAATTATTAAATTCTTCAAGTATTTCCTTATTTTTTATTTTTAAGCATAAATATTAAGATGCTTTTCTACAAATAATTTTTAATTATATATTTTGTTTTTAAATAGGTATAATTGTAGTTTTTTTTAATTTATAGAATTACTTATTCGGAATTCAAGCATGAATATATAAAGAAGCATTCGATTATGAAAACATTTTTGTAAATAAGAAATAGCGATTTTCATAATTTATACTAAGAGATATAGAAACCTTTACTTTCACATTTAAATAAATGGGTTTTGAAAAAATAAATAAATAATTTGCTAAAATAACGTTTGTTAATTGAAATATTAAACTTTAATATTTGGAAAGCTCCTGATAATTTACAAAACACTTCGTTATAAATAAATTATTTCTAATCCTTTCAATTTTAAACAGCATCTTTTTTCTCAAACGTGAATATTAAGATGCTTTCAACGTGTAGATTCATTTATATTGATTTGGTATCATATTAATTAAGAAACTATATAATTTACTTCTAATATTTACGAATTATATATTCAGAATTGGAATGTAAGCATATGTTCAACAACTGATAAAAAAGGATTTTGCAAATAAAAATTTGTCGATTTTTTAATTTATAATAAAAACATTGAAAACTTTACATTCAGATTTAAATTATTCAATTTTAAGAAAATTTAAAAAATCCACTTAAATTGCAGGAGGATAGTTTTCAGGACTCTACAAATTATTTATAAATAATTTATTGAGTTATAAAATTTTGTATATTTGTGTATAAAATAGTAATAATATGCATATAAATAGATATAATCATATTAGAAAGGTTTAAATAGTATCTTAAATTAAGCACATATTTTAAAATAAAAATTCTAATTTTTTTTTTTTTAAATTAAAGCCTCGATGTTTTCTATTTTTAAATTTCACTGCTTATATTTCATTTCAATCATTTAAAATTATGTTTGGAACAAGAATATGGATTAAATTGTAATTTAATTTAGAAATTAAATTTTAAGGGATATTTTTATGTTCGTTTACTAAATTTTCCGTGGAAATTTATGACTACATGGACGAAACCAAAAATGGATGTTTGTATTTCATGATATCTTACATTCATAAAAGTATGTGCGCTGTAATGTGCTGACGTTAAAATTTTACTTTTAGAAAAATATTTTTGTTGAATTCAGAATATGACTTTCACGGGATTGGGCAAATACATCATAAAGTCTAACGAGAGCATAACAATCCAAAAATTGAAGCAATTCAGCAAAAGTGGATCTTGCTTATTAAATAAACCAAACTAATTCCTTTTGGGAAAAAATAGCAAAGCAGTCCACTACTTATACTGCTCAATCCAAGAGAAATTGCTGAAGCTAAAGTGCTCACTGTGAGTACTATATGATCCACTGAATGGGGTTTCACACTGAAAATACTTAGGCGAGAAGATGGCTAAAATTCTAAACAGTATTATCATTACAAATGTCCATAAGGGCTTTCGGGCAGACTATTTGAGGCTCTCTAAAAGAGCACTCTTAAAAGAGTTTTGGTTTGAGCCACTCCAGCCTGGTGGTGACACGGTACCATAAGTGCATGAACTTCCCAACATTCAATGAAAAGTAGTATTAGCAGTAACGGAGGCATATTGCACAAATTCTAATTCAGTATTTGAAATAATAATTGAATCTTATTTGCTAAAATGGAATGTGCGATGTTCCAACATGGACAATGCAAGCAAACCATAAAAATATAGAAAGTTCTTTCATGAGCATGCTAAAGCGCGTCTCAAAAGTATATGGACAGGTGATTTTTTGAAGTAACAGTTCAAAAAATGAAGCAATTATCATGAAAAAAATAATATGCATCTGTAATCATAGTATAAGTTTATTACAACAAAGAAATACAGTATAGTTTTATAGAATATATGTAAAAGAATAATAATAAAAATTGGCAGTCCGAAAAATATATGGACTTTTCAAATATTTTGTATTTAAATTCAAATTTTGGATCCATTGCTTTTAATTATATTGAAAATCCTATCAGGCATGCTTCGAATTAAATTTTGAAGAAAGTGCGGCTCTAAAGAGAATCAACTCTGCTCTACTTGTTGCTTTAATTCCTGAATAGTCGAGAACTGACGATCATGAGCATACAAATCCCGTGCAAGTGCTCCCCAAAGGTTTTCGATGGGATTCAGGCCTGGGCTAATAGCTAGGCAGTCTATAACAGTCACTTGATTCTGAGTAAGCCAAGCTGTTGTTAAGTGCGAGATGTGAATCAACGCATTATCCTGTTAGAATTTCCAGTTTTTCCTTCCTAGGATATTTCCAATTGGAAGTAAATTGGTTTTGTGGACATTTTGATAATCTTCAGATGTCTGTAGACCATCAAGAAAAGCAATATCGGTTGTGCCGTTGAAGCAGAACGCGCCCCACACCATGAGAGAACCCCCTCCTTGTTGTCGACTAAAGAACTCATGAGGTTCTCGTCGTGAATTATGCCAGTAGTATGCCCAGCCATCAGGGCTATCTAATTTGAATTTTTTTTCGTCACTGAAGAAAACATTTAACTATTCATTCGTCCAATGCATGTACTTTTCAGCCAAAAGACGCGTGCTTTTCTGTGGTGCAATTTCAGCATAGGTGTCCGACGCATTCTGCGATATCTATGAAATTTGCTTGACTGTATTCGACAATGAACAGTAGATCTTGAAATTGGAAACGCTAAACTCCTCGTAATTTCCCGAATAGACTTCTTCTGGGTTGAAACTGCGCGCAAAATCTCTCCGTCTTGTTGCTGGGATGTTTTTATTGGTCTTCCTGAACGTTTTTTTACAATAGAATTTGCACCTTTCGACAAAATTTCATAAATTCCAGATCTGCTACGCTTCATTTGTTTAGCAATATAAGAAACGTTAACATTTTCAGCTTTTAAACGTCAAATTTTAGCTATATCAGCAGCAGAGAATTGAACATTACGAGGCATTTTTCAACTACTCGAGAATTGAAGAACGAGCTGCGATTTTATACGCCGAAGTTGTTACGTCAGATGTATAGACCGCAGAATATGCAAATTTTTTGGTACAGAAGAAATAAAAGCGATTTTTCTTCATTGCCCATATATTTTTGAGACATCATATTTTGAATTTCATTTTTTTTACACACAATCTGTGATACAAGCATAATATTTCTGTATTGTAATATACGTATTTTATGATTCCATATGCTAATTATTTTTTTCGTGATCATTGCTTTAATCTTTCCACGGTTACTTCAAAAAATCGCATGTCCATATACTTTTGAGACGCACTTTATTAGATCAAACTAGAATGGGAAAATTCTTAACAACATGGACATACCCAATAGAAGTTAAATCATCGCAGTGGAAGAGAGAGATGCCGGCTTGTGAGCTAATATCTTCACAGATGGCTCTCAGTTAGACAACAGAGTAGGAGTGGCATTTTGAGTTTCTGACGAGCAGCTTTCTATAGAGTCACATTTTAGGTTTAATAATCAGTGTTTAGTATTACAGGTAGTATTAGAAAACCTGAAAATAGTTTTGTTCTCGAAAACGCATCACCGGCCTTAAGATCATTGTCCCGTATTCACTGACAATCTCAGATCACTGAAGCCTCTGTAAACGTTGCAGCCCAAAGGCAATCTCATTGAGAACGTAAGAAAATTTTTTGACAACTCAGTTTACCTGCATAGATCAGAACTGAAATCGAAGTTCTGGGGAATGAGGTTATCTACAAAGTATCAAAATGAGCAATACTGCTAGAATACTTCACGATACACTTGGGGAATCCAAAAAGATCAGTTGGCACAAGCATCAAAAAGTTCCTCCTCGAAAAATTTCAATTTAAATTGAATTTCGAGTAAATAGGAAGGTATAGTAGCTAACCTCCTGTCATAAAGACAACAGATACTCGTCCATCGTCTGTGCTTTCAGTACTTCAGGTGATTCGGCTTGAGAAATTATAAATCACCGTATTGTAGGGTGGAAATATATCAAGCGACATGAGCCTCAATGTTGCTACTTCCCCACAGTTAGTATGCTTCCGAAAATCAATTAGTCCGGGAATGACTATGTTTTAAATTCTTAACCAAATAAAACCTATGAAGAAATCGCAAATCTCTTAAAATTTGTTTCTATCATCTACAGGGCGTTTTGGAAATATAAGCCTGAGCTCTAGCCAATAATCAATTTTTTTTTTCTAAATTAGCCTTCCCAACATTTCTCACCGAGTATATTGGGATGTTTCTCAAATAGTATAATGAAGTGTTTTTTTGTAATAGTCAGTTCTGCCCCATTTGTCCTCTACATAGTTATCTTGTTTTATTGTTGTATTATCTCACATTTTTCTTGAGGTTATTATGTATACTAATTTCTTATATTTCTTTGTAGTATTATCAGATGCGCCAGAGATGACAATACGATGCTGAATGATACAAACATCAGTGTTCTACCCCCGATGGCTCTATAGTTTTGTGAAAATGAAACTCTGCCGGAGATGCTGACATCGGAAAGCAAAAGATATGCCCTGTAGATCACCGTGATAGTGTAGAAACGACTGAATGGTAACTCCCAAACCACCGAAACACTCAGAATTTCTGCTTACTAACTCATGTTAATTGGCTTCTATTTTATATCTTTTTAACTTCACGTACAGGATCTACACCCAATCATGTATGTCGAAATTAAGGGAATAAAAACCTCTATTCTCCTTCACACATCAATTCAAAACTGTTCTAAGACTTTATGATCTTTTACCAGCAAGACATCGCTGATGGCGAGGACTTAATCCTCACCAGTCTTACCATAACTTCCAAAGATATTGTAGCACAAAAATATTTTTATATCATTTTATTGCTATTTTTTGCCGTATATTCCTTTAAATCAATTTTTACAAAATATGTTAAGCCCATTTTACAGCAATATATTTCATTATTCAAATGAAATTCAAATCATTTTTATTGTTGCTACTAATATCATATCTTGATTCTTATATATTGTTTATGATGAGGATTATTGAGTAAACTTCAGCACAAGACATGCTTTCAGTAATTTATTTTAAATTTTGTTTCATTTCAAATTAAGATTTAACTTCAAAACCAAGAAATTATGAAAACATTTCAAAGAGTATCCAGGTTTATACCCTGCTGATTTTTCATATCCCATATGATGTATAAAATATGAACAGAAAATAAGGAGAAGAATTCATAGCACAAGGTTCAAGCATTTGTAAGGCTACCTAAATAATATGAATTTTATCAAAATTTTACGCTTAAAACATTTAATATAACTATTCAATAAAATAATTTAGTAACAGTAATCTTGGTGAAATTCTAAGGCGCCAAAGGTGATTAGTTATTAATTTTAATCAAAGAAACAATCACATTTCAATTTAAATTACCTGAGATATTCTCAGCTGAATTATTAGTATTATTTTCTATTGGAATGAATTCGAATATTCATTTTTTACGAATGTAGTGAAACTTTAATACTACTTCTAATATGTATGGGCACTCTCATTATGAATATTAGAATAGTATATAGACATTTCTCGGCTGTGGTAATATTTTTTATCAATTTAGAAAGAAGTGTAATTTTTTCATCACCCTTAATTCCGTAATAATTTTTCAGACCTAGATCAAATTTATGTAGTAGATTTTTACCTTTCTTCTAAATTTGATGGAATATACAATTTAAAATCGAATATAAATTTAAGTAAGAAATTTGTCATGGTTTCCTGCCTCTTGAAACGCACAATTCAGATGTTATTGTTTTCTAAACCACAATTCAATATTGTTTTGTCTATTCCAAAGCCAACTTAGTGATATTTTTCAAAATGTACATTGATAAAATTAAAAACATGGAGAATTCTC
The DNA here is from genome assembly GCF_947563725.1 of Argiope bruennichi. Taxonomy (NCBI): domain Eukaryota; kingdom Metazoa; phylum Arthropoda; class Arachnida; order Araneae; family Araneidae; genus Argiope; species Argiope bruennichi. The sequence goes on from NC_079155.1 coordinate 48,583,551, forward strand.
GACTCACTCATTACATTGAGAATATGAAATAGATGAAGCTGTACTCATCATATTTTTGGCGACATTTGATAAAATCCAATGGATATAGACCTGGATTTGAAAAAAGAATTTGATTTGCTCTTTGAGCAATTTATACTCATATAAATTTCTCAAAGAGCAAATTGAAGCTCACGAACATGGTTACATTTGGAAAATTCGCATTTTAATCCTTATTACAGATAATTATATTAACATTTAGAATTTTCTCATTTTTAATGTTATTTTTTTGACATACACCTTAAAATATTTAAAGAGAAAGAAAATAATTATATATTTCTATTTAAACCTTGATCTGTTAGGCCAAGTACTGTATTCTATGTTATATGAAACAATATTTAAATTTATGTTTTTAAATATGTTTGTTTGTCTCTTTTAACGATGTATTCCATTTTTATCCATTTGAATGTTGAATTTACACAAGGCAAATGTAATATTTTAAAATTATCTAACAAAAATTACCACAAAAGATTTTATCTTTCAGTAATTTTTTATCGATGCACAAATTTTACATTTTCTCAGTTGTTGTATTAATTGCTAAGTCTGACAGATTTTTGTTTAATAAACAAGCAATTTAAATTTAATGACCGGGATTTCATGGTTACATCAATCTAAATATTCTTTTATTTGAAATGGAATACTTGATTTTTTCAAAAACTCAATTTTCTACTATTTTGCAACAAGAATTCTATTTGTGAATTCTCAGTCTTAATTTAATTAAAGATGGAATAATTTTTAATGCAAAATATCGCCATTTTCTTCATTTCGGTTTTTAATTCAGTGTAATAAGATGATATCGGCAGCCGGAATCAGTATATTTGTTACCGCTAAGAGTCCTGAAATCAATTAATCTTCAAATTAGGTAGCCGATCTACATATTAATTAGAGTGATTCATTAAAGTGCAAAAAATTATTTTATTTTTCAAATTTCCTAGGCAATTTGCGAATTACTTAGATAACCCTTTCTAGGGCCGTGGGAAGTATGCTTCCCACCAAATTTATCAATCTTTGTATGAAATTATGTAGGTTGGCATAAGTTCTGACAAATTTTTTTGGTAAGTCAGAAACTCAGATGCTTCAGTTCTTTATCTCAGACAAAATGATGTGTCTTGATTTGTTACTTAATTATTAATTAACCAAATTAATTAATGAATCAAATTAAATTTATCTAATATGCTAAATGAATCCCTTCTCTTATTCTAATTTCAAGCCTAAAAATATTTTAATATAATATGACAAGAAAAAAATGGCCCTTTGAAGGGATAATCTGCACATTAGCTACGAGACATTCAGTGAAGTGAAAGTAAGACTTTTGCTGGAACAAAAGCTACGTTTCTGTATGTTTAAATTAAATGTTGCTTTTTTTTTGGTTTCTAAAGAATCAAGTTAATACAATAGAACAATCTACACATTAGTTGATAGAATCAATTATCAACCATTTGAAAAACTATAATACAAAGAATCAAACGTTACTACAATTAAGAAAATGAATTTATGAAACATGTGATAAAATTATGCTTACTTATAAGTGCAGTCTAATGATTGGTGACACTTGAATTGCATAGCAACTGGTTTTTACGACAAGCACATTTATTTGTAGTACATTTGGATTTACAGTCATTTCATTGAGACCCTGCCCAATACCAAGAAATTGTTTTATTGCTGTTTGACGTTAGGATATTTCTACAGCAGGAACATCTTCTTTCTCTAAAAAAAAAAATAGTTCTTTATAAACACTAAATTATAATTGTATAAAATACCAGTTTTAGTACCAATTTTATAAAACTCATCCTCTGATTCACTAAGAAAAATCGAGCGGGCATCAGTTTTTGCTCCGTCTAGGTCGGGTATTTTAATTCTCACAGTGACACCTCCATTGACGTCTGGATGCTTTGCATTAGGAAATGCTAAATATTTTTTTTGGGGAACTAAAAGTGGAGGGAGAGAGGAAAGGGATAAGGAAAAGAAATGGAACGAAACAAATTTTTGCACTTCAGTGCAATGTGCATATTACTTAGTTAAAGTGCGGAAAACTCCTGATAATGCACTTTATCAGGAATAAATCAATTACTCTGCAGATTAGCTAGGTAATCTGCACATTAATGGCTTTCGAGCTTAAACGTTAACATATTCATAAATAGATAGATAACATTAATGTTTCATTAATCAAAGATCAAATATTTTTAAAGCCGCTACAATGTGCATAATGTGAGCCGCTAATGTGCACATTACTTAGTTAAAGTGCGGAAAACTCTTGATAATGCACTTTATCAGGAATAAATCAATTACTCTGCAGATTAGCTAGGTAATCTGCACATTAATGGCTTTCGAGCTTAAACATTAACATATTCATAAATAGATAGATAACATTAATGTTTCATTAATCAAAGATCAAATGTTTTTAAAGCCGCTAAAATGTGCATAATGTGAGCCGCTAATGTGCACATTACTTAGTTAAAGTGCGGAAAACTCTTGATAATGCACTTTATCAGGAATAAATCAATTACTCTGCAGATTAGCTAGGTAATCTGCTCATTAATGGCTTTCGAGCTTAAACGTTAACATATTCATAAATAGATAGATAAGGTTAATGTTTCATAAATCAAAGATGAAATATTTTTAAGTAAATTCAATCTAAATTAAAATAAATGACTTTTAATATGAAAATAATGAATGGGAACTTAATGTCCTTCTCCTAAATCATTTATTTATCCGATCCCTGAAAACAATTTCGAGTAAGATTCGAAATGAAATTGAATTTCTTTCTATATAAAATTCACCAGTACTTTTATTCTTCATATATCTGGAGATAGAAACTTAACAGTGAAAAAAAAAATGCACTAAAAGAAGCGTCGAGTTAAAAGAAGAAAACCATAAAACATAGATATCTCTCTGTTGGAGATATATTTCTATTCCCCGCAGGCACGCTTCCAAAAAACACAAAAGAAAAAAAAAGAAGAAGCGAAAACTCCTCTAACACTAGATATTGGCTAGTAAATGGGAAATCTTTATACTCTAGGATGATTTATAATGGTCAATAAAGCGGAAAAAAATGTGTATGTTTATTTCCCAGATCTTCGTTTCGTTGTGTTCTTCGCAAAAGGAAATACTGAATACTCGAAAATGGTTCTAAAAGGAGAAGAAAATAGTGCTTTCATTCCGGTCGAATATCTTTTCTGGATTTCGAATTGAAAGATGCTCGCTTTCGTATATATGTTTCGTATGCTTATGTTAAGATCATTTGTGAATAATAACAGTATTAGTATATTTCTTCGAGTAAATCAAAGATAAAAATGCACGAGTGGTGTTTTCAATAAATAATTTCTATCTGATCATCGCCGATTCTTTGAGTTTATAGATTCAATACTCTTTTTAAACTAGTTTATTTAACTTGATTAGTTTTTTTTTCTAAAGACGCAATTTCATATCCGATTTTGCACTTAATCCCTATTGTGCTGGTATTTAGAAATTTCATACAATTCTATACAATATTGTGTTCATAATATTGTATACAATTTGTACAATTGTATTATCGGGGTAAGTATAATATTTCATCAATTCCAGAACCATATTATCAAATAATTAATTGATTATTACTATTTTAACTTTGTAACATTCTCCATTTCCCAGTACTGATAAGACATTTACAGCCAGCTGTGTCGTCGCTGTTACTTACTAAACTCCTCTAGATAGCCAGATGGTGGATCTTTTCACCTGGGTGGTCTCGCATCTGTTCATTAGCGACTACAGTGAAAGACCACATGTGTGAATTCCTCGTCGAAGAGATAATGAGAGTACCTTCAAAGAGAAAGGGGTGTCCAAATATCTGGATGCTAAATGTTTCTCATTGTGAAAGGACTATGATAACTCCGTGTTCCAGAATAGTCAGTTATGAATGATGCATCACACAAAAGACCTTCCCACGATTGACTGGCGCCGCTGAGAGAGCATATTTCTGAAGCCCGATTGACCAAAAGAGAACTCAAATGACTAATGTAAATTAAGAGGCGGAGATTGTCGCCGAAATAGAGTGCGGAGATTTTTTTTAGAAGAAGAGGAGAAACGAATTGCCGGCAGACTGTTGGACTACGCCCACGAGTTCGGAGTCCGAGAACCAACTGAGTTTCAAGAAAACCCTCCGACTTCCACTGTTGTGTCTCCTACTACAGGTGTAAATAACTATTTATTTAACCAAGTTTAGAACAAGTTGTTCTTTTGTATAAAATAAAGAATTGTCTGGAAATTCTGCTTCGTTATTTAATTAGTCTATATCAAGACATTACAACGTCTTACGAATGGTCCTAAATGGTAAGGAATTTGAGAAACGTTCTAAATTCATAATTCATACTTGTTCCAATAATGCAATATAAATTAGATACTAAACATTAAAAAGCAAATATAAAAAAAAAATTATATTTCTTAACACCCTAATAGAATTTTGTTTTTAAACACTGATATTTAATTTGATTTACTTTTAAAATTTAGAATTTATAATGGACTGTTCAGATTTTTTCTGATAGCCTACTTTCAAAATTTTGTATGCTTGTTTCTTCTTGATTAAAACGGAATATTTAAAAACTACAGACTTCCATCGAATATTTATGGGATTTATTGGAAAGTATGATTTGGCAACATAGCATAACATCGGAAGATATGCTGAAAAAAGTGATTATGATGTAATAGAATAATATTTCATCTGAAGAAACCACCAAGCTAGTCCAATCTATGCCTAAGCGATGGACAGAGATTCTTAGATATAAAGGTTATCCAACCAGATATTAAAGTTCGACAGCTAATTTAAAGTTTAATTATAGTGTTTTCATCTTTACGATCATTCTCAAACGTTTTCTGATAACTTTTTGTGTAATTTTAAATTATTATTATTGTTTTAAAATAACCATATGTTATTTTAAAACGTCTAATGTTTAAACGTTTAATGTCTGAAATTATTATTGATATTTATGAGTTTTTCAGGAAATACTTTAAATAAAAATTAAATCTTTTAAATTAATTCATTACCATAAGCTTGCTTATGCATTTTTTTAAATGTTTTTTATATGAATTGATTTTTATTCCATATTTTAAGTGATATATCAGCATAATATTCTTTTGTTTTATTTCATATTTAAAATTTAAAACCTTTTATCATGGTCATATGAACCAGCTAGGTGATAATTACATTGGATGTTGATCAGTTTCAATGGAGCAGGGACCCCCGAGCTTGATGATGAGAGAGGTAAGTGACAATAAGAGATTTATTAAGTCGAATCTTCGAGAACTTCTTATGCCTTGCTCCGGAAGTTATAAAGCCACGGTAGATTAAGCCAGAGTATGTCGTAGAGTTATTTTCCAATAGTCAGTGACGAATTATTTGGAATAGTCCAGCGAAGCGTAAACGTTGAGTGGAGTTTAAGCGAATAGTGGACTGACATTTGGACGCCGTGCGCAGAGTCTTGGAGACAAATGTTGAAGCATCATCGAGTCATGTGCTGAGTAGCCAGTCGTATAGTATTAGTAGGTTTTGAGTGCAGCTAAAGCGAAGAGACAGTGGTGATTAGCTGACATTTGGAGGGACATTCTGTTGTATTCTGTCTGGCCGCTTTGTGTACTGTTGCGATATTAGTTATTTGTGGAATGCTAATTGTTGCAAAGGCTGCTGCTTTTTACTTGTGTACGTCTCGGCCATGTTTTGCTGTCTTTGTATCCGTGTCTTCGACGTTATTAATTTTTCTGTTAATAAACATTTCTACTTGTTATTGAGGCCTGCTGACTGTGTCGCCAGACAACAAATTCGTCGAGTTTATGGAATTTTGTAGATAGAAATTTTCTGTTATATTATTTTTTGTAAATGAATGCAAGAGATCTATCGTGGATATAAAGTACGAAATCAAGCTCCAATCCATAAATGATTTAATTTCTATGTTGGAAACTTGTATTTATGAACTAATCAGCAAGCATAATATCGTAATCAGGTTTTTGAAACCAGTTTATTTTAGTTTAATTCCATTTCTATAATTTTATTTTCAAACAAAATTTTGTTTTTCATTTCTTAATGCCTTACAATATTCTTAAATAAATTTTTATTGTTAATATGTTACAATACGTATGTCGCATATTAGGTTAAAGACGTGTTAGAAAAATAGATGAAATGTATTTTGAAATCTTTAACCATTTGTTCGTTACCTTTCTCACTTCTTTAATGATAGTTGAAGGATTAAATTAATACTATCATCATCATCGAAGATAAGCTAGTCGCTGAAGGCGGATAGTTATAAATTATAATTTAAAAACAAAAATAGTATATTTTGATTCTACGATGAATAAAATAAAATAAATCGTTAAGAAATTGCTAAGACTTATTTTGCGGCTGAAATAGAATATATTACTTTTTCATAAAAATGAATTATTATTGCTTTCTAGCCTTTTTCGATTTTCAGGATCCTCAAACCTTCAAACATGCCAGCAAGAATTATGAGAAGAGCAGTATCAAGAAGCCCTTCCCATTAACCCAATTAAAATATTGTTGGTGCAGTCTTTTTTTTTTATTTCATTTTTTTCTCCAAAGAACTTGACAGATCATTCTGAAGTGTTTTTTTAAATAACATTTTTTTTATTATTGAGCTTATTAAATTTAAACGGAGATCTTCTATAACAAAAGACTGTGCTTCGAAGGTTAATAAACTAATTTATTGGCATGGTTTTTTTTTAACATTTCTTTGAAATATCTGCTTCTGAAAGAAAATTCATAACAATGATAAACGAGAAACCTAGTTAGAAAAATTGAGTAAAGTATGCATCCGTAATTTCTAGAATATATCGTTTAAAGTTAAAATTCACGATTGATTTTTGTCAAATTCTAATCCTCATTTCCAAACAATTTTTGACTTTACATTTGATCACTTCAAACACGGTCCATTTCTTCTTTAGCTATTGGCAATAAGCGAGGACCAAACTCGCAATGTTTGGGTTCGTAGCCGAGTAACAAGGCCACAAGACAAAAGTAATTGCTCGTGTCTTGTAGCTGTTATCTGGTTTATAAAGCTTCACCACATTTGACAGGAAACAAGGGCTTAACTGGAACCAGAATTGACTGGAAAGAACTTTCTCTTCTCTCGCCACCAGGGGCTTGTTGACTTCCTCTCCTTTTGGCGGCAACCAACGAACGCGTTTCTGTATTCTCTTCTAATTTGTAAATATATTCTTAATCCTGTAACATATAATCAAGTAGCTATTAAATATTCTTCTTCTTAAAGATAAGTTCCCCATATTAATGAAGTCATAATCACTAAACCTACCACTAATTAGAAATTTGAGATTTTCAGCTGCAACCAGATGGAGACAATAACATCAGTATGTAAACAAAGAGATTCCAACCAACAAAACAATAAAGGTAAGCGATTTTACTTGCCTATAATTTAGAGATTGTTCGTGTTGGAATATTACATTATTAAAGATCTCAGGTTGTTGGGGCATCTAAGTTTCCCTTTGAAAACACTTAAAAACACTAAAATTGTCATACAATGCCGCAGTGATAGCCATGCTCTTAAGAGAGTTATATAAAAATGGAGCACCAACTCAGTTATGATTACTAAATAAATATATATTCGAACATCTTTTGAGAATTCTTAAAAAAATTTTCCTCTGTCCTCAACCTACGTGGACGAGAATCCGACATTCAATCAATCATAGTTTAGGAAAGGGGAAGGCAATTTCGCAGTCACAACCAGAGGTTTCGGGTATCAGCCGTAATTTTGTTGTATAGACGTTTAAGGCATTTCAATATTGATAGAGTTAAAATCAGGATAGTTTTAATCAATTTAATTTAAAACATTTAGGAAGCTTTGAAGTGTTTGTAGACTAGAAAACCTAGAGAAATGGTGGATCGGAAGAAATAGAGAGAAGAGACGCATTTGATCATCACAATTATTCTTTAATCAACTAATTTCTCATCATCATGTATCTAATAACAGCGGTCCATCGCTGGGAAGGGGGCCTGTTTTCAAGAGTCATTTTTCTTGGTCATCAGGGAAAAAGCATCAGGGAAAGCATGATCTGATCAAGGAAAAAGCATTAAGCAAAAATAATCTCTAAATTAGCAGCTATTAGGGAAAGAAATCAAATCCCACATGAAAGGGTATCTTGAATTATCGTGTCTCTAACATCTTTATTTGTAGTATAAATAACTTATTTTTTCCTGCAAATAATGACCCAAGAATAACATGATTCTTAGAGATCTAGAGAATTTATTTTATTTCTGGATATCATATGTGTAATATAAATTCACTTAAATGAAATTGACGAAGTTGAAGTTCAAAAAGCAGTAATAAAACGTTTTTGTGTCAGTCTCTCTCTATTTTTTGTGTCAAACATTATTGTTATAAAATTTTAGGTGAAGTTAAAATAACTTTCTGGACAGTTTCAAGAATGGCGTTTTGTTTTAAGGGGCATATTTTACTTCAAATTTATCTAATGAGGCAGCATGTTATTAAAAGATAGTAAATTGCTGTCTTAAAAATCAGATGATATTTCGAGATCTTAATTTTTTTTATCACGGAATTTTTTAGGAAATATTTACGGAATATTTTAGTAATTACTAGTAGCGCCATAGTTTCTTGTTGAACGCAATTGCCAAATATAATAATGCTTTATTATACTTAATAATTTATATTTTTCTTCTTGACATTTCTAAGAGAATAAAAGTATTTTATTCATTCTTGAGTTTTGTATACGCTGTTTCTAGAGCTATTAACGTTGATTCAATATATTGAATGTAATGCAACCCAATAAGAACGTTTATTATCTTTCTCGCTAGGAAACTGAATTACATGAAGAATGTTGATTAATCTGCACCCTTTAATAGAAATAGCTCCTTAGAATTACTCTACATTTCGCAAAGTGCATATGTATTGGAGAAAGATCATATAAAAGCAAAGTATATGTGTAACAGAGAGAGATCATATATGGAAATTCATTCAGAGAGAGACCATATATGGATTAAGTTTCTTGAATTAACTATTATTGAACTATTTTTTCAATTGATAGCTTTTGATTCATTCATATTCTCGTATTTAAAAAGAAGTTATAGACTGTAAACCTTTATTTATAAATTTCAAGAAAAATCTTTATCTTCTACTTACAGGCGTAAGAATAATTTAATTATTTATAAGTATCAAGAAAACGCCTTTTAAAAGTTTAGAATTTTAATTATAATAACAATCTTTTAAAAATATTTTTAAACATTCAGTAGATGATAATAGATTTGAAGTTTTAATTAGATTTTTACGTTTCTCCTAATGTTGTTTTGAAACAATATAATCTCTTCATTCTATAAAAGGCAAACAAATCATATCAGTTTAATAGCACTCTACGTAAAAAAAGCATTTCAGGAATGTGTAATGCATCATCCCCTAGCAATTAAGGAATAGAGTTTTATAGATAGTTCTGACGGATTCTAAGCGGACCCCCCTCTTCCTTCCTTAGAAATCATTTGGCGATAAATACAAAGATTCCGGAAATTGCTTGAAATTTGATGATATCTCCTTTGGGATTGGAGTTCCAATGTTGGTTCTTGAACATTCGATACTATCAGAGGTTTTCCCATGGGAGCTATAAAAGCGTAGGAGCACAGACGTGAGTAAGTGAGTAATAAATCGAGTCGAGGCCAAGCGATTAGTTGAGTAAATTCCCTGTATACTGTGTTGATCTTAAATGAGTTCTCTTTGATCGCCTTTTGCTGTTGCGGTTGTTTAGTAACGATTAAACTTCTTGTGTGAAGTTGATTTTTATAACTACTGATTTAATTACGCTTCGTTTGTGTTTGTGTTGAATAAAGCACTGCAATCCCTTATTGAGCCAATCGGACTTTTAACTTTACAAATACTGAACAGATTTTTCGTAAAACTATTTTACTTAGCTTGCTATACAATGAAGTATAACTCAGAGTGTATAATTGAAGTGTTTAAAAATACCTTACATACAGTAAAAATAAGCATGTTATTAGCTTAAGTAAATACGTATTCTATATATTTTATTTATGTAATTTTTTCTCTTATAGTGTTCACAAAAAATTTCTAATAAAGATCCTTAAAAATAAATAGCTAATTTATCTAGTTATATAATTGATTTACATTCTCTCTGTTATTTTAATTAATTTCTAGAAATCACGGATTTCTTAATTATTCTTAGAAATCGATAGAAACACAAATTAACTATCACTCCTTGATAATTCCCGTTTTTGCGTGTTTGTTTTCTAGCCGACTGTAATAGCTGCTGTAATTAATATTAAAAAAATTATCGAATAATGCGTGTTCTTCATACTTTTGTTAAAATTCGATTGCAATTAATATGAGCTACGAATACGAGTTAAACTAACGATTGACTCAATAAATATATCTTCATTTTTCAGTCTAGACTCACATAAAAGATTATTAATTAGTATTCGTATTAATTTTTATTGAAATAAAAATAAATTTTAAGATAGAATTTCAAAATCGTTTGGACAGAGACTTTTATGACGAAGTTTTGTTTTTGCTAATTAAAAGTTCGTGAGCTCAAGCAATATGACGTCATTGTATATTAGTAAGAATTAATAGTTTTGAGAACACAAAATATTCATCTACGAAAAAAACAATGACATACGACGATGAAATCATGTAATTTTTTTTATCAAAAACTTTATTTGCAGAGACATTGTCTTTGAAACCAAAAGAAAAATACTGGTTTAAACGAATTTTAATACAAATTATATAATTCTCCTCATTCTTAATGTTGATGTTTCAACAAGAATCAAGAATGAATTCACAACAGCATTTTCAGTCTAGACAATCAGCAAACATCATGCATGTAAGCTTTAATATCAATTCCACTGATGAGAAAGGAAAATGAATTGTATATTGAGAATTTTCAAAAATGAGTTTATGAAGGATTTCTGCCGTATCTAATTAAAATTATATATGCTCTTTGTTGTTAATAGCATATTATTTTTTTCTAGAAATCTATATTTTAGTTGCAACACCGCACATGGTTAAAGGCCTCCAGACCAGATGTAACGGGGATGTGGTCCTTAACTATGTTGGGGCACTTTCCCCCACATAGTTAAGAGCATCCTCCAGATGTGGATCCTTTTAGCTAAGAGAATCATTGTGTCTTTTCAATTGTTACTATGCCCAGGTGTTGGAAAACAAACGTGCATCCTGTCGTTTCAAATAGATCCCTTATGTCTTCAAGGAAAAAGAAGTCAAAAATGCAAATGCTAATTTTTTTTCCTTTTATGAAGAAACTCTTCAAGTCATCAAGAACTGATCAATCACCAGCAAGAGTCAAACCCAGGTGCACTTCAGCCGGCTTTAGCTGCGAATTGATTGTAATTGGTTCAAGAGGCAGAGGATGTTCAAGAGGTGGCCGGCCACAAAGATGGTTCCTTAATAGGCACTCCGTCGGACATATTGAGACCATTGAGGAAGCATTGCTAAGCAGCTATTGGGTGATAGGGAAATCAAGTTCACCAATAGGAAAACGATGGTGGTTATTTGATGAAAATAAAAAGTGTTTGCTTTCCAGAAAAGAAGAGAGAAAGGCTTCAAATTAGAACTCCGAGTGCGGAAAAGTTGTTCCTGGTTATTTGTGAAGATCCGTGGGATTCCAGCTTATGCGTAGGTTCTACTACGATAAAGATCAATGGATTGCTGGAGCGGTTTTGGAGTATCCATTTAGAACTAACAATCTGTTAAGGGTTTTCTGATTATTTATTCTCCAACATGATTGAAGAATTATTTCGTAATTGAATTGTTATTTGATTTTTGTAAATAATATTAACTTAGATAAGAACAAGTTGTTCGCTATAAATATATAGAGCTGTAAATAAAAGAATTATTTTTTTACGTTACTTTCTTATTTGGCCGACCTTAACCAAGATACTGAAAAGTGAAGAAAAATGCCAAGTGCTTATCTGTGTCATCTACTATTTAAAAATTCATGTAACAATATTGAAATTAACCAATTATTCTCCAAAACACGGTAAAATTTAGGCTATTTGTTAAGTAACTGTTTGTAATATAAATGATTTTGAATCAAAACGAAAATATCAATGTAAATATATTTATTTTTAATTGATAGCAAGTGTCCTGGCATAGGGGTTGCGCGTCTTCCCTTTGAGATGGGAATCCCGGGGTTCGAGTCTAGGTTTCGTGAGGTGTGTGAATGTGCCCCCTCTCTGTAAAAAGGGGTTGTGCAAGCGAATGTGACGCATGAAGTAGCTAAGTCGTACACTTGGCCCTAGTTGGCGCTACTGAAAAAACAAGAGGCGCTCACTCGGCTTAAAACGCTGACAGATAACTGTCAGCGGGTTTTAAAGTGTCATAAGTCACAACACATTAATTGATAAAAGCAAGTTTAAAATCTATTCCAATTCATTTTTTTACTATCAAATTTTGGACTCCGCACATCAAACTGTTTATATCTTCTTCTTCTTCTTGTGTACAGCCGACCACTCCACCGCCACTGAACGTAGCAATATCGACAGGATTTGCTGTGACCGACTGATATGTTTAACAAAGTCCGTCCACAACACTGACCGATTCTCAAAACTGACCGACTCTTCAAGGCAATTATCCCCTAGCCACAAGTAGTCAATCACTGACTTTCCTTCTCATCTTCCTGTTCTCCTATGCTCCTATTAAATACAGAACATGCCATCACTGTAAGAAAAATCTCCTCAACATTTCTCCAAATTCTCGTTTCACAACAACAGAAATCCAATTTCATTTCAAAGTTTCAAATAGTTGCTGAAACCTGACAATTTTTAACAGTAAGCCCTTCAGTTAAGACTCATTTTCAACTTTCAGATTCTTTCTTAGTTCCGAGATTTCTATGCATTCCTTTAAATAATGGTAAACAGTACGGATTCCTCCATAGATGCATTTATTTTCCTGCATTCTTCCAAATCTATGGAAATGCGCAGAAAATCTCCCATGTCCTGATATAATTTTGATTACCAGTAGATGGTATATTCTTATTTTTATTTCTGGTTTAGGACTAAAGTCATAAATTACTCTTTCTTTTTTGAGCATATACCATTTTTGAAACCATTTTAACCTTATTTCTTCTCTTAATTCCCATTTTAAGACACTATTTGATTTGGGGACAAGTATATTAACTCTCTCTTTTTGTGCTTCGAATTTCGCATATTGATCCTTTTTTTCTTTACCATATATTCCAATATGGGCATTAACCCAATTCAACTCTATCCAATAGTTAATGTTTACATTTTTATCTTTTCTTTCATCTTCCATGTTTCTCTTTTACAATTTTGAGGCTGTTTACTGTTTGTCTATTTGAGATGCGAAAATTTATAAATATGTGGTTATCTCTATATGTTCCCATCTCTGACATTTCTGCCGCAACCGTTGCGCGTGCATTCGTTGGTCAGTGGATCTCACGCTTCGGTTTACCTTCAGTAATCACGTCCGGGTCACCAATGTGGCGAATTGTGATGAGCGAGGATAAAACCTGGAACCTTGTGGTTCGCAGTCCAGTAACATGGCCATGATACAAAAGCAATTGCTTGGGTAGCGTAGTTGTTAACTGGCTTATAAGTTATTCACCACAAATATAACAACTAAAATATAAAGTAAATAAGCGAAATGAAATACGAATCCTTTCACTAATATTATTATCCATTCACGTACGTGTTTATCAAGATTTAGTCCAATCAGTGAGAAGTATAATATCAAATTCATGTTTGCTTGAAATTCATCATATTATGATAATAAACGGAAAAACAATTAAAGAACGTGCACTCTCTCTGCTCTAATAAGATCTTTTTGCTCTCGTATTTCCGATCTTTTATATTACTATACACTCCCGAGTATCCGGTAAGCGAGTATCCGGCCTAGTTTTCTCTTATCTTAATTAAATGAGGAAGGCAAGGCGTCTATTAAGTCGTCTATTAAAGACTTTTACAAAACCTAGAAACTGTAAGTATTGACTCTTATCGGAGAGTTACCATTTCATATCTGTGTAATCATTTATCAACGAAAAATAAAATCAGTTTGAGCCGATTTTCTTAAGAATTAGGTCTATAATTTACGTTATAGTTTTCTTTATATTTCCAGCAGTTAAGTAGGGTATTACAGTATTTATGTTAAAATGTGGACAGTTTATATCCTTTAACTTACTTTTTCTCTTCATAAATTCTTGAAACGTGCAGTGCAGTATATAAATTATCTGTACAGAGCCTTCAATTTTAACTCGCCACTTTACCGGCAACTTTTTCTACGATTCACCGAGCCGCGACTGAGTTCACATTAAGATAAATGGAGGACTCAATGAGAAGCGAGAAAATATGTATTATATTAATGAGTTTTGGTAAAAAAAACTTGTTTTCTGGTATTCATGGGCAAATAAATGAATTCACGGAACTCCGGCTTTTTTTGTTGTTATCCGGCCAGTTCTTCCGTCACACTAGACCGGATATTCGAGAGTGTACTTACTGTATGTATAATTAGGAATTATTAAATTTTATTAAAACAAATTTAATTATAAATATGTGTACGGGCAATCAATTAGATATAGCGGTTTTACTACCATGTTTATATGGAAAAGATTTCTAAACAATTCCTAACATATGGAAATACGATTCAATTTTAAAGGTATACAGCAACATTTTTCAATCTTTTGTGTTACGCAGAATTAGGAATTATTTCCATTTTAATAAAATAAAAAAAATAATAATCAACATATATACGGGCAGATCAGTTAAATATTGCGGTGTTACTGCTAAGTTTTTAAGGAAAAAAAATTGTTAGCAATTCCTAATTTATAGAAATACGATGCGGGTTTAAAGGCATATACGAACTCCTGGGACATAAAATGCAAGTGAAGGAAAATTGTGATTTATTTTCCGAAGAATATCAGTTCGTATTTTTATTTCAATTCTCCAAGGAAACATTTGTATCAAAAATTTATTTTTTCTTATTTACCATAAATATTATGAATAAATATTTTAATCAAGGATTTTAGAAGGAATTCTGTGTAAGCTTAGTAAAATATAAGATATTTGAACTTTTATAAATAATATGTTTCAGTTCCTTGCTTTCAGCTCAAACATCAAATAAAATGCGAAATATCTTAAAAAGAAAGACTTTTTCATCCGTATAACGATCAAAACTATTTTAAAGTATACTATTCACCATCAAGGAATTACAGTGAAAAGCTGTAAGTGTTTTTATAAATATATTGGAAAGTTGCATGTTCAATTTTTCAATTTTCACTTCATATCTCCTATTTGCTGATTGAAGCATTTCATTGGTCACATGGTTTTTCAGGAATCAACCATTTGATTTAATATGCATGGAGGATTGCAAAAAGGAAATGCTCAATTTAAATATTCATTTATATATGAAAGTATATATTTAAATGAATATTTGCATTTTAAATTCACAAGGAAATGCTTTTTTTAAATAATTCCTTATATTAAAGCTTTACTAGAGCGTTTTAAATTCATAGGAAAATTATTTTAATAAAATACCCCACGAAAAATTCGAGTAACTGGAAATTTTTTTTATTTCTCTTTAGATATTGTAGGGCAGGTAAATTATTCGTTATTTCTATAATAACAACAAATTAATAATTTTTAACTAGAAAATCAAACAATTTAATCCAAGTATTGTTTTTATTTATAATAAATATCAGATTTATGTGGCCAACAACGTATTTTATTACTTATAAACGGTATTACTTATAAGTCATTATCGAGTAGACATCAGAAGATAGAATTTTCACACAGGCAAAGAAAAGAAAAAAAAATCAGAGAGATGCAAAATGCACGATTATCAGATAAACAATAGAAATCAGAAATTTTGGAACACACGACAGAAATTCCAGAATAAAAGACACATTTTTTATAGCAATACACAGAAGATTTAGAACATAAATTTCAGAGAGATAATATAACAGAATCTGTGCAAGAGAGCTTACCCAATAAAAATTAACGGACGCTAACGAATTCAACAAAAAAAATTACGGAATTCTTATATTTAATGTGAATTTCATTCGCAGTTTCATATTTCAACAAACACAGAAAATAAAATTTAACATTCAAACAATCTTGTCAAAAAATATTTAAAAAAATTACAGATATATATTTGTGAGAAGATCATTTCTGTTTCCTGCAGCCATAGTCCCAAATACATAGAGGAAAAAAAAACATTTTAAATTCTGCATATAGGCTGGTTAATGAAAATTCTTAAACTCAGAGATGATTTATAACTTTCATTAGAGTTAAAAACTAATTTTTACGACGATATTTCTCTTTCGTTATGTTTATCTATAGATGTTTGGAAAACAAACATATTTCCGCATTCCTAAAGTTTACTTTTTTAATACTGTGGGTTGTAAAATTCTTATTCCATATAAGCTTAAATGAAAAATGCTTGTTAATAGTAATACCAACACTGAAATTACTTCTTCTTTGATATATCAATATAAGAAATACCAAATGATTTTATATAGCTTATGTATTTTCAAAATATTTTTTTTTATTAAACATTAGTTCTTGATTACAAACGTTAGTCCTTGATTCTTATCATTATATACAATTTCATGTTACATATATGCCACCATCCCACTTCTTTTCTTTTGTTGGATTTCATATATTTTATTTCACTTTATTCATTGAGAACTATATTTGAATTTTTTTTCTGTAGATAACATTGAAGCCATATAATTTTTGTTAGAACAGTGGTTCTACTGCTCAAATCAGTTATGATTATCCCCTCGTTTCATATTTTATTCTGACGTGAAAAATAACATCAAACAATTAAAAAAATATTCAAAAATATCAGAAAGAATTTAGTAACGTTAGTATGAAGTCAAATTTATTTTGAAAAGAATTTATCAGTCATTTTTTTATTATTTAGATAAGTTTTTAAATATATTCGCTGATTTTTATTAATGGACAATTAAATAAAGTACCAAGAACTGTAGAAGCAACTATGATTTATCATTACAATTTTTATATACTAATTTTATTATAAAAATAATTCTACAGAAAAGTGCAATATATTGCTAGTCGAATGAATAAATAAGCAAGAATCATCTGCAAAATTATATTCATTAAATGCATAAAATTTCTGAAACAATTCATTTAACAGCTTCCAAATTACTTTCGCTGATTTTGAAAGCCTAACAATATTATCATATGCGCTTTCAGCAGATTTATTTCGTTTAACATTTCATTAAGAAATAAAAAAAAAATCAATAGCAATGTAAGGAAGATATATCCACATCTCTAATTTAATCAATTTTTATTTGTGATAGATGCAAAATAATGTGAGTAGTTAATGAACCAATTAGACAAATTCATAGCCATCAACTATATTTTTAATGTGTCAACCACGTTAAATTAACCAGTCATTTTAAGAAATAATGAACCAATTAATGTTAATGAGCCAATTAAACATATTTATAAACTTCAACGATATTTTTAATGTATCAACCATTTGAAATTAAACAGTCATTTTTAAGCAATAAATCTCAAATTAATCGCAAATGCAATATGATGATAAAAATAAATTGGTATAGTTTTCGATTTATTTTATTTATTCACAGCTGTACAAATTTTTATCTAAATTTCAATAAAAGCGAAAAAAATTATTTCTTAAAAAAGTGATAAAGAAAAACTTACTTTTATAATAAGAGCAAAACAAATTCTGAGTTTGAATATAGTAATTATTTCTTAATGATTCCTATTACAAAAATGAAATTGTGGTTTATTAAATCTTTACCAAAATTCTGTTTTAGTTGAAGCTCTCTTTCAGACATTTAAAAATAAAGATTCGTGTCTGATCTTCATAATAAACAGCCACATTGTTTGAAATTTCATCGTTTCTTCAATGCTTCTGAAATTTCTACAAATAGAAATTCTTTTTAAAAAACTGTACTGTAGAAATTCTTTTTAAAAAATCTTACGTCTTTGTTTTCTAGACAAGTTGATGATCAGATTAAAAATTGAAACTTTTTGATGTTTCCTTTTTCTTCACTTTAAAATTTTATTGTATCAGTTCTCATTTGAGTATACGCCCGTTCTACAAAATTTGATAACGTCATCAGCATAATCTAAAGTAAATAAAAGAAGAAATTTTGATGAATTTATGGATCGAAAGAACAGAAATTCTTAAATATTTTTCTTTCTATTGAAGAACGGTGAAAAGACCTTCTAAGGCCTAGGTGGGTCAAACGTCTTCCCAATGGTGTGGAGAAGGGGTGTCAAGCTCAGGTGTCTTCCTCATCATCTGACTGCGGTTCAAAATTACGAGGTCTGTCCCAAAATAGCCCTAGTATTGCTTTACAACGGCACGTTAATATAAGTAAACTGAACTAACTAAACGAAAAGGCCACCGACTTCAAATATTTATAGTAGTTTAAGGTGAAGATTTGCTTCAATAATTTTTTCGTGTTAAGCTTTCAAATACTTTATTCAATTAATTTGTAAAATTTGTTTGTTAAATTAAAATTGCAGGAAAAAGTTTTTAAAAAATATGGCTTTCCCATTTTCCTTAAATAAAACTTTGCGTGTTTTTAAGAAAAAAATGTTATTAAAATTATTTAATTAAATAAAAGTTATACTTACAAAATTTATTCAAGAGGGAATAGATTATATTTATAAATAATGCATGTGGTTTCAAAAATGATCTTTTTTTAATATAATCGCAGATGATCAACATGCCTAGTAAAATAAATAAAATATAAAAATAATATAATAAATATAATTGTATAAAAATAAATTGAAATGATATTATTGTAATTGTTTCTGTTATTGAATCATTTAGTTATCATGCGATCAATTTGCGAATGTTGGCATTTCAACATGTCTTACCATTCCGGTAGCCGGGTCTTATCTGACCAATATAGGATTATTTCTTTTTTCTGTGATTAGATGATGCTAGTTGTTTTTGTTTGTGTCTGTTTTAAATTATATTTATATATCTATATTATTCTATTACTAGGATATAATATTTAATAATATTACTAACATATACAAGTGTATCTGACGGGGACAGCGCGATAACATTTGTTTGAAAAAAAAAACACGCTAATGACTAATGACACATTAATCTTTAAGAGCTCAGTGATAATTTTTGTTGAAACACCATATTTAAGAAATGCGAAAGTCGTTGAAAGTTCCAATAAAGGTGTTCAAAATCATTTTTAAATATTTTCATTCTTTTTTTGATATACAAGGTGACCTTAAGTTCACCTGCAAACTTTTAAGGGTAGGTAAAAAACATATAAAAACATCTTTTTGTTATATAATAATGTGAGGTCGAAGATGAAAAGGAAAGGCGGTAAAATCACGAATGTTACTGACATGAAAAAGAAATAACTCTTTTTATTTATATAATATTTTTAGAGCAGACGATATAAAAGTTAAATAATGTTGCTTAAATAAATATGAATATTTGGGAAGAAAAATATTGAACAGTTTTGTAAGTTTATCTACTTTGCATTATTAAATTGTCTGCAGAACAATTTTACTGAATTTGAGTGGCATTACGACAGAGCCTGAAGATTTTTTGCTGTTAGAGAATATTTTAGCATGATGGAACAATTTATGCTGTCTGAGAAAGCAGACATGCATCTTATGTACGGGGCTATAAATTGCAACAGAAAAGAGGCATTAAGACTGTAGCATGAACACTTCTCTAATATGACAAAATTGAATCGCATAATTTTTTCGTGTTTACGCTACCAATTTTACCAGTTATGCTACCAGTTTTTTTTTGAGCAATTCATCTCATATCAAAAAATCGGACGCTTTAGTATTTCATTTTTTCATCTACGCTTTTCATAACGGCCGTCGTATCGCTTTACAAAAAAAAAATTCTTTATATGAAGTTTATCTGCAGTCAAAGATTGGCCAAACCTTTTCTTTAATCTTTTTGATTGATCAAAAATGGTTTTACAATGTTGCGAATTAATTGAGCGAGGATAGAACGTTGGACCTTGTGGTTCACAGCCCAGTAACATGACCACGATACAATAGTAATTGCCCGGATAGCGTAGCTGTTAACTGGCTTATAAGCTTTCACCACAGACTCTCCCTCCAGTGAGTCGGAGGTGAGACGAACGATAGGGCTGTTGAGTGGTGATGTATTAGCTGTTGATTCTAATGTGCCTGTATCCATTTGAGAAGCGCCAAGCCTTATGGAGAGCTTGTGTGGGTGAGTGGTTGTTGATGCTGTTGCTGCATCAAGTGAGTCTGACGACTTTGGTTTGCTGTGGTTAGTTGGCGCCACAGCAGCTGTACGAAGGTTGAAGAATCACGTCTGGATCAACAATATTGCGAATGAATTGAGCAAGGATAGAAACTGGGACCTTGTGGTTCGCAGCTCAGTAACATGACCACGATAGAAAAGCAACTGCCTGGGTAACGTAGCTGTTAACTGGCTTATAACCTTTCACCACAACGGTATTTATTATTTTCTTGAATATTCTGATCTTTTCTAGAAACCTAGTGACTGCTTTTAATAAACAGCAGGTTCGTTGGGAATATTGGTAGCTTTTCATTCTATTAGGTATAATTTGCTGTTAAAGATTCCCTCAAAAAATTATTTTTAGCATAAATAGTAATAGCAGAGTAAATAGACGTTATAGTCGGTTTTTTAATAAGTTATATTTATTTCTTCCAAAAAGTTCCTAATTGGGTGAGGTCTCATGGAAAAATCACATGATGTTGCAATGAAAATATAGAATTTCATGTAATATTTCATGCAATTGAACTTTGGTTTTTGAGATATAATTTTAATATTCCATACACTTTTTAAAAAGAATATTTTGCATACTATGCTTTTTTCTTAGTAAGGAAATTCAAACAACTTCGATCCCTCCTTGAAATATTTAATCACTTTATTTTATTGTTGAAATATAATGAAGGTTTTTGTCTATTTATTTTTATGAGGTATCAAGTTTAGAATATCTCCTTTTATACTTCAATTCAATAGATTTTAAATCATTTCCATTGCTAGCTCAAAAAAAAAAAAAAAACTTTCAATATATATAAAGCTTAAATTGACCTTTATTTTATTTAAAATCATGAAATTCAAAACTTCGTAGCTCAATCGGATTTAATCACAAAAGAGTAAAGCATTTTTTCTCGTCAAAATGCCAATCTGTTTAGAATGTTTAAAGTTCAATGATAATGTAAGAATTCATAACTTCGTTATGTTGGGTAATATATTTATTAATTAATACAGCATAAAATATAATTTTTAACGTCATTTGGTTCTTTTTCCAATTGGAAATATATACTTATCTATAATGATTTAGAGATTATTTGCTGAGTTGCAATTAAAAAGGAAACGTTGGGTATTATTCAAACATTTGTTTAGAACAAAACAATGGCTGAGTCAATACTATTTTCAGAAAAAAAAATATATAAAGCTTCTTTTATAAAAAAACAGAACAATCAGAATTCCAAATACTCATTATTTTAGAATTTTTTTTTTTTTTTTTTTTTTTTTTTGCAATTTAGTAACACGAAATGTCATCACTATTTCCGATTTTCGCTTATTATTATTTGGTCTTAACTCAATACTTATTTTGAGCGTTCCAGCACTGCTTGATTTAAAGCTACACAATTGAATTATCATAGTATTATTTATATATATTACTGAAAAACTTACAACAATAGTTTGCTCCAATGAAGAAGTTTTTATATTTGCATTTTTTAATCTAAAATGATGATATTCTGGATCAAATACGATGCATTCTTATCATTTTGAAACAGACCATGTTCGTCTATATTTCTCATATTAATATACAAAGAAACAAAGGCTTCATGATAAGAACCTAACAAATGATTACACTTAGATACTTGTAATAAAAGCTATTTTCATCATCTTCTGTCCTGATATTTGTATTCGAAACCCCCAAGTACTTCCATAAATGAAAACAAATGAAATAAAAATTAAAAAAAATACATGTAAAATTCACAAGTCGTTACAACTATCAATAAGTTCGAGGAGAGAATCATAAGAGGGAAAGGAAAAAAGAAAAAAAAATCACCATGAAGAAGCGTCAAGTTAAAAGAAAGAAAAGCATTAAACTCAGATATCTGCGTATCGGAGATACATTTCCGTTCCTTGCAGGCATGTCCTTACAGAATGAGTAAGCACAAAAACAACTCAAGCTATAGATATCGGCTGGTAAATGGGCAACCTTTGTGCTTTGGGGATGATTTATAATGGTCAATAAAACAAAATAAGAAAGAAAGTGGATGCGTGTATTTACCATCCAGATTTTCGATCCACTCTGCTGCTCTGTATTTACTCCAGAGGAATATCTTTCTAAGAGTGAGAATTAAAGATTTGTATCTCGCCAATTTACTATAAATACAAAACTGGTATTAATTCAAGATCTTGTGAATATATATTAGAATAAGATGAAGCTATTATTGCATATATTCTTATATACCGAACATTAATAAATAACAGCTACATTATTCGACATATAGATCGATAGGTGTAATATACTTGCAATCTACTTTATAAATTGCTGCTTAAAGGTATACTGCATTGATATTACTTCTTTATTTTGAATTTTGTTTCTTTTATTGAAATTTGTTTTTTTTTCTTCGTTAAATGCATATTTAATTACCTATTGTTCTTTTCATGTTTAAAAAAATGACATAATATTTCAAATTATTTTGGGTACTTCAAAATGAACGACATATATATAAACGTTTTGAGCTGTTATGTAAAAATGAAAAGATATTCTGAGCACTTTTTTAAGGATACTTCAAACTTTAAATCATTTGCTATAATAAAAAAAAATTGGTATTTGTGAAAAACCATCAATGCTTATTCTCTGTTTGAGAACTTTTGGATTTCAGCTCTTTCTAATGCTTATACATTTCCGGAATTTGAAAATACTATCCAAGAGTGTTTTTATAAAAAATTATTCCTTATAAATCCTTACTACCCTTATTATATTCCTTAAAAATCTTGTCATTAGAAGTATGTAAAAACACATAAAAATATTTCTCATTCGCAGTTAAAATATCAAAAAATAATAATAATTATTTCCTTAATCATTCAATATAGTTACTTTAAATTTTAAATAATGGTAAAACCTGAAATTCTTAATAATACTTCGATGGCGATTATTGTACAAATCGTGTGTTGTATAGGTGCCATATTATTTAATTGAACAGACATATAATGAATTTAATTTAATTAAAATATTTATAATTAATGAATAACATAAACAAAAGGGCATATGTTAAATTCTCAGATTATTTCAAAAAATCACTATATGTTTTCAAACATTACTAATGGTTTATGAAAATAATACACTACTATAAATATTGTGTTCAGCAAACACTCACTAGAAAAATAATTGGAAATCATTATTAGATTTTCGAAAAATGGATGAGATCAAATCCTTTTCTTCTTCTTCGATTTCTGTTCAAATCTATAACATCGCCATGGCCAAATATTCACCCTGAATTGCGAGTTTAGGTAGAATTTTTTAGAAAGTCAAATATAAGGTATAGTTCATCTAGTCTTTCTGAAATTCGGAAATATATACAAATCTGAAAGAGTTCAGATACATTTGATCATAAATTACATGGTTAAAATTCCAATTTCTTAATTTCTACATTTTTTGCTCTGATTTATGACGACTATCACAACTTTATATGAATTTAGCTTCACTTAAAAAGAAAATACAAAAATATATAATGGTATTTTCAATATTGCCTATTCACTTAGTCTTTTTAAACATTGTTGTTTCGAAATTAGCTTTAGCAATTAATCAACGTTATACTACATATTGCCCCTTTTGTTGTATTTTTATCAAATCCATTGTTAACTTTCAGATCATATTTCACGTTCGAGTATTATATGAAGCCACTTTAAACAGAAATACAATCTTATACTGAATCACTTCAGATGATTGCTTTATAGCACTTACGATCCTAGAAAACAAAATCCAAACTATCCAGGATTTCAACAGTTTCTGAGTTTATTGTTCTATTTTTTTTTTCATTTTTTTTGTTTAAAATTTTCAGATACAGTCTGTAAATCCCCTCAAATATTGCGTTCTTTGGAAAAATTGTTTCTTTCTTCTTCCTTGGAAGAATTCAGAAAATTCTTTTGTTGAAAAACTCGCTTCTTCTCGTGTAATATTTTTTTTTTCAACAGAACTTTAAATTACGCGATTTGTTGTTGCGCATCATCATCATCAACATCATGTATTTGCTTTTATATTTGAAAAGAGCTCTTTTTAAGACATTTAATGCTTCTTAGAATTTACAGATTTCATCTTAAATCTTATATATACATACATTAAAATTTATTCAATTATCAGTAAATAATTTATAACGTTTTAACCTTATATTTAATATAATATATAATTATATAATATATATATAATTATAATATTAATGTTATATATATAATATTTAATATTATAAAGATATATATAAGGTTAATATATTAACCTTAATTTCTGTTTGATTTTTAATGGTTTATAGCTTTATTGATAGAGATAAAGGAAAGAAAAAAAATTATCGATTTACTCCTTAATTAGATAATTTCGAATAGATATAAGGTATTTTTATGAATTCTGTAAAGTGAAAATGTTTTGAATTCTTGGTGAGGCTTATTGCATCAAGTTTCAGAACTTGGATTGTTTAGCAATTGTGCGATTTTCTGGTGACACAATAATTTCATTCGAAATTTCAGTTGAAATATGCGATTATTCCTTCATGACTCTCGATTTCTTGAAGGAACAGTATAAATTTCTGAATTGGCGATAGCAGCAAGGCTTTATACACTGAAAGCTCTGAAGAATACACTGAAGACTTTGGAATTATAGTTAGAAAAGTAAAAGATTCTTCAATTGCTAGTCTTGATTTGTTTCTGGTAAAATATTTAGAACATAATGGTATTTATGTAATTTCTCCACTATGACAAGCAGCACTCTTTGGACTGCATGTACAGTAATTTCACTCGGTATTTGAAATAAATTTCTTTAATATACCATGATTTGTTCTTGATTTACTTTCCTTGATAGCAATAATAATAGTGATTTCACAATCGACAATTGTAACAATATATATATATATATATATATATATATATATATATATATATATATATATATATATATTGTTACAATCAGGGACTGATTCTGGAATTTTCCAGACAAGAGTAAAGGATTTGCGAGTAATAAAGACATTTGGTACAGAAATTTTCGCCAATAAAGATAACAATGTAAATTCTCCACATCTTTTACAATGGCGCCCAACATTTTATGGGTGATACAATGATAATTTCCCTGTGATGTCGAGAAAAATTTCCTCCGATATACGATGATTCATTCGTAGCTACAAGTTTCTTTACCGACACCCTCACTGTTGGCATCAGAATCTTAACTGAATTGGTTCTCAGAATCATTAATTCAGAATTATTTATGTGTTAAGAGGAAATACAATTTAATATATTGTGTTCAATCCATTGAAGCATTATAATTTTTTTTTATGACACGATAATTCAGAGCTTTACACTTGATATCAATTAAATATTTTACAAATATTATTTCCATTTAAGACATTACAAGAAAATTGAGTATAACTTATAAGGACCACTATATTTCATGCATGTCACATAATATATATTAATAAATAATATAAATGATAGTATATATAATAATAGTATAAATTATTAATAAATAGCAGTAACTCCATCTCTTGGCTCTTAGCATTGGACTAAACGAATGCGATTACATATTTGATGAAACAATGATAAAGATTTGAATTTTATTGCAATAAAGGAAAATGCTGTCAAAAATAATCCACTGAAAATATAAAATATTATATAAAGAATCTTTTCTAAATATGGCAAAACTAGAAAAAAATTGCACGAAAATTTTTATTGATATCATTAAAGACGGCAAATTTTAATTAAAAAAATAGTGTTAAATTCATTTGTGCACGTGAGTATTTTCGGAAATTATTAACGAAGACATAAAAATCTCGGTCAAAATTCAATTAGTTCAAATAAAAACACATTTCTCTGTTGCGCATTAGAGCACTACTCTAGAAAATAACGAAGCCTCTTTTTTTAAATATGACTAATAACACCAAATTTGATAGGTATTGATAAAAGAACATTCTTTGTAAAGTGACAACATAGACGACTCACCCAAAGGCACATAGTGCTATATTGTTAGTGCATATATAAGAATTGCTTTCGTAAACTGTTTCTCGTTTATTTTAAAATAATTTTGTTCAAGTTTTACATTAAAAATATCCATTCTAATGTCGTTTGACTCTCTGACGCAAAATAATCTTTGCAAATATTCCAACACAACTCATTCGTTTCTAAAACCCTTTTACTTTTATTTTAAAAATCATATTTCCCGAAATCCTCATATTTTTCCTATAAACCTTTCAAGTAATCGAGAACACTCGCATAAAATTGTTTCTCTATAATATGAATTGACCCACAATGTGAGCCCTGACCTAAAAACACTTCTGTAACAAGCCAAAGGCTGTAAAAGGTGAAAGTGAAGCCTGTCATATGAAATATCGAGTTAAAGACGGTCGCCTTAAAAGGGATGGAAAATTCGGCTTGACGGAAAAGTGAGTGCTATCAAATGCCTTTTTTCATGCACTAAGAATAGGGGCCAAGATATCGCCACTTTTCGAGGTTGGCACATTCTTTTGTCTTTGCAGGTTGTGGTAATGGATATATTTCTTCCTCTTTCATGGAAAGGAAGTATTTCATTTTCTCATCACCAGGACAGAATTCTGATCTTTCCCTGAAAGAGAAAGAGTTGGAAATTAGGAGTAATGGAGAGATGAAAAAAAGTAGGAAAATGTGAAATTTGGAATCAATTTTTGGGCTTGAGTTAGATAGCAACAAATCCTTACAAAAAGAAAGAGAGAGAGAGAGGAGAGAGAAAGTAAATCAAAGTACTAAAGCAAGAAGTTCCAAAATGATTTCTTTCAATTTTTTAATATTTAAAATAGAGATGTGGAAAGATTTGTTCAGTTAAAGCATAGTATTTTCTGCATAAAACTAGTGAATTTTCTAATAAATTACATTCTTAAATGTTTTCTGAGATGCTGAAAAAATATAGGATAGACTAAAGGGAATATTTTTTTTTAATTTAAGAAATTATTTATTAAAGTTTTGAAACATTTAATTGTAGAATTGTAAAATATAAACTTAATTTTTTTTTCATACAGTTAATTACTTTCTTTAAAAATGCGTGCTTAGTTCAATTTCATGCAACCAAAAATTTTATAAAAATAAGATTAAAATTGAATGAAATGTTTTTGTAAACGATTCTATTCACATTTTTGAGTAAACCTTTTATAATATGTGACCTACTGCACCAGTTTTAAAATTGTAAAACACGGTCTTCAAAAAACAATAACATAATTTTTAAAGAATCATTTACAATGCTGCAATATTTCTTCTCTAAAAGAAATGAAAATTATTTCAATAAATATTTAAATTCAGAATCAAGAAATCAAGTTCTTGATAAAGCAAACTGAATACTAAAATTAAAAATAAAGCAATGTATCAACTGTTTATTAAATAAAGTACTTTTTATAGAGAAAAAAGAAAGTTTTACTTACATTTTTTTGATGCAAGCTTTTAATTGAATTATTTCTCTAGAATTGGAACGCAAATCTTATTTTTATAATATTGTGAAAACATTTTAAACAATTTTCTACGTATCATTTAAATATTATAAATATTTCCATTACTGTTTCGAAAAATATTTTGCAGTGGAAAATTCATTGAATTTTTCTTTTATAACAATGCAACCGAAAATTCCTGCATTTTTAAGAATACAGGAAAAAGAATTGATAAATAATTATTATATTTTAAATATCATCGTACATAACATCGGTCATTAAATTATATTTAATAATTTAATGTAACCAAATTGATGCATTGATGACATATTTTGTAAGTCCTTATCGGCCATAATCAATTCTTTCTAGCGCATTGAAATAATTTGTTATCCTTTTGGTATTTTTGTATTTGTATTTATTAACCCTAAAGCATTTTTGATTTATTATAGCACGCAAATACAAGTAAAGGAACAGAACCGTGTAAGGCGTCTAAATGCATTTGAATTATATGTCTATTGAAACCTCAAGTACAAGTTTTGTATTAAGGTCTATTTAAAGGCATTAAGGTATATTTAAAAAAAATATATTTAATTCAAACTATAGAAACCTTTCATCCATAACTAACTGATCTCCAAACGTAAGAAGAATAGATAATTGTTTTTTTTTTATGTATAACGGACACATTGATGGTACACTGCACAAAATGATTTTGCAAAGTTGTTTTGTATCAAATGAGAGTAAAAAAGTTAAAACGAAATATAATTTTCTTTGATTCAAAAATCAATATTACAAATAATTTTTGTAATATTGATTGATAAATATTTTAATGAATGCGAACTAGAAAATAAAAACTTCCCTTAACTTAATATGCGTTTTTATTGGGCATTAAAATGTAGAAATCAATTTTTCACAAAACGTATTGGTGTAAAAACAAAACTAGAAAGTAAAAGAATTATTATTAAAGGAGCAATCTTAAAAAAATAATTTAGAAATTCCAAGAAATATTATAATGGGGAAATTTTGGAGCAAATATCAAAAACTAGTTATATATATAAAATTGTGATTAAAATTTCTATTTAATTTAAGTGTTCTTATAGGTGATACAGGCTTTTATGACTTTTATGCGCATATTCGTTTAAAAAATTTAGTACGTTTTTACATTTTCCCTATTTTTCCAAAACAAGTATTTTAAGCCTTTTTTCTGTTTTAATACTACATACTCCTTTTTTATATTAATTTTCTTTTGTTGCTTCCGATACTAATTATTTTATAGTATTAAACGTACTTGGCATTATGTTGTAATATTTTTTGTTACGACATGCATAATAATGCAGCCTAAGGATCCCTCGCAATAAACAGACGTTATTGACTTATGTGTTTTTCTTTTTTTTTACTGTATTTTTCTAAACCTTTTCTAAACCTTATAAATATAATCAGAACAATTAATCATAAATTAATAAGAAGGAAAACAAGGTAATAAAAATAAATGACTTACATTGTTTCACTTACATTGTTTTTAAAAATCATAAACAGCATATTTAAATACTCAAACAGTAAGCTACATAACATTAAAAAACTGCCAATAAAAATGTCATTTAAATAGCATGAAAATTCTTCCTTATAAAGTTTGTTAATTTTCTGTCGCAAAGTTCAAATTATGGTCCATTACTAGCATTATTTTTTGAGTTTGTGTTCAGACAGTAACAAAAAGTTTTATGGAAGAGAAAATAATATTGCTGGAAATTCAATCATATTTTTAAAATTTTCGTAAAACATGTCAATTTTTTTATTCCTTTTTATCGTTTTCTATTCTATTTAAAATGATAACAGTAGCAAATTGGAAGCATAGATATTTTTTTTTTCTTCTTCAAAATCTTTTCCAGTCGAACATTTTTTTTTTCAACTCTTGAAAATATTTTTAGGAATTATTATTTCTTTTTCTTTCATTTTAAAGAGAAAATAAGCAATCGTCTTAAAATCTAATGCATTAAGAAAAAGCCACATATTTTAAGATATTATTATTATTCCGTTGCTTAAAATAATCTTTTGACTACTTTCTATGAATGTCATTTTAGATTTTGTAAGATTTAGAGCTTGTGTTAAAGAAAGGCTTTATTTCTTTACTGTTTCCAGTAAGAAATCCGCATATATTATAGTTAATATATTTCCGCTTTAATTTATAGTAGAATTTTAAGCTGTTATCAAGAAATGATATAAATAAAATTAATATCTTTCATGAATTTCCAATTTTTAATTTTTGGTTAATTAGGTTTACCCATTAGAAAATAACAATAATGAAGTTTCGAATGAAAAACTTAATTCAGGAAATAAAATTTTTATTTGAAATTTATTGTGCCTCTATACGAAAAAATAAAAGAAAGAAATCATCATTGAGACATGGCAAAGTAAAGATATATGAATTGAAGAAAAATGATTCTTTTCTTGTTCTCTGTTCAAAATTAGAATGTTCAAAAACTGTTTATTAAACTGGTTTTACCAGATTACATGCTGCCGTCTCGAGATATTCCAGACTTTTCTTGAAGCAAAAAGTAGATGGGGAGCAACCATATTCCCCTGGAAAGACAACCTAATCCCCATAAAGAAGCCAATTGAAACTAATTATTTAGTTTTTTTTTCTCTTTTGAACAGTCTCATAACTTAGTTAATAATTTAATAATTATTAACTATGATCATATGATTAATTAATAAACAATTAATCAATTAATTAAATTCATTTAATTAGCTGATTAATTTTACTAATTAGTTTTTATAATATCTTATGTAATATTGTAGATTTTTTTTTAATAAAAACAAGCAAGCAAGGATTTTAGATCATAAAATATGTCTCTTTTTCAACAATTTGGTACAGAAATCGTCTGTTGGATATACGATAAATGACAATAAATATAGGTATGGATAGCAAAGTTGATTTTCCGCAAACATATAAATCTGGTAGCAAAAATAGAGTCCTAGCATATGCAAAGAACAGCGCTTGCAGAAAGGCCCAACACAAGCACTCAGAAAATAGTAGAAAAGCTCGCACCGCAATTAGAGAACTAGCATCCCTGTGGACAGTACTCAAAAGTTATAATTTATATGACGTATTCTTTTTATGTATATCCTGCTTATAAGGTTTCCTGTGATAAAATACAATTTTTAAGAATAATCCCTGAATCTTGAGAGCTAATTGATATATAGCCAAGATTCCTGTATTTTCTGGAATCTTTAATTTTATGTCCAAAGTTATCTATGTCACCAGAAATTGGTTGAGGTGGCTATCATTGACCTGGAAGCCATAATAGAATATCTATAAACTCATTCTGTCTTACGTTTTAACTCAAAATTTGAAGAGAGCCAATATTGCAGATTGTTAAATAATCCTATTTCAGCGCATATGTTTCATAAATAGGAAATATATATATCTTAATTATTATTGCAATATAAATACTCAAATATTTGCAATTTGAAAATATATTTTCGAAGGCGAAAATTTGATGGAACTTCCTTAAATCTCAGAAACTTAAAAGGAAAAACAAATGATCTTAAAGAAAAGGAATGGTTCCAGCTTTTAGTTACATATTTAATGTTTGTAGTGTAGTTTGTACATGTACCGAAACAAACATGCGATGAAAATATGCGCTACGTATACATAAATCAATAAAAATGGTACTTTGTATTTTCTTACAAATATTGAAGATTTTATAATCAAAGTTAATGCATATTTAATGTATACGTTTAAAACTGTCTTTACTATTCATTTTAGAAATTTGTCGCAGATAAGTTCAATTTAAAATGTCAATATAGCAATACAAGGATAATAGTTATATCTTCTCTGCATGTCATTCCTGTGTTTGTGTTTTATTTTTACATTTATTAGTTTCTAGTAATTTGATGACTACATAGTTTTCAATTTTGTTTATAAATTTTATGACGTATAAGCAATCTTTTTATTATAACTGTAACGTTAGCAGAAGTAAGGGTGTGAAAGTCTTGATTAAATAGTAAAATTATTTTGAATTTAATTACTAAAACCGAATCTATTGCAGTAAATTAAGTTTTTAGAGTCTTTCTTAAAATGAAAACCAAGAACTGGTATACTAAAATAAGTGTCATTGAAATATTATTGTTTACTATTAAACGACACATGAAATAATTTTCTGAGTTTTTGTTTGAAACAGGAGATATTCGATAAAATTATAGCAATAGTGCCGAAATTACGATTAGATGCTTATTGAAATAAATATATAAAGAAATAATAAATTAAAAAAAAACTAAAAACAATTTAAACAGAACTGATCTAAAGGTATTCTTATTAAAACATGTCAAGATTACATATATTTGCTATTTATAGCTGATGTACAGTTTTCTTGACCAACAGGCTTACATATAAATTTTCTGCTTTATATTGTTAAGGTGGAAGGAGTTCCGAGCAGTGGATAAAAGAAGACGGCATTTTATATTACGATTATTCCATAAAAAACCCAAGAGAAGTACATAAAGGGAAATAATTTGCAGTCTTTATCGATTAAAGCAGATATAAACAAATAACAAAATAAACAAAAACAGTAACAAAACTCAGTGGGAGCATTTATCTGCGATCAACTCGCCAAAAGAATAAATATCGGTATAATTTATATAAATTTTCTAGAGATGCCACATGAAATTTTCTAGAAGGGTCAACAGATCTCAGTTCTAAATAGAATTAGCACAATATCTCTTTTATTTTGTAGATCTTTCATTTTTGTCACCAAAAACAGAGCGATCTGCATTTATTTTGAATCCACAAAGAATATTAATAAATGTATATTTTCAGTGAGGAGGTAAAAGTGCATTAAACGGGTATTAAATATTCGTAAAAAATATTTTAGCTGAAGCAATAAAAATTATCTGTACATTTCTACTTTTTATTTGAAATAATCGTTACCTTCAGTATTGATATATTGAAATAAACATTTAAATGAAAGCAATTGTAACAAACAATGTTATATAACTTCATTCTTATAATATATTGATTGAACTTTATTACTTGAAAATTTGCTTCAAATGAAAATCCAGATGATTTTATTTATTGGTTAATTTATCCGGTTTTGCCAGTATAAAAGTCCTTTTATGCATAATATTTTTATATAAAATTAATTTTCTGTAAACTGTTCTAGTATACAAAACTGTTTTATCATCTGAAACGTTTTCTTTTAAATTAAAATTAGAAAATCAATTGACCAATTGAAACAAGTGGTTTGTAAAAAAACGGCAACAATTTTTTTTATGAGTTATGCTGTTTGCTATATTAGCGCTGCAAATTTTGTTCGCCATTGTTAAAGCATAAAATTGATGCCTTATTTTAACGATTGACCTACGTTAATTTTAATCATAGCCAAATTAATTTTAAAATCAATAAAAAATATTGATTGATTGTTTGGTTAATTTCTGTACTTTGTAAAGTTAACAGTTAATTTAGGTAGGGATGTTTAACATATGTGCATACATGTATAGCCACATACCTTTTATTGACGCATAATATATATAGATTCTAAGAATTTCGTAATTTATGATAAATAAATATTCGCGTTCCTATTTTTAAGGGAAAAAAAGGCTTTTTTTCATCTATTGACAATGATTTTACCACAAGAGTTATTTGTTTTTATTAATTATCAGTAGCTTGTTTGTTTTGTTCTTTGTTTTCCTTTCAAATTTGTGGAAGACACCTGGGGCTGATTTTGGAGGTTTTCCATCACTTTCAAACAAACCAAGATCGCCTGTACCATACAAAATAATCTAACGAAGAAGAAAGAATGGTTAATGTATTTGCGCAATATGTATCAAAACAAGAGAATGTTGAAAACAAACAATTCATTTCATTATATTCGGCATTATTATTTATTTATTTGTGCCTCAATGGATGTTTTGAATGATAGGACTGAAAGAAATTCGGAAATATTTTTTTATGTTTAAATTTATTCACATTTTCAGTTTTCAGTAAATATCCTTGGAAAGAAACTTGCACGTGAAAAATAAAATTTTAAAATAAAAACCGAGTTCAAAGAAAAAACGGCTCATAAAATTGAGATGTCTGTGAGTTGAAGTTCCCATTCGCCTCAGGGGTGTTTCGAAAACACAGAAAAAAAACATATAAATGCAAAAACATCTGAAATACTGTTAATTGGCTGGTAAATGGAAAATCTTTATACATTGAGACTGATTTACAAAAATAAGCAAAAGCAAAATAAGCAAAAAGAATGTGTTATCTCCGACGTCATTGGGTCACCAAAACATTGAACCAAAAAATGCTTTATATATATATATATATATAAAGCATTTTTTGGTTCAATGTTTTGGTGACCCAATGACGTCGGAGATAACACATTCTTTTTGCTTATATATATATATATATATATATATATATTGTTTTTTCTGGAGATGACATATCTTTTCTCTTTAGTTTCCAATTTTTCTTTCAAAAAGCTCTTTTGTATAAGTATTTTTCTATATAAAAATATAATATATCTTTATTGCTTTACCCATTTAAATATGACAAGCACATAAAGAGAAAGTATAGAGAAAGTATCGTAGTCAGCATTTTAAATTGTTCATTAGATTTTGGCATACATTCACTTCTTATATTTGCTTAAGTGAAAATTAATAGTAATTATTTAAATTTTTGTGCTTTTGGAAGTGCAAGTATACTAAATTCAAAAGTTTAAAAATCAGACTAATAATATTTCTATAAGTTATAATTAAGACACCATATTTATAAATTCATTTCAAACTTTATGTGTGTGAATGCAGTAGTTTCCAAACACAACAACTCGATTGAATAAAATTTTAAACTTTTTTTTTCGAAATTATTGCCTCATTTAAAATTCTGAACAAAATAGAATAAACGATTCATTGTTAGTCTACAGCTCGAATATATACGTTATTTCAAAACTCAGATTATAGAGACTCGGAAATTTAAAACAGGCAACTGTGTAATTACATCTGATATACCTATAGGCACTTGATAATGCCCCTGCATCGATTTATCATTTATATAATTTGTTGCCAATTATTTAAAATTAGTAGAATACCTGAGCTAGTATTATTTCTACTTATCCTTCAAATATAATCATCTATTGCTTTTAGAATCTCTGGGGAAATTCTCTATCAATCTGTGAAATAGCTTTTGCTTATATTTAGGGATGGAATATGATCTATCTAGGTTTGAAGCCATTTGGCGACAAAAAAAAATCCCTCTAAGGTGCACATTTCTACATTTCAAATGGTTCATTCGCCAAATTTCGTAGCAGTTCGTCAAAAGATCGACCTTCTACAGCGCTAATATACACATTTATCCTTATTATTACTAAAGGCTGATCTAGATCGTTTTTTTAATATGCGAATGCTGAACTTATATAGACATTTCTGTAAATTCTCCTTTCATTTCTTAGATGTCATAATTCTAATATAGATTCATCAAAAATAAAACACGTAAATAAAAACGCTTTATACATAACTTGACCTGGTTCTATTAATTCTCAGTAAATCGAGTTAACTCAATCAAACCGAAGTAAGCTGTGATATATTAAAACTGCTAATTGAAAAAAAAGTCTCATTTATGAGGAAAAAAAAAATTCTTCCGAAATTTATCCGTATTTTTTTTCTTGTTAATGTGAAATTATGGGCCCTAAGCTAGTATACATTTTTTGAATTGAATTAGTGTTCTGACTGCAACAAAGATTGTTTAAAGTGCAATAAAAATTAAAGCTACCTATTTATTAAAAATTTAATTTTATATTAATTTTTTAAAAAAGATATTCAGTTTTTAAATTTTTTTGTCATTTTTATTTTAATCCAAAACGATGATCAATTTGAGAATAGAAAAATATGAATGATTTTCTTTTTTTCCTTAAAAGCTTTTCTTTTTCAATTTGTGTCACTTGTTACACTTCCAATCATCTATTAACTGAAAGACTTATTAATAGAAAAAAATTGATCGGAAAGGAAGAAAATATTTTCTGTCGTTTTAAAGAGAAATCTAAATGTACGATTACTTTAAAATCTAATATATTTAATAAAAAAAATTAGCACCTTTAAAAAATTTCATTACACCTCTGTCTTATTTATTTAATTGAGGGTTTTCTATAAATAATATTTAATATTTTGCATGGATTATTATATGAGATATTTTAAGTTTACAAAAAACTGACTGTATGTGATTTCTCATATTTAAAAAAGAAACTTATTTGTATTCCATAAAGTGAGATAATGTATTTAAGCTCTGAGGAAATAAAATGTTAACTTTAAGTATTATACATTCATTATTTATTATTTTTTTATTAAATTAATTTTTAATGGAAGATAATGAAATTTTTAATAGATTTGAATGTGAACTTCTGCTTTTCCTGAAAAATAAGAAACGTTTATTTAAACAATTAAGATAAGACAAATGTTCGATAATACGAAGGAAAATGAATAGAAGTAAGAAAGTTATGGATCCTCTCACAGCATTATGTTTATATAATCATGTTAATAGCATTAACAAGAATTCCAAGACCAAGGCGTAATTTAGTAATGAAAACTTTATGGAATTGGATGTTTATGATCTTCCTATTAAATGTAGACAGACATTTAATTTTTTTTTTTCATATTTTGACTCTGAAACCAATGATATTTTCGATATCACTTACAAATTTCATAATTTTTGAAGAAAATACCTGAATTCATAATATCTAAATGTTATATAAATATTAAAATACTATTAACAACTATTTGATCAAACATGATAATATCGGAATAATTTCAAAATATGTATTGATTTTTCATTGATGAACTTCCCTTGTTTCATGATATCAATAAATATATAAAATAATGTTTGATATTCCTCTAAGTGCTAGAAATTAAAATCCTCTTGTTTGTAATAATTTCAATATACAATTTTTAATATATAATTTATCATTTTTTTTTGTGTTTTAATTCATGAACTTCTAACTTTTATTAAAATTAGAATTGCAAATAAAAGTAAATCTTCATTTGAGCCAGACGATTTTTAAAAATAAATCTTTGGAAATACAATATTCTATCTAAGCAATTATATTACTCATTAGCAATTATATTAGCGTTTGTGAACATGCAAATTTTGTTCACAAACTCTAAAATATGTGAAAGATGATTTTCGTTTAAGAGTTGACTTGAACTGATTATTACTACTTTAAGATCTATAAAAGCATTGTCAAAATGTGAATTAAAAAGTCAAAAAAGAAATTTAAAAAAGAAACAAGAAAGTAGTTCTAAGTGAAAAAAAAAAGACAGTAACTTCGCCGATTTCTAATTAATTAAATAATTTACTAGGCTGAGTATAAAATATAGCCATTCTAGTTTTTCTGAATTTTGGAAATACGTTCAATCTGAAAATGTTCGGATATATTTGATCATAAACTATATGACTAAAATTCTTCAGTTTCTTAATTTCTATATTTTTTGCTCTGATTTAAGACAGTAATCACACATTAAATAGAATTTAACTTCACTTAAAACCAACATAAAAACTAGCAGTTTTATGGTTAAGATTTTCTATTCCAAAAATTGATTGTAGTCAAAATGTTTTTTTAAATTATATTGTCTTCAGTATTTGATCTTTATCAGAAGAGTTTTATAAGAATAATTGTTTACGCATCTATTTTCGTAAGAACCATTTTCTTAAAAGTAATTGCTCGTATTGCCAT
Organism: Argiope bruennichi; assembly: GCF_947563725.1. NCBI lineage: Eukaryota > Metazoa > Arthropoda > Arachnida > Araneae > Araneidae > Argiope > Argiope bruennichi. The sequence goes on from NC_079155.1 coordinate 48,620,940, forward strand.
TCCCGGAATTGAAGTAATTACTCGGTTGCGAAGTATTTTCTGAAATATGATGCTACTTTTCTGGAATTCCTGGAGCGCTTTCAAATATTTTCGAAGAATTCATAAGTGTTTATATCTATTATTTTTATCCACGTAATAATGGTATTTTCAATATTACCTCTTAGCTAATTTTTTCAAACATTGTTTCGAAATTAGTACTATATATTCTATTCTTTTACCATTGCTCTTACAACTTTGATCGACATTATACTCCATATTGCATTGTTTGTTGTATTTTTATCAAATCCATTTTCAACTTCCAGATCATATTTCACACACGAGTATTACAGAAAGCCACTTTAAACAGAAATACACCGCTATACTGAAGCACTTCAGATGATTACTTTAAGGCACTTATGATCCCAGAAACAAAATCCAAACAATTCGGGATTTCAACAGTTTCTAAGTTTCTTGTTCTACATGTTTTTAATTTTTTTGTTTTAAATTTTCAGATAAAGTCTGTAAATCCCCTAAACTATTGCGTTCTTTCTGAAAATAGTTTTTTTTTCTTTTTTTATAGAAGAATTCTGAAAATTCTGTCGTTGATAAACTGATCTCCTTTCGAATATATATTTTTTTGAACAGGGCTTTAAATTACTCGATTTCTTGTTGCGCATCATCATCATCAACATCATGACTTTGCTTTTATATTTGAAAAGAGCTCTTTTTAAGACATTGAATGTTCCATAGTATTGACTGATTTTATCTTAAATCATATATATTTATTAAAATTTACTAAGTAGGAAATAATTTGTAACGTCTTAACTTTATATGTTACATTCTAAACTTTGATTTTTAATCATTTGTGGTTTTATTAATGTAAAAAAAAAGAAAGGAAAAAAAAATAGATTTTTTTTTATTTACTCCTTGATGAAATAATTTTCAAAAAATATAATTGTTACGAATTATACAGGGTGTCCCAAAAAATGTATACACACTTTAAATAATTGTAAATTTGGGGTTTATTATAATTTGAATAATTTTCAACATGTAAAAGATTCTACAAATATCATTCTATTGTCTTGTTATTGCATGTTCTCAAACTGATGTCCGTTCTGCTCCAGACACTGCTCACAACGGGAAGCGATGGAATAGCACACATGATGGAACAATTCCCTTGGGATATTCGTAAATTCATGTTCAATGGTTGCCCTCAATTGAACAACTGTTGCAGGTTTATGGACGTTCTGAACAGTTCCATCAGCTTCAAACTTATCTCTAATTCGAGTGATGGTAACTCGTGTGGGTGGTTCTTTGTTAAACTCCCTCTTAAATTGTCTTTGCACTTCTACTGCATTTACATACATTTCTACAGCATTTTAGAATAAATTTCCTTTCTTCAAATTTAAGTCTGTCTGCCATCACTCGGTTCAATGAGTTCAGTATGTAAAGAAAGAAGAAATAACTTTGTTATCAGCTGCTAAAATGTGTATACATTTTTTTGGGACACCCTGTATAAAGTACTTTGAATTCTTGTTCAGGTTTATTGCATGAATTTTGGAGATTTGGGTCATTGAACCATTGATGCAATTCTTTATTGGTGACACAATAATTTTGCTGAAGTCTCTGGAATTTTCAAGTAAAGACTAAAAGAGTAATAGATATGAAGAGTAGATAGAGCGTTTTGGGAAAAAGATCTCGTCCATAAAGATAAGTATAATTTCTCCACATCATTTACTATGGGAAGCAACCCAGTAATTTCACTCTGGGTTTGAGAAACACTTGTCCAAATATAGCTTGATTCTTTCATGATTTTCGTTTCTTTAAGGTTTAATAGCGACTTCTTAATTGGCAATAGTACCAATACGTATACTCTTTTATGATTCTGGAATTTTCGTGGAATTTTTTTTTTAAATGCCAAATGCTAAAGGCATGAATCATTTGGTGTAGAAATATTCGCCCATAAGCTAACAATGGAAACTCTCCACAGCTCTTACAATGGCTAGCAGTATTTTTCGAGTGACACATTAATTTCCCCTGTGTAGTGAGAAATTGGTTCCAATATTCGATAATTCGTACGTAGATAACAATTTCTTCTTAGGAACCTTCATTGCTGGCATCAATATCTAAAATGAATTGCTTCTCAAAATCAGGAATTTAAAATCATTTATCTGTAAAAGAAAATGCTTACCATTTAATATATGGAGTTCAGTCTATTGAAGTATTATAATTACCTTTTATGCCAGGATAATTAAAAAATTCATAGCTGATATCAATTAATTAATTACAAATACAATCCGCAGTTACGAAATTATAAGAAAATTATATATGTCTTATCTTTGTACAATTGCACGTTGAAAATTTTACTAATCTTATCACTATACAACTGTACATTGAATATTGTACATATCTTATAATTGTAAATTGTGCATATCTTATAACTGTAAATTGTACATATCTTATAATTGTAAATTGTACATATCTTATAAGTGTAAATTGTACATATCTTATAATTGTAAATTGTGCATATCTTAGAATTGTAAATTGTACATATCTTATCAATGTATAATTGTATATTATACATTTTCAAATTTCATCAGCATTTTACATTTCACATTAGCATTGCATTGAAAATGAACATTAGCACTGTACACTGGAAATTATATATTAGAAGGAAATTTTACAGTGACATATTTAATGCATGTCACTATAGGAATTTTTTAAATTTATTAATTAAAATTATATAACATAAAATTAAGATTCCTTTAAATAAATATGTTTTATTTCAAATTCAGAAGATTTCAAATTCATTCAATTCCAGAAATATGAGACATTGTTTTAGTTGCTTAACAGTTATTTTGCTTTTTGTATTTAAAAATCTTTTAAGTAGAAATATTTCTGAGAATCGAATAAAAATCATAACTCTTGGCTTTATATAACGTTTATATGTAATTTTTCTTAACAGTTCACAATTCTACTTTCTTGTTCTTTATACGTTGTTGATCCAAATTTTAAAATTCTACAATACAGTTTAAGTATGTTGTGTAAGCACATCTAAGAGTAAGTTAAATTCAAATATGACGATAAAAAATGAAAAAAATAGCAATAAAAAAACTTTATGATTCACGGATTTTTGTCCTAATATTTTAGTGACTTAGACTCGGTAGAAAACTTAATGGAAAAAAAACCCTGAAAAAATTTGATGACAGCATTTTTATAGGATGCGAGAATATAATGAGAGTTATCTCTAAATCTCGGTATTTTATAGGTGAACGGGTCTTTGTGGCTAATTCAAAAATAAATAAGCTACAGAAACTTCATTCCTTGGTTCTTAGAAATGTGAGAAACACATGTAATTATATATTTGATGAAACAGTGATAACTGTTTGAATTTTAATGCAATAATGGAAATTGTTATTACATATAATCCAATGTGAGTATACAGTATAAAGGTTTTTAATTTAATACAGTATATTGGTTTTCAAATGTTTTTTGTAAAAATTACAAAACTAGGAGGAAAAAAAAACTGAACAAAAATTTGTCGGTATCCTTCAATAAAGTGATTTTTTTTTACTTATAGAATTTAACATTCGTCAATTATCTATCTACTTATAATATCTCGATTATGTATCAATTATTCTAGATAAAAACTGTACTGTACATTAGCTTTCTACTCTGTAAAGTAAATTAACTTTTTTTAAAAAATAAACTAATAACACTAAATTTGGTATCCATTGATCGAACGATATTTGCTAATTTAACGGACTTGACGGGAGTACACACACTTCTATATTCTTAATCATTCTTATATTCGGGAGTACACACACTTCTATATTCTTAATCATTCTTATATTCGGGAGTACACACACTTCTATATTCTTAATCATTCTTATTTTCTCCTTTTTTAAATGCATTCAAGTTTCATAACATCGATCGACTTTCTCACTCAAAATAATCTTTTCAAACATTACAAATCTATTTTACTTTTAATGTAAAGATCAGCTTTTCCTGAAATTAACTTTTTCAGATAAATCTATCAAGTAATCTAGAACACTCGCATAAAATTCCTTCTCTTTAATATGAAATGACCCGCAAAGGGGAAACTTGACCTAAAAACACTTCTGTAACAAGCCAAAGGCTGTAAAAGGTGAAAGTGAAGCTGTCATATGAAATATCGAGTTAAAGACGGTCGCCTTAAAAGGGATGGAAAATTCGTCTTGACGGAAAAGTGAGTGCTATCGAATGCCTTTTTTCATGCACTAAGAATAGGGGCCAAGATATCGCCACTTTTCGAGGTTGGTGCATTCTTTTGTCTTTGCAAGGTGTAATAATGGATATATTTCTTCCTTTTTCATGGGAAGAAATGTCTCATTTTCCCATCACCAGAACAGAATTTTGATCTTTCCCTGAAAGAGAAACAGTTGAAAATTAAATAGAATGGAGAAATGAGAAAAAAGTGAAAATATGTGAAATTCGAAATCAGTTTTCGGGCTTGAGTTAGATAGCAACAAATCCTTCCAAAAAAGAAAGAGAGAGAGAGAGAAAGGGGGAGAGAGAAAGTAAATTAAATAAGAAGTTCCAAAATGATTTCTTTCAATTTTTTAATACTTAAAATAAAGATGTATAAAGATTTGGAGTTCAGTTAAAGCATAGTATTTTCTGTTTAAAGCTCATGAATGTTTCTAATAAAATACATACTTTAATAAATATTAATATAAATAATTTAAGAAATTATTTATTATAATTTATGAAACATTTCCATTTAACATAATTTACCAATTCTAATATTTAATTCTGATTAAAAGAATGCTCAAAAGTCAGAATCATCACAAAAAATTGAAACACAAATCGTGTTCCAGAAAATAATTGAGAAAACAATTAACTCGAAAAGAGGAGTATTCATTTTTCTTAAATTTTATATTTCATATTTTGGTTTGAGTCGGATGACAACAAATCTTGATGGCGCAGAAAAAGTTCTGCTCCTTCCCCCAATGAAAAAAAGAGAACAATTAAATCAAAGTACTAAGATAAGCAATTCCAAAATGATTTCTTTCAATTTTTTAATATTTAAAGCAAAGATGTAAAAATATTTGGAATTGAATTAAAACGTAAGTGTTTGCTGTATGAAGCTAAATACATTTTCTAGTAAAATAATCCTTATATGTTTGTTTTAGATGCAAATAAAAAAATTGGATAGACTCTAAGGAAATGATTTTTTTTTTCAATTTCAGAAATCATTTGTTAAATTGTTGAAAAATTTCCAGTCGACATAATTAGTTTAACGTAAGGTCTAGTGCATATTAAAAGAATGTTCAAAAATCACAATCTTCACAAAAAATTCAGAAATCAAAAGAAGATTTGTGTTCTAGAAAATAATTGAGAAACTGTTATTTGGAAAAAAAATATGTATTTTTTTCTTAAATATTATATTGTGTTACAAAAAAAATACACAAGACATAACATTTGTAATATTAAATGTCGATATTTAAAATTAAAATTTATTTTTTCTTCATATAGATTTTAATTTTACAGGCTGCAGAATTGTACAATATGAACTTCATTTTTTTCCTACAGATAATCACTTTCTTTATAAATGTGTGCTTATTTAAATTTTATGTAATCAAAAAGTTTTTAAAAATAAGATTAAAAGTGCATAAAAATGCTTTTTATGAAATAATGTTAAAGACTTTGTAAACGATTATATTCTCGTATTTACGAAACTTTTCATATTACCTGACTTACTGCATCAATTTTAAAATTGTGAAACGCTGTCTTAAAAAATAAAATAAAAAAAAATCATTTATGATGATGCAAAATATATTTTCTTAAAGTAATTCAGAATTCTTTTAAAATATTTAAATTGAGAATCAAGAAATTAAGTTCTTGATAAAGCAAATTGGATACTAAAATGAGAAATAAAGCAATGTACCATCGGTTTGTTAAATTGAGTAATTTTTATAGAAAATAATGGTTATCTTGTACTTGAATCATTTCTCTCGGCTTCGAATGGAAATTTCATTTTTATCACTGTGAAAATATTAAAAATAATTTTGGACGAAATGGCATTCAACTATTAGAAATCTCTCCACTATTGTTTTGAAAATTATTGTGAAGTGGATAATTCATAGAATTTTTCCTTTATAACCGTTAGAACAAAATATTTCAAGCAATTTTAAGAATGCAGAAAAAGATTAAAAAATAATTAGTATTCTAGAAATATCACCGAAAATAATATTGTTTATTAAATGATTTTCAACCATGTAATATAACTAATTTAATGCACTGATAACATATTTTGTTAACCCTTATCTATCATAAGTGATACTTTCTAGCTCATTCAAATTATTTGTTACCTAGATAATATTTTTTATAAGATAAAAACAAAAGCAAATGCATGAATACTATTTAATAAAATATTTAGATGCCTTGTTAGAAATTTTGCATAGTCTCAGAAAGGGAGCTTAAAAAATATTTCTATAGAAAAGGCATTTTTTCTTCTGTGATCAATATGTTAGATAGATCGAAAAACAAGGCCTAGACATTTGACAAAAAAAAAATGTCTTTTATATTTCTTTCTCTGGATTATTGCTTAAGGGGGCTCATTAAAAATAAATACCTTGATCTAGTATTAATATGATTAATAGTAAACAACTCCTCATGTTCCTGTTATTAAAATTTTAAAAGATGAGAGATGAATCCTAATTTTTCTTTCATTTTAAACATTAATTAAAATTTTGCAGTTAATTATTGTTATTATTTTGTGGAACAAGTTTCAACTAATAATAAAAATTATGTGTTTGTATGTGCCTATATGTATTGGGTTCTACAGTCTTTATCGTTTGGTTTAAATCTCTAAAACTTGGCATATAAACATCTTGGAGAATAAAAGTGGGCAACTAGAAAAATTTCTCTTAATTTTAAATAAAATTTTAATTATTTAAAATTTTATTAATAATTTGGTATGTTTCATTCTAACTTCTTAAAACAGTGCAGAATAAAAATTATTCTTATGTCATTTTAAAACTGAAATAATCAACGTTACACTTGTAACAATTTCTTAACATGTTGTCCCTCCCCCCTATATTTAATCAGTTTTCAACATATGCTTTCTATGCATTCTACAAAATAAAAAGTTTCATAATTGAAACACAAATCGTTTTTTTGTTTCAATAATTTTTTTCATACTGGCTTTGTTCCAATATTGCAGCTCAAGATTGATTAAGATTGAGATTACTTTTTCATACTGAGTATAAAATATTCTAATAAAAGTTTTTTGTAACTAAAACAACAAAAAACATTAAATAAAATTTTATTGTAGCATTTGTAACTAAAGTTTAGAATCATGAAATACTGAAATATTTTTAAAGTTTGCCCGTCGATTCTGAAACACTGCTGTTTTTCCTTGTGATATAATCGATTGTGCAAAGATATAGACAGAAAATTAAGGAAAAGCATAGCACAAAGACAGAACAGTGCAAGACGTCTAAAAACATCTGAATTATATGTCTATTGGAACCTGAAATCTAATAATATTTTGTTGAAGAAGCTGTTAAATTATATTTACAAAAAATATTTAATTGAAATTTTAAAAACTATTAATCTTGCTAACTAAATGATTGGCAACAGTGGTAAAGATTAATAAATAGTTATTTCATTATCTATAATGCTCTAATTGATAAGGTGTTTTGATTTTTTCAAAGCTGAATTATATCAAATGAGAAGAACAGAAGCGAAATAAAATTAATTCTCTTTGATTCAAAATTCAATCACATTAGTCTATCAAAAAATATTCGCAAAAAAAAATTCAAATGTTAAAATATTTCAGAAGGTAAGAACGCATCGAAAGTAGAAACGTCTTACAACCGTGATATCTTTGTGATCATAATTATTTTTTATTTTTTGCTGGCATATTTAAAAGAGAAAGGAGAGAATAAAAAATTGAAAACGTAAATCAGCTATAGGTATGACCTGGTTAAAGAAAACTCTTTGTACTAGTTTTTTTCCCAGATAAAGTGAAAAAATTGTCGAATCGATTTCTATGATACTGATATTGCTGTAATTTATAAGAAAAAGGTTGCATAATGAGAAACGTAATATTTATTCTGGCATTTGAATTGAAAATATACTCTCTTTCATGTGTTTATGCTATTCGGTGATTTCGTACAGGTTATATATTTATTAAAAATATTATAATTTTAATAATACGCTTAAATTATAATTGTGTTTTTTAAATTCTACTTAAATAGATTGAAAGAGATATTTGAAACAAAGATAAATAAATTAATCAGTTGCAAAGTTATAATTAGAAAAGAAAATCGATTAATTGTTTCATTTATTTTTGGTTAATATGGTATAAAAGAAAATCGCTCTGGTTAATGAATGGTTATATTGCCATATATATATATATATATATATATATATATATTACCATTAGAATTTGAAAACATTTTCGATGTTTAGAAATGTAGCATAAAAAGTAATAAAACAACCTAGTATTAAAAGTAATAAAATTGCCAAGTATTAATAGACTGAAAGATAAAAAAAATATTTAAACAATTCAATATTTTATAAACACTTGAAGTTATCTTTAGGGTTCTTCTGTCAAAACTTTTTTTAAAAACTATACGTTTTGAATTATAAGTGTTCTATAAAAATGTCGAAATAAAACTTTAAAATTTCGATCTATTACATCTTCAAAAGGATTTTACACATACACACATAACATCATAACATTTTATTGAATTCTTTTTTCGTGTACTAATCATATCGAAATATTCATTCTATAGAGAAAGCGTTAAAGTATTTCATTTAAATACACAGGAAGCAAACGCTGTTACTTCGCATTTCAAGCATAATTTCATTGAATAAGCAAACTCTGTTAATATGTATCATAATTAATAAAATATCATTTCCTTGTGTATTCGAATGTGTTATCAATCATCATTTAAATACTTATTAAATATTTTTTATTCATTGTTGTGACCACCAGCAAATGATTCATTTTTTTTAATCTACAAGCTTTGATTAAACTTGTCTTGTTTCAGAATTTCAAGAATAAAACATAGAATCTATTTTCTTTTCAATTCCGTTGTATTAGATTACATAAAATTCGTACAATAATGCATTCTCTAATGTATTGTATGTACACAAAATATAAAATAATACGTTAATGCTTAATGTTTTATATGGTTTGATTGCATCAATTTTATATTATGATACATGGAATTGAAACTGAGAAAAACTTAATAAAAGTTTTCTATATTATTTGTTAAAATAATTAGTAAATATTTTAATAAATACAAAATAGAAAATAAAAGCTATGTATTGTCATAATATACGCTTTTATTGCATACTAAAAGTAAAAATCATTTTTCATAAAAAAGTGTGTTTTAAATTGAAATAAGAAAGTAAGAAAATCAATGCTAAGGATACAATTCTTAAAAAAGGAATTTGGAAATTGCAAGACATAGTATAATGGAGAAAATTTCTTAACAATTATTAAAATTTAAAATATATTATTGTGATCAAAATGCATATTTAGTTTAATTAGTTTATTTTGCTCTATTAGTTAAATTTCTATTTAGTTTAATTAGTTTATTTAATTATATTAGTTAAATTTCTATTTAGTTTAATTAGATTATTTACTTATATTAGTTAAATATATATAATTTAGTTCATAGGTGTTATCGGCTTTTATGACCTTTTTTTTGGCTCAGATTTGTTTAAAAAAGCAGAATGTTTCTACTTTTACTTTTTTTAAACAAAACTTGTGTTTAAATCCTTTTTTTTTCATTTTTAATTTTACATATACATTTTCATATTAATTTTCATCTGCCGGTTCCGATATTATTAATTTATCGCATTTAACATACTCGACATCATATTGCAGTCTTCATGTTACAGTATGCATACTAATGTAGCCTATAGATCACTTTTAAATAAATCGACATTATTGACTTTTCTGTTTTTATTTTTTTACTGTATTTTTTTAAATTAATAAATATAATCAGGGCAATAAATCTTAAATAAGTAACAAACAAAACACCGTAATAAAAATAAATCAATTCGCTTCTCTTACACTACATTGATTCTAGAAATGCTAAACAACCTTGTTAAAGACTCAGTCAGTATGTTATATCATATTAAAAACAGCCGATAGAAATACGTCACTTAAGGAGCATGTAAATTCTTCCTTATAAAATAATTTGTTAATTTTCTATCTTAAAGTTCAAATTAAGGTACATTAATTCATTACTAGTATTATTTTTTGAACTTGTGTTCAGACTAACAACTAAAAAGTTTTATGTCAGTGGAAAAAAATATTGGCAATTCAATCGCATTATTAAAGATTTCAAAAAAGAGGTCGAAGTTTTTATTCCTTTGTATCGTCTTTTATTCGATCTAAAATGATAATAATAGCAAATTGGAGACATCAAAATATTTTTCTTGTTCAAAATCTTTTCCAGTCCTTCTTTTTTTCTTGTAACTCTTAAAAATATTTTCAGGAATTATTTTTTTGAAACGACTGGGAAAAGAATTATTTTCTTTCATTTTAAAGAGAAAATAAGCAATCGTCTTAAAATTCAAGGCTTTTAAATAAAAGCCACATATTTTAAGATATTTTTATTATTCCATTGCTTAAAATAATCTTTTGACTGCATTTTATGAATGTAATTTTGTATTCTGCTAAATTTAGATCTTGAGTTAAAGAAAGATTTTATTTCTTTTGCATTTCTAGAAAAAAAATCATTTCAATAAAAATTATCGTATATTAAAGTTAGTATATTTCCGCTTTAATTTATAGTTAGTAATTACTGAACACTGAAATATTTGAAAAATTTAAAATTTAAATTCGAAAGCGAAAATCTAAAATTTTTACTTAAAACTTAGAAACGTATAGAAAAGAATGTTCCAACATGTAGCCAAATATTTAATGTCTATAGTGTCTGAGCATATTTATCAAAATATGCGCTGCTTCTGTTTAATTCGTAAAAAATGGTATAATATAATTTCTTGTGAATATTAAATTTTTTTTTAAGATTTCAAAATATAAACTTAATGTATATTTAATGTATACTCTTAAATCTGCCTTTATTATTTATTTTATAAAACTGACGCAGATAAGTTCAATTTTAAATTTTTATATCAAGACAGAGCCATTTCTCTTCTGTATTTTATTCCTGTGTTTTATTTTTGCAGCTATAATTTCCGTGTAACTTGGAGAATAGATATTTTTTCAATTTCGCTTATACATTTTATGACGCATTAGCAATGTTTTTTACTATAAATTTAACGTCAGCCGAAGTAAACGTGTGAAAGGTTTGATTGAAAGACATTAAGCGTGTAAAAATGGTAAACGCTTCGTTATTTTCTACTTAATCGAATATTTGATTAATTTTTGTACTTTGAAAAGGTAACAATATTCTTCCTTTTGAACATATATATTTAGTTAAAGCTAGTAAAATTGTTTAGTATTAGATGTGTAAATACATACATATATAATAGACACAATTAATTTTATTGACGCATAACATATATAAATTTTTAAGAATTCTGTAACTTATGATAAATAAATATTCAAATTCTTATTTGCAAGGGAAAAAAGTTTTTTTACAACTTTTGACAATGGTTTTTCAACAAGAATTATTTGTTTTTATTAAATATCAATGGCTTGTTTGTTTTGTGCCTTGTTTTCTTTTCACATTTGTAAAAGACACCTGGGACTGATTTTGGAGGTTTTCCATCACTTTCAAACAAACCAAGATCGCCTATACCATACAAAAGGATCTAACGAAGAAGAATAGTTCTTATATTTGCGCGATATGTATCATAATAAGAAAATGTTTAAAACAAACAATTCATTTCATTATATTCGAGATTATTATTTGTTTATTTGTGCCTCAATGGATGTTTTGAATGAAAGGAACGATAAGAAAATAAATAAAAAATATTTTTGTTCAAAATTCATTCTCATTTTTATTTTTTCAGTAAATACCCATGAAAAGAAATTGACATAGAAAAAAAAATCTTAAAAGAAAAGCCTAGTTGGAAGAAAAAAAACCCCATAAAATTGAGATGTCTGTGAGTTGAAGTTCCCATTCGCCTCAGGCGTGTTCCGAAAACACAGAGAAAACAAACATATAAATGCAGAAACATCGCAAATACTGTACATTGGCTGGTAAATGGAAAATCTTTATACATTGCGGCTGATTTACAATACTCAATAAAGCGAAAAGAAGGTGTTATCTCCTACATCATTGGTTTACTCTGGTGTTGATAAAAAAAATAAAAGTTTTATTCCAAAGAAATATCTTTTGGACCGAAAAATGTTTTAGTTTTATATTTATATATATATATAATGGAGAATAGTTTATAAATCTTACTCTCATGTTTTGCAATTTTATTTACTAAACTTTAAACTATATCGGTTGATTTCACTTCAAGGCAGTGAAATTTGCAAAACTGTGCTATTTAAATATTGATGTATTGCTTTTTTTCTGAAAATTCGTCTTTCTTTATTTTGAATTTTCATTCTAAAATGTCCTTTTTTTATAAATTTTTTTTTACATGAAAGTATAATATATCTTGTTTATTTTTTTCATATGATAACATGTGACATACATAAAAAGCAGGAATCGTAATCGTCATTCAAATTCGTTCCTGAGATTTTGGCATTTCTTCGCTTCTTATCTACAAATGGTAATGGAAACCGTGTGAATAAAAGTGACATTTTTGAATGCTCCTCGTAAGCATTAAAATATGATAATAATCACCATTTTTTTATAAATAGCAATGTATAAATCCTGGTAGTATGCGTATGGTAGTTAACTTTATGGAAGTTCTGTAATTCTTGGATTCCTTGTCAAAAGCGTAAAATGTCGGATCTCTTAGATTTTCAAAGAGACCTAATTGTTTGAACCCGTTTAGCTGGAAAAAGTTCGATCGAAACATCCCAACTTTTAAGCGTTTCTTGAGGTAAGGTGTCTAAAGTTATGACAGCATACACACAGCATGGCAAGATAAGCTCGGCAAAGCAAAAAATAGGCGGAAAAAGAAGCTCAGTGAAAGAGACGGACGGGCATTGAAGCGGATTCTAATATCTGAAAAGCAACAAAAGTGACTGCAGAGCTCATTACCCATCTGGATTCTTCAGTGTCAGTGATTAAAGTTAAAAGGTACCTTCATAATCAGAACATTTATGGCAGAGCAGCTATTCCCAAATCACTTGTCACAGATGTTAAAGGTAAATGTAGTCTACAGTGACGTCACACTCACAAAACCTGGTATATTGTTAAGTGGAAGAAAGTAATATAGTCTGCCGAATCGTGTTTCACACATTTCCCTACAACAGCACGGGTGCACGTTTAGAGGACACTTGCACAAGCGTATAATCGTGATTGTCTCATTCTAACTGTCAAACATGGAGATGGCTCTGTCATGATTTGGGCGACCATATTGAGGTTTTCTGCTGGAGCAATCGTAACTCTAAAAGGAACGATCGCTGGGGAGAAGTATAGAGAAATGTTAGCTGACTAGGTTCACCCTATGATGCAAACTTTGTTTCCTTCAAGAGATGGTATCTTCCAGGGCACCTATCCAAGCACCTATCCATCCAGTGAGATTTGTTCAATCATTGTTTGATGAACACGATGATGAAGTTAAACATCTGCCTTGGCCCGTATAGTCACCCGACCTCTGTATAATTGAACTGTTATGGTCTCTTTCGGAGCGTTCAAAACAGAATCGATATTTCTCACCGGCATCTCTCCTTAAACTTTCATAATATCTCCAGGAAGAATGGTACAATATTCCTCTAAACAATATTCAATGCTTGTATGAATTGATTCCTAGGCGAATCCAAGCTGTATTACATGCCAAAAGCGGTCCTACACCTCGGATTCTTTATAACTCAGGGTGTTTCAATTGTTTTGATAACCACCAGTATGTTCGAGTTCAAATTAATAGTAATTATTTATATGTGTACGTTCTTGCAAGTGCAAGTAAAATATATTAAAGTAAGTAATATGCTATAAGTAATAGTTTCAACAGCGTGAGCAAATATTTATTTCATACTATGTTTATATGTGTAACTACAGTAATAAAGAAATGCAGCGGTTCGAAATTCTAAATGGCTGAAATTCAACGGTTCAAAATCATTATTTCATATAAATTTTGATCAAAATATTAGTAAAAGATTAAAAAACGGCTTGAAATTTATAACTGACAACAATATAATTACATCTGATACCTACATAGGTATTTGTTTAAAATGCCTTTGGTCCATCAATTATTCTTCTGCATAGTTTGTTACCAACTATCTATAATTAGTAGAATACGTGAATTGGTATCAATTCAGCGAATGCTTCGATTGAAGATCTATTACTTTAATTATCTCTGGTACAATTTGGTAGCAATCCGAGGAAGAACTTTTGTTTTTTCTTAATGATGGAATACGATTTATATAGACTTATGCCCTTTTGGTAACTACAAAAAAAAAATGCTAAGAGGTTCACATACTTATAATCCAAACCGTTTATTTGCCAAATTTGACAGTATTGGATCAAAAAGTCGGATTTATATAGAGTTAATATACACATTTATCAATAACATTACTAGAGGCTTTGCTGAAACATGACCGTTTATCATTATGAGAATGCTGAATCTTATTAATAAATTGTCCTTTTTTTCTAAATGAACCATAATTTGAACAGAAATAAAAATAAAGAAATACGTTGTAAACATTACTTGAGCAGATTGTAAATATTTGAATAAATGTAGTAAAGCATCAAGCAAATCGAAATAAGCTATGCTATATTAAAAACTGCTAACTAAAAAACCTCGTTCAGTAAATTTTTTTTTCGTAAATGATCTATAATTTTTTTCACGCAAAGTTGAAATTATGGGCCCTAAATCCTAACTAGTATTCTTTTTTGAAGTGAAATAGTGTTCTTACTACAATAAAGATTGTTTAGCGTGAAGTGGAAAACGAAACTACCTATCTGTTGGAAATTTAATTTTATAATAATTATTGAAAAAGATGCTTTGTTTTTTAATTCCCTCGTGTCATCTTTGTTTTCATCCAAAACAATGACCAATCGGAAAATAGAAACATTTGAATGTTTTTTTTTTATTTCCTTTAAAAGCTTTTTTTTCCATATTTGTGTTGTTTAACGCTTCCAGTTTTATCGTCTAGTATCTAATGGTGAGCTGTAAGATTTCCATATTTCCATATTTGTGTTGTTTAACGCTTCCAGTTTTATCGTCTAGTATCTAATGGCGAGCTGTAAGATTTCCATATTTCCATATTTGTGTTGTTTAACGCTTCCAGTTTTATCGTCTAGTATCTAATGGCGAGCTGTAAGATTTCCATATTTCCATATTTGTGTTGTTTAACGCTTCCAGTTTTATCGTCTAGTATCTAATGGTGAGCTGTAAGATTTCCATATTTCCATATTTGTGTTGTTTAACGCTTCCAGTTTTATCGTCTAGTATCTAATGGTGAGCTGTAAGATTTCCATATTTCCATATTTGTTTAACGCTTCCAGTTTTATCGTCTAGTATTTAATGGTGAGCTGTAAGATTTCCATATTTCCATATTTGTGTTGTTTAACGCTTCCAGTTTTATCGTCTAGTATCTAATGGTGAGCTGTAAGATTTCCATATTTCCATATTTGTGTTGTTTAACGCTTCCAGTTTTATCGTCTAGTATCTAATGGTGAGCTGTAAGATTTCCATATTTCCATATTTGTGTTGTTTAACGCTTCCAGTTTTATCGTCTAGTATCTAATGGCGAGCTGTAAGATTTCCATATTTCCATATTTGTGTTGTTTAACGCTTCCAGTTTTATCGTCTAGTATCTAATGGCGAGCTGTAAGATTTCCATATTTCCATATTTGTGTTGTTTAACGCTTCCAGTTTTATCGTCTAGTATCTAATGGTGAGCTGTAAGATTTCCATATTTCCATATTTGTGTTGTTTAACGCTTCCAGTTTTATCGTCTAGTATCTAATGGTGAGCTGTAAGATTTCCATATTTCCATATTTGTGTTGTTTAACGCTTCCAGTTTTATCGTCTAGTATCTAATGGCGAGCTGTAAGATTTCCATATTTCCATATTTGTGTTGTTTAACGCTTCCAGTTTTATCGTCTAGTATCTAATGGTGAGCTGTAAGATTTCCATATTTCCATATTTGTGTTGTTTAACGCTTCCAGTTTTATCGTCTAGTATCTAATGGTGAGCTGTAAGATTTCCATATTTCCATATTTGTTTAACGCTTCCAGTTTTATCGTCTAGTATTTAATGGTGAGCTGTAAGATTTCCATATTTCCATATTTGTGTTGTTTAACGCTTCCAGTTTTATCGTCTAGTATCTAATGGTGAGCTGTAAGATTTCCATATTTCCATATTTGTGTTGTTTAACGCTTCCAGTTTTATCGTCTAGTATCTAATGGCGAGCTGTAAGATTTCCATATTTCCATATTTGTGTTGTTTAACGCTTCCAGTTTTATCGTCTAGTATCTAATGGTGAGCTGTAAGATTTCCATATTTCCATATTTGTGTTGTTTAACGCTTCCAGTTTTATCGTCTAGTATCTAATGGCGAGCTGTAAGATTTCCATATTTCCATATTTGTGTTGTTTAACGCTTCCAGTTTTATCGTCTAGTATCTAATGGTGAGCTGTAAGATTTCCATATTTCCATATTTGTGTTGTTTAACGCTTCCAGTTTTATCGTCTAGTATCTAATGGTGAGCTGTAAGATTTCCATATTTCCATATTTGTGTTGTTTAACGCTTCCAGTTTTATCGTCTAGTATCTAATGGTGAGCTGTAAGATTTCAGGTTCGAAATCCGGTTCCATCGAAGAACCATCTGTAATGGGATCTGTTGCACGTCAAATCCGTCAGGGCCAAACCTCCTCGTACTTGTGGGGTGTGGAGAAAGGGTGCCAACTCAATTGTCGTCCTCGTCATCTGACCGCGGTTTAAAATTAGGGGGTTCATCCCAACATAGCCCTACTGTTGCTTTAAAATGGGACGTTAATATATAATTATTACAATGTTAATATACATTTCATTATATTCTAAACTAAACATCTAATACCTAAAAGACTTAATAATCAGAAATAGAAAGAACTCATTTTCAGTCGTTATGAAGAAAAATTTAAATGAACAATCACTTTAAAATCTAATTTATTTGAACAAAGGGTAGACCCTTCTAAAATCTTTTATTTCTCTGTCTTAATTATTTAATTGTGGTTTTTATATAAGATATTTTATATTTCATTTGGCTTGAGGTATTTTAAATTTACAAAGAATTGGCTGTAAGTAAATTCTTATCTTTCCAAAAATAAACGTATTAGTACTCTATAAAGTGAGATAATAAATTTAAGTTCTGGGGAATGAAAATGTTAGCTTTAATTATTACACATTCATTATTTATTCATTTATTGATTAAAATGATTTTTAATAATAATGGAATTTTAAATAGATGAAGATTTTAATGTGACTTCTGCTGCTTTTCCTAAAATTACTAATAAATTATTTCAAGGGTGAATGCTTAATAGGATAAAGGAAAATGGGTAGAAATAAGAAAGTTATGGTTCTTCTCACAGCATCGTGTTTATAACTAGCATTATCAAGAATTCGTTGACCTACGTCTAATTTACCAACGGAAACTTCATTGTGAGTGACTTGGCTAGAGACCTTCCTTGATTTCTCCTAATCAAAACAGAGATGTAGTCTGTTAATCGTTGATATTCCTTCAAATTAGCTTCTACGCTTATGGAGGAACTCAAGTATCAAGTTCTACTAACTTGTTGTGAATTGGTATAACCGCTGGAAAATGCGATATTTCTTCTTTAATTACATGGGTCCGTTTCGATATATCAATTTAGTTTACCATTTTTGTCATTTGCATTCAATAAGATTAATTTTTTATTCTTAATTATCAATTTTTACTATTCTCTTTTAAAATAGGAGAAGCATGGATAAATATTTTATACTTTTCTGCATGGTTTTAGAAAAAAAATTATGATCCATGCTTTACAAACCGAACAATTCAGAAGAATAAAAAGTTTCTTATTTAAATATAGTAAGGAATGAATGTTTATAATAAACAGCACATTTCATTATATTCTGAGATATAAATGAAAAGAACTCAAGACAAACATTTAAAAGATATTTGAAATTCTCACATATTTAAACTTATTCAATAAATATACTATCAAAGAATCTTAATGTTTGAAAAGAAAATTTAATGGAGATCTGAATTTAAAGAAAATCCAATATAAGCCGAGTTATCTGCGAGTTGAAATCAATTTTCAATTCCCTGTAGGCATGTTTCCAAAATCAAGGAGAAAATAAATAAATTACAAAATGCAAGCAATATATTGAATTCAGGATACTGGCTGCTAAATGGAAACTCTTTGTACAATGAGAATGATTTATAATTGTCAATAAAACAAACACACACACACATGCTTTTCTAAATCTTAAGTTCACTAATCTAAATTCTAAATCTTAAATTAAAGTAAGAAGCACTCTCACTTCTGTATAATATCATTAGAAGTTATTGAAATGTAAAATATCTAATCCGTATATGAAGTAGAAATCTTTTATAAACAATATGGACTGCAATTTGAAAGCAAAGTGATGTATTCGGGTGAATTTTGCAAAATTATTATATTTAAGCATAGTTGTAATGGTATAATTAAGATTACTATATTTTTTGTTTCATTACTTTTTTCTTTATCTGAATTTCTCTTTTTTTTATATCTCATTTTATATAATTCTTTTTCTATTTAAAATTGATAAGTGAAATAGAGGGACTCTTATATGTTCTTTCCTATTTATAAGCCCCTTGAAAATAAGAATTGAATATGATTTTAGTTTAAGAAATTTTGATGCATACTCTAAAGATTCATGTGAAGAAAAATAGTTTAACATTTAAATTACAGTAATAAAAAAAATCGAATATTTCAAATGGCAACATCTACGTTTTTTATGGAAAGGGAATCGCCGTATTGAATCGATAATTGTGGAACGAAAATAGCTGACCATAGAGTGATTAAGAAGGAAAGTGAAAACAACTATTCAGAAAAAAAAAGCAACAGGAAGCAAGGCATTTTAAATTTCCTTTATCTCTTTCACACATGATGACATTTCGCATGTGGTATATGTCGGATAACATTGCAGCACTAACAATGGCAAGAGGAATCTGTTTAATCTGGCGTCTGATAGCATCTTTTAAATTAATTCCAGCTTGCAAAATAAATAAGTATAAAAGACCGAAATTGGTGAATGTCTACTAAATATCGCGTTGAAAGACCGAATATTTGATTATAATCTTGTACATTATTAGTGTATTAGTACATTATTATTTATTAGTGTATTAGTACATTATTAGTGTATTTCTACAAACTGAGATATGCTAAGATGGAGGTCGAAAAGTGGCAACAAAGATAACCATAAACAAAGATATACACAATTAAAATTTTGTTATTATATAAAAATAAATTTAAGAAGTTTAATTCAAAATCTGTAGCTTAAAAGGTAGAGGGTATTTTTTGAAACCTTTCTTGTGAATGTAAAATAAATGTGCAAAATATTATTACTATCTTTTTCTTTAGAAAGATTTGATATTTTTGTGATTTCTGGTTACTGGATCCCCTTATTAGTAAAGTATGATTTAGCAAAAATATTTCCTGGGAAGTCATTTCTCTGTGAATTCTAATGGAGGGGTTATAGCAGAAACGTCCGCTACGGTATAAATGCCAGGTTCTTTGTTAGTTAATCTTAAAAGTTAAATCTTAATGCTTACGTTTATCCAAGTACAATTGCTATCATTATTGAGAAGGCAAATCATACCTGAGCATCCTTTCTTCTTTTCATGTAGAATGTATATCTGAATGTCAAAAAAACAAATCATGGGCTGCCTTTTAAATCGACCGCTGCATTTAAATTTCCCGGTTAACCTCGCAATGAAAATTGCCAAATGTTATTAAAGATAAACATATTAAAAAAAAGTAACACAGAAGTTCAACGTCTCGCAGATGTCTAGCAAGTGAGAGTTTTAATTTTTCTTATTTAAAAATTTATGCATATATAGAATTACTTATTAAATTTAAAAGAAGTCATAAAAATTTGAGAAACTTTTCGCTATAGTGAAATTAGTCTTATGAAATGAGAAATTTTGCATTTTTGCACGGTGTTAAAATATTTCTTGTTGAAAACTTTGCACTGACGTTACTTAGGAAAAGCCTGTTTTTGTTAATTTCTGATTACAGATTATTTAATTAACTTTTGCAATTTGAAAAATCGACAATATTCCTTCTCTTGACTGAAATAATAAAAGTGCAGTCTATGATTGAATTCATTTCATGAGGAGCTACGAATCACACTAATATACGAAACGACAAAAAGAAATTGTAAATTTTATTATTGTACGAAAAATAGAGATACAATTTTTTTAAACACACTTTTGCACAAATTGATTCCAGCTTATGGTTATTTAAATTTATTGTTTGCGCCTAAAAAAATGTTCATTAACAAATTATAATATCAGCATTTTCTTTTTCTCATTTTTTTAATTTACAGTTTTATTTTCTCATACATGAAATCTAAAAAGAAAAGAAAGAGCAAAATATTATAGCAGCAGCTTGAAAGATATTATAGCAATTGTAAATAATGGATTCTAGAGACAAGGATAAATCTGCCCTCTTTGGAAATGCGTAAGTTCGTAAAGGTCATGAAATATATTAAACAGCAGTATTTGTTTTATAAATGTAAATAATTTAAAGCTAGCAAATATAATAAGATTTTAATCAATAGAAGTACTTAACATAGCTTCATTTTTCTTCTATGATTTAGAATTCTACCTCTTCGTCTCAAGCAATTTTTTTAACTTGAAGAAGTAAAATCATTTTCCATTTGAGGCTATTAGATGGTCTGTTTTTTTGTCTGCGTTTTTGAACCTTCTATATGAAAGCAACAAATTCTATCAAATATTGTTTTTTAACTGATTTCTTTTTTGATGAAAGAATTCTTATAAAACTTTCGCTGATAAACTCATTTTCTGTCCAAAATCATTTTATCAGGTATTCTTTTTTCGTCAGAAGCGTATTAAATTTCTAGGCTTGTAGTTTACAGGAAATCGACTTCATAGCTATTTTTGAAAGGTCATTTTCATAAGAAATTGAATATTATCTAGAAGGAATAGTTTTTCGTATGCAAAATTTATCCTTATTTGCCATATTATATGAATGTTTTAACAAATCTAAAAGTCACCTTTAATATTTTAGATTTTTTGATTGATATTTATAGTAAGAAGTAAATGCTTTACAGTCTGGATATTTTAGTGTACTATTTCGTGATACATTAAAGAAATTTTGAAAAGAAATGAATTGAATTCTAAAAATGTGTCTTAAAAATTCTTTTAAAATAGTAGTATAATATTATAAATATTTTGAAGTGATATAAGCTTTCGAAACCAACTGTAATGCATAGATGGTCGAAAAAAAGTGTCCCAAAATTCTTATCAATTTTTACAACGATTTCTTTTTTTTTATTAAAGTATAAAGAAAATATTATTCATATTAAAAATTCTTTTTATTAAATTTTTTTTATTAAACTTTTATTGCTTTCCTACATTGGGAATTTAAAAACTGAATAAATCATAATTTTTCATGGAAATTAAATATTTAAGCTCAAAAGATAATATTTTTGACAAGAACTGGATCATCTCCTATTTGTTCTAAAATAATATCTTCTGAAAATAAGTAATAAAGAAAAAAATGTTATTTTTCACTTTCCAGAGGATTAGATTATTCATCCTTTCTTTCTAATTTAATATGTGGAATAACAGTTTTTTTTAAAAGTTGCACTTTTATAATTCAGAGATGAGCCAATACGGGTTGAATATTGATCAAACGAAAATGGAGCATTTCGTACCCTCTACAGAATTCAATACCTCACTTGGCATTATAGATTTCGTAATCCAGACAATTTTATATAGCGTATTATTAAATTTAAAACTAAATTCTCTCATTTAAGAAGTAAATATTCCCGAGAGTTATTATTTTTTTACTCTGAACTAGTCTATCGTTTTACCACCTAAAGGAGCATAGGAAATCTCTTCTAAGTAAAGCATTTGAATGATTTTGGTGTATTGAATTTTATCAATTTATTAAATTTAAGAAGGCAATAAACTTTAAAAAAAGGCATAGGAATGAAATAATTTGTTTAATATGATAATAATATAAACACAAGCTATATTATTAATACAATCATTCGTTGGGTGTACAGTTAATTTAATCCAACTAGATTGATATGGAAAAAAAATTAAAAATGAATCCGGTCTTAAGTTAGAACACTTTAAATTGCTGACTGCAATTTTGATTCCAGAAGAAAAATTCAAACAATTTTCGTCTGGACTGCGTTTTCTTTTATTTGCAAGCTTCATTTCACAGACTTCCATTTACAATTGAGAAAACAGTTCAGATTTTGTGTTCTTCGAAAAATTTATTTTATGGAGGAATTCTTATTTTCTTTTTATAATAAAAATCGTTTTCTCTCTTCAATTTCTTTGTTGTGAGTTGCTTTCCTTCAACTGAACATTAGATTTTGTTGTTTTCTGTTGGAAGGTTTCATGGCCTTTTTTGGAAAAAAAATTTCACCCCCGAACAAAAAAATGAATTTATTTTCAGTAATAAAAGACCCTTTAATATCGAAAAATTAATCCCGCACTACTATTAAATACCTTTTAAAATTATTTAACTGAAGAATGCGTTAGTTGCAAATTTAGCGTATAATAGTTTATCAATATTACTCTACTTTTCTGCAATTATATTTACTATAACTACATTCATCATCTGTATTATGTGTATGTAGTTAAATTTATCAAATTTTACTATTTAAATAGTGATATATTGAATTTCCTATAGATAAAATAACCTATTTTTCCCAGTCTTATCATTCCTATTTTCCTCCTTTTAATCTTTTTTTGTTTTCTAATGATTTTTTTAAAATTTTCTCTATATTATAATACAGTATATCATGATTACTTTTTAAGTTTCTTATATATAAATTGTTGATAAAAAGATTAAGGTGTACGTACGCACTAGGAGATTTTTTTTCAAACTTTTAACTTTTAAAAATCCATTTTTTTCACAATAGGTCATTAATATAAGTTTAAACTCATTTTAGTGAGAAAAAACCATATTACACTAATTATTAAATAATTAAATAATATTTAATGAGCTAATTAGCACATTTTTTGATACCCGATATCTTAAATTCTAATTTGTACAGATACACCATTCTAGTTGGAAATTATGCCTAATATTAGTCTTCATGTTATCTGCCTCAATCAAGTTATAAAAATATATAGTTTTTTTAAACAATTTTTTCATCAACGATGAATAGAAAAAGCGTGATTTTTTATGTAATTTTAACTTTTAAATAGGTATTAAAAATTTATTTCCATAAATATAATTTTGATTGAGGCACAAAACATCCACTGTTTCATACAGGTTATTTTGATATATAAATAACTGTATTTGGTTAATTTCCTGTTAAGTTATGATTGTTTGAATGAAGCAACATGGTGGAAAAATATCATTCTTCATAAAATGAGTTTAAAAAAAACCGTGACTAGAATTTTTAATGCAAGAACATTTTGTAGCAATAAAAAAATATTCTATATTTTGAACGATTTTCGAAGTTTTAAGTGTGTACGTACATCTTAAATAATTGCAAAATCAGAATAACTCATGATAAATAAAGAAAGCTGATTTCAAAGTAAATTAATTTTTTTAAAGGACTTATTAAATTATTGTCGCAAATATTGAAAATATGACCCATTAGATGCCATCTAAAATCCCATTTTATGCAGAATATATTTTCAGTCAGCAAAGAAAATTGATGAAGGAGAAAAAGTTTTTTTTTCCCCCGTTTTCTTCGATTCCATCTAAACAAAGTTCAACAGGGGTAAAAAGTTCTGAATGATTTTCAACCTTCGTTTGAAATCTTTTCTTGCTGAACTCGCTTCGAATAGCATTCAGCAACTTTTAAAAAAATTAATTATCACTAAGTAATTTATCTGAAAATAAATTAGATCAAATCGAAATGTTTTCAAATACTGATACATGCTTCATTTTCATGTTGCAGAAAATATTGAAATGACAAATACATTTATGTAAGCTTTTATTGAAATTTAAATGATTATTTCAATTATTTTTAATGATGTTTTTAGTATGAAGGGAATAAATTCGATGTATAATAATTTTTTTTGATGGAGTGTGGCTAATTTATAATAATTAAGGGACAGCAACATTTGCACTTTTTTTATTTTATTTCCATAAGTTGAATGCCTACCACTCGCAAAGGAACAACTTTAGAGGGAAATCAATGAATGAATTCGGAAGTTATTATCATCAACCTTTACAAAATTGAAATATTTATTTACTTAAAATTCATATATTCAATGAAATAAATGTTTTCAAATTTTTTATTTAAGGACTATTTAAACAAATCACTATAAAGTATTAAAGTAAGTTTTTCCTTTATTAAAGCTTTTTCATTTTTTTCTGCTGTCAACTTTAAAAAAAATAAAAATGACTGTTATAAGCTGATCAGTCTTTATTTTTATGTATATATTAAGTATTTTGGCGCTTTAAAAGGGAAACTGTTAAAAATTAAAGCTATCGAATTTGATAACGAAATAATTTGGAAGATTTAAAATGCCGCTTGGAACGATTTAAGTGAAATTAATGTATAATTTTAAATAATTGAAAATTAGTTTTTTAGGCATTTTTTTCCAAAAATTTCTAAAACATTATGACATAAAGGTGATATTTATACAATTTTAAAACTCAAAATATCTTTTCAATAATAAAAACTTATTTGTCAATTATTTTATTTAAATATATTTATTTTTCATTTTCATTTTAAAAATAATTTGTGTATACATTTCCACAATGAAGTGACTAAAGTCAAACAGTTTTAATTATTTCGATATTTATGCTTATTTTTGATACTCATGCCACAAACGTAGATTTATGGAAATAGGAGAGTAATGTTTGAGTCTTAACCTCCAAGTAGAAAAGTTTCAGTTTAGTTTAGTTATATTATTGTTGCATTTTAGGTTTTTTTTAGGAAGGACCTCGTAATTTTAAACAGCAGTCAGATGACGAGGATAACGCCAGACCTGGAATCCCTCTCCAAGCTTCTACATCACGCCAGTGGGAGGAGACTTGCCCCGACGTATTTGGCATGCACTTGACTCGACTACACGACGGTTCTTCGGAAGAATCGGATTTCGACCCTGAAACCCTCAGTTTCCTAAGCCCAGGCCTTACCACCCTCCGAGACGAACAGTTGAATAAAGCAAGGATCCAGCAATCGCATTAAATACCACATTTCATTTAAAATTAGAAGATAAAAGAGATTGTTCGTTGCTCACATTTAACACAAAAGGGAGGAAATGGCAAAAATGCACATTGAAAATGTCATGCGTTTCTGTTACAAGCGTATTGAAACTTTTCAAACAAATTTCAAATAGAAAACAATTTTATGATTCCAAGAAGTAATCTATAAACATTGCTTACAATAAAGAATGAAATTTAGTTTTGTTAACCTTAATTAGTTTCTTTCTTCATTGTATCTATAATTCCAAATAAGGAGAAACCGAAAAGGATAAGAATTTCTTTGATTCAAAATTCACTCACATTTCTATATACCCAGAAATATTTCAAACAGTAAACAAAAAGATGGAAATATTTCTAAAAGAAGCGTCAACTGAAAAGAAACTTCATAAGAAAATCACATCTGAGTAGGAGATGCATTTCTATTTCTTGCAAGCATATATCAAAAAAAGTGGGGAAAATAAATAATCGCAAATATAACTGAAACACACAAAAAAAAAGAGAAATTTTCATTTTCAGGGATTTACTTACAGGCAATAAAGTGAAAAATCGTGAGACTTGAAATGCTCTATAGTATTTCAATGCTATGCTGTTAGAAGAAAAAACAAAACAAAAAAAAACTAGTGCTTTTGTTCAGGTACAATAACATTTTAAACATTTGATTTGAAAAACCTTTTTATTGCAAATGTTTATTTTAATATCACATTTATTAACCCTAACAAAGAATAGGGTATCCCTTCTATGAATATAATAATAAGATTTTGAACTAGGACTTCATTTTCTAAATTGTATGTTTCTTAATAAACCAGGTGACACATAATTACGATGATGGTGTTGTCTTTCTAAATGGCTTAATTGTTCTCGTTTCATACTTGTATCAGTTGAATTTGAAATTATATTTTCATTTTTTTACTTTCTAGCTCATTTTCTTTTTTTGGTATAGAGAACGTATAGTGCTTGTCAAAACATTCCACGAAATTTTGACGAATCTCCACTTTTTAGACCACCTTGAGTTCTAAAAATACATTTTTCGGAAATATCCTTCTGTCTGTCAGAAACAAAGCTAATTCAAAAACGCTTGAGCTAAATTGTTGCAATTTGGTATACGGTCTTTATACCGAATTTGCAGTTTTCTATCAAATTTTGATTGAAATCTTTTCAGAGAAAGTCTGTCTGTCTTTCTGTTCGAGCTAACACAAAAAGAAAGAGATAGGTAGATAATATTAGGTACATAGATTTCACTTCTACAGTGTTACACTTCTATAGTCAACTGTTAGGGTCTGACGATTTTTCAAACCGGTTTTAAAAATCCTGTCTTTTAAAGTAAATTTTTCACATTTTAAAACCGGGTTTCAAATTAAGAAAACTGGTCTTGGGACCGAAACATGTCTTGGAACCGATTTGTCTAGCAGCTGAAGGCTTAGGGCAACGAGATGCCAATTTATTAACAAGTGAAGGTATATTTGAATTTCTGAAAAATGAACTAAAATATTTAAACACTGAAATAAGTTTGAAATTATTATATGCTTTAGAAGAACGAATTCAAGAAAGAAGACAAGTAGAATTAACCCCTCTTTTGCTGTATTTGAAAAATCCACAAAACATTTCTAGTTCAGCGAAAAAATCTTATATACTTCTTTATCTCCAAATACCGAAATTATTAAGTTATTTAGAAAGATAGTGTCTAGAATATTTCCAAGTTCTTAATTGGAATCCGATTCTGATGAAGAGCAAATCAAAGAAACTACTCATCAGAGTAATGCTTTTTTAAAAGAATCCATGGGAAAATCAATTCATAAATTTCTTGAAGATCCTGAAGAAAAACTTACAAATCCAAATACAATGAAAGCTGAATTTTCATTATTTGAGGCAACGAACAAATGAACAAAGAAAACAAACAAACATTTGTAATTTGATGCCTTAAAAACTATAAAACAAGTTCAGTAGCTAGTGAACGAGTATTTTCAATTGCTGGCAATATTATGTCCAAAATAAGAACAAAGCCACCATTCAAAAGATATTTTATGTTTTATAAGAACCTATTTTCTTATGAGAAATTAAAATTAGTGAAAATAATATAAATATTATTTGAAATTTTTATTTGAAATATCGTTATTTTGAGTAAGGAATATGTATATGTAAGTCTTATTTTTTATATTTAGACTTTGATATTGATTTCGTCTTTCGTTATTTTATATAAATTAAATAAATTATCTTTCCCTATTCTATTTTTTTTGACAAAAATTCGAAAACCGGCTAAAACCAGTTTTTTTTGGAAATACTGAATTCGAAAACCGATTTTTCAAAATGTCGGTTTTTGTATAAACCCTAACAATTGCCAAAGTTTGACATAAAATCAGCAACAGGTTGAATATCTATCGGTCTGATATAATTCAGAAATTTCGTAAAAAATATGCCATAAATTGTATTTTTAATATTTTAAATGTTTCACATTACCTAAAACATAAATAAAAATGCTTATTAACCTAAAATATTTATAATTATTGCTATTATCATAAGAAATCTGCGTAATTATTTCGAAACATTTTCTTGCATAGAGATTGGTCTAGACGGGCAATGTCCTCAAACGAGAACACTACCCCCCTGTGGAAGGAAGAATGTTAAAAAATTTTTTGATTGCAAAATCTATGTCTACACAATCTATTATCACATTGATTGGATTTTCTTCATCATATTTCAAAAATTTTAATGACTCGCCCTAAAGAAAATTATTATCATAGCAAAAACTCTTGAAATTCTTTGCAAATATGTTGATATGATTTTTAACAACTCCCAGTCAAGCGAATAACATGGAAATTTGATGTTTTTCGGAATTCACGTCGAAAACACACAATTTTTTTTAACTGTAAAGGCTTCTCAAGCACACACACACATATGCTTCAAAGCGAAACAATTTTCTTTAACAATGCTTTCCCGTGTTTGTAAACAACATCGCTGTCGAAAAGCTTTTACCTGTTTCCATAGACACATTGAGGCGAAAGAAAACATAAATCTTATCTGTAGTTGCCTTTGATAAGAGTTCAACCATGACGGAAGACTTGATTCGCTGTGAAATGAATTTCTGTAACACGTTGGACGTTATAAAAAATAGAAATGGGCCTTATCTCATGAAATATTGATTCCTGTTGCTACCTCAGTATGAATGAAAAACTTATTTTGATGGAAAAATAAGACTCACCAATGCATTTTTTTCCATTTATGGATTAAAGTGGAAGTTATAAAAAATGATCATGTGTAGTCAGTTTTGTGGCTGATTCGCTTACATATCCAATTTTTCAAAACATTCTGATGGATAAATCATTGATGATTTGATATGAAAGTTATTCAAACTTGAACTAAATTTTCCAGTAGTTTTAATATTGTGAAAAATTATATTTGATCGCCCTAGGAAATTTTAATTTAATGTCTGTCTATTAATAAAATGTGTTGTTTGAATCAACTTACAATAATAATCTAAAAAAAACCACCTATTAAATTTTAATTAAGGTTTATTTAAAATTATAATCTCAATAAGGAAATAGCTGAAGAAAATTTGTTAATCAACTTCCCGTATGGCATTGTCACTTCCTCCAGTAAGTAGAGGAAGAGTAATGAATTTGTTCTTAGCCCTAATAGTGAAACAATCACTGAATTTTTACTGTTTTCAATTCACTTCTAAGATGTCCTCTAACCAGTTTTAAAATAGAGACATATTCTATTTTCAGGCACAAGATAATAATAAAAATCGCTTGCCAAACTTTAGCGGAAAGTTCGGTAGACGTAAACAGGCCAAGTTTGCAAGTACTAAAGTCCTCGGTTTCGATGTCAACCAAGCAAATGACAACTAACAGAAAGAATTACTTTTCATCGAATTAAGTAAAAATGGATTAAATAAATGAAGTATAAAATAGAAATTTAAACTAAACAACACTTTATGAACAACATTGAGGGATATTTAAATGGACATCAATTACAAAAATTACAATATTTTTAATCGCTTTATATCTAAAATGAATATTTTTTAACTTTTTTAATTCGGATTCCAATTTTCGATTTTTCCATATTGCAAGATTTTTTTCCTTTAACAAAGTAACATTTACTTTTTTAATATATTTTGGAGAGTGCAATCTTAAAATCATACGATTTTATCCTTTTTATTAATATTTTGAAATTTTTTAGAATTCCAACAATTTAGTATTCAACCATGTGTATATTCATCAACAGTATATTTGGCGCAGTATAATAAGTTTTGGATCATGCGCCGAAAATATCACAGCACCTATCCATCAAGAATATAATATAAGGAGTGCGAAACTTTGAAGAGCAAGATCTTGGTAACGGTAACAACACACGAAATTTCTGATGATCTTAATGAATTCTAATACCTTTGCATTCTTAACAGATAGAACAGAATCTAATTCTTAACAGATTTTATTGCCTTTACGTTTGTCATGCTGCATTTTTCTTACTATATTTTCCTTTCAACTGATTTATATCTTATTAAACGAGTTTCTCTCCAGTTCATTCCACTAACGGAGATCAATTGTAGTAGTCAGTGTTTGTTTGCATCTTTTACGTTCTAGTTTTTTAAATAAATGAATTTTTATAACTGATTCACTCTTAAATTCTGCAAATTGCTGTACTTTGTATATTGATGGATCATTTTCAAATCCTTGAGTACATTATTTAATTTCAAAATTTAATTCTAGACTAATAACAGTGTTAAGTCAATACAGAAAATGAAAAATTATCGGCGTCATATATGACTGCCCTTCGTTTACAGTATTATATTCAACCAAGCCTTTGACTTTCAGATGATTTTTTGCCTTCGAAGTAAATACGATACCACTTTAAAAATGGATCCAGCCTTAAACCGGAACACTTCAGATGATTACCGACTGTAGCTAGGATCCCAGAAGCAAAACTCAAACAATTCCCGTCTGGGATGTATTTTATGTTTTCTTTTTTGCCAGCTTCGTTTTTCAGACTTCCATATCTAGTTTGGAAAACCTTTCAAATCTTGTGTTCTTTGGAAAATTTCTCTTACGGAAGAATTCTTATAACTTTTTTTCACTGATAAAATTCGTTTCTCCTCGTAAATTTCTTTGTTGGGATTACTTTCTTTCAACTGGACATCACATTTTCTGGATTTGTAGTTTTCCGATAGATGCTTTCATTGCTTTTCTTAAAAAGAATATCTTTCATTAAAAAAAATGCTGATTATTTTTTTCGCTGTAATAGGCTTTCATTATAAAAGAAATCAGGTTTTCTTTCTAATATATATATATTTTTCTAATATTGAACGGGGGGGGGTGAATACTACAGATATGGAGATGAGAAGATACCAGCATGAGTGTTATTAGTCGTCGGTCAGTTGTTATTAGCTTTTCAATTTGGAGATATAGCTATACAAGGTAGGTGATAGGTATAAAAGATGGGTATAAAAGGTATTTGATTACGTAAGAAAATCGAAGGTTTTACTAAATAATGAAATTTTTTTATTTAATATTCTTAATGTTTGAATAGGTTTCGTCATAAAAACGTTAGAATATTATTTTTAAGTCTATATTCGAAAAATTACACTGGTTTTCATATTTGCTATGGAATCATAATCATAATCTCTTAATCATAATGGAAGCACAATTTCATATTTGATATTTAAATTTACATGCGTTTTAATGCTATTTTACATCTTTACATGCTATTTTCTCAAATTCTAAACATCGATAGAATTTTCTTATGAAAAAAATCATATGCTAAAATTGAATGCATAACTTTTGTTCAAATTTGGTATAATTATTTCTCAATATGACCTGCACTTCCTGAATTAGAGGATAAGTAATCTATTCATTTAGAAATATTTTATAGCTGTATTAGTGCTTCACAATGCGAAAAAAATGGGAATTTCGTGTTATTCATCAGTCGAATGCCAGTATCTATAGAATGTATAAAAATTCAGCTTACTTTTTAGTTCAAGAATTGGATAATATATTTCTTAAGTTATCTACAAAATTTTAAGTAAATCATTTGATAAACCTCTAAAATAGATTTTTTGCTTTAAGCTAGATTAAAGATTTTTTGTTTGAAATCTTTTTTTGTCAAAAAAAAAAAAAAACATTTGCCACTTAGCTGGCATATTTTGGCTTCAAAGATGTTTTTCAATATCTTTCATGCAATTATGCAATATTTTTCATGCAAGTATTTTCAAACATTTTTCAAAAAAAAAAAAAAAAATCATCCCGAACGTAGTCACATATCTTAAGATTTGAAGAATACTTTTCTGTATGATAGTGAACACTCGCTTTTCTAAATTAATGACGATTTTGCATGCTAGGGCACTCTTTATTAACCCTTATCGTGGCAAGATTCCTTTTTGGAAGAAAAGCAAAAAAAATGTATATAGGTAGCTTCTTTACGCTATAAAAGAAAAAAAATATTAATAGTATTAATAATAGTTAAAAATTATTTTATAGTGGTAGTATATTCTTATAAAGTTGTATGTAATAAAAATCGTTTAATAAAACTAAGTTAAAAATTATTTTATAGTGGTAGTATATTTTTATAAAGTTGTATGTATGGTATACTATACAAAATGAACATAAGGGTTAATGGATCATTCCTCAATATGAGAGCTCGATGCATGTGTTGCTCATAATGGGTTTATCATGGTTATGTAACAACAACAGGTTAATTGGAATGCTGTTGGTGTAGCGATTCGATTATTCATTCTATCCAGGACACAAAGGCAATGTAGGAGTTTATCTATGGGAAAAACATATGAAATTAAGTAATAAGTTAAATATAATAATTCTTGTTTTATGTTTTATGTTTTCAACTAACTTGTAGTACTTATATAGAATAATTATTTCGGAAATGTCGTGAAGAATACAATGATGATTTCTGAACTATGAAGAAAGCTGTTTCGCTGCTAAGTGGTTAAACTGCTATAGAAGCTCTACTAGGATTATAGTGTGATAAGGTAAGCATGAAATATTGCTACTGATGCCAAAATCTTTGTTTCCTTGATAACAAAACAGTTTCTGATTTAGAACATTTGTTATAACAATTTAAATTTTATTTGTTTTTGTTTTTATTCTCTAAAAGGGAGCTCATTCTGACCCTCTTCGAGGAATAGTTCATGAGTATTTTCCTTGAATCTGATAATTTTTTAACAAATCTCCTTTTGAGGGCGCAAACACCATTGTGGATCATACATTATCTCTTAAATACTGGTCAATATTTAATACTAGCCGTTTTTTAGACTAGTAAAAAATTTCACCAGAAATACTGAATGTTTAAGATATAAATGAATTTTATACATTCAGTATGAATGTATAAGATTCATTTATATAAACTCATATGTATAAATGAATAGTATACATATGAATGTTTCTTGCATAAAGCTTTATGATTCCCTCGGCAAGATATTTTATGCACCAAACTGTGCCAGATATTATAGTCGTATTATTAAAAAAATTAAATCTTTCGAATCTCAAAATGCCATATATATTTGAAAAATTGATTGTGCGTATGTAATCATTTTAAATGCATGTTCTCATTTACCTTGATATAATTTATCTCGCTTATCGGTCGTGGATAGTGCTCTGACACTCTTGATATTTAATAAACTAAAAATCATATTTATATAATGACAAAAAATACATCAATATATACTTAGTAATGGTTTATATCATATGAATTAATCATTCAGAAAACTTTGTATTATCTGTATTTTTCTTGTATTCCTTCCAGTAGTTTCAAGCAGTAATATTCTTTCATCCTTTCATTAGTAGGGCATCAGCTAGTGTTGATTCACTGGATTGCCCATTAATGTATAGAGGGCATTCGATTTATCCAAGTTAGGTTAACTGGTATTTTAATATATTATCTTCACACAATATCGGATGATGAAAGAGATACTTAAGGAACATCGAGCTTTAATGTATAATTTCATATTAAATTGGACTTATATTTATGAATCTTTGCTAACTGAAAAATGTATTTAGAAAGGGAGAATCTTAATCAATATTTTACTATTATTTTCTCATTTTGTATTATTTTTTTTTTGTCGTGTGACTTATTTTTTAGCTGAATTTGCGCAGTAGCTTCTGAGGGTAAAGACCCCTGAGCACCCAAGGACAGGAATCTGACTACTAGCTCAAATGAAGATAGCACACACACTCGCTTGCACAACCCCTTTTACAGGTAGGGGGAGGGCTCATTCATGCCCCTCACAGAGAGAACACAAGGTAGAGAACAACCATGCCCGAACCAGGACTCGAACACGTAGATCACGGGGAAGACCCCTAGCCCTGGACATTGGCATTTTGTATAATATAAAAAGGATAATAATTCCTGATCTCCAGATAAAGGCATATTCGAATTAATTTTTCAGGGAAAATGTTTTTTTAAGCTCCCAGTTTCCTACCAGAGGGATTTTTTTTACACCAATGTTATCTGCTTGTTTGTTATGCCTCTCATTTTCCTCTAAAGTTTGTGGAAAACACTGGAGGAAAAATTCGCGGCTTGTCTGCTACTTTTAAACAAACCAAGATCGAATTCTGTAAAAAGAATATAACGAAAAATAAAGGAAAGTTTTCTTGGATCTAAATGATATATAGAATTATAATTAAATATTCAAAATAAACAATCCGTGCCATTATATTCTGAGATATAGTTTATTTTTTATAACTTTAATAGCTAATTTAAATGAAAAGAACTAAAAAGAATTAGATACTTTTTATATATAAAAATTCATTTGCATTTCCATTTTTTGATAAATAACGGCAAAAGAAACGCACTTAGAAAAAAATATCTCAAAAGAAAATTCGAGTTCAAAGAAATGAAAAGAAAACCCAAGAAAAAAGAAGTTGGGATGTTTTTCAGTTGAAGCACCCATTCGCCGCAAGCATGCTTCGAAAACACAGCGAAAATAAATATATTAATGTAAAAGAATCTGAAATCCGAGATATTGTTGGGCAGGTAATCTTTGAACATTGAAGCAAATTTACAATAAGCAACAAAGCGAAAAGAATGTGTTGTTTTCTTGAATATTGGGTCATAGAAGTGTTGAGTAAAAAGAAGAGAATTGTTTCACTGGGATAAATATTTTTTGAATTGAAAAATTCTCCAGTTCTATATATCTTGTAGATAATAAATAGTTTATAAATCTTACTCTTATCTTCTGCAGTCTTATTTAATATAGAGGTATTCATCGTCTATATCGGTTGGTTTTACATCCATGCTGTGAATTTTGCAAAAACGCTATTTAAATACTGATATATAGATTTTTATATAATTGAAATTTCTGTTTTTCCAATTTAATGTTCTTATTTTTAGCTGTAAATTTTTATTTCCAAATTACATATTTACTCAGTTTTGCACTCTCTTGTATAATAAATTCACAAGCTGAAAGGACCGAATGATGTGAAATGATGGAAATATATTTGAAAAAAAAAATATTTCCATCAAGTCTCATCATTTGTTGGATATGGATATGCATTTTCCATTTTCAAAATCCATATCCATATTGTGGAATATTTGTGTGGAGTCCAAGCTACTACTGAACTGGACTGTGTGTTGTTGTCAACTGTGGAAGCAATGCCGTATCGTGTGTAGAATAGTCAGTCGTTTAGAAGTGAGTCGGCAGTTGGATACAGCTAAAGCGTGGAGATAGTGAGAACTTCAGCCGTTTGGAGAGACCGTAGAGCGAAGGATCCCCTCTCCTGCTTGATTCTGTCTGACCACTTCGTGTTCTGTGGTCGATTACTACTTGTAGGCCATTGTTTACTGTAGTGTGCTGTTGTGTGCTATCTTGTGTGTACGTCTCGGCTTTATATAGTTGTCGTCTTTGTATTTGTCTCGTCTGTGTACTCGTATCCTTTGTGTAATAACATCGTTGTTATTTTCTACTGATTGTGCTTTCACACCATGCACCCACTACAAGTGAACCCAGTGATCCGTAAGAGTATGGTAAATGATACGCAGCCGATTTATGTGTCTATCATTGTCAATATGAACACAACATTGTAAGCATCGGCCTGATTTGAAATATAATATGGTGATATGCAATTAAAATGATGATTATGGGACAAATTTTGATCAAATATGACAACATGTGATCAAATATGAAATTTGAATTTTGATAAAATATGAGATATCTATCGAAATGTTTTTTCAAATTTTCTAAGTGTTACTGCCATGTTTAATGTAAAACTTGCTATAATTTGGAATGATGTAACAAGGAATGGCCAGTGAAATTTCTGTTTTTTTTTCTTTTTTTTTCCATATAGGAAAGAAAAAATAATTCTTACATTTTTTTAAAAAAATTACAAAATGATTATTACATGCATAACGGCAAGCAATAGTAATAGGTATGAACATAATGATAATTTTTATTAACATCAACGTGTTTAATTAATATGAAAAGGCTTGAAATTAACATACATTCTAATACTAAAAAACACACACAAATAAAATTAAATCAATTCACCTTAAATTTTATCTCAGCTGAATCTAGAAATCCTGAATACTTTTTTTAAATTTCTGCTTATAGGTTAGGAATAATTATGCTTGCATTTTTATTTCAAGAACTATAAAATGATTATTACATGTATAGCAGAGCAGTAGTAATAGATATGAACATAATGATAAATTTTAACATTAACGTGTTTAATTAACATGAAAAGACCTGCAAATTAACATATATGCTAATTCTAAAAAAAACTTATAAATAAAAATAAATTAATACGCTTTAAACTTTAATTGCACAGAATCTAGAAATTCTGAATACCATTCTTAAATACCTTCATATAAGATAGGAAAAAATAAGGCTTGCATTTTTATTTCACAAACTACAAACTTATTATTACATTTATAATGGCGAGGAATAGTAATAGATATTAAGAAAATGATAGACTCTGCGAACATTAATATAATTAATTAATATGAAAATGCCTGTAAATTAACATAAAGGATAATCGACTAACAGAAATACTACTGCAAATAAAACACACAAATAAAAGTAAATTCATATACAATTACTTGCACTGAATCTAGAAATTCTAAATATAAACACTTCATATAGGATAGGAAAAAATAATGCTTACATTTTTATTTCACAAACTACAAACTGATTATTACATGTATAATGGCGAGGAATAGTAATAGATATTAAGAAAATGATAGACTCTGCGAACATTAATATAATTAATTAATATGAAAATGCCTGTAAATTAACATAAAGGATAATCGACTAACAGAAATACTACTGCAAATAAAACACACAAATAAAAGTAAATTCATATACAATTACTTGCACTGAATCTAGAAATTCTAAATATAAACACTTCATATAGGATAGGAAAAAATAATGCTTACATTTTTATTTCACAAACTACAAACTGATTATTACATGTATAATGGCGAGGAATAGTAATAGATATTAAGAAAATGATAGACTCTGCGAACATTAATATAATTAATTAATATGAAAATGCCTGTAAATTAACATAAAGGATAATCGACTAACATAAATACTACTGCAAATAAAACACACAAATAAAAGTAAATTCATATACAATTACTTGCACTGAATCTAGAAATTCTAAATATAAACACTTCATATAAGATAGGAAAAAATAATGCTTTCATTTTTTTTTTATTTTACAAACAACAAAATGATTATAACATGCATAAAGGAAAGCAGTAGTAATAGGTATTAACATAATGATAATTTTTATTATCATTAACATGTTTAATTAATATGAAAGGCCTGTAAATTAACATAAAGGCTAATCGATTAACATTAAAGGTTAATTCTAATAAAACACACAAATAAAAATAAATCAACACATTTTAAACATTGATTGCGTAGAATCTAAAAATTCTGTATACCTTTCTTAAAGTCTCCATTAAATAGAAGTAAGCTACGTTGCTTTAAATTATGCTTAGAAAAAAAAAATCATTTTCAATGTTTTTTTTAAGACTCTCTTCTGAATTATTTATTAATTTTCTGTTGCAAAGGTGAAATTATGGCCCATCGATTCTATCTAGTAATTCTTTTTGATCTGAGTTTGGGTTTGTTCAAACGTCAAGGGAAAAAAAGTGCTTCGAACGAGGGGTAAAAGTGATACTACCTAGTTGCTGCAAATTAAATTGATCTGTAGCTGTTGTCGAAAATGAAACTTTATATTTTTATTCCTTTGTGTCGTCTTTGTTTCCATCCAAAACGGTGATCAAAAGAAAATATATGCTTCGAATATTTTTGTTCGTTTCTTTAAAACGCTTTTCTGACGAATTTTTGCAGAGTAACACTTCAATATTCAACACAACACATTCTCTTTTTCTTCAGAAGAAGAAATAATTTATTTTCATTCATTTTGAAAATGAATTGGAATGAAGAACCTCTCAAATCTAAGAAGAATAAGACATTTAAAGAGAATAATATAAATGTTTTAGAAATTATCATTACTTCCCTAATTTTTATCATGTGATAACATGATGTTGTTTTGGTTTGAGGTTTTTAAAGCCACAAAATGCACCTGCAGAAAATTCTCGATTTATTGCTTTTGAGGCATCAATTTTTCACTTTTAGGGTTATTAGAAAATGATAAAGGTTGTTATATTTGGCGACATATCACCAACAAAAATTTATAATTTGGGACGAATGTCCGCTATTTATCCGATTCTTCTGTCTAGCCAATAAAGGGCAGGGTCGTAAGAGGTTATCGCCCGAAGAGGCGCAAAGAAACGGGAAGAAACACGAAACAGCTAGGAGAGGTGTGTTTGTGAATTTTAATCATAATAATAATATAATTTTTTAAAACTTTTATTTTTAATTTTTCTAGCTGGCAAAAAAGTTTTGATGTTCGGAAGCTTTTGAGGGAAAATAAACATATATTTTCTAAAAAATAAAGATTGTGCAATACAATATTCACGTGATAATCCCAAAACAGTTTAAATCAGATTTTTGCAAAAATAAATGAATAAATAAATAAATTTTTGGGGCTTTCTTTTTAGAGCTCGACCGATTTTGAAATGTAAAAAAACCCCATCGTTTTTCTAAATAACGATGCATACGTAATTTGATAGACATGTGCCTGTTTCAAAGTGGTTTAAACTGCTTAATGACAAACTAATTAAGACAAACAAAGACTTGAAACAATGATGTTCTCCCATGATAACTTGAAATTTGCGATGCTATGTTTTTATTTTATTATTATTTTATTAAAGTTTTGCTGTAAATAGTGTTTTATAATTTACTTAATACTTGAAGTATCTCAAGTATTAAAAAGAAATTGGATAAAATCGTATTCTTACAAATAAGACATAATAAGAATAATACATAAATAATATATATGTCTTTGCATTCCATATATTAAAGAAATGAGTCTAATTTCTTAGAAAGAAATTTTCTAGATTTAATAAATTCATAATTTCTATTCGTTCATTTTTTTATTGACATGAATCATTTAATAAAATTGATAGTGAGTTTCAATAGATGAAATGTTTAATGTGAATGTCACTGCATTTTCTTTAAATCCTGAATTAACCAATTAACGGGTTAAAATAATATATGATTGAGGAACCTGAATTGAATGGAGCTGGATTTTAATGACACAAAAGCTAAAAATCGCCATGCTGCGCCAAACATAGGGTAATATAGGAGCATATGGTATAACATGAATTGAAGGAACAAAGTTATAGTTTTTATCTTCTAGCCATGTTTGCAAATAGTAATGGATGTTTCAAAATTAAAGCAAGATTTAAATTTGCCACCATTCGTGCAGTAAAATGTTGGCGACACAATAAAAAAAATGGCAGCTGATAGTTTAGCGTTAATAAAAATGGAGCCTTACAAGATAGAACAACGTGTGAATTCTAGATTTGAATTAAGTAAAAAACACAGTTTGTTTTCTTTAAACAGATATATTTTTATTGAATAGTAAACTACACGGGATAAGGTTATGCATAGTATAACACATAGGGCAAATAACATTTCCTGGACATTTTGCATAAATTTTGCTGAATTTCATTGATGCAGCGTTGAATTGCCCCCCTCAATGCACGTGCGCTTGTGGGCTTGTTGGCATATATCTTTGACTTCAATTGACCCCATAAAAAGAAATCCAATAGTGTTAAATCACACACTCTAGGGTGTTGTTTCTCAAATTTTTGAATTGTGACCCCCAGACTTTTA
This sequence comes from Argiope bruennichi, assembly GCF_947563725.1. Classification (NCBI taxonomy): domain Eukaryota; kingdom Metazoa; phylum Arthropoda; class Arachnida; order Araneae; family Araneidae; genus Argiope; species Argiope bruennichi. The sequence goes on from NC_079155.1 coordinate 48,660,539, forward strand.
TTATTTTTGAAATATTGTTCAACAATGAAAACATATTGTTGTATCGTATAACTCTCCATTTTTACTAACCCTAAACTATCAGCTATCAATTGGTGTTTTTAATAGGGTTCGTAACACTTAACTTATTTTGCTTCAGTGGCAAATTCAAATCTTGCATTAATTTTGGGACAACTTTTATTAGCAACAATCCATACTCAAAAGCACAGTTTTACAGTAAAGTATTCAGTGCAGCCGGTCTGATTGTTGTAGGTTCTACTTACTTTCATAAATGCGAAATACAAACGAGGTCCAATTATTTTCTTTGAACTTTCTTCATATTATTTTCTATTCCTATCATCTCATTTCTAAGAATTTCCATCAAAAATATCAACTTTGTTTTGCTGTTTCCATTCAAATAACAGAAGATGCTCGATGAAAAGCTTTAAAAAAAAGGGTTATCACCGATGCATTGCATACCAATATAAGAGAGAGGAAACAGAAGTTTTTTTGTGTAAACATGATGTGAATTAAGTATCTAGAATCAACAACCTGTTTCATTATTTTTATGTTATTACTTATTTACTCAAGCATCGGTGACAAATTTCAATGAAAACAGCCAAAGATAAACAACTTTTTTTTAAAAAAAATCATAATTCACTCATATTTTTATTTATTCAATAAATACATTTTGAAGAAGTTTAGAGGCTGAAATAAATCCTTTAAATAAAAGTTTAGTTCAAAGAAAATGCACCATTAACTTTTTTTCTTTGAACTCAACTTTTATTTAAAGGATTTTTTATGAACTTTTACCTTTATTTCAAAGAAAAAGTACCATTAACTTTTTTCTTTGAACTGAAAGTAAAAGTTCATAGAATTGAGATTTCTGAGAATTGGAGGCATATTTCTATTCCTTAAAAGCATGTTTCGAAGAATACGGAGAGAAGAAATAACCAATAAAACACAAAATGAACACTAACTCTAGATACTGGTAGATATATGTTATAATGTTATAACTCGCATATAACTAATGTTATAACTCGATAATATATAGTTCATTTATGGATCACACTAGCTGCAATTTTTAAGCACAGCTATTAATACATTGCATTTGCGGTGAATTTTGTAACATTTTGAAACTTGAATTTGGTCTATTCTTATTGTGTAAATGTAAGATATAATTTGCGATGCCTTTTTTTGACATTAAAATTCCTGTTTTTCTAAACGTAATATCTTCTTCCCTCATATGAATTACCTTTTCTTTTTAGTCAGTTTTCTTTTTAGTTTAGTTTTTACATGAATCGTTTTGATGTTTAATCATTCAACGTCAGGTATTTCAGAAAACTAGACAGGCCATGTTTCAAAGACGAGGAAAATTCCCTTCAACTTCAAAATCTCAAAGCCAGTTTTTTCGAGTTGATATACAAGAAAGATCATCGCTTATCTGATGGCTATTAAGCAAATATATGCTCGGAAATTTTTCAGAAAATCTCTTTGGTTCCTAAATCCACTTGAGTGAGCGTCTCTAATAGACAAAATACGCACAACGCGTATTCAATCAATCTTAAAGAAAGGAGGGGAAATTTCGTTGTGATATCCAGGTGTCTCTGGCATCCTTCATGATTCTGTTGCATTTGTGCATGGATTATTTTAATATTGATGCATTTAAATCCTTGTTATGTAATATTTAAATTTCTTGTAATATACGAAACATAAGAAGCAATTTTAAATTATGGGCTAGAAAAACGCTGTATTCATGTTTTTAGTCTTGATTCCTTTGCATTCGCTTCTTATGGCTTGATTGTATCAACTGTTGCTTTCTGTAAGTAATAAGTTCAAACTTTTATTGGCACTTGACATAAAATTTTGTCATTGATATCAACTTAATACCCATACAATATTTTAAATTATTCTAATAATTTTAACTCAAATGGATACAAAATATAGAAGAGTGTTTTTATAATTATGTCATCCAATCGCTTGTTTGTTACAGTATTAGAATTAAAATATAAAAATTATCTTTTTTTGAAAAATTACAAGACAAATATTGCACAAATTGTTTTTCCAAATCGGTAAAGTTATTTCTGAAAAGCATTAAAATAGAAAGTAGTATCAAAAAATGGCGACAAAATAGTTCAAATTCTTACTGAAGTAAAATATCTACAAATTTATTTATTTCAACTTGATTCATTTAATTTTCCTGAACTTTAATAATGGTTATTTAATCAATTATTATTAAATTCACATCTACTTATTAAATCAGTTATTAGATTTTGAAAAATGCGTTAAGATTTAATTAAAGAAATCAATAAAAAAGAAATATCTTTGTTTGAATAGGTAAAATTTTCGAAAATATCCTGCTCGAAAAGTTTGCTTAGTAAAACGTCCTCACTTTAGAGAAAACGACGGTTAATTTCTAATTTCTTAATATTTAATATATATTTTTATTTTAAAAAATTGATAATATTGTTTATCCTGTCTTAAATAATAAGCATGCAATGTCAGGTTGAATTAGACACGGTTTTGAAAAAGGATACAATATATACACTCATGTCCAAAATTAAGGTCACAAACATAAAATCTGAGAAAAATGAAAAACTATTCACTGTGTTGCCATGAAATTTGGCACAGAGGTACACTACAATGGAAGAAAGAACATAGATACATAACAACATGGATAAGATTTTAAGTGGGAATTAAGAAACAGGGTATATCAAAAAGTGTTACATTATGAATCAAACATAAAGCATTTATCTCTGGAAAATCCAGTCTAAAATGAAGTGTGACCATCATGCACTGCTATACAGGCTTCACAACGAGATTCCATATTGTTTATGAAGGTGTCAATAAATGCTTGGGGCAACAAAGCCCATTCTTCCAAAAGCATTGCTTTTAACTCTTGGAGAGTATTTGTAGGGGGGCTACGCTGTGCAATGGCTCTTCCGGGACCATCCCAAACATGTTAAATAGGATTGTAATCCGGAGACCTCGAGGGTCAGTCCATATCTCGAATATCCTCTTCCTCAAGAAAATCATCAACGATCTGGGCTCTATGTGGACGCGCGTCATCGTCCATAAATATGAAGTCTGGGCCAAACGCGCCCCGGAACAACCTCACATAGGCTTCGAGGATCTCATCTCTATAGAGATGTGCATTGACAGTACCTGCATCGAAGACGTGCAGTGGTGTACGACTGCTCAGCATTATGCCACCCCAGACAAGGATTCCTCTGCCATCAAATATGTCAATTTATTTTATATAGGAGGGATGATAGCGAGCTCCTCGCTCTCTTCAGATGAAGATTCGACGAGTGTCACTCTGTGTGGTAAATCTTGACTCATCACTGAGAAGAACACGCCCCCATTCTTGTTGTGCCCAAGACTGCTGTGTTAGGCACCACAAGAACCGGGCTTTTCTGTTGGATGCGATGAAAGGGACGCACTCAACTGGTCGCCAGCCATAAAGGGCCCTCTCTGCTAGACATGTGTATACTGTTTGTCTGGAAATTTGTAACCATCAAGCCACCTCCGCTTGAGACTGCCCAGCTTCAAGCCCGCCAAAGACTCTTCATCTCAATGAATCGTCTAAAAGATTATGAGAACTCATTCTCACTGGAAACGTGTTAATTTTTTTTGTTTTAATTCAATATTTACAAAATTGCAGACAAAAATCCCAGATGCCTAAATGGTCTAATTTCAGTTGCTCCTCAAAAACTAATGCTAAACAACATTTTTTCCGACAACAAAGGTTAATGTCGTGTCGCCGGTCCTTCACAATATATAAAATATAATTTGTTTAAATTTTACTGGTAGCCATTTTGAATTACTTTCAAAAACATTTTTGTGACCTTAATTTTGGACATGAGTGTATATATATATATATATATATATATATATATATATATATATATATATACAACGTGACTTTTAACTTTACTGAGATTTTTGTTGTATTTAAAAATAATTATCTTTCCAAGATTTCAAAGCCACAATTAAGGGGGAAAAGAAAAAAAAATATATTGGTAGAATTTCGTCATCCCCCTATAAATAATGATATAATTATTTTCAACACTTTTTTCCTCTACAATTTGTCAGCATACATTACTTTTTTTTTAATTTACCGTTCTAAAGATTAAAAAAAATCAATACACTTTTATCGCCTCAGCATTTTTTGTCACATTTTGAATTTACAGTTTTCATTTCTGAAATATAAAGTGTGAAAAGGTAAACAAGTAGCAAAGAAAAAGAAAGATAATTTGACACTCAGATGCTAATAAATCCACATATTTTAGACATACTTGAGTGAAAAAAATTATTATAAAATATATTAAATAAACATAATTTTTTAAAAATATAAATGATTTAATGTAACAAAAATTAGATTAAGATCTTAATCTGTTTAATACTTAGATAACTTTTTTTTCCCTACTTTTTTTGAAATTTATCTCTAATTTTAAAAATTTTTTCTCCAAGTAATTGGGAAACCAGTTCTTAAAGAGATCCTCTGTTTTTCACTGGAATCTTTCTTATAATTTCTAATTGCTCTTGTAATCTCAGAAGCAGCATCCAAACAATGCACGATTGCAAAAAAATGTTTTGGTCTTTCTTCTTGTGTTGGGCTTTTTAAACTTTTCGTATAGTCTGCAAATCCTATCAAATATTGTGTTCTTGGTAAGATTATTTTTTTCCTGTTTTTAAGGCCATGAAAGAATTTCTATAACTTTTTTCGCCGATAAACTCGTTTTCTCGACGAAATTTCTTTGTCGGTCATTTCATTTTCTTCAGGAGCGCATTAAATTTTCAGATTTGTTATTTACAAGAAGTCAGTCTCATTTCTATTTTTGAAAGGATATTTTTTCCCTAAGGCATTGAATATTATCAAGCGAGAGAGGTTTTGCATATGAAAGACAATCTCTGTTAAATTAAAATTTAAACAATGGTGGATTTTACACCTCGCAATTTTTTATTGTTTTGAATGCCATTAAATGAGGACCATGGTGTCTTGATGTTTTAATTTCATGCTGTTTCAAGTAAAAATAAAATAGTTCTTAAGAGCAGTGGGATTTGACGCTAAAAATAATGATGTTTTGACACCTTTTCGATATTAGCATAATAAATAGATGTAAAAATAAACTTGATCCACAATTCTTAATATCTTCGATTATTTCTTCTATCTATTCATTTTACTTCTTTTATTTACAATGATTACGTTTTTTATCTATCTACTAGAGATATTATATAAAGAACAAAGGATTGATTTTTTACTCAAGTGTTTAAAGAAAATAAAATGTGTTATAAATTTCTAATTTGTTGTTCAGCATATTTTCTATTTTACAGCGCTATCTATAGGTATTACTACTCTTTTCAAGCAATCTGTTTCCCCATGGCATGAATAGTATGTATAACAATTTTGGAGCCTTTACATTGAGTAGTTCGACATATAGAGAGCTCAGAGTTGGGATGTTTTAGTTCTGAAAACTTTGTATAGTATTTGGGACTGATGAAATGAATTAACCAGCCTTTTCTCTAAAATGAATAACTGATTTCTTGAAATGAAATACCATCTAAAGTAATATATATTTTCATTTTATTGAGAAGATTAAACTACTCATTCATTTTTTTTCCTAATTTCACTTTTGTAATTACCGTCTCTTTTAAAATTTTCACTAAGATCATTAGGAGACGAACTTGTTGTATTTTAATCTGAAGATGAAAAGATCTGATCATTCTGTTCTCTCAGCACATCCTGTAATTAAAATAACATATTGTATTGAAGAACAGGAAGTAAACCGAAACTTCTTATACCGTGTATCATTAAATTAAAACCTGTATGAAATTTCATTTAAGAAGCGAATGTTTTAAAAATAATCACTTCTTAATGTTTCTGTAATTCGTGTTTTGCATTCTATTTTACTTGAAGAAATTAATGTGGTTTCAACATTTTAAGAAGACGAGAAAATGTATCTTTCTTCTAAATAAGACTTTTAAGTAATTATGGAATCACTTTTTTATCAATACATTGCATTTGAAAAGCCAAATAAGAAAAAATAATAATTGTACTCCCAAATCACATATATGAATTCATTAATTTCTTAGTACAAATTAGGAAAATTAATAACGAAACATGAGGTTTCAGTAATCGGCCTTTTGATGGTTTTTGTATTTATCCAGATTTAATTTAATCCAACAATGGTACAAGTGGAACCAATGATTTACACCTGAAAATATGAAAAATCCTGAAAATATGAAACACTATCCTTTTAAATCCTGAAAATATGAAACACTGATATTAAAAGACAAAATGTACACAAATAATTGTATTTGTAGACTCCAAAAAGGCAAGTAAACAACAAATAACTAAATAAATATTCATATTGAGGCTGAACAATCGCGGCTTCTAGCTTTCCTTGCGAACTTTTTAATAGTGATGGATTTTTTTTCCTTATATGACAATCTTACCTTGTATATTTTCCCGACTGACCCTGTAGTCATCGCCTCCAAAGCTTGCCTCCCTTGAGAGATCCTGGGGATTCCAATCCCGAAGAACCTAGTGATATTTTTTAATCGCTTCTTTTAGTTGGTTCAAGGGCAGGAGCCAGTCATTTGAAAAGGTACTACAGCCTCATACTGATTGGGGAAAAATTTTTTTTTGTTCACATACTTTGGTAGGTAGTAAAATATTGGCCTAAATTGTGGTACAACAGTTGAGGAATTGCGGATTGGGTGGTAACAACACATTTTGTTTATATCTGAAGGGCAGAAGGCGTGATACAGTTTTGCAAGGCAGAAAGGTAAATTTTGAATTCTTGTAGAAGTGAAGAAAGTTTGTTGAGGTTTGTGGTCTCTATGTTAAAGTGGTGGCTTGGATAACCCACAGAAAAGGTTACAATGTCTCTTGAGGATGGGAAAGAAATATTTAGCCATGTAAGTGGGATGCAAATTAAATATTGGTTCAAAGTTTTGGTGTGTGCTTCTTGCGTAATACAATGTTGAAAGTTGTGGGTGATGAAGATCGTATAGTGTAAACAGCTCTGCTATTTGTGAGATAAGATAAACATAAGAAAACAGTTTTGTCAGTAAAACGAGTTACATAATGAATTTGAAATTTGTAACTTCCGGATTGAGTGAATTAATTATTGAAAACATCCGAAAAGTATATAAACAGGAATAATTTGAGTAGAGCCTGGATCTTCATTTCCGGAATACCATGTGTTGGTTCAGAAGAGGTTGTCGGAGGTTACCTGGAGGTCAATCTCCATGAACAAGAAAACATCTACCAGAGATTAATGATTTTGGTCAGGCGATTGCTTCAACATGGTTCTTAGATTGTTCAAATCTGAGAATTAGTTACAAGTGTAACTGGATGATAAATATACTTACAGTCGGCCATAATAAATCCTATTTATGCAGCTCTGCTCTGTGATAATGGGTTGACTGGTTGTATACAAATTTCTTTCAGGTCACATGGTTATTATCCAGAAGAATATGGGATCTTGGTTCCTAATTGGAAGGCTGAGATATAATTCTTTAATGTGTCAGAAAATTCATTCCCATTTAATTATTTCCTGAATATCGACAAATTCGCTCTCAAACCAATAAATAATTTCTATAAAGATTTGGCGCCAAGTTGGAGTTATTGATCCAGTTTTAAAGCATTTATTAAAAATTTCTGTAAAATTGACTTTTAGAACATTGGGCTAAAATGACAGCGAAACGGTAAAGAAGTGACATTATTTTTATCGAAATAAATAAAATAAAAATATTATCAAATTAAAGACATTAAATATATCGGGTACGCGACAATTGCCATTAATACTTTGCAAATAAACTGGCATGATTTTTAAAAAATGACAATACAACGCATAACATAAATATTTTTATGCTTCCTGGATTTGGGTAATTCGTGCAGATTATTTTCAACCGTAAATAAAGTAAAATCTAAAATAAAGAAATGTATGCAAGATTCTGATGAAATGAAAACACACAAAGAATTTGCATTTTTAAGGCCTATTTTATGAATGATTTATTTCAATTGCTTTATCTGAAAACAGAACGAAATAAAAAAAAATTGGGAACAAATTTTGATTTACATAACTCCATTATGAGATTTTCAAAAATCTCTAATTCTCCTCTATGAAAACTCGATTGTCTAACCTAAAATATCTTTTTCGCTTGCTTTAACACGAAACAATCTTCCTCAACAAAAGTTTCCTCTGCTTTCAAATAACATATCTGACGAAAAGCTTTTACCTGTTTCGCCAGGCACGTTCTGGCAAACGAAAAACACAAATCTTGCTTGTGCTTGTCTTTGACAAGAATTCACCCATGATGGAAAACTTGATGCGCTTCGAAATGAATTTCCACAAAGCGTTAGACACAATAAAAAAATAGAAACTGATCCTACCTCATGAAATATTGATTCTCGGATAGCTAGTAGCTATCTCAGTATGAAAGAGAAATCTGTTTTGATTGAAAGGTAAGCTCTACCATATATATATTATTTCATTCTCGGTTCATACCACTCTTCGAAGGTAGACAGTTCTTCAGTTTTTGGAAGGAATGGTAATGGGATTCACCAGTTTTTAACAATGGGGAGAAACTCACCATATTTTCACATCATGATGTGGGTGGAAATTTCTTTGTCTTTATAAAGATAAATTGTTTGTGAATAAGATTGTGTAAGGGATACAATAATCTTTTAAACCATGAACTTTTTAATTTTACAGTATATTAGTTTTTGAAAAAGATTTTTGTACAAGTAATTATATTTGTAATTTCAGAATGTGTAGTAGGTTGTCCATAAATAAAAGTACTTTAGTTTCGGTCGAATTTCTATAACATTTCTTTAGAAAAAAATCGTCTATTTCAATTTGAAATGATATTATTTTTAAATTATTTAATTATAATAAAACAAAGAGAAAAAAAACGGAAGAGAAGCTTTAAAATTGTTTATTACTTGACCTATTATCAATTTCTACTCTTTTAGAGATATGGAGGGACATGATGTTTTGACTCTGATAGCCATTTATTGAAACAACCATTGAGCAACTCCTTCGGTTTTAAAGGATTATAATCACTTCTAGAATATCATTATCCTACTTTTATACACAGGGAGTTCCAAAACGTGCATTTAAAAATCCAAAGATAAATTCAATTAACATAAACAAATCATTTTTGAAAAAGAATGCGATTTTTTACATGCAAATTGCGACTGTTGCAAGGAGAATTTTGTCTATAAATTAAATTTTTAAAAAAAAGCTTTAAAAAATAAAGTAAAGTACAGAAATTTAAATTAGAATTGCATTACGGTTTCTTTAATAACTATATACGAATTATGTTTAGTTTAAGAGGAAAAGTACTTTAAACTAGATGATAAAGTACTTTTCTAAGCTGAAGTTTCTATGAATTATGTCTTACATGCTTTCAAAAATATAGATATGTGATGCTAGCTTCATAAGCCAGTTAACAGCCTCTGGACAGAGGTGATCACTTTTGTCTAGTAGTTATGTTAACGGCTATGGAGCCTATTGTCGCAGGTTCTATTCTCACTCATAACAATCTGTCTCAGATAGAGAGACGCCTAACCTCTTGACAGATTAATTTCGAAATTTGATTCAGATTTATATTTGAACTGTACACCAATTTTTTTTGTCTACCATTATTTTTTTTTTCTTGATTATCGTATTCAACTCCATCCGATTAGCTGGATATACCAACTTCCTGAAAATGGATTTCATTCAAAATTAATAAGCCTTTGGCAAACACTCTAATCTGTATATTTCCAACTCAAACACACTCACATATTCTTATTTGTTACTACTAGAAGTTTTCTTCTGTAATGTACGCAATGGTTTAATGTAATGTACACAATTCTTCTGTAATGTAGTTTCAATTTGTAAACTAAATGTTTCGAAAGCCCCCCAAATTATTGATGAAATTCGCGTAAAATATTGATTTCAACTTTTCGTAAATCTGTCAGTTTTAGTTGTAAAAGAATGGATAGTTTTTTTTTTTTAAAAAAATGTTATAATGTCAAAAATATGTAACTAAAATTAATTGATCCAGCACTCAAACCCTATCATCAACTTTTACCAAATGAAATCATGACTATCTGACCAAGCCATATTTTGAAGTCATTAGGCTCCAACCACTAGCTAGGGTCCAAACAATAGGATCGCGAGTCCAGAAGAGTCGCTACAAGTGAAGTTGTACTTTTAGTAAAGGCCTTCGAATGTCTTTTGTTGTCATGGTCCAGTAAAACCAAATTTTCCTGCATTGCCCTAATGGACGAGTCAATCATACGTCCCACATTGTTTCCTAAGGTTATTTCATACAGTATTGCTTCTCTGTTAAAATTTAGATTCTAAGCATACTTCGCTGGACTTTCTTATTAAATACAGACGGTCGACCACTGCGTTGTTCAGAGTGGGAGATTATGCTTGAAATTAGATATTCTTCACACGATACTGTGGATCTTTGAATTTCGGAATGCCTTATGGGTCTAGCTTCAACTACCATTTCGCGTTCAAATTCTATTAATCCATATTCACGTTAGAAACGTTTTCAAATGAATTACTTGCCTAAAGATATAAGGCTTACGAATTCCTTTCCCGTTTATTTATTTTGATTAAGATATTATTACTATCTAAATATCTGCATATTATTATCCCATAAATTTGTCTTTCCAATGTATAATATTTGGTTTCATTTCAGATATATTATGCATTTACGCTAATTATAAAAGAATTTACATTTTGTTTTAACATGGATTTTATTATTCTATGTTGAAAGCTATAATTTAATATAAAATAAATTATCTAACATCAGAAATCAAAATTAATTAATTAATATCAGAAAAATAAATTAACTCATATCAGAAATTTTTCTCTAATGTCGATTGAAAAAAAAAGTATTTACAAAAAATTATTATTTCTGAAATACCACGCTTCATTTCGAAGAATAATTCAGTTAAATTATAATTTAGTTATTATTGATGATAATTATTTTATTTGAAAATTTGAACGTGCATGTTTTTCTTACAGTTAGATAAAAATTTATCCTAATAGTCATAGAAAAAATTATATCACTTTAAAAATGGCTTTTCGAAATATTAAATGGATGAAATTAGAGAAGTAAAATTGTTTATTACTTTAATGATGCTAATGGAAAGATTTAGAGTCATTTAAAATAAAATAAACTAGTTTTCAAAAAAGTTAAATTACGTAAAGAATAAAGAGAAATTATTAAAATACTGACTTTATGAATGGAATATTTTGAAATGAAACAGATTAAAATTCATTTTAGTAAAATTTCCGAATAATTCCTAATTGCTAAAATACAGGAATTTGAGAAATTATTAAAATATCTTTTATCTTTTAAAACATAAAAAAATAAATAGATCTTTTAATGATACATTTATTTGCACATTTTCGCAAGAAATTATCTAGGGCAAACAATAATTTTTCTAAGTTATTTGCACGAGAATCCTATTAATATATCAGTATAGTATTAAGTAATTTTCATGAAATCGCGTTGTTTAAATTTAAGCTTTTCTTCTGTCTTTATTCATTTATAGATTATATTCGTGTATTTTTAATATTTCCTTGTTAAAGAACTTTCGATAAATTAAAGAGGATTATATAAAGCATCAGATTAAATTTTAAAGGATTTATTAATCACAGTGTACTTGTTTTATTTGTAAATATAGAGTAATTATAATAATTAATTTTGTTTTGAAGGGAAACATTTAAGGAAAGATAGAATAACTATTTTAATTATTATTATTACGAAGCGAAACATTTTTAATTCCAAAACAACTTGGACACAAATTAATATCTTCCAAATTTGAAGAATGATAATAAGGACGAAACGTTTATATGTTTTTATTTCGTCCATTAAAATCTTCATATCATTAACATAATTATCATCTGTTAAGGTTCATAAATATGTTCTTGCGCTAATTCATTGTCTTACGAATCTATAGTACGTTTTTACATTTCCTGCCAAGTAGTATCATGACTGAAATGATATATTTATAGAGATTCTTAATGAATAACAGGTAAAAGATTTTCTGACCTTGATGATAATTCTGAGAATTGGCAAAGTATTGATGATTTAATGACAAAAAAGGAAAATATCAGTTATGATGCGAGATCTAACGATTCTTCAGGAAACTTTCAAATCCTGCCAGTGGCTATAAAAAGCGAAATGCTCACACTAACTTTAAATATGTCTTTAAAATGCTCATCGCATTGTGAGCGTGTGTGTGATTCCAAGAGAGTTGTTTGTGTAGTGATTTACTTGCGATTTGATGTCCCCATGTCCGTTGTTGATTTTCTTTGAATTTTTCCCATCGTTTTTTAAAAGCCTCGAACTTGTTCTATTTTTCCAACTACGCCTTTCACTTTTTAATGTCTTTTTTCATACTTTCAGTGTGATCTCTAATAAAAATTTGTAAAACAACTTGGGAGCAAGTATTTGCCACAGTTGGAAAAAGATATTTCTAAATTCGAATGAATGTCAAATTACGTAATTGAGTTCTAGTCTGAAAATAAATTTACGTAGAAACATATATTGTTTTAATGAACTAATTTTCTTACCCAAATAAAACTCTTAACAAAGAATATTTTTACATTTCTTAGTTAAAATCAGGCATATTAATTATTTTAAAATTACTAGAGTCATTAAATAGTTTAAAATAGATAATTAATATAAAGAAACTTTGTAGAATATTTTATATTTTTAAATAAATCGAGTCGAACGATTTGGTACACATATATAACACAAATAAACAAGTAACAACTCTTGTTTTATATATGTATACAACACAGATATAATGCTGATATATATATTACTAATGTATACCACGGATTCCTGAAACAATAGAAGAAATTATTTATTTTGCTAGAACTGATATATCATAATACGTGAAATATAATAGAAATGTTTAGCACGTCGACTTAGTCACTCATACTAAGAAAGATAACCCATCCAAACAAACAGATTGAATTAACAAATTAAACCTCTGTAATCTCTGCTAACCACAGTGTAAAGAATTTGTCGATGAAAGAAAAATAAATGAAATGCCATCGAAGCGTTAAGAGGAACCCCAGAGACATCCTTAAGTGATCAACAATTGTGGCAAACTGTCGGAATATAAACCGACAGACAACATAAACTAACTCGATTTTATCTCGTTAAGAACCCATTCGGGCAAATACACCGATCTCTTTTACGCAATTGCCACATTGCAATCAGCAATTGTTTGTCCAGCGACTGCGAATGCATTGCAGAAGTTTAATCAATTCAAGAAGTGCGCTTTGCCAACGAAACAAAACAATCGTCTGCGTAATCAAAGTCTCAAATCTCTGGATTCTTTTTCGGAGAGGGATCCTTTCTTTCTTTTGATGTACTCACTGTCTCTTGGCCCGGAAAAGGAATTTACTGAGCCCGTCTGAGCGGCAAAGGCGGATCAATCACAAGAGTGGACGCGTTTGTACTTAATCAGTTCATTATCGTCTGCTTTCGAATCGCTAGTCGGGAACAAAGAGCTTCACTGACGCCATTTCGCAATTAATGGTCTCAGTATTTTAGCAAAGCGTGATTGAAAGGATCCTTTTGTAATGGGATTATAATTAAATGGAGGCCAGTAACAAGATTCACGCTACAGACTTTCCAATTAATCACATTCATCCCCAGCAATGCAGCATAAATATGTGCGGTTTATGTCTTGTTGAGCAGAGTTTGAATGGTGTTCGAAATTCACCGTTATTCGTCTGATTTGGCGCGTTGTATATCAGAGACGTGTCAAAAACACGCCAAGAGTTCGCGTTGGAATGACAGCTTATTTAAATACGGACTCGTGATATTGTGAGAGAGCAGTGTAATAGAGGTCTTTCGCCGTTTGGATTTATAATATCTGGAAGTAAAACTGGGCTCCCAGAGTTTTAAAATCGACATTCGATGCATTTTTATATGTTTTAAAGTAAGGAAATTATGCTTTTTTTGAAAAGGAAATAAATGTGTTCTACAGGATACTCAAGAACATGATTAAAGTTCTTGAGTATTAATTACCATTTGTATGAGCATTAATATTAAATTAAAAGGCATGCAATTCAACTAAATGCGTACATCTTAATGCACAGGAACCGTTAAAATGAAAGAGCACCTTTATATAAATAATAAATTGGAACTTTTTGAAATAATTATTTGATAGGAACAAGGCTATAATTTTAATAATTAGTAATGCACAAGTATTGAAATGGGTCTGAATTGCATGTATATTTGAATCTTCAGAAAGCTATAACTTAAAACTGAAATAAATCTCTTTCATGAAACATATGTGAGCAGACTTCTTAAAAAACTTTCATATGTTCAGGATGTAACTCCTGGTAAATGTTAAATCCATGACTATTTTATAATTTTTTGACTATAAGGTATGTAGAATTATATTTTGCAAGTTCATAAAAACTTGATTATAAATTATTAACTTTTTCTTTAAGGAATGGAGGTATGCATAAAACTTCAGATCAAATAGCAGTATTTCATCAAAAAGAATGGAGTAAATACACCGAGTAATTAACCTGTTATTAATTCTTTGATTTGCGAATTTATTGTAGTGACTTATGGCACTTTACAAGCCCGCTGACAGTTATCTGTCAGCGATTTAAGCCAAATGAACGTCTCTTGTTTTTTCAGTAGCGTCAACTAAGGCCAGTACGACTTAGTACTCACTTACGTACTTAGTGAGTACGACTTAGCTACTCACACGTCACAGTCCTTTTTACGGGGCGGACTTCATTCATGCATTTCATTCACACATCATAATTTAGACCCGAATCAGAGAACGATCACCTCTGAACAAGTACTCGCAGTGGTATTACTTTCGACATGGAGGGCAACGAGAGATTTTATACGTGCGCTAGCCACCACACACACGGAGAGTCTTTGGCTGGCGGGGTTTGAACTCGTAACCCAAGGAATGCGAATCCAAAGTCCTATAAATCAGGTTATCTCGGCCTGAATTTATTATACATACTAATTAGAACCTTGGACATTAAAGCATGTCCAAATAATTTTCATCACTTTAATTATTTAATATTATATATTATATTACTCAGAATTAAATCTAAAAAAAGGCTTATCGTTTAATACACAATTGGAACACGACATTATATGGGTAAGGGTTTACTTTCATTATTCTAGAATGGAATAGTATACAAATTGTTCAGATCATGAGCCTATTATACTGCTCAATGAAGTATCCTTCTCCATATAATAAAAATGGTTTTTTTAAAAACATAGATAAAATATTCCCATTCTATACTGGTGTCCTGATATAGGGGTCGCTTGTTTTCTCCGTGATCTTCGCGTCCAGGGTTCGAGTCCCGGTCCGGGCATGGTTGTTCTTCTTCTATGTTCTATGTTTGAATGTGCCCCCCCCCCCTGTAAAAAGGGGTTGTGCAAGTGAATGTGACACATTAAGCAGGGAATTCGCACTATTGGCGCAACTTAAGAAGTAAGAGAGTGCCATATGTCGCAACAACAGGAGACACTATGTCTATTGACGACATACTATTTTTCAAAAGAATGATAACAGAGAAATGCATACAAATATACATTATTACGAATCTGCAATACTGTATAATTAATCCCATGTAAGAAAACAAATGCCTACAGATATTTTTAATGGGTATTGAATGAAAGCCAGAATAATGATGGCAAAGATAAAGGTTGTGGGAAATTTTAAGGGAATATCCCTATAATTCCCTTACCTAAATTCGATTTAGGTAAGGGAATTATAGGGGTATTTTAAAAGAATTTGTTTTGATGGACACATTTTTATCCCTTCATTCGGGGCGTGGGAACGTCAATTTCAGCAAATTTACAGAGCTTCTGCTGCATTAATTAAACAAAAAAAGGTGGAATTGGATCAGGAAATAAGAGAATATTTTAGAATGAAGTTAATAGGGGCTATATTAAGGTAAAAATTAGGAAATTAATGAGGACTTAATTTAGATTTAGAGATATCATTACACACACACACACACACATATATACATATATTTCGTTAATGGAAGATGAGTATTTTTAAATGTATTCCCATTAAAGTTTAATTATATCCATAGAACTACTTTAGTAGGAATTCGAATAAAGAGTATGTTTAGTTAAAAATATATTATAATCTTCCCCCGTACTTTGTCAATATAATTTTTAGAAATGAAGCTTTTATCTACAGTCTTTTAAACTTTAAATGTTTCAAATTAATCCTTAAAATATTAATGATTTCTCTGGAGCAATTATTGGATATTTCAAAAATATATTATCCTACCTCTTCAATTACAAAAATCTACTAACCAGTTCCATTTAAAAATATTGAATATCCACAAAGACAACGTTTTATATATTAATCTATTTTTAATTTAATTTAAAAAGTAATAAGTGAATCAAGATTTCCTTTTAAGTAAAGATACGCATTTTAATTAGTTTTTTAAAACATTAAATCATTTTTTAATGAGATTCTCAGAATTATATGTTTTAAAGGGTGAACCTGAAAAACTTTTTTAATTATTTATACATGTATATTTTAACATACAACCAAATCATAATTTAAAAACTTAATTCAAACATGTGTTTCGTGAAATGAAGATGATTAATTTAAATGGAATAAGTTTATAAAAATGAAATAATTGTTTGTATAATAATTTTCGCTTAGAAATATTTTTTTATCAAGATGGAAAACAAAAATATAAATATTTAAAAGAAACGGTTTTGCCACATTGCATGAAAAGAATTTTTTTTCAAAAATATGGATATGAAAATGATTTTAAAAAATTCGAAATCTAATCCCTTTTGAAATGTATTTTAGTGTTTAAATTTTAAGAGTGTTTGTGAATTTTAATTTTTATGAATACAATCTTGATTAACTTATGCAAAACATCTATTTCAAAATCTCAGGTTTTTATGATTTTCGTTTTGATGTCAATATTTTTTTTAAATTATTTTCTACATTTCAATTCATTACTAATTACTAACGGTATTCATTCTAACAGTATTTGATTTCTTTCTTTTTAAGTTTCAATACATTTTATCATCATAAATGTTACTTAATGCTATAATAAGGTTTTTATATTTACTACTTGATGGCACTTCTGTTTTTGTATAAAAATTGAAAGGAATTGATAGTTAATATTTGAAAATATTGAAGTAATGCATTGACATCAGAAAAATAGAATATATATATATAGTAACCAAAAATATTAGCATTAGGTAATTAAAACCTATAATTAAAGCAATCTAAAATTAAAAATATTTGGAAACGAAACTAAATTATTTCGGAATCGCAACTAAAAAATTATTCCTGATTCAAACTAAAAACGAAAAAAAATACAGAAAAAGCACCATTGTATTTAGAGAGCGAAATTGCAGCTACTACTAAAACACAGATGAATGAAGACAATAGTAATAAAAACCAAGTTAACAGGAAAAAAATATCAAAATTAAACCAAATAAAATAAGAATTCGGCCTGAAGACTTTCTCAAGGGTCGCCCTGAGGCAGGGATACATAAAAAGGACTTTTTCTGTGAGTAAACCAGACTAAAAAGTGCAACTATTGATTCCTCGTGACCCGAAAATCCCCTGAAATTATGCCTAAGAGATACCCCATTTAGTATATATATATATATATATATATATTAAAGAACAATAAATATGCATATTAAAACTTGCGAAATTATTATAGTATCAAGCTAATATGCTTCGCCGTTTTGACCAAATAATACGCACAAATTTTTGCAATCTATTGCGGCTTAGCCAACCATAGTGTTAGCTATTATCAGCAATAGTTTTAGCGATATATTGTGGTTACAACCAGAAATAGTTTTAGGCTATAATCAGCTATAGTTTTAGTGGTTACGAAAGTTTTAGCGTTTTATTTTTGGGGTGTAAATTTTTGGTTTTCTACTTATCTGTTTATGTGCAAAAGAACACTAACACTTAAATGACATAAAAACTGAGAAGGATCAAATTTAGGATGCGGTAATTACAGAAAAACTGGAGATATTAATGAAATTCTGCATCAAGTTCGTCAAAGGGATGCTCCTTTAGATGGATGCGTATCAACTTCATGAATGAAAAAAAAATCTTTAGTTTTTTTGAAATGTCGAGTGGTGTTTGTTCTACCAGACATGAATTTGATATTTGAATCAAATTTTGATGTAAGCCCATCAAATGGTCGCATATCTGTCAATCCGTGGTATATAAGCATTCTAGCTATCAAACGTAACAAGCAAGATAGATTAAATAATTTATTATGTACTTACATTATAATTGTAGTAAATGTCAAAATTTGCACTAAAGCTCCTAATAAGAAATCGTACGGTAAATTACGGAATGGGCATTAGCAGTCCTACTTTTTTGACTATGGTGAGTGAACACTGATACTGAAGCTGGGTTCTTCTTCAACCACACAATTATATTTTGTGCTCTCTGTATATACTCAACTCTTTTTCATATACACTCGGACAGTGCAATATTGGTGTCATTAATATTTTCCATCAATAATAAAACTGCTGCGTCCTAAACCGCTTTGGAAGATCCTAATATAGAACATTTCTGGTAGCTCGCATCTCTAAAATTCAATGATATAACATCGCTAACTATTTGACATCAGATTTTTTTAAATACATTGATATATATTACAAAAGTCTTTATTTGTATCACACAAAATCATGCAATTAGAACCGCAGTACCACATTCATTTTAATCCTCTTTAAATGAAGAATGAAAAACAACCGCTTAAATATTTTTAAAAAATTCACATTTTACAGGAATTGAAGATAAATAAATATCCATTTATATAATAATATTTACCTTTATAACTTCAAACTGAAAATAAATTGTTAACAAATACATTTTTTTCGAAATGCAGACTATTAACATCTCATTATGTTTTGTTGCAATTTAAGGGAAAAAAAGAAAATATTTTAAATTTCAGATTTCCCAAATAGTTCATTTTTTTCTCCATTTCAGTTTCTCTTTCGACAGGAGATTAACATTCTCTTGAGATCATAGGAGAATCCTGTAAATTCTTTTTATGAAAAAGAATGAGATGTATCCATTAACCTGAAAAAAAAAGAATACATATCTTTGACGAATATAAATGCCTTCTATTTATATCGTAGATAAAAGAATAAAATATCTTTGGCGAGCAGCAATATGATTCCCTTTTTGAATATAAAAAAGCACATGTTGATGGAAACATTTTTGAGAATGAAAACTTAGCAAATATTAAAGCAAATATTTTAATTCAATATTTCATGTAATCTCATCATATTTCTTCAAAAAAATCTTCGAAAATCAAATTCCTCTTTTGCCATTTAACTCTAACACCCGAAAAAGGATTTAAAACTCCGCATCTTTCCATTTTTCACAACTTTAAACTCTACCTAATCACCAACCGTTACTTTTTCAGAGAAAGATCAATTCAGAAGAAAAATTCTGACCTGGTGATGGGAAAATCTGGCACATTCTTTTCATGAAAAAGGTAGGAAATATATATTATCATAGTCAGGAAAGATAAAAGAATGAATCACTTTCAAAGAGTGATGATGTCTTCCTCTACTCTTGGTGAATGGAAAAATGCATTTGATTGCAGCCACCTTTCCATCAGGGCCAATTTTCTGTCCTCTTTAAGGCGGTCGTCTTTAACTTGAAATTTCAACTGACGTATCCATTTTCAACTTTTTTAGCATCCAGCTGGTTACAAATGTGTTTTTCGTAAAGTGTTATTTTTTTTTCCTACCGTGAGCCAATTTACTTTGAAGTTGACAATAATATGTCAAGCATTTTTATTTACTCGAAAAGTTTTGTTGGAGGAGTTTAAAGATATTTGACATAGCTAGTCTTCGAAAACGAATAGTTAAAGTTGTTTCAAAAATGTCATGTTGGGGCTGAGATTCTGTAGATCCAGGAAATAAACTGATACTAACGCTCAATGTCTTTACGAAACTTGGATAAAAGTTTACTAATTTTTGAAAATAAATTCTTATATGTAATATATTTCTGCCTTGTTAACTAATTTACATTGTCTCATATCTTGTAAAGGTTTAACTAACATAAATACTATAGATTAATTAGAGTTCTTCATGAATAATACTTTAACTTTTTTATACTATGTACAAATCATTTGCATGTCTTTCACCAAGAATTGAAATTATTTATATACCGTTTCAAACCCTAGATTTTTTTATACATAAGAATTTAATTGATAACAATATTGCATCCGAAAATATCATTCATACCTAAATGGAAATTTCCTAATGAACAGCAAATAATACCAAATAACGTAAACTGTTTAAAACTATTACTACTGATTAATTAGTCAGTGAGTTTACAATAACTATAATTAAAGTTCTTCCACTAAAGATTAGTTAGTTTTTTGTAGTTAGATAACTTCAAAAATCACCAGTGTTCCGCCACTCCCCCCCCCCAACGTGTTTTAACGAAACGAAATTTAACATCGTTTCTGTGTGGTGTTAAACCAAATAGTCACTTGATATCTGGAGAAAATATATAGCAATCTTCAGTGTTATTTAAAATGAAACAAAGGATGTAGAGAACCTTCATTTGAAAAATGAAAATTCGTTGATAGAGTTCATTAGTTTATAGCTATTCATTTATAGAATTATCCAAACCTTCTTCATTTATGAAATTTATGAAAGTTTATTCGTTTATAGAATTCTTTGAACATCATTCGTTTATATACAGTTATTCATTTATAGAATTCACCGAACATTCTCCGTTATAGAATTTTTGGAACTTCATTCGTTTAGAGAATTCTCTGTACATCATTCGTTTATAAAATTCTCCTAACATTCTCCATTTATATAATTCATAAAACTTCATTCGTTTATAGAATTTTCTGATCATAATTCGTTTATAGAATTTTCTGAACATCATTCGTTTATCGAATTTTCTGATCACCATTCGTTTATAGCTATTCGTTTAAAGAATTCCCTTAGCATTCTCCTTTTAAAGAATTCTCTTAGCATTCTCCTTTTATAGAATTCTCTGAACATCATTCATTTATTCGTAGCTATTCACTTATACAATTTTCAGAACATTCTCCATTTATAGAATTTTTGAAACTTTATTCGTTTAGAGAATTCTCTGAACATTATTTGTCTATACGTATCCATTCGTTTATATAATTGTCCAAGATAAATCTTCCCTTATAATTATTCCAATAACGACTCAATTTTCAGACACCACTTAAAAACGAAATCAAGAAATTTCTTTTTTTAACTTTTTATTCTATTATCAAAATTTTTCAAATGCTATTGTCGAAATTCGCATCTTATCTAATGTTTATAATCCTTGTCTATTTCAAATCAAAGAATAATTATCATTTCCCGAAAGATGAAAAGTCCCTCTAGGTGCGAATTATATGGTCAACCAATAAAAGGTCATACATCCAGTACCTTTTATCACTTGGGAAGAAAAAAGAAAGAAAGAGATAACCTATAAAAGTAGCAATAACTGAATACCTTTTATCTGAATAGAATAAAAGTGTATGATGGAGCCTTCTGCATCATCAAGACGGAGAAATTTCCATCTCATTTTTCAGAAAGCATTTTTGTTTCAAATGCTTGATTTCTTTAATTCATTATTTAATTCCATGCGTTTTATCCGCACAATCTTTGGTTATTGTTTTGAGAAGACATTTATATGTCAGGTATGTTTCAAGGACCTATATGTACCAAGGAAAAAGGGGTACATATGTACTTCACATATTTGAAGAGACTTTTAGAAGCATATAAAATGTTTTCAAAAACGTATACGTAAAAATTAAGAAAAGCTTTATTTTGAAAGCAAAATTAGCTTGCTGGCATCCGGAAGAATTTTGCTTAGGAAGTCTATTAATGTTCTTGCTAATTATACCTAGATAAAAAAAAATTTATTTGGAAATATTCTCGATAAAATCGTAATAATTTAAAAAATTGCTGTGTTGTTACTGATATAAACAGCGATTTTTTTTAAATATATATGTTTAAGAAATTTTTTTGCAAATGAAATAATATTAAAATACGTTTATTGTCATTTTGAAGGAAAAAAAATAAATATTTTACTTATCTTTAAAACGAAATCATTGTTACTGGTATGTTTCTGCCCTTTTACTTTCTAGTAAATGAAGTGTGCTATTAGAAAGTATTATAACTGTCAAAAAAAAAAAATAGACTTCTAAATTAAATCTCATTAAATCTTCACACCTCATTAAATCAGAAACACGCATTCTTAGAAATATATCTGTTTACCTGTAAATATCATAAGTAAAAATCACTTTCAGTTAGAAAAATAAAATTCATTACTGGGCATTTACACTAAATATGTACATTTATGTTAAATCATAAATGGTGTCCAAAAATTGGGCCTTTCTTATGGTTCAAATATCACGATAACTGTAAGACGTAGAAAACTATATGGATGAAATTTGGAGTATCTATTTAACATTTCAAATAGAGATCCGAATTCTCAACAAAATACGTCGAAGAATTGGCCATCTGTGGGTATGTTCTTTCATATTTATGTAAAAACTTTGATTCAAGAACGTAAAATATTAGAGAATTAAGATTTGGTGTGTGATCTTATTGTCGAGATTACTGTTCTGTGTCTAATTTTGTTTTCAATTGAAGGAAAAGGAAGATACAGAAGAATTATTAAATTTTCTTACTACGAAGCACAAAACTTCCAGGGGTCTGAAAACACTATTCTGAACACTCGTCGCATTTACGGACTTTGCAGTGTTCAAAATTTTATTTGGAGGAAGGTTGATGGCACTTTTATACGAAAATAAACGCGAAGGGTTTTGAGAACACAATACATGAAGTTACAGAAAATAACACCAGAATTTTAAAATTAAAATTTATTTAAAATTTAAAAAGAGAAAATAAAAATTTATGGCCCAGATAAGTCAAAAGTAACTATTCAAAGAATCGAACAATATTCACCCTTTTGTATACACTAGCAATTCGAAAGTTTTGAATAGCTAGTATATACAAACGATTCACTGGAGTTGATCGCAAAACTAATTCTTAATATTACCTTATTAAAAAAGAGAATTTCCCAGACTATACTTTTTTTTTATCTTAATACGATATGGTATTTAGTGTTACGCTTTAGTCATTTGATGTTCAATTTAAAGAGATTATGTTGCATGGAGTGTTAATATATCTGAAATAAATATGCATAGTATTTAATAATGGAATGACGCAGATTAAAATTTCGGATGAAAGCATCGTCCAGATTTATCTTTATAAGAAATATGAGCAGTGAAATGTTTTGGTTTGTTTTAGGTGGCTTAGTTATATTAACGTCTCGTTTTAAAGCAACACTAGAGTTATTTTGGGACGAACCTCGTAATTTTGAACCGCGGTCATATGACGAGAACTACGCTTGAGCTGGCAACCCATCTCCACACTTCCATACAACACCATCGGGAGGACATTTGACTCCAACGGATTTAGCGTGCACCAGAACCATTTACACCACGGTTCTTTGGTGAAATCAGGTCTTGATCGGGAAGCCCTCCCGCTTCGAAGCCAAGATCTTGCCACCAGGCCACAGTGGCCACAGGCAGTGAAATGTAAGAATAGATATTAGAAATTCAATTTTTAAATATTTTTTTCTTTCCAAAATAATTCATTACAAAATTATCTATTTCGGAAATTATAAATTTCGTTAAAACATAAACTGTGGAAAAAACAGAATAATTTCGATTAATGTATTTTTTTTTATCTCGAATTATGAAACAATGCTAAAATTTAATATATGTCCTCTCATATTTAATGATATTTAAAAAAAATATTTTAATAATTAAATTCATTTTAACCTTTAAATATCATTTGAAAAGACACAGTTAACCAAAAAATTTGCGGAACGAAGCAATTTTATCGCGGAAAAAAATAAAAATAAATCTTCCATTATAGCAGAATTATTAGTTTTCTATAGAACATATATTTGAAAAGGCTTATAGTCTTTAAATGGATGTCTGGAAAAGGACAATGAAAAGATGACATCTAAAAATTCTTCCCAACTGGGAATCGCTTAGGTTTTGCTTTTGGGATCACATGTGCAATAAGCAATCATCTGAAGTGCTTCCATTTATAAGGGATTCTATTTTTTTAAAGTCTTCTGTATCCACCTCGAGGCTGAAAAATGACAAGAAATTTAGACATGGACTTGAGGAAATTACAGTAACAAGGCAATATAAAGTACTTTTCATGTTAATGTTTGCTTTTTTTTTCCTTTTCTAATTTTCAATTAATTTATGAATTTTTTTTTTTGAAAACAATATATGTGGAATATGTGGACACTTATATGTGAAATATAAAGTGGATTTGTTTACTGACATTTTTACAGAAATATTTATGAGCAGAACTTATGGGTAAGGCAAGAGATCCAAAAATATTGGTAACATTATTTTATAAGAAAAATACAAGACGTGGGCGAAGTACTCAAAGATATTACATGCAGAAATCAACAATAAACATGCAAAGAGCAAATCATTATTAAACAACAACAACAACAGAGAAGACCGCTTTGTGATAACCGTTTCAGAAACATAATTCAATAACATCGTGTTTGAGCCTCATGTTATATAGGGATTATAATAGAAAAACAAATTTTATAAAAAAAAAAAAAAAAAAAAAAATTGGAATCTCGAATTTTAATTAGACACTTTAATAATTCGTGAATTTTCGAGAACTTTATTTTTCTTGCTAAATTCGTCACCATGGTAATGAAACTATCATCATTCTCTCTCAGTAAACTTATCTGTAAAATTCTCTTCCTTACTATGAGACTAACTTTGAAGAGAAGCAGTAATAGATATTCGTAACAGTATATAAAAGATCTAAATGATTTCTTTTTGGAAAGCATTTAGAGTTCCTTTCTGGAAAATATTTATGGTTCCTTTTACACCATAAGTTTCTCGAAGTAAAGTATCAACTTTTTTGTCATCGTGGATATCAGTACAACGTCCTCCCAAATAATGTTAAGGAATATAACGCGATAGAACAAAGCAATAAATTGTCCGCATTTATTACTTATCAGAATTAAAATTTAAATTCTAAATAAACCCATGAATTTTTTCAAACACAATTAAAATATTTTTTAATCTCAAATACAAATTTGAAGACTATGTATGAACAGAAAAATACTATTCCACTATTTCTTCGAATATGATTAAAAGAGGGGGGGGGGGAATGCAATTTTATTTTTCAATTTTTTCAATCAATATATAATATTTTTAAGGGCATTTTATTCGATTATATAGCTTTCTGTATTGATTTTTCTATTTCGAATTTAAAATATCTGTTATTATAATTTCCTACATATTCTTTTGTTTAAGTATTACTACTGATTTGACAGATTGGTATCAAAGATTACTAATTGATTTACCTTATTCAAATCAGATAACTAACTGTTTTTGATTTAATCTAAGCATATTTTAGAAAATAACGGCGAAAAAATTCACAACAAATATTTTTTAAAAGAGTTTAATAAAAAAATGGTTGCAAATGACTACCAAACTAACTTCCATTCACAGGCTGTAAATAAATACGATACTTACCTTGAAATATCGTTTATTTTTGTTCATTTTGAGCAGCATTTAAAGTATTTAATATCGTATGAGTTATTTATTTTCATTTATGGTTGTTAGTGATGTGAAAACTATTACTTATTATTACTAATTTCATGTATTTAGTCTCTATTGCTGGACTGTTTTATCTAAAGCATGAGCAATTTTCTCAAGCAGGAGGTGCCACCTGTTAGCCAGTTTAAAAAATATATATAAGTCTAATATTTATAAGACTAAATTACAAATTAAAACTCCTTTAATTTTAAATCACCATTTAAAAAATTGGTTCTTGCATTTTCGATAAAATTGTATTAGTTTAATATTTCATAAAATGAATGATCATTTAATAGATGGGTTTAATTCAAATCTAATTATACGTTTAATAATCTTGAATAATAATAAAGATGAATGTGCATGTGCATGTTCACAATCTATAGGTCACACCAATTGCTTTAGAGTTACCAAATTTACAGCACAATTTTGACACTGGATATAGTAGAAATTATAAACTTCGAGATATTTTCAAAAATGTGATTATAGATTTATTAATTAAAAATTAATTGAAATTAAAGAATTTTTACCGTAAATTCCGATTATATTGCTAACAAATGTATACTTTATCTTATCCTAAAATTTAAGATATTCTCTTTTCAATGATAGCAATTTATTGCGTATATACATTTTTTTTCCTATTTTGAATTTATTTAATAAATATTTTAAGCTTTTACATAAGCGCGAAACAACATATTTTCATTGTAAAATTAAAACTCTAATTATATTAATTTTTGTTGTTAAGATTTCACCCTGCTTTTTTTTCTGATGCCGATATTTAAGATATAAAGGTTTTCCATGGTAAGTTGATGTCATTATAAGATATGCTTTTAGTAAAAAATATTAAGTTTCTTTGACTTACAATTAAGTTTTTACTTCAAAAGGGTTCAGGGTTCAAAGAAACATTTTTGAACCCTGTCTATTTTTGAACACAGTTGCTATGATTGTTACGTAATTGGAGCTATAAAATTAAATATATGAGATTGGAGAAAATATTATGCACTTAACAGAAAGGTGTAAAGTTTCCAAAACAGTATGGCCCATTCGTCTATTAAAATTTCAAATTCAAAACTAATTTGTAAATGAGTTATAGAAAATATCTAAAAGTTTTTGCATCCGTTGATTCCAGCAAACCATCTGATAGCCAAAATCATCTAGACAATTATAATTCAAATGTGCCGAAGTATAAATGGATTAAAATGAAAAAACAGCAATCACCGTGCGCATTAAAAATATATTATATGATTTACTATCTTTATTTCTTTATCAATCCTTTTAATTAATAATTCCCTATATTAACAAAACAGATAAAATAAAATTTACGAAAATTTGAAACGGATTATTTGTACATAGCAAAGCCAGGTTACTAAATCCCTAAAAAAGCTTTAGTTATATACTGCCAATCCAGCACTTCTGGAACGTTCTTTCAAGCCATTCAGTTCTCGAGAACACCCTCTTTTGAAATAGAACTCTTTACTTTGGGCTCCTAAAATTTCCTAGCAACCCATTATCTTTTCCGCAAGTTGCAGGGGAAATGGATTCGCCGAAGAAGTGAAATGGAGCGCACCGAAGAATTGTCCTGTATTTCAGGACAACCGCAAAGGCATCGCAAACGGATCATTCGCTTTTCCGGGAGGAATCATGAGAGTTTACAAAAATTTGACCCCTGGGAAAAACAGGTAAATAGATACTCAGCGAAAAGATGGATGAAGTCTTCCCGGAATTTTTCTTTTATATTTTAGGGAAATAAAAGCGAACTGAAGTGAGAAAGATATCAGCAAACAGAAGGATGCAAAATATGATGCTAAGGTAGATTAATTTAGTTGCTTCCTTTTTAGTGGAAAACTGATTCTTACTGAAAATTATATCTATAAAACAAATTATTGTAATGAGCGCCTATTGATATATTAAATGACAGGAATTTCCATGGGGAGTGATCTCCAATCATCTTTCTTCCATTTCCTCTCCACCCCGCAAAAAACTAAGGATCTTGGATAAGACCGAGAATGTGCTATAATTTTTATTTAATCATTAAAACAAATTATTATAGTGCTTACCTACTGAAATATTAAACGGTAGAGATTTCCAGTGGGAGTTATTGAACTTGCAGCAGATTGGGATGAGCGAGGATAGAACATGGGATCTTGTGGATCGCAGCCCAGTAACATGACCTTGATACAAAAGCAATTGCTGTGGTACGTAGCTGTTAACTGGCTTATAAGCTTTCACCAAAGACTCTCCCTCCAGTGAGTGGAACGATATGGCTGTTGCGTGGTGATGTATTAGCTGTTGATTCTAATGCGCCTGTACCCATTTGAGTAGCGCCAAGTGTTATGGCGAACGTGTGTGGGTGAGTGGCTGCTGTTGCTGCGTCAAGTGAGTCAGACGACTTTGGGTTGCTGCGTGAAGTGAGTCTGACGACTTTGGTTTGCTGCGGGTAGATGGCGCCACAACAGCTGCATCAAGGTTGCAGGTTCATCATCCGAGGTCACCAATGTAGCGAATTGGATTGAGCGAGGATAGAACATGGGACCTTGTGGTTCGCAGCCCAGTAACATGACCACGATATAAAAGCAATTGCTCGTGTAGCGTAGCTGTTAACTGGCTTATACGCTTTCACCACAATCTCCCCGAAGCTTTCTTGCAGTCTCTCAAATAGAAATCTTATCCCTATCCTCCCTGCATAAAATCGGGATTATTGGATAAAACCGCGAATGTCCTACGTGGCATTGGCGAATATAGTAGTCACGAAATACCGGCGTGAATAATTTTTACTGAACCAATGAACAAATTATTGTAGTACATGACTACTGAAATATTAAATAATAGATATTTCTAGGGGAATTGATCTTTCCTGAAATTTTCTTGCATTCCTTTAAATAAAAGTCTAATAAATTCACAAATATTTTTTTGAAAAGAAATATATTTTATTAATATTTTACCCAAAATAATACTAATTTAAAGATACATACAAAGTAAAATACAACATTTTACTACTTTTTCAACGCGATCTAAATATTCTTTTATCTATTCTTCAATCCGCACGTAATATATAAAGTTAGTACAGGTAAGATTCTATTTGTAGTTAAAACTGAGGAGCAAAATTTCACTTCCATTTATTCTTTTTTTCACAAATATCTCTCTCGTATTGGAAATTGTGTATAATTTTGAGAATTAAACATTTTACACTTTGTAGTTTCATATTATTGCCACTTTACAAACAATTATATTTATTTGAAAAAGGCTATCTTCCTACTGTAAATTTAGAAATCATAAAATCATGAAAATTCCCCTACGTATTTTTCCTAAGCGACACACAATCAAATGAAACTTTTAATGGGAAAATATGTTGTTTATTATCATATATTGCTCCGAATTAAACTAGAACACCTTAAAACAAAAAAAGCGTTCTGAGAAAATATTGTTACAAACCTGTAATGTTGCTTCCCAGCACGGTTAGTTCAATCACTGGAAAGACCGTCTTACGATCAACTTTGTTAGATGCTGATCGGGTGTCTCGTCAGTGATCTCAGAACTTGACGACTATTTGCCACCGAATTTGGCGACCTTGGAAACAGAATAGATACTACTGGAAATTTAGAGAATCCCAAATTAGAAATTAGAGAGTGCTGCTCATCCAATAGGAACAGAGATACGCCTGATTGGTCTAAAACCTTCTCTGCTCACCTCCCGGGAACTAAAAGAGGCAGGCAGTCTCACGCAGCTGTCAGTCGGAATCGTGTAAAGATTCTACGGCGAATAGTTGGATAACCCCAGCAAAAAGTTCAAACAATTGCTGAATTGAACTGTGTGAAGATTCCTGTTGTTTAATTGTAGAAGCAGCATCGAGTCGTGTTAGGAGTAGCCAGTCGTGTAGTAGTGATTCGGCAGTTGGATACAGCTAAAGCGAAGATACAGTGGATATTTGCAGATATTTGAAGAGATCGTAGAGTGAAGCGACGCAGATTCCCTGTTTCTGCTGAATTCTGTCTGGCCGCTTTGTGTGCTGTGGTTGTTTTTACTGCTGATTACTTCTTGTGGACTACTGTTTGTTGTAGTGTGCTGCTGTGCGTTTCCTGTTTTCGTCTCGGTTGTATATTTGTCGTCTTCGTGTTAATAAAAGTCGTCTTTTGTTACTAAAGGACTGTTTATTTCAACGACCAACAAATCGTTAAAAGAGCTCTAAACGGGAGTAATCCGTAACAATATGTTCAAAATAGACTTCCTGAAAAAATAGAAAGCAATAGTCGTTTATTTTGCCAGTAGAACGATAAATAAAGGTCTAATTTTTATTACTATTTGCACTTCGCGTTAATATTTTTATTCGTTTTAAATCAAAAATAAGAAATAGACAAAAAATTAAATTTATACATTATTTTATTAATATTATTGTATTTTTGTTATTTGTATCATTAAAATAATAAAAATCCATTTGATTTGAATTTCCAGTTTTCTATATTACAAAAGAACTCTTGAATGGAGAATTATAAGAGAGTAAATAAATTTCTGATACAAATTACAATAAATAATAATTAAGTTATATAAAAAAATAGTGAATATTTATATACAAAAATTAAGGTTCTTAAAAACATACATAGAATTACTTGTTAAAATTACCAGAAGTAGGAATGAGATTTTTTCTTACCATTTAAAACTGTTTTTATCTATAAAGCAAGTTGCCCATTTTTTCCATAATTTTAGGAGGAATCTAAAAAGCTTTAAAACGAGAAGCTATGTAAAATTTATCTAATTTAGTTTCAGCTACATTGTTAGAGTTATCGGTATCCGATTTTAAACTTTCAGCATGAATGACTCGTTGAGCAATATAGAATAAAAAACCCTCTTTTCCTTTCAGAAGGTTTTGGCAGAAGGGAATGAATAATTATCTCTTTATACCCTGTTTTAAAATTTAAATATTTCAACATGTTTCGCTGAATTAATGCATACTAAATGGAAAAGCGAGTTAACTCTTAAATATAAAATGGAACTTTCTTTGTGAGATTAGAATTTCTAACATTTACGTTCTTATTTAGATTTTTGGCAATAAATAAATAAATATAAAATTTTAAAACATCTTTTTCTTTGAATCAGGTTGACGGTTTTTTTATACGTTTAGCATTTGATGGCCTTTATTGTAGCGTTTTTATGAAATTCTGTATGAAACTTGTTCAATTTCCTTTTAATTATTCATCACTAGCTGTTGGTCAGTTTTGCTTATACAAGATTTCCATGTTTGAATAAGGCATAGTGATGTAAAAGATGGGAATTCAGGAATATATATTCAATGAATCCTTTTGTGTATCGTGCTTGAAATACAAAAGAGGCTTGTAAAATTCTTACTCATAATTTTCTGCATTTGATAACCATATTCTTTTGGAGACACTTGCTTGCTTTAAGGACGGTCATTTGCAAATATGAATACACAACCATGAGTAGAAATCAAGAGATAGCTCTTTATTCTTCGAATTTTTCATCCTACAATAAAAGAAGTCGAGACATTCATATTGATAAGGTTAAAGCTAGTTTTTGCCAAAGCCACTTCAAATATAGATGAGGCCTAGGTATTTCTAATCTCAGAAGTGGAAACCAAGGGAAACGTTCAGAGGTGTCATGTATTCATATTTGCAAATGACCGTCTTTAAAAGAAGAAAATGGCCCCAAAAGAATATAGTTATCAAATGCACAAAGTTATGAGTAATTTTACAAGCCTCTTTTGTATTTTAAGCGCGATAAACAAAAGGATTCATTGAAGACATATTCCTGAATTTCCTTCTTTTACATCACTTTTTCTCAGTAAAAGAGAAAGAAAAGATGGAGTTGACTTAATAGCGCTGCATTAGCCTATAATTATATTTTGATATTTAGAGTGATCTAAAATAGGGAAATTAAAAAACAACTCTCGATAATGAAATATATCACTTCAGTAATATTTTCTTTTTTATTGGTAACTCTCTGCCTTAACGATTAGCTGATTCTTAAGGAATAATGACTGCGCTTCATTTCAATTATCCTCACTTATGATTATTTATTGTTCTTATATGTTTCTTCATAAATGTATATTTTTTAAAATCGCATTGTGGTAGACCACAATGTCATTTTGATAAATTTTTTCAAGCTTTCTGCCCATTGTGTATATAAACATCCCTTGTGGAGTCAAGGTCCATATCATCATAGTACTATTAAATAGGATGACACGTAAATGTACGGTTCATTCATCCTTTGATTTTCATAATACCTTAACTTCATATCGCTAATATTTATGTAAACTCCACAGATATTAAATATAATCTTTCTTTTTAAAATTTTTATAATCCTGCAATTAAATGTTTGAGGTACCACTGTAAACGATTTAGTTTTCATTTAAAAAATATTGTTACAATATATACTCAAAATACCTTAAGAAATTATTTAAATCTAGACTAAATAGATTTATTGCAATGAATTCCAAACATTGTAACTTTGAATTATAAATCGGTGTGAAAGTTATTTTTGCACAGGAAAATTTCCCAACGTTGTCACGAAAAATTGTTTCAAATTCGGTATTTTTAGATCTAACAACTGTTCTATACAGCACCAACACACATAAACGCGCTTTCACACTCACTCACACACACTTGTGAACAGTGTGTATTGTCCGATGAACAGATCTTAAAATACACATGCTCAGTACGATATCAGCAAGTTGTCAAATATAATTGCAGTATAATCTGAAAAAGGTAATTCAAAAGACATTAGTTGAAGTCTATATGGGATAGAAAATCTATCTTTACAAATTACAGGAAATATTCTTTAAAAGTCGTAATTTTTGATATTTTTTTTCTCCACTATAAAACAGAAAGAAGTCTAAAAGAAATTCTGATCTCCAATTTTAGAAATTCCATATAAAAAAAAGAATTCTATACACATACCAATGAATTGACAAAACATTAGATGTTTCTTACATATATTGAGAGAAATCCGTTTAATAAATGTATGGTACAAAGAGAGCAACATGCTCGACAGTGGAAAACGAAACTTTATTTCACACCCACACCCCCCCCCCACACACACACACACACACATTCTCTCTTATTACTAGTAGAGATTGAGAAAGGAAAATGGTCTAATTTTATAAAATTCTCTTAGGGAAAAATTTTTGAATTTGATATCGTGTGTAACAACTAAAATATGATTCGAAAAGTATATATCGTGCTGATTGTTTTCAAAATATAAACAATAAAAATCACAGAATGATAAATTAAATAACTGGGGAAATTTCATTGCCCAAGGTGGTTGAATTTTCTTTCACAAAAACATAAAAAGGGGAAAATTCTACAGTTCAAAACTATCTCATATTTTATGCAAATGGGTATTTTCTCACGGAATTGGAATTTTCTTTGTTTATTTCTGATATGATTGTCTGCAGAGAATTGTATTTTCATTTTTTATATATATTAAGCTTGTTATGAATCATAATTTCGATATGTAGCATCTTGTTGTATAAGTCATTTCAATAATTACTTGTTAGGAGAATGAGAAAAACTTCAAAAGAGCACAATTTCTTCCATTATTTTTAAAATGTAGTGTTATTTTAGAGATTATTCATCTTAATAAAAAGTTATAACAAATGAATTTTAAAAAATGGTTTGAAGAAGAAATGAAACGATATTTTATAAAACAACAGATTTATCTGAGGAGATAGAATAAGAATGGCGGTTGAGTAATTAAGGAAGATTGTATTACATATTAAAGGCTAATTTTTCATAATCATAAAGAAATCCTTTATCTTATAAGTATTTTTTTAATAATCTTCTTCGCTATTTCGAAATTAAATTGTTATGAAAGAGAAATTTTAGTGAGTTTATATCTGGGGTTCATAATGTATATAATAATTTTATATATACATCATCTTTTAAAAATTTACAAAAACGCTCCTGTTTACAAAACGATAAAAAATGGTCTGTTTTAAAACAGCATGAACATACATGGGCTGTACCGATCATGATTCTCTCAGCAAAGTATTTATATTAGAGAATTTTTGTGACAGACATTAAAGCCGGCTATTTTAACCTTTTCAGGAGAGGGTAATTAAAATGTTTGAAATATGATGAAAACACCCAGTCAAGGTGATTAATAAGTAGTTTAGACATAGATTTTGCAATCAAAAATTTTTTAATATCCCTTCTTTCACAGAGGGTAGTGTAATCGTTTGGGAACACCACCCATCTAGAGTAATCTCTGTGTAAGGAAATCGTTCGAAATAATTGAGCAAATTTCATATGATAATAGCAGTGATTATGAATATTTGAGGTTAATAAACATTTTTATTTATGTTTTAGGTTAGTTGAAACAATTAAAATATTAAAAATACAATTTATGACATATTTATTACGAAATTTCTAAATTATATCTAATATATATATAAATAATAAAAAAATAGAAACCATTGCAATTTAATACAAAATATTAATTAAAAATAAGAACTATCTAATTAAAATGCTAAACATATGTATTTGCAATTAAATTTAAATTTATAAATATCACATAAATAACAGCAAAAATGAAGAATAATTCATTATTTGGCATGAAATCTTTCGAAAGATGTAGGAATCTATTTTTGTCTAACCCACAATGACACATTACATGTTTTGCAAATTGTTCCTTGATTTTTGTACATTTTTTTGGAGCAAAGAACATCCTCGATATCTTTTCAGCCTTTTTTTTCAAATTTTCAAATGCATAATACAATAATAATAATTTAAAAAAATAAGGTTGTATAAACGCAGAAATTTACAGAAAAAAAATCGCTAGAATTTAATCAGAGCATGAGCGTAATAAATAAGAAACCGCCTGGAACGAGAGGCAAAGCTGAAATGTGGAATATTTCCTGGTTTCAAATATGGAGGGGGGGGGGTCTTTCCCCAAAGACAATAAACACCCCCCTCCTCCTCCCGCATACACGATATCTCCATCGCGCCCTTCTCTGAAAAATATTAAGTTATAGCTTTCTCAGAGATACTAGATGTGGCAAAACAGAAGATGTCCTAGGCGGGCGGTGTCCCGAAATAAGATCACTCAGAACAAAACCACTTTGACTTGTTCTTAAATTAATCGGAAGCTTCAAAGGAAATATGATTTAAAACCTCATGGATAATGTAAGAAAGCAGGTGAAAGATTTTGAGAAAATTTCAATTCTTAAGACCTCAAAAAGATTCCCACATTTCAGACAATTTTCAAAGCATTTTTAAAATAAAATTAATACAAAAAAACCCACCTCGAAATAGAATTGCTCGGGTTGCCATCTCTTCAATAGAAAAGAAACCAATTGCATTTTTCAAAAAATTTTAGGAGTTTTAAATTCGATAGTGTTTTTTACAGAAATTTTTAAAAGTGGTGTCCTCTTTTGCGACCACCGCCCTTGTAAGTGTTAATAGGCTTACACCAGTTCTCTTTGAAATGCACTTGAGCCTTGCTAATGGACTAGAGCACTATAATATTATAGTGCAATTAAAAATATAACTTTTATATTAATCTATTTGAAATTTTCTTTTTTTTGTGGCATTGCAATTATTCTCATATGAAAGAAAAAATAGCAAAATCGTTTTTTATCTTACAACAATGAAATTAATGACATGTTTGTATAATTGAGGAGAAAATGGAATCGTTTTGAATTTAATTGCAACATTTAAACTGGTTGTAAAATATTATGCAGAAAAATACTTTTAAAATCATATAAAATTTGATGAAAATACTACAGGAGAAAATGATTAGTATCACTAAAATATAAAAAAAAATTAAAATTGTGAGGAAATTCAATTTTTTGCACATTTTAAAAACTAAATAATTTTGTGATTGGCAAAATTTCTGAAAGTTGAAATATTCATTAACTTTAAACCTCCTCTGTTTTTGCTCACGTTTTTTTACAACGTTAAAGATAAGTTTTGGAAAAAAACATGCTACAAAATACTCACATTTCCGCATAAAATAGATTAAAAAACCAAACACCTTTTAAACAAAATTCTGCCAGTTTAAAACTAAAAGTGCTAAAAAAAGGGATGCAATGCGGTTATTTGTCTAAAAAGAACTATAATGCTAAACTTTTAGTTTCAGCATTTATCAAATGATTCTTTTAAAATCTTACTGGTAACATTAAAATTGATACGCTGTTTCTAAAATAAGTTCTATTTTTATACACATTAAATAATCTGGTTTCATCTGATAAATAGATAGAAATGTACATTTTTAATCATTAAAATTGCTTTAAAATCATTTTAAGTGAACATATTGCTTAATCTGTAATTTATTAATTGTAGATCATATTGCAAAAAAAAAAAAAAAAAAAAAAAAAGACAAAGAAATATGCATCAAATTTTGTAAAATCTCTCAAAAACTTAGAATTTGAGAAAACATCTCCTTCAACCCTTTTTAAGGCCGTGGGAAGTATGCTTTCCACCAAATTTATCAAACTTTATATGAAATTATGTAGGTTGGCATAAGTTCTGACGAATTTTTTTAGTAAGTCAGAAACTTAGATGCTTCCGTTCTTTATCTCAGACAAAATGACG
Organism: Argiope bruennichi; assembly: GCF_947563725.1. Taxonomy (NCBI): domain Eukaryota; kingdom Metazoa; phylum Arthropoda; class Arachnida; order Araneae; family Araneidae; genus Argiope; species Argiope bruennichi. The sequence goes on from NC_079155.1 coordinate 48,696,750, forward strand.
TGTATTGATTTGTTACTTAATTATTAATTAACCAAATTAATTAATGAATCAAATTAAATTTATCTAATAAGCTAAATGAATCCCTTTTCTTATTCTAATTTCAAGCCTAAAAATATTTTATACATAATATGACTAAAAAAAATGGCCCTTTAAAGGGCTACGTAAAATATTATTAAAACCCAAACAATGCAAAAATAAAAATGAATTAAAACAACAAAGAATGAAAGCAGAAACAAAGATTAGACATATTTTTTAAAAGTTTAATACTATATTTCTTTAAAAAAATATTTAAAAAATTGAAAATATTTTATAAAGTTAATCGACATTTTTTTTGTCGCGAATTGACTTCTGAATGTCTTTAAATACCTTAAATTAACATTATCTTATATTAATGTTTTTTTAAAAAAATAGACCCTACAATTTTTAACCATCTATTTGTTTGTTTCAATGCAATTTACTCTCATTGCTTTCCTTTTTATACTTTTTACTGAAAAAAACTACCATTTTTTTTTCCGACTAAGTGCGTCCAAGAAGTTTTACAGTTTTCTCTCTCCGGATACTTTGGGAGAAAGCTGAACATGTCCCAGATCGGTCGTTTGTGTCCGCACCACCGTCCCATTAAGAAGAGAGTCCTTTTCTGTTGATTTTTTTTTCTTTTCTCCTTCTTTATTTTTGTCCAACATGTGTGCATCATGTGCTCCTGTTGTTTCTTCTCAGCCTCGCATGATTTATTTTAAAGCTTTTTTTATCGATATTTTGATCCCTCTTCTCCCTCTTCTATTATTAGAGCCAAAGCAACGTAAAGTTAAGTCTTCTGTTATTTTTGTCATCGATTAAGCGATATAAAGTTAATTAGTGAAATGAAGTATGTAGAAAATACAGAAATGAATAAAATTTCCTTGACATGTTTTTACTAGAAAGATTCAGATACGGCTTTAAGGTTTCAGAAAGGTTTCTAAATTATATACAATTCTGGGAATATTATCTTTGAAATTTCTTTCCTGGTTTCCGAATCACATGTTCTACTAATTATGAGGAAAAATTTTGTTTGTTTGCCAAAAACTCATCCTTAACGTAGTACTCAAACGTGAGCAAAAAGCAGTGGAGTTTTAAAGTTAATGAATATTTCAACATTGAGAAATTTTGCCAATCACAAAATCATTTAGTTTTTAAAAATAATTTTCGCTTTATTGAATTCCATATCATAGCTTCCATCTAGACAATTTTAAATAATTAAATTTTTAGAAGTAGAAAATTTACAATCTACTCATCTTTGGCTACTGGTTTGCTCTCCATAATATTGGTAATGTTCAATTTTAATTAACCTTCTAGTGAAAATTTATTTGTCATGATTTTCTGAATAAAATGTTTTGCCATCAAATTCGGGGAGACATTAAAGCCATTTTATTGGAATATCTTTGCATTTGTCTTTTTTATAATACACCTATAGCTTCTTCCTAGGCATCATAGTACCATTAAAAACTTAATGTTTTGGTAATTCATTTTCAAATTGCATGTTGCCATCTCAGTTTATGTAACTTTACTTCCTAATTTCACTCAATTTTGCTTACATAAAAATCAATTTCATTGCTAGCTTTCAACAATGGAAGAAAATTACAAGATAAAATATATGATGAAACAATGAACATAATTTTAATTTTAATTTAATAATGAAATCTATTAATAAAAGTTAGTATAAATATTTAAAAAAAATGCTGAAATAATGATGCTGCTTACGTAATTGTACGATTATTATGTTGAAATAAAAAAAAAATATATATTTTTTAAATTTTAGAATGCTTCTCTTCTACTAATTATGAACATGTTTTTACTAGAGAGATTCAGATACGGCTTTGAGGTTTCAGAAAGGTTTCTAAATTATATACCATTCGGGGAATCTTTGAATCTTTGAAATTTCTTCCCTGGTTTCCGAATTACATTCACTAAGCAGTGTACTTGAATGTTAATATGAATATACTACCATTCCGAATGATGACAAATAGATACAAATCAAAATCAAACTTGATAGAAAGCTTTCAACTTAACAGTTTATTGAATTTCGTATATATCAGTTATAGCATGTCCATTGATTAATAATATCATTCGTTTCCTTTTCTTTTCTTCTATTATTAGAGCCAAAGCAACATAAACATAAGTCCTTTTTTTATTATTTATATCGTCTATTAAGCGATGTAAAGTTAATTATTGGAATAAAGTATGTAGAAAATACTGAATATAATAAATTGTTTCTCGGCATATTTCTACTACACCTCATTTGCATACATATAGTTTAAAAACATTCTAACAGAAAGGTTTATAAAATATATACAATTTAGGGAATATATATTTTTTTAAATTTCTTCCGTGGTTACCGAGTTACATTCACAAATAAATTCCCTTTGAATGTTCTTATGGGTATACTATCATAATGATAAATAAATTCAATCAAAATCTAGATTCAAACAAAATGCTTAACCGTATACTGTAATTATTTTCGTCTATAACATTCATAAAATTAGACCCCTTTCGAAACTTTCCATCTGAAATAAACCTAATTCAATCAGATAATATCCTTGGAAACTGTAATTTCATAATATACATTGACATGTGAATAATATAAAGTCAACTTCGATTTGGCATGTAAATCTTCAGAAAAAAACATATTACACAAAATCTTTTTAACTACAACCAATTTTTATTATTTGCCTATCATACTCCTTCCCTTGAATAGGATAAAAATTGGACCTTAGATAATAATAGTAAAATTCCTTGCTCATTATATTAGAGACTCTTTGCTAATTATATTAGAGAATAAAAGATGCATCAGAAGAAAATTTATACGATATAAAGAATAAAAAATATAAGATGGCACAAATCAATAACAATTTTAGAAACATATATTATATTTCCGGACGTTACATTTTTTAAAAAAACTGCCTCAATAACAACACACACGTATTCATCTTCATTATTAGTAGGAAAAACTGATATTCAGAAAAAATTAAAGCATTCTAACAATTAATTGTTATTTTATTTTTTAAGATATTGATGTAAATGTCAAATAGAAATTACATTGGTATTAGCATTATTCTACCAATTTTTTAAAACATTTGTTCTAATTTTCCATTCCAGATTTTATTATTAAATTAAAATTAAAAGAATATTTATTGTTTTATCATGCATTTTATCTCGTAATTTCCATTTTTGAAAGCCAGGGCTTAAATTTATTTTTATTTGCGCAAAGTACAAGTAAAATTTCATGCATTCGATTGAAAATTTGTAATTTGAAACGGAAATACCATTAAGTTTTGAAGCTCTACGAACAAGAAGATTTACGTACGTCATAAACAAGACAAATGCAAAGATATTCAAATAAAATGACTTTAATGCCTCCTAGAATTTGATGGCCAAACATTTTATTGAGGGAATCATGACAATTTAGTTATATTTCAGAAAGTTAATTAAAATTAAATAAAGTGAACAAACTAGTGACCAAAATCAGACAGATAGAAAATTTTTCTGCTTCTGAATTTTTTTACTATTCAAAATTACCTAAATGAAAGCTATGACATGGAATTTAATACAGAGAAAATTACTTTTGAAAATTAAATAATTTTGTTACTGGCACAATTTAAGAATGTTGAAATCTTTCTTAATTTTAAACTTCCTCAGTTTAAATATTTTTGCTTAAGTTATGAGTTTTTGAAAAAAATGGTATAAAATACTTATATTTTCGAATTTTTCATAAAATAGATTTGAGAAACGCCTTTTAAACAAAATGATGTCAATTAAAGTTAAAAGTGCAAAAATGAATTTGTTATAATATGATCGGCTAGAAAAATCTATATTGCCAAAACCTTATAATTTAAGCATTGATCAATTTATTTGTTCAAAATTTTACTTATAATTTAGAAATGTATCGCATTGCTCCGGAAATAATCTGTATTTTTATATACTCCTTAAATATCCATGTTCCAATTGTTGAATAGCTGGGAAGTTTTTTTTTTTTACATTATGAAGCATTAAAGCAGCTGTATAATCTTTTTAAGAGCTTTAAAAAGATTTTTAATATGTTATTCAGTAACTTGCAAACTAGTAACGAGCAAATTGCAAATAATTATACAGAATTTTAAACATGACATATTCATTAGATTTTAATGGATAAAGTGTTTTATAGGATTTCTCTAAAATTTAGAATTTGCGAAGAAATCATTTAAGCATATAAAATGGTATTAAAACCTAAACTACACAACTATAAAAACGAATGTAATTTCTCAAAGAGTGAACATGTGAAAAAATATCCGTACATATTTAAATAAAATTAAATTCAGAAATTGAGAATATTTTATAAAAATAAATCGGTTCTATTGTGCAAAATTGACTTTTGAATATCTTTGCCTAACGTAAATCAATGTTATCTTTAAAAAAAAAAACCAAAATATTTTAAATCATCTATTTGTTTCTTTTAATGCAGTTTTCTCTCTTAGCTTTGATTTGCTATTTTTTACTGAAAAAAAAAACTACTTTTTTTTCAACTAAGTGCGTCCAAGAGGTTTTACAGTTTTCTCTCTCCGGATACTTTGAGAGAAAGCCGAACATGTCCCAGATCGGTCGTTTGTGTCCGCACCACCGTCCCATTAAGAATAGAGCCTTTTTTTTGTTGAAATTTTTTTTCTTTATTTTCCCCAACATATGTGCATCATGTGCTAGTGTCGTTTCTTCTTAGACTACCATGATTTATTTTAAAGCTTTTTTTTATCTATATTTTGTTCTGTCTCTTCTGTTATTAGAACCAAAGCAGCATAAAGTTAAGTTTTATGTTATTTCTATTATCGATTAAGCACATTAAGTTAATTAGTGAAATCAAATATGTAGAAAATACAGAAATGAATTCATTGTTTCTCTACCTATTTCTAAAAGAGGGATACAGATATGGTTTTGAAATTTCAGAAAGATTTTTTAAATGATATTAAATTCAGGGAATATTTACTTTTAAATTTCTCTCGTGGTTGCCGAACCACTTTTACCAGTCAATCCCCTTGAATGTTCTTAAAAATATATTACCATTTCAAATAATAAAAAAATAAATATAAATTAAAATCAATATCCAAATAAAGTGTTCAACTAAATATTGGATTGATATTCCCTTGTCTATATCATTAATAAAATCATGTCCGTTTCAAAATTTCGAGCTAAAAATGATTCATTTAAATAGTATCCTTAGAAACTGTGATTTCGTAATAAACAGGACATTATAATAATATCAAGAAATCTGGGATTTGATATATATGTGTATCTTCAAAAATAACACACCACACATACAATTAATTTTAAATTCCCATAATATACAGGGTGTTTATTTAGTCCCGGACCCATTTTGATGCTTAATAACTCATAAAATAATAAAGATAGATTAAAATTAATAACATAAATGGTTAAATAGACTCAAAAAGTTTCATGACCCTTGTCAATGAACTTTCACGTGTGCCCCCTTCATCGCACGGAGAATATCAAGTCGATAGTCAATTTCACGCCGGGTAGCTGCAAACATGCCAGCATCCACAGAGCTTATTGCGGTTGTAATTCTGGCTTTTAGGTCATCAATGTTCGACACTCTCCTCCTGAAAACGTTGGAGGATCTTTTTGGTAAATTCTGAAATTTCTCTGTGCTTGCACTATCGATTTCGTTTCTATGAACCACCATAAAATCTGTGCTTTCTCTTGTGGTGTATGCATTCTCATTAATATCCGCTTGAATAAAACATCACATACAAAAGTACTACATAGAACAAACACATCAAAAGTAAACATAACATAGCAATAGTTTCCAAAAACAAAAGAGAGAAAAATGCAATTAATAAGCAGACGATATTTAGAAAAGTACAGATATTTAGACTGGAAAATGAAATTATCTGAAATTAACCACACGCGCAGACGATATTTACAAAAGTAAAAATATTCAAACCTGAAAAGGAAAATATATGAGTTATTCCATCGATAAATGCCATAAGTTTGTTTATATCTTCATTATTTTATGAGTTATTAAACATCAAAATGGGTCCGAGACTTTATAAACACCCTGTATTTCTCTTTCTGAAGCAAAGCTCGTAGCCTTTGAATATGCTCAAAGTTGGACTTTAGATAATAATTAAAACATTAATTTCGCCTCAGAAAATTATTTGTCTCTAAATAATTTTTTAAAGTCGTATATCATATCCAAAAATATCCTCAAACTAAGGAATGTTATTTATGATTATTATTAATTATTTATATTAACTATTATTAATTATTTATATTTTTTCCGCCTCCCACATTAATATTGTCAATGACAAATGTCGTGTTTCATAGGAAATGAGAAGTGAATTATTGGAATGAAATATGCAGAAAATTTCGGACAAGTGGAATCTAATAATAACAACAATATTAATTTAGTCACAGAAAACCATTTATTTCCGAACCACTTAAAAGTTCTAGTTCCATATCTGAAAACATCCTCAAACTTATGGATACCATTTATGACTCATTAATTATTTATATTTTTCCCTCTCCCATATTAATATTGTCAGTTACAAATGTCGTGTTACCTAAAAAAGGAGAGGTGAGTTCTAGTTAAATATCTGAAAACATCCTCAAAATTAAGGATGCCTTTTATTAAGCATTAATGATAATATTTATTTTCTATCCCCTAACACACTAATATTAATGCGAGTTCGCAAATTGTACAGACTAAGTATATGGCAAAGGATACCGACGTGCTCTGATTGGTTTAAGCCTTGGCATCTTTTTGGCAATGTTTTGCACTCATAATAGTGTAGTTTTTGCTTATTTGGCTCAAACCTTGTGCCTTTCATTAGTTTTATGAAAGATATGAGTGAATATCAACACGATCTAATTTTTATTAATGCAATTGTTTTCTCTAAATATTACTAGTAATACTACTAATACTAATTATTATTAATAATAATAAATATTACTAATAATTCTAGTTATACAAGTAACTAATGTTGTTTATGCACAGAAGTATAAAAACTATATGAAAGTAATTACTCAACATATGATGCAGCAATTAAATGATTCTTATTTTTCTATGATTTTCGTGCCTTTATTAGATAATTTATGCAGTCATTGCAACTTGTTGCTCAACGTTTGTTACTTTCCCATCAACTACATATGGGGAAATGATTACTTAATGCCCAAAACGTATAAATATGTAAGCTTTGACGCAATATTTGATTTCGTAGCTAATTTTTTTAGTTATATCAAAATAATATTAAGAAACACACATAATTTTTTTAATAAATTGTAATTTTTATATTTCCTGAATTTAGGTTTCTTTTCTTTTTAAATCTTTTCTGCTGTATTTGTGTTCCAGGTTAATGTTACATGTAAACCGTAAAAAATAGGAGGGGGGGGGATAAATTCACATATTTTATTTATTTTTATAAAAACGTATTTCGGTATGGCATCTTTTTGGCAAAACATTGCCAAAAAGATGCCAAGGCTTAAACCAATCAGAGCACGTCGGTATCCTTTGCCATAGACCTAGTCTGTACAATTTGCGAATTCGCAATATTAATTCGTTAACTTTATTTAATATTGTCAGTACTAAATACCGTTGCCTAAGATACAGAAAGATAATTATTGAAATAAAATGTGTAACGCATCCAGGACAAGTGAAATCTTTCTCATCTCATTTATATCAGCACAAAAGCAGGTCTGATTTTCTGACTTCAGAGAGACTCTTCAAAAATCCAAAAAAATTATTCTCCTTTCAAAAAAAAAAAAAAGTGTGTGCAACAAGAAATTTTATTAAGAAAATATTGCACTTCATTATTTTAAATTCACAAAATTATTCAATTTCAAATCATTCTTTAGAACATTAAAAAATAGCATTTGATATAATTATTAAAATTTTCCAAAACCTTTATTTCTGAAAAAAATATTTATTAAAGGTATAAAACGCAATTGTTTTGCCATCTATCATGTGATATAGAAATGAATAGTAACAAGCAGAAAATTGGATGCATAATCAAACAAATTTAATTACAATAAAATTTATACAAAAAATATTTCGGAAGATGCACGTTCAGTTTCCATAATTGCTATCAAATTTGTATCTCCTTAAACTTCATGATAAAGATGATTTTGCATGTCTGGACTGTTGAGATATAAGCAAATAATCCCAAAGCAAATATTTTTAGAAAGTGAATGTTATATAAATTTTGTTGGAAACTTTAAAAGATAACATTGATTTTAACATTTTTAGAAAATGTAGAAAAAAAAATGTCTGCAAAAACTGATTATTAAGACATTAATTTAAGAACAAAATTGTTATAAAATCTGTATACATACATGCATGGTTTAATATTTTGTAATCAGTATCGTACAATATTATACTATATTAGTTATATTTACATATGAATCGTTTTCTAATATTTTTTGTATTATTACTTTTCATATATACTTTATATATCAAATTATTAGTTATAGCTCAAATTTTTACTAATACTTTCTAGATTTATTTGAATGTTGGTATGCATGTCGCATATTTTATTTATTTATTTATTGATATTGTATTTGTTTGTGTTGCAACATATATACATTGAGAATATTCCTTTCTGCTTTCACGCGCCTTACACCATTTTGTTAAGCAGGTGAAGTCGGTGAGGTTTAGTAAATAAATATTATTTTTTTAGTAATTATCAAGTTTGCTATCAAATTTCTTTAAAAAATAAATACAATTGATTTTGATTTAACATCTCTTCTATTGTTATATGTATTTTGCTATTGAAAAAAAAATATTAAAAGGAATTTTATCTTGATTATTAATATGATGCTCCAAGAATAAAAATTATTATTTTCTTTCTAATATGGCAAATATTATTGACATAATTAATACGATTTTCGGTATTTCGATTAAACTGATAAATAAATTTCTTAAATATCAAGCATTAGTCCAACTTTAAATAACACAAAACATTTGAACTTTAAATTGACAATGCAATAAATTGGCAAAGTCTCAAAGAATCTACAAGGGGTGTTCAAATGAAAAAGTATGAAACGAACACTGTGGGTATAAATAAAGACTTTATTCAAAGTATGCACCACAGGCCTGCGTACAACGAAAGTTGTTCACAGAATTCCTGTGACCGTGACGAGATCCAGTCCGACACAGCGTCCTTGAGTGTACCGTCCAAGGTCCACTACATGTTGAATTCCTCGAGCACGGAAGAACCATTAACTCCGAAATGTATGAGATATTCCGAAGACTACGTAGGTCCATCAAGAACGAAAGACGGTGCAACTCACGGAGGGTGTGCTTCTGTTCCATGATAACTCACGTCCACACGTTTCCAGGGTCAGACACGCGGAACTGGTCACGCTCAAATGGGAGCAGCATGGCCATCCACCCTACAGCCCGGACATGTCGCCCTGCGATTTTCATGCGTTTGGTCCCCTGATAAAAACATCAAAAAGGGAAGCGCTTCATCTCGGATGGCGAACTCAAGTACGCTGTGAAGGACTGGGTCTCGTCACGACCACATGAATTCTGGGAACAAGGAATCCTTCGACTCGTTAATCAATGGGATCGTTGTGCTCAGGCCTATGGTGCATACTTTGAATTAAGTCTTCGTTTATACCCACAGTGTCGTTTCATGCCTTTTCATTCGAACACCCCTTGTACATACGTTTTTATATCTGTTATCCATTTTTATTGGACATTAAATGCTTTCTTATCATTTCATCCATATGTGGTTGTTTTACTATTCTTATTTAGTATTCATAACTTTCTTTTTTATCAAAAAGCAATTGATGTTGGTATTTTGTATCCTTTATACAAAAACATATGTAGATATGCACATTAAGTATAATCTTCTGTGCATATGTTTCGTAAAAGGCTGAATTTAAAGAATGTCAACACATACCAATTAGATGGGTGAAAGATCAAATATTTGGTTTTATTCTTATAAATTCGAGCTACCGTCGGTGAATGTCGGCGATGGTTAGAATCACACAACTAAGCTCATCTCAAACACAACTAAGCTCTGATGACAGGAGGAGCGAAGCTGAGAAGACACGCCAGACAGGCGAACATAACAGTTTAAGCCGTTGCAATAAACAAGATTGTATAGTATTAGTTACATAATTTTAATGAAATATTATTATAGAAATAATTATTATCTTTCCTTTAGGATGCACTGTTCGTTTTAAGTACAAAAGAGTTAAATACATGTGTTATTACTTAAGTTTTCCACTATTTTGAGAAATAGCATGAATATATTCTAATAATAAGTTTTGCTTTATATGAATTGTTTGTTTTGAAGTTGCAGTTTAGTTTTAACGAAACAAAAGAAACACATTTTTATTCAACATTCATCAATAGTGTAAAGTGAATGTCGATTTTGCAGTTGAAAGTGAGAAATAAAGATATTTAACAAACAATTCGGACATGTTCACATTTAACGGGGAATATTAACTTTTGCTGAACATGGGCCTTTTACCTTAAAATAAATGTTTATGTACATGGAGCACAAAAGTAATAATTTTCTCTTTATCGATGACAAAATCATCGAGAATAAAAACAGTGATGCTTTTCTATAAAATATCAATTGATGGGCCTGGATTGATCAAAGTGCCCTAGTGGTAAGATCCCCGCTTTGGAAAAGGTTGATTTACAGGTTCAAGAACTGATTCCACAGATGAACCGACGTATAATCAAGTCTGGGGCATGTTAAATACGATGAGGCCAAACGTCATCTTCGTCATCTGACCGTGGTTAAAAATTAAAAGGTCCACCCAAATTATCCTTAATGTTGCTTTGAAACGGGGCATTAATATTATTGAACTGAACCGCGTTCAGAACTTAATTCGGTTGAGTTTTCATTCAGTTGGGTACAGATCTGTATTCATTCTGGTGAATCAAAAATATGACATTTCTTTATACAGAGTTTACTGCATTTTTTGTAAATATGTAGGAGAGAGCAGAGTGTAATGAAAGATTTGGATGAAAGGATTCAAAACAGATCGAGTTAGAAATGAAGTATTTACGTTTAGGGGAGCCGAAAAAGTTTCAGATAAGCCTACAAATTGACTACGGGAGAGGAAGAGGGGGACACATATTAAATCACAAATGGAATTAAAAAACATGGAACTAGTTAGGAAAATAGGATTGAAATGTGTGTGATAAGTCATCACGCTCATTATTGAGAAAATGAATGAATTCAAATAAAAATATACAGAATATGTCATAACGCCTGTTTTCTGACGTCTGTGCAATTTTATTAAAAACTTGCAATTAGCAGTTTACAGATTAATATTATTAACCGCTTAACTGTTTAGCCCGAATATCATACTTTTATCGAATTTTATCAAATTTTGATAGTCGTAAGCAAAAAAATAAACCATTCATAACGATTCAAATTCAATATAAAAAATACTTCGAATACAAAGATAAATCAAGTATTCAATGGACTTCCATTTGAAGCAAAATAAGAAAATAGTCCCATAATAGAAGGTATCATCTCATTAGATAGTAAAGAAAAAAAAACCCAGTTAAGTGGTTAATACAAAAAAAAATCGAAATTAGCAAATATTCTTTCATAATTTGAGGAATATTAACTAATAAAAATCGGGTTCACACATTTGAAAACCTTTGCCTGATTTTTGCCTGAATTTGCCTTTGCCTGTTTTGCGGATAATTAGTTTCATGTACGCACTTCTAGATTCAGATAATCTAAGTCTAATTTATTGTCTTCAATTTCTGAAATACATAATTGAGCATACAAGAAAATTTTAGATACCTCTAACGAGAAAGGTTATCATGTTAATGTTCTATAGTTCGTATAATATGTATATGCTTTTGAAATTTTAAAATCATCAAATCAAATTCAAGTTATCAAATAAAATCCCAATACAACCGGTAAAAGGTAAATTCAACAGACATAAGTTGGACTCTATATGCGATAGAAAATCTATCTCCACAAGTTGTAGAAAGTTTTATTTAAAAGTTGTGATTCTTGATATTTCTTTACTCCATTGTTCAAAAGATGCGCACATTTTTTTTAATAAGAAAGAAATATTAAGAAATTATGATCTCTAACTTTACAAATTCCATATCACAAAACAATATTCTATACATACACCGATTAGTTATTAAAACTTTAGATGTCTCTTTCATATAATTAGAGAAATCCGTTCTTTGAGTACATGGTACAAGAAACGCAATGAGCCAGAAAACAGATAACGATATTTTATTTCACAAAATATCATAAAACGGAGGTAACAAAGAACTTTCAGTACAAAAGAACAAAGAAAACATTTAAATAAAACAGCAATGAATACATATAAATATCAAATCGTTATTAAAAATAAGCTGCAGAAAAATAACACTCAGAAAGAAAATTGAGGTCTTTCTGTGCTATCATTCCTAAGCACAAAGAATTTCGCATTTGTGTATTCGCCTAAGCTTATATACACTCCATTTGTGCATATGGAGTTTTATGGAAGGATCTCGGATCGTGTTCCTACTTCAGATTTTTATTGCTTCCTTATCATTATTTTTGTATATTTTAACTTTATTTACCGGGGGTGATTGATTTGGCATCGGTTGAGCATCCATTAATAATATTGGTACATTTATCTTCCTTAAAAAAATAAACTAACTTCGCAAGAACAATATTTTAAATTTGTAACATTAAATTCCATTACCAGGTACTTTTCATCTCTAAAATCAACATTGCTGTGAGGTTCAAACCGGCTTTAATAAACTCCTGTCTGTGAGATCGCTAGCGCCACTGATACTGCTTTATCTTTGACATGAATCTATCCATACCGAAGAACATGACACCCTTCGAAAAAACCTTTCTCAACTTACACGATCTTAAAATGTTGAAAGAGTTTCCATCAAGTGAAATATTGAGTTTAAAGAAGGCTAGTAGGAAAAGATGGCTGGCCCCGAGAAGAATGGAAAATTTGTTCTGATGGAAAGATGAGTTCCGTCAAATGATTTTATACATTCATCAAAGAAAGAGGAAGATAAAGGTAGATATCTAAGGTCCATCCTGTGCAGTGGTAATGGATATATCATTTTCTTCATGGTTGGAATTTGAGATGCCATTTTTTCATCTGCAATATATTTTCGACTTTCTTTAACAGAAAAGTGGTAGATGATTAGAAATGAGAGTGAAAATAGTACTGTAAAAGAATATGAAAATTCCTATTTTTTTCTAGAGTGAAGTAGATTCGAGTGTGAGATATTGATGAAAAGGGATATTTTTATTTCTATAATTAAATTTATACTAAAATATTCTTTTAATTAGAAAATAAAATAATATAGATTAATTTTGCATAGATAATTATATACAAACTTTAAAAAATTTTTCATGGAAATAAATAATGTTATAAAACTTTTAAAAGACATAAAAAATTACATTTTTTTAGTTGTAAATATTGAAATAAATAAACACCGATAGTCAGGCCATTTGGACTTTATTATCTAAGTAAAACTCAATCTAAAAATATCCGATTTGAATTTACTATTTCAATAAAAGAAAAATAAAAATAATTTGGAATTTAAAATAGATTATATGTAAATTTGAATTATTATTATTCTAATTTCGCTCGCTAACCTCGATTTTATCCTCGAACCATGGGAAAAATACCCTCCCTCCAGACAATAAAAGTAAATAGAAACAGACTGGTTTAAAAATGTCATGATCAAGAAGCTAATTTCCAAATAAAAAAAAGAGAAATATTTAATTAAAATTCAAAAGAAATGTTGTTATAATTTAAATTTTTTTTCAACAGAAATTAAGAATTAAAACATGAAGTTTAAAACAATAGACTAAATAAAAATGTACTTAAAATTGTTAAAAGATGCTTACTAATGTATTGGTCGTATGAAAATATTGCAAATTGATCATTAATAATCAGAGAATGTTTCGCACCGTCGTCCTGGCCTAGGAGTTGCGCGTCTTCCACGTGAAATAGGCGTTCCGGGTTCGAGTCCCGGTTGGGGGATGGTTGTTCTTTTCCGTGTGTTCTTACTGTGAGGTGCGTGAATGGGCGCCTCTGTAAAAAGGGGTTGTGAAAGCGAGTGTGTGTGTGCTATCTTCATTTGAACTAGAAGTCAGACTTCTGCCCTCGGGTGCTCAGGGGTCTTTACCCTCAGAAGCTACTGCGCAAAATTTGGCTTAAAATAATCACACAACAAAGGACGTTTTTTTTTAACTCTGAAGTTTTGACTTATTGATGGTAATGGCGAAAACTAGTCTCTTTTGACATTACAATATTTCCAATATAATTTGGATAGCTGCATCATTTTTCGAATCAGTAATAATAGTGGTACATGAACAACTGCGCCTTTGTTGTGTCCTGCCAACAACTTAACTTGATAAATATTGCGCTGAATTTTTCTGACCAGAAAATTAATATAGATCTTATTCTATGTATAAAAATGGAGAATTCACTAAATTCACGCACATTTGTTGTATAAATATCTGCATATATACCACTGAAAGCAACAAAAAATTAAATTCACAGTGAATTAAGCTACAGTTGCCTAAAAGTCTGGCAAAATCGAATAAGTGAAGGGAGAGAAGGAATCTCTGTAGTATGAAAAATTCATATCTCTGAAGAAATGTGATTTTGCACGAATCTCTGTAGTATGAAACAAGTGTTAATAAGAAACACTATTTAAAAATGAGAATTAACAAAGAAAAATATGCAATTATATTATTATCATTAAAATTAATATCTTGACTAATACTGATCTAAGAGATACACCACTAGTACTAATTTGAAATTGAATTTCAATAATTAAACGTTACAAGAGATTTTAGTGAATTTTATGAAAAAAATATTACAACACAGAAATGGATTTTACACAGGTTGAAAAATTTGAAAATGGAAATATATTTTTGACGAAACTAATTTAATAATTGTGCATATCTTTCCTGAATTAAGTAATTTTTTAAATATATTTTTTGCTTGATTTTCATTTATATAGCATATTTTTGTATGAAAAGAAAGAGTATTCTGCTGAATATTTACATGGCTTATAAGATAATCGTCTTGAAGTTACAGCACTGCGAAGAGTAGAATTTAGATAAAACTGACAATTACGTGTTTAAAAGTGTTGTAATTTCATAAGACATCTACATTAAGAAGGTTCATGTATTCAATAAACCAACCATGTGTAAGAGTACTGGAATGGCAGAGCTTTAATATCTATGACAATTTCACTTTTAAAAGACATTGACTTTAAAAAGAGTTTATTGAGTGAGTCATATATATAAATTTACGCTAAAGAGATTTAATTGAAATGAAATACAACCAACATCCTCGATTGATTAGCTGGCCGTGAAAGGTGTCTAGTGCTTTTTATACTGTATCATTTGTTATAATTCTTGAGCGCTTGAACCATTCTAATTGCTTGAAATCCTATGTCATTACAACACCATTAAAAATGCAACAGGCCGGGAGATTAAGTTTTTAAAGTGCATATTGTCTAAGAAATGTGACTTCATTTCTAATACTTCAAATAATCTGATCGGATATTGAAGTATTTTCTTCCGTGTCTTTTAAAGATTGAAGGAAATCAAAGGATTAAATATCGGATTTTTTTGTAATAATAAAAGGAAGATTGTTTGAAATTATGTAATAATGTTTTAAAAATATCACAATTCTCGAAAAATTGCTCGACAGTTAATTTAATATCATTAAGAAAAAAATTATTTAAAATTCGAAAATAAATTTATTATATTTTATGAAATGAAAATTTTAAAAGTTATCACATAAAAGAGCGGAACACCATTCAACTTTTAATTATTTAAATTCAAAGGAAATCTCTCAGAGACGCACATTTCTAAGTTCTAAAATAAATTTCAAACAATTTTAGTAACTCTCGGACAAGTCGGCTATAGAGCACCAGTTGAAATACACACACAAACACATATATATTTCATTATTTTTAATAACTGAAATCCATTATTAAAAGTGAAATGAAAAGAGACTGTATAAATAGATAAAAATATTTTTGAAATGCTTCAAGAATGAATAAAGCTTTCAATGCGTCCAAATCGTTTCTACCGCCCTGAACAAATCAACATCTCAAAAATTGAAAAAATAAAAATAAAATCCACTGAGTTCCATAAAACATGCTAAAAATTGAAACATGTTCTTCGATTTGATTTCAAACTCATACTTCTTTTCAAGTATCGCGTCGGTTTCCGAAAAGTATCGCGAGTCCTTCCTCCAACTCCCCTCTTCCCTTCACTTCAAGTTTATTACATTTCTCAAACACTTTTCGAATTTAAAATGGCTCGATGAATTCGCTTCGGCGCCTCTTGAGACGATGAAACGTATTTTTTTTTCTATTTTTTTCTGGTGCAATATTTTCTTTCTACAGAAAAATTTCCCGTGATCAGCGCTGAGATATTGAATAAAAGAATGGTAAAACCAATGATGAATATTTTTTAAAAGATATGGAGGGTTTTTATTTCATTAAAAAATATATACATATATATTTACAAACAATATGATTTAGTCTTAGTTTCATTCTAAAACTATATACCGAAATAATGCTATAATTAATTTTTAAAGTATTAATTTTTTATGACTTGTAGAGATAATATACATATAAATACATTGCACAGATAAAATACAATTTAACAATATTTATTTCACCATGATGGAAGGGCATTTCGTCATGAGATATGTGTTTGGCGATTTTAATAAATATAATTATAATGAATTTGGCGATATAATATATTTGGCGATTTTAATGAGTAAATAGAAGGATCAGTCTCCACAAGACTTTCTTGCAAATTATCTAATAAATATGTCATGCAGAGAACACATCGCATGGCAATGGCCTACACAATTTATGAAATGTTAGTTTTTGGCGTGAATTTAGCTTCTTTTTTGTATCTATCGTGTTATCATTGGCGAGTTTTTTGGCAATCAATGTCTGGCATGCCAATATTAGTACCAAATATCAAATTTCAGATTTAGGCTCGTTTTTCTGAACCGATTGAAACCGAGATTTGGCACAAAATTGCAATTGTAGTCACAAAATCTCACACCAAATTTGATATATTTAAGTCATTGCGTTTTTGAGTAATTACATTTACATACTTCTGAAAGTATAGACGACAGACGATCAACCCGTTGGGAGAACTGGGTGTAAATTTGACACATATCTACATTATGGATGTTAAATCTGTGTACCGAATTTTATCTATCTATCTCTCTTCATTTTGTGATTATCGCGTTTACTTATATTCCGGGCAGATAGACTTCCTCTGAACATAATTTGCTCAAAATTTGATAGAAATTTGCAAATTTTGAGTAAAAAACAGTGTATCAAATTTTAACCGGCTTGTTCAAAATGGTTTTGAGCCAGATGGACAATTACCAAAAATATATTTTCCGAACTCAGGGAGATTTAAAAAGTTCCGTCAAAATCACAATTACGAATTTTTTTTGACTAAAACTATACTTTATTTATACTATTTTTGCAAAAAAGCAAAAAAAAGTGTTATATATATTGATCAAATTGAAGATTCTTAAAATCGAATTGTCACACAATTTCTATATTTTCTATTTATATATTCTGTATATAAAGTAAAAAGGCAAAATTTAATTCGGTAAGAGAAGTTTCTTTAAATACATAATTTTAAAAGAAAGCCAAATTCCATGGGGATATAAATTTTTTCAAATAAATCAATAATCAATTTAGTCATTGATTTGACTTTTTTCTTTTTGCAACCTTTTTTTATTCATACGCTATAGAAAGCAATTCATTATGAATTAAAATAATTGATTGCTTTGTTCCTCAACTTACTCAGAAGTTATGAATCATCATTTTACAAATATCTGGCATGCAGGAATTTCAGAACATTTTTTAACTTTGAAAAAAGATAATCTTAAGATGATGAAATGAAATGCTTCAAAATTTCCTTTGGAGTGTTGGAACTACCAGCGATAGTTTATTTTTGATTTATTATGATGAAAATGATACAAAATTAATACTTTTCCTTTAAAACATAAATCTGTTGGGAATCTATACAATCTATGGGGAAACATCTACATCCGTTCTCTCTAGGGTAGCTCAGTAATTTAGAGGTATATTTGTAAATGTTTTGTTTGGAAACTTCAACTTTATCAATAGACAGACATAAAGTGAAGTTTTAAACATTACGACAAAGAATATTTAAGTCCCCTAAGACAAAGGGGAAGAATTAAATATTTCAAAGATTTTATCACAGAAAATTAAGCTTAGAAGTATTTACTTCATTTCATTCCTTTTGTTTTGTTTTGATCTGTTTTAAAATATTATCCCTGGTAAATAATTTTAATCCTTGGACAGATAAAATGTACAATATTTCGTAATTTCAATATCTTTTTGATACAATATTTAAGAAAAAAGGTAAGTACGAAAAAAATGCTTTATTTTATACTGAATTGTGAATGTTTGAAAAAATATTTTAATTGATCCTTAATTCTTACAATTTATTCATTTGATCTTCATAACACATTTATTTATTTTTTAAATGTTTATCTTGAAAGCTATTCATTCCTAAATTCTAAAATGTAATAAGAATTACTCTCATAATTCGTGATATGCTTGCAGACACTCAGAATTCCATTAGCAATGCTTTGTGAAAAATCCATTAAAATGGATTATGAGTTTAATGAAAATATATTAAAATACACCCCTGAATTCGAGATATTTTCATGGATTCTGAGTGGGTTGAGCAAAAACATATTAAGCATAAACTTTTTCTCTCCTATTTATTTTGTTTATAATAGGTATACACAAAAATGAGTTACAGTGATAGTTACTTTTTATCACATATTTTCATAAAAATATTTACCTTTGTAAGTGAAGTATGATCTTGACTTTTCATACATACCCATGATAATTTTTAAAATGAGTCATCTCTATAAAGGAAAACATTTTTGTTGGATGCCATGTATGAACATAAATAGTAAATTAAACACTTTAATATGTGTAGTCCCTTTAAAAAATTACTGATTTAAGGTTTCTGGGGATGTTATGGAAAGGAATGTTTCTTTTTTTGCTTTATGTGTAAGATTTATAAAAAGGGAGATAGCCCCTTTTATATCTTCTTAGACTTTTCCCCCCGACTAGTATTCTTTAAAATTACATGCTAAATCTGGTTCGAATAGATAATGCTTACAATTAGGGATTGCAATACCGGTATACCAGGATACCGAATACCGGTAATTTGAGCCATTTTACAATTTTGTAATACCGGTATTCACAAGTTTAAATACCGGTTTTTCGGTATTTACCAGAATTTTTTTAAATTGTCTCCACTATATGTTCAGGGATCGCCAACATAGCAAAATAGTATACGTTTTTGTTTTTATGTCTCCCTAACGGACGAAATTAATTAGTTAATTAATCGCTTAATGAATTGTTTAAATCTAAATTAGCGAAACATGGGTTATCCCTGAAAGAAGATATTGTATCCATAACGAAAGTTGATTGGTGCAAATCAGTAATTGTGCTGTGCTCATGGAATTCAATTAGGAGTAATAGATGTATTATACCAAAAAAAAAAATAAAGAACAGACGAATCCAAATACTGTGGATATAGAAACTTCGGATTGCGACATTAAAGAGAGTAAGAGTGAGAGTGATATTGGCAATGAAGATAATGACAATGTAATTGTTGAAGATATTGCTAATGAGGATGAAATATTAGCCCATGAAGAATTGTTCCCTATAATTTATAAAGTTCGAAAAATTGTTACGAAATTTAAACTTTCCCCTACAAAAAATGCCATATTACAAAAATATATACTAACTGAAAATAAAACAGAATATATGTTAATAATAGATTCTAAGACACGTTGGAACAGTTTACTCCTAATGATGGAACGATTTTTGAAATTTAGAAATCCAATCCAAAAAGCAATAATCGACTTAAACTTGTAAATTAATTTTTCAGATAGTTAATTCGACTTAATATCCAGAACTATATCAGCTCTACTTCCAATAAAACTGACAATAGAGGCATTATGACGGAGAGATTTTAATTTATTAACCGCTAATGCAACAATAAATTTCATGTTGCAGTCATGAAAGAATAGCACACATCACTATTTGAAGAATTATATATTACATTGAAAAATCACACAGAAGAAAGGCATACCGAAATAGAAAATGTCTTACGGTATTTACATAATTATAATGATTTTAAAAATGAAAATGAAAAAGAAGAAAAGAGAATAATCAATTCAAATCTGATTAAGTGTATAGTAAATTTCCTTAAAATTTTTTACCCACAAATCTATCCACATTCAGAATAATTCGGTTCAGTTATCGAAGATTATGATGACACTAATGTCGATATTGAAAAGGAATTGTCTCTTGAACAAAAATTAGAGTTAGCGATAAATTAGAAAATTTCAACGAACCAAAATACAATACAGAAATCAGCTATATCCAAAACCATCCGACGAGAAATTGATTTATTTGAATATGAGGGATTTAGAGTTAAATACTTGGAAAAAGCATATCGCTCATTGCTAACAGTACCACTAACTAGCGTATATGCTGCAAGAGCGTTTCCGACAGCTGGTAATTTTTGTACAAGATTACGTTCCAGGCTCAATGACAGTACAATTGATGCATTATGTTTTTTAAGATCACATTTCAAATATTTGTAACAGTACCACAGACTGAATAATTTACCCTTTTTTGTGATTTAAATAAATAAGATGTTCCTTTACTTTTTTGTGATTCTTTATATACTGTTATAATTTATAAATTACATATTATTTTTTGTGATCTTTACACTCTCTTATAAAACTGTCAAATAAAACTAAGAAACACATGTGTTTTCTTTCTTTTTCAAAAATTTCTAATACCGGTATTAAAACCGGTATCCCGGTATTAAGATCTAAGAAATACCGAATACCGGCATTGAAATTTTGGTCCGGTATTGCAATCCCTACTTACAATGACTTCATTGATAAAGAATATTCGAAATGTAAATGTCACTTCAACACTTATTTCAGTCCTTAGACTTGAAAAAAATGTGTCCGGTTATGGTATCATTAACTATTTATAATATATATCGAGTTGTCAAATTATTATGACCAGCCCCTCAATGTTGGACATCCCTTAGCCCTTAATAATTCATAGATTCTTCTTGATATGGAAAAGGTACTGCTATAAAAAAACAACCACAACCTGACCACCGATTCATTATTAAAACATTCCTAGAAATTCTAAACAAGCAAACATAGCATAATCATGAGAAACTTTATGTTAAACTTTTGAGATGATGAATTATTACCCGCTATACTTATAATAGACATTGTAATATAGCTGTCACATTTCCAAGGAAGAGATTAGCATGAAGCAACACAACTCCGTATAACGAACTTAATTGTTTCAAATTACAAATTATCATCCTGCTTCCACTAACATCAAGTACTCAATTAATTCTCAAAAGCATTATAAGTATAAATGAATCATTCTACTAAACTATTATGCAAATCAGTTCGTTTTGTTAAAGAGTTGTTTTAAACTGTCTTAATAAGAAAATTTTACTATTTACAGAAGGCCATTTCAACATTTGATTAGACCAGCAGAAATCGCCTCCTCATCAATGTAGCAAATAACTGTATAAATACAGATTAATGGTGATGAGAGTAAATGATAGGGATTTTTTTTTCAGTTTGTAATTATTTTTATTAAATCAGCAGAAATCCCCTCCTCATCAATGCAACAAGTAACTGTATAAATTTAGATTAATGATGATTAGAGTAAATGAGAAGGATTTTTTTCAGTTTGTAATTACTTTTATTAAATCAGCAGAAATCGCCTCCTCATCAATGCAACAAATAACTATATAAATATAGATTAATGATGATGAGAGTAAATGAGAAGGATTTTATTCAGTTTGTAATTATTTTTATAGGTGTACCAATAATTTTATACGAAATAGGGGACATTCTACATAAAATCTTAAAGCTTTCTTCAGATTAAAGAGAATTTTGAAAGGAATATCTATTCAGACATAGTAAATATGAATTTCGAAAAATGATATTTCTCTCAATTTCAGATCATTACAATTGAAATCTTTTATAAATTCCATTGTTTCTAATTAAAATGATTGAAGTAAATTGAAAATATAATTAAAATTAGAAACGTCATTGTATTATATTAAAAAAAGCCACGTTTATTTTGAGAGTTTATTGGTAGTTGGAATTGCATTGAAGTTAGTATTACATGTCAGATTCAGTAGTCTTGTAGCGGATTGATATGAGCGAGGATAGAACCTGGGACCTTCTGGTTCGCAGCCCAGTAACATGACCACAATACAAAAGCAATTGCGCGTGTAGTGTAGCTGTTAACTGGCTTATAAGCTTTCACCACACTCTCTTCTTGAATACTGTTTATATTAAACATTTTACAAGTTTTTGAAAAGCTCTTAGAATTGCTTTCTTCGCAATTCCTGTGATATTTATAGCCTAGCATCCTATAAATATAAGTTAGGGAGAGGAAATTAAATTTTCTTCGCTTATTCGTTCCCTCCTATTGCGAATGTGGTAACGTACTTCGAAGAGGATGTTGAAACTTCGCCAACCAAAATGACAAATATCTAAATTTTAACAGCGATTATGTTGAAAAGTACATTTGTAAACAACGCTCCGGGAAAGAATTTCCTTAGTTTTCCCTTGTGCTTATTTACGGTTCATCAAAGGTTTTTTTTAATGGCCTTTGATCATGGACAAGAAGTTGAAGATACAGAGGAGGGTTATAGATTCCCTGGTTGGTAAAGAAACTTTTTGGAACTAATTACTTCTACTTAGATGATGGAACATCCCTTTTTTTGGAATATATGGCCAGTTACCAATGATACTCCATTTCCAAGTTATTGTCACAAAGACTACCTTTCGATTTACCCTAGATAACTTGACACAATGGGAAAAAACTCTTAATTCTCTGCATTCTTAAAATTCAAAATAAAAGATTGTGGGAAAATAAGATTTACCAAATAATATTTCAAGTCTGTAAAAAAATCCCCTATTCAATGTCTAGGATTGTCAAATTATTAAAAGTCAATGAAACCACTCGTATTGTATTTAATTTTTAAATTCAATCTCCATTAATTAATGCTGAAAACAAATTAAAAACTTCAAAAATAGAAGTTTTTAGCTTTCTTCGTTTCTTTCTCAGAAGTTCTGTCTTCCGTTATGGATTTGAGAGTAAAATTGACGTCTAAGGACAAGTTTTGGCACCAAAATATTGAGTATCAAAAATGTTTATGTGCCGATGCCACTCAAAATCAAAGATAAAATGAGCGAAAGGAAGGAGCGTGTTTATTTACAAGACATATTATACTAGGCGACATTTTGCAACACCGACTTCTGCCTATCAAAATATTCTGGCAACCAATGGCAAATATGAGTTGCCTTTTGGTTGCTTGAAAGTTCAGAGAATCTTATTTCTCTATATTCTTCCATATTCCTTAGCCTTTTGGCTTATCGACAATATTTTTTAAAACGTTATTCTGCATGCAAGAAAGTGTATCGTCGAATACTTTATGAACAAGTTGCGCTATAAATAAATCTTATTCTGATAAGTTAAGTTGTTTCTTTCCCTTTAAAATGTTTTATTTATTCTGAGTTTTAACAAAATAATCACACTTTCCTCGAAATACATTTCTTAATTTTTGAAAGAGTTTGTGCTATGAAAGCAATGAGAATTTACCAGTAAGGTATTGCAAATTTAAGTTTAAAAATAGAAGAATAAACTTATTAAAAATGAATTTTGAGTCCTTAACTTTTTAAGCAATTGTAGCTGTAATTTTTTTCCAGAAGTTGATAGTTTCGATGTGGTGGCAAAAAATTCAATCCATTGTACCCTTCTAACCTGGAACGAAAGAGTTATGAAGAAATTAAAATTCAAACCACGGCAAGGTTACATTCTTTCTAAGCAATTGCAGCTGTACATTTTTTTTCCAGATGTTGATAGTTTTGATGAGGTTGCAAACAATTTAATACATTGTACCCTTCTAATCTGAAACGAAAAAGCTTTGAAGAAATGAAAATTCAAACCACAGCAAGATTACATTCTTTCTAAGCAATTGTAGATGTAAATTTTTTTCAAGAAGTTGATAGTTTCGATGTGGTGGCAAAAAATTCAATCCATTGTATCCTTCTAACCTGGAACGAAAGAGTTATGAAGAAATGAAAATTCAAACCACGGCAAGGTTACATTCTTTCTAAGCAATTGCAGCTGTACATTTTTTTTCCAGAAGTTGATAGTTTTGATGAGGTTGCAAACAATTTAATACATTGTACCCTTCTAATCTGAAACGAAAAAGCTTTGAAGAAATGAAAATTCAAACCACAGCAAGATTACATTCTTTCTAAGCAATTGTAGATGTAAATTTTTTCCAGAAGTTGATAGTTTTGAAGAGGTGGCAAAAAATTTTATACATTGTACCCTTCTAACCTGAAACGAAAGAGCTTTGAAGAAATGAAAATTCAAACCACAGCAAGATTACATTCTTTCTAAGCAATTGTAGCTGTAAATTTTTTTCCAGAAGTTGATAGTTTTGATGAGGTGGCAAAAATTTTTATACATTGTACCCTTCTAATCTGAAACGAAAGAGCTTTGAAGAAATGAAAATTCAAACCACAGCAAGATTACATTCTTTCTAAGCAATTGTAGCTGTAAATTGTTTTCCAGAAGTTGATAGTTTTGATGAGGTGGCAAACAATTTAATACGTTGTATCCTTCTAACCTGAAACGAAAGAGTTATGAAGAAATGAAAATTCAAACCACGGCAAGGTTACGTTCTTTCTAAGCAAAGGTAACTGTAAATTGTTTTCCAGAAGTTGATAGTTCTGATGAGATGGAAAAGAATTTAATACGTTTAAACGAAAGAGTCATGGAGAAATGAGAATTCAAACCAAGCTAGGTTACATTCTTTCTAGCCCATATCCTAATTATGCTAAGATTTTCATCTTCTATAGATCATATTATTCGCAGAATTAAATCGAACCATATTATTTTAGTTCTTGAGTTTACAATTTAACATATGGCATATCGTTCAAACTTGAACTTCAACTACCAGCGTACTTATTTTGAGTTCACAGCTTTCTGAGTATATTTCATTGGCAATTTGTTATAAAAAATATTATAAATGTCATTAACAAAGTATTATAATCGTAAGAAATGAAGCTCGAGATTTTGGATGAATCTTTTAGTTTCAGACATCTCGAGTAACATTTTTTTTTAATCTGCTTATCTGTCGCTTTATCTACCTGTATGCATATAGGATATCGCAAAAAGGATTTCAGTGAGAAAAATAGATTTATTGTGTCGCCTTCATATCCTATTTGAATATTGCTATTAAATTTTGAAATATATCTAACCTTAGAAAGTTTTTCAGATCCATGAAATTTAGAAAATGTAAAGAGATAAATATCTAAGTCTAGGTCGATAGTTTTAGCCTCAAAAGTGCAGAACGTCCTAAGGCCCACAGAAAAATCTAAATAAACGGACCGCCGTGATAGCGACAGTAGCGAAAACAATGGTTGATTACTAAAGGCCATTACCGGCCACGATACAACCCATCCCTTGGGAAGTATTTTCCATCATCAATAGGAGGGCGAGGACCCACACCATTTCTATACCCATCAGGATAGCCAGAACCAACCACCATGCCGGAAACTTCTCATTCTCTTTTCTGAGGTACCCCCAGTGGGAGAGTGTATATCTGTATAAAATGTTGATCTAAATTTATCAATTTGTTGATCATCTATTGGAGTGTATATTCGTGTGTAAATGGAATTACTAAGAAGCGCAATGACTTGGGTATATGAATTTATTGGGCTTACGCAAAATGTTATAAGTTCCAAATCTTTATTTTGTATATATATATAATTTGTCAGTAATTACCAATAGGGCAAATCTCTTTATGAAACCCATTAAGAATTGCAGTTTTCGTTCATCACTGGCTCATTAATATCTTCTTAAATATATTTCAGTGTTTTTGTGTTTACATTCAGTCACCAAATAAAATTACAAACATAATTCGAAAATGAAAACTGTAATTTAAGATAATTAATGACTAGAGAGATTTAATGGCAAGACTATTTTGGAACAAACTTGGATATATATTTAAATTTCTTCGTATCATCTTACAGTTATGTCTTGTACACTCATAGCATAAATACAGTGTTTATAGATATGTGGCTCCAGTATTTCAGCGATGCGTATTAATAGCTCGCCAAAATTTGCGTTGGATGAGTGCCCAGTTCTCTCTGCTCGAATGCTCGTTTAAGCTACAGGCTTAACCATTAAGTTCATCAAAATACTTGCTGATTCATTTTTAATTGCAGATGTTTACGTTGTTTAAATACATGGTTTTGGATGCTGCTCGTGAGTTTTATTCAATTAACTAAGACAGATAAAAATTCAGATTTTATCTCAAGGACATAAAAATAATTGTTTAGATTTTAGGGAATGTTTGCATAATGATTACACATTAAATCGGATGATTTGAATGTGAAGTGGAATTTAAATTGAATAACAAATTATATTTAATAAAGGTGAAAAAGAAGAAACCCCATTCAATCCAAAGCTTATTTATTTATTATTTGAACATATTTTAAGAGACATAACTAGGAAAAATAGACGTGATATAGAATTTGCAAGTAAATAAATTTTTGTGGCAGTTAAAAATAGCAAATTATTAAAGATAATTTCCTATATTTAACCAAATCCATTTATTTTTGGTAATATTTATATATCACTAAGCATGTATAGATAAATTTAATAAAGTTATTTCTTTCTACTTTTACAATCGAAAATTATAACCAATCATGATTCCATTCAACTTCGCATATCGGTTTATATATTTATTTATTATTCTTGCCTTTTTATGTTTTGAAACTGTGATTCTTTCGTGAACAATCTATTTACAAAAAAATATGTTTGCTCCTAATTAAAATAAGAAGGGACATATTTCAAATTTAGACAATTTTAATGCTCTTTTGATACATTTAATAAAAGCTTCATTTGATTGGAAAATAGCTGATAAAAATTAATATAATTTAGAATGGGAACTGCTTATTACTCATTTTAAATTATATTGCATACTCACCGAATTTAACTACTCACTGGCATTTCAGAAATAATGATTGTTTTTACATTCATTTAAATCACCCATGCATAATTTAATAATCATGATTATATAAATGAAGTATATTTATTCATAGAAATATAATAAGATTTAAATAGCATTATTTTTATAAGTTTAAATGAACTCTATTTATATTAAACATTTCTAATACTTGAGTCCCATGACGTCATAGTGCTATTAAAATTGCAAACTGTTCGATCCATCTAACTTTTGATTTCACGGTGCCCATCGCGTTGTTAGATAATCGATTCTTGTTTCTTTAGGTAAACAACGCAATCATATTCCGCTTTGAATATTTCTTCATTGGCTTACAAAACTAGTGAGAATTAACTTGATTGCATATTTGATGAAAGAATAAAAATTATTAGAATTACATTATAGTAATGGAAAATATTTTTAAAAACTATTCAAAATATTTTTAAAAAATATGCAAAGTGTTTTTAAAATTTATCAAATTTAAGGTAAAATTTTGCACTTTAAATTAGTTCTGTTAAAGAAAACACTTTCCTTTTTTTTATGCAGCAACCAGATTTTATTTCTGCCGAATTTTATAGCTCTAAGTCTAAAAACCATTTCTATTTCTTGAATTTTCTACAGCCAACCGCAATTAATAAAATAATTTTGACACTACAACATTTTTAAATTAAAAAATAAATCTCACCTTCAGCACTAAAACTGACAAAACTATAAGGGTTTGTTTATTGTTATTTTAGAAGTTTCAATGCCCAACTCATGGGAGGTCCGCCAATAAAAGAAAGGCGCTTCCTCAAGATAGCTATTGATTGGCTAAATAAAAATTATTCAAAGCTGTATATACCCTATCAGAAGAACAGTACCATTTTATATTTAGAAAGGTTATCGTGTCAAGAATATTTTACTAAATACCATAAATTCAATCTCAAAAATGTATTAAAATTAAAATTTTGAAATTTTTTTCAACCCTCTCTTTTTGTGACATAAATAGCAGTAAATATAATTGTTTAACCTTAAAATTCTGTATCCATGAAGAAAATCTTCAATTAAAATTATCGAACAAGAAATTTCGAAGCATGTACCACCCAATAGATAATGTAAGCAATCTTTAATAATCTAAGAATCACATTTCTATTTATGTTGATTCTTTCTTGAAACAATCGTCGTCATTCAATTTCATTCCAACCCTTTTCCATAAAACTATGAAACATCATTCCATTAACTGCATTTCAACGAACACAATTCTCTTCAAGAGGGGTTTGATGGTAAACGTACTGCAGTGAGTAGTTTTTATACCACCGGATGTTGAACAAGATGTTTCGAGAGACTGTTCAACAAGAATTTCCGGTTCTTCCTTCTCCCAGATAATCAAATAAAATAAGTACCTCCGGCAAAATATGAATTAATAAAATCTTCAAATAGGTTGCATAAACCCGCAGGAAATACAATAACGGAACGCTCAAGTTTGGAGAGGATCTTCGCTGTAACGTTTCTTAAGTGTTCCGGAAAGTACTTCCCTAACATTTGCTTAATTAAGATAATGGGTAAATGCA
This sequence comes from Argiope bruennichi, assembly GCF_947563725.1. Lineage (NCBI taxonomy): Eukaryota > Metazoa > Arthropoda > Arachnida > Araneae > Araneidae > Argiope > Argiope bruennichi. Next base: position 48,725,479 of record NC_079155.1, read on the forward strand.
GTTGCATTTCCTTATGGTTTATTTTTGATACTTCTGCTCTAAAGCTTCGACTTTTCTGGATTTTTGTTGTCTTCTGGAAAAGTTAACAGCAGCAAAATGTGACTACTTAGAAATGCGCCTGGATCTTATTTATTAACTTTTAAATATGAATTTAGGAACTCCTCTATTAATTAACGAGACATTGTGAAATGAATTGAAATTTGTATTAAAGTCAACTCATGAATGTAATTATTCTTAACTATTCGAATTTAGAAGGAATAGAAAATAGTTTAAAAGAAATCAACTCCATTGTAACCTAATCTTCGAGGAAAATAGAAAGGCAATTATTTTTTGAAGTGGTATAGCATAGTATAAATTACAGTAAACTTCCAAGTATCCGGCCCTATGCGGCGGAAAGATGGAGGAATAACAAAAAAGTCGGATAGACCGGAGTTCTATAAATTTATTTCTTGGCCCACCAATACCAGAGGATAAAGGTTTTATACCAAAAATTACTGCTTTAATACGTATTTCCTCACTTCTTATTGAGTGCTAAGCCCTCCATTTATCTCAAAGCGAACGCAGCCATGGCCCGGTGAATCATAGAGGTAGTTGACGGTGACGCGTCGAGTTTCAAAAGGGCACTCTGATCTGGTAGTTTATATATATTTATATAATGCACTGTAAGCCTCAAAAAGTTATTAGAGAAAAAGTAAGTTTAAATGATATAAACTGTTCACATTTTAACATAAATTCTGTAATGTCCAACTTAACCCTTTCTAGGGCAATGGGAAGTATGCTTCACACCAAATTTATCCATCTTTGCATGAAGTTATGTAGGTTGACATTAGTTCTGACACATTTTTCAATAAGACAGAAACTTAGATGCTTCAGTTCCTTATGTCACACAAAATGATGTGTCTTGATTTGTTGCTTAATTATTACTTAAAAAAATAACTAATTCATCAAATTAAGTTTATTTATTAAGTTAAATGAGTCACTTTTCTTAAGCTAATTTCAATCCTAGAAATATTTTAATATATTGTGATTAGAAAAAAAATGGCCCCTTAAAGGGTTAAATGTGTGAAACATAAACAAAACGTTAAAATAAATTGTAGGGCTGGTTCTTAAGAAAGTTGTCGCAAATTGGTTTTATTTTTCACTGATAAATGATTACACAGCTATAAAAAGGTGACCCTAAGATATGAATCATAACTCATAGTTTTTATTTTGAAAAAGACTTTAATGAAATTACTTAGTAGACGCCTTGCATTTCTCATTTAATTACAGTAAAAGAAAACTAGGCCGGATAGTACGGAAGCTGGATAATCACCAACCGGATACTCGGGAATGTATTGTAGATCCCAATGAATATAAAAATATAAGCTTGAGCTTTCTCTAACGATGCTATCGCAGATTTGGTATATTAAATTATATCTTAAACCAGCAGGAGCCGCCTTCTCACATACTTTCTAATAAAAGTGTTATTTCAGAGAACGCCTTACATGGTCTTGGCGTAAAATAGCTCGGCATGAATTCAGCAAATAACGAATTTGGCATGAATTCGGCATTGTTTATGAGTCTATCGTGTTATCCTTGGCGAATTATTTGGAGATAAAGTCCTTGCATGCGGTTAATAGCATTTGAAAATCAAATATGTATTTTAGGTGAGTTTTTCTCCAGTCTATTGAAACAAAAAATTGTTAAGAAGTTACACAAGTGTATACAAAATCCCATATCAAATTTGATATATTTGTCATTGAAGCTTTGAATTAACCCGTTTACATGTTTATGAAAGTACAGACCGAAAAACAGTCAATCCCTTTTTGGATTTGGCTCAAAATCTGATACTTGTCTAGATTATAGATGTTAATTCACTGTATCGAGTTTTATCTATCTAGCTCTCTTCGTTTTGTAGTTATTGTGTTAAATATATTCGAACAGACGGACTTCCTCAGATTTTTCTCAAAGTTTGATAGAAATCTGCAATTTTGGTATGAAGACCACATGCCGAATTTCATCCATCTGGATCAAAGCACTTTTTAGTTATATTTGTCACAAACAGAAGGATATACCACAAAAATGTGTTTTTCGAACACTGGGAGGTCCAAAACGTGGAAATTCGTCAAAATTTCGAATGTGAATTTTTTATCGATTACTACACTTTCCCTATACTAATTTTCCCGAGAAAGTAAAAATGATAATAACTTACTTTGTAATTATGCCTTAAATATAATGAAATTACTACTGTGATAAAAGAATATCAGGAAGGCTTCATTTAAAATACATGTATAATACATATCGTCTGAAATCTCATATCAAACACATGTACTACTTCTAAAAAGATCTGGAAATAATTAGGATTTTATTTCATTTTTACGTCTGAAGATAACTTTGTTTCTGATTAGATAAATATTTTCGCTGAGAGGATTTACCAAAAGAACGAATATTACTGAACTAAGAACTTGCATTAAATACTGCTTCCCAATGTTATTTCTGCTACAAAGGCATTTGAAAGGTTGAAAAAGCTTTTAAATAGGACTCTTTATGAAAACAATAATATTTGATTATAAAAAGAGTTTCGTTATAGTAAAGAATCCGAAGTAATGATCTATTAATGATCAAAATATCAAAAAAAAGTTTCTCTCAAACAAAATTGAAATATCTTTTAGAGTTGCGACTCACTGCTTTTCGAAATGCTCTAAGAATATTGAATTTCTTCCAAAAATTAACTACTTGTGGAAATAACGCTATTAATACTTTCTCAAGGCAATTTCTTTCTGCAATGCATTATTACCGATGATGAAAGAAATATATCTTTCTTTGTTACAGAAATAGCTAAAAATATCACACGAATGGGGCGTAAAAGTGAAATAGGACTAAAAGAACCTAGCCAAAACTCTCAAATGTAAAAGTACTGTCTACTTCTTTCTTTGATTGTTGAATTGTTTCAACGAAAAAGGTCTGAAAATGTGTTGACAAAACTCATGATTTTTGCACCACAATTATGTTCCCTGTCGCATTGCGATTATTATTCACGCGTTTTTAACCAAATATTCAATATTTACATCATGCCACCTGATATGGCACCCTGTGATTTTTTTCTTCTTTTAAGGATAGAAATAGGCTTTTCGGTGCCTCCATTTTATGTCCATAAATGTAATGAAAAAAACTTTGTTAGAAACTTTGAAATGATTTGAAAAAATATTTTTTAAGACATGCATTTGAAGATCAGAGACTACGCTAACGTGCGTTGCAATTAGAGGAAAATGCTTAATGAGGTGCTAAAATTTTTGAGGAGCAAATTGATATCTTTTTGTTTTACCCCTTATTCCTTGTACACTGCAATTACTGATTTCGGAATCCTTTATGTAATTTTATAAATTTGCTTGTTTGATGACAATATGAAATAATAAAAACCTAAATGATAAATAAATAAATAAATAAAGCTTTTTCAAACTACAAATGTTTTAAATACCATTATTTCTAAAATATTGACTATGTACATTTCATCACTCACAGAATGATGCTAATGATATAATCGATCCAAAAGATACACAAATCAGGGGGGATATAATATAATTTTTCAATGTTTAAATATAGATATTCATTTTTCTTTTTCTTTCTATTGTACTAACATATGAAAAGTCATTAAAATCGTGTAGTTATAAATTTTGATATTTTTCAATTTATAATAAGTTTTGTTTTGTAATACTTGTAACTTTCCTCCATTTTTATACTATAATAATGATATATTGTTTTCTATTCTACTTCATAACAAACTCTATTTTATAATACTGATAGGCTCTGCCTTATTTTGTGTGTTCTTCTGAATTCTTATTTCCTTCCATTCCGTGTCACATAACATATTTGTCTTTGAAATTCTTTTTCCCTGACTTGGTAATATGATGTTTGGATTAGCACAATCAACGAAGATGAAATAAATAGCCCCTTTAAACAATCCTGATTTGGATTAAATGCAAAATTAAAGTCGAAGAATAAATTAAGGTATCCGACTACGTTGAAACACTGGTCATCGACCACATTGGCGAATTCTTTTTATTATTATTATTTCTTATAGTTCAGGCTTTCCTGTTTCCAAAATAGTATTTTCTAGGAAAAGGAAGGTCTGACCTATCATCCAGGAGAATTTTAAAGAAAAATTTTAGCTAAAACATTATTTAACTTTAATTTTCTCAAACTTTAATTTTCATAAAAATTATCCACCGTTAACATGATATCTCAAAAACTAATAGAGGTATTTACATAAAAATTTCAGCGTGTCTTTTAAATACTATGGGCAATGAAATGAACCAAAAGTTTTATTGTTGATGAAATACTTTTTCATTTATAGGTGTTTTTAGAAAAATTAAGTTGTAAATTTATGGAAAAAATGTATATATACGTATACTTTTACCCATAATTTCTTTGCATCTCAAAATGTTTCTTAGATTTTGGTTCATTTCATTCATCATTATATTCTATAACTTGTGTACAAAGAAAAATAAGATTGCTGCATTGCAATTTTGTGTAGAGTGTTAACCGTTTTGGTTAAATTTCATTAAAATTTCCTACAAATTTTCCTATTTCTCAAAATATATTATATTTCCAAATAATTTTTTTTTGTATTTATAGTGTTTATAATTGACAATACATCTAAAAAACATAAATAGTTTTTAAAAAATCCAATTGTTCAAAAATATTCCTTTGAACGCAGTCGGTTACCTTAAATCAGAATCGTTGATTTCAAAAATTCTTTTTTAATTTTTTCTATCAGAAACCTCTTTCTTTCAAAAAAACGATTGAAAGGTGAAAAAGGTTTTTTTGAAAACACCATATATAATTTTTTTTTTTTTTATTTCTGGTTACTTATTATATTGAGCAACAAAACACGTCTTATTCTTCTACAGTTTTTAATTAGTCTTTCTTACAAAATTAAATTCTTGATAAAATTTCTCATCATATTTACATATATTATAATTTTATGAAGAAATAAAGCACAGTTTTTTCCCACAGTTACAAGGGGTTGAGTTTATTCGAAGGGCTTTTTTTCTCTATTCCAGATTCTTCTCAACTAAGAGCTTCTCTCTCATCATAAGAAGTGTTCTGCTGAAATATATATATATATATATATATATATATATATAAATGCGCTTCATCATCTGAAGAGGCATTCGAGCGAATTTATTGGGTCATTTTAAATTCGAAAAGTGTTTGAAAATGTAATAAACTTGAAGTGAAGGGAAGAGAGATGCAGGAAAAGGCGGATAGTTTTCGCAAGCGAAACGATACTCGAAAAGGTATGACTCTGAAATCAAATCGAAGAGCATGTTTTGATCGTTAGCATATTTTATGGAACATAGAGAAATACTTTTTCTTTTGACTATTTTAGCGATGTTGAGTTTGTAAGACAGCCTTGAGCAGATGGAATGACAAATCCGTTCTTGATGCATTTCGAAATACTGGTGCTTTTATTCTTCTTCTTCAGAAAAAACTATAATAATCCATTTCTGGTAAGAAAATATATACAAGAGCTGCTTGATATTCGATATTTATTCAAAGAAAGTTAAAAAATATAAAAGAAAATAAATTATTTGATTATTCTGATTAAAATTAATGTCCTGTGTAGTATTTAGTTTGATTCATGGATTTTTCACGCATATCTAACTGTATTATATATAATTGTTTTTGTTTGTAAATTCAGGATGATTATACTTTTAATATAAGTACAAGAATATTGATGTAATATTTCTAAAGGCATCAAAAGTCTTTTATCGGTAAAAGTAATTACAATAACGCAAAAACAATATCATTTTGGTTTATTGTTGAAATTTTTCAATAGTAATTGCATCAAGAAATTTTTAGTCCTTCAGGGTGAAAAAATTTCAAATGATCTCCTTATTACGCACTTATAAAAATGCATGGACAAAAAATGTTTTCTTCATTTTAGTAGATGTCCTTGATAAGTCCCCCAAAATTTGAGTTATTCATGTAGGCATAACATGCAGAAGTCAATTTAATGATAATCACTTCTGTTTTATATCTCGCCGATTTTGATATTTCACCTCCTTTCAAAACCTTAAGTTAGTTCGAATTTTTAAAAGGCGCATACTAATTTTTAAGATTTATCAAAATATTTAAACAAAAGAGTTGGAATTTAAAAAAACTATATTTGAAAGTTCACATATTATTTATATATTAGATATATGAATTAAGACTAACTTATCGTGAATAGTCAAAAGAACATTTTCTATTATCAGCTTAAATGCATTAGTGAAATGTTGGAACATTTAGTATTAGTTTGTTGTGTTTCTGGAAAAATAAAATGCAATTTATTCTTTAATTATAAAATTAAAAAAAAAAGCCTATCCATTTTTGGTACTTAACTGCATTTTAACATTAATTATTTCTTTCGTATAATATGGCGCTCGAAAAACTGAATTTTTAAATTATTATTTGATATATATTCAATTATCTATTCTTGTTTTGAATGTTACATGATCTTTCTTTATTAACAAGGCATATTACCTTATCATAACCGGCGGATGTGGTCTCCCTAAAACTTTCTCGCATACTCTTTAATTAAGGTTTATCTCATTCATCCGCATAAAATTCTTGATTTCGAATAAATCCATGGAATTCTAAAATGTGATGGATGAACAATAGATTTTTGGCTTAAATTTAACATTTTTCCTGATTTTTTTCGTAAAAATATGCATTTTCGGCACCTTTATTTTTACAGAGTGATTAACATCAAAATTTGACACAGAATTTCAGATGTATTCTTAAGATAACTTCATTGATTTAAGTCGTTGCTTTGTCAGTTATTCCGTTTATAGGCATGCAAAAGTCAGCCATTACACAAACCTATTTGAAAATTCGTGGAAGTATCTATATTTTAGGTGCAAAACTGTGTGCCAAATAAATCTACCAAGCTATTTGTATTTTATTGTTACCGAACTCACTTGTATTCGAACAGTCAGGCTGATAAACTTCCAGTGAATGAAATTGGTTCAAAATATGATAGAAATTTATATGTTTAGTTATAATTCCATACACCAAATTCCAGAATTCTAATTTAGACATTTAAGTTATCGTACCCACAGACGGACTGTCCGGCACAAATAGTGCCAAAATTATCATTTTCGGACACAGGGAGGCTTGAAATGTTTAGATTCATCAAATTCTCGAGTTCGAACTTTTTTGAAGGTTGCAATACTTCCTCCATTCTGTTGTTGTTCATTTCCCTTGGATTGAACACCAATTCAAACCAAGTCCAAGAGATTTGGGAAAGAGGGTTACAGTAGTTTCTGGGGATAAAGACCCCTGAGTACTCGAGGTCAGAAGTCTGACTTTAGCTCATGAAGATGACACGCCTACTCTCGCTTGCACAACCCCTTTTACAGGAGGGGGGGGGTCTTTCACAACCTCATAGATAGAACACAGGGTAAAGACCAGCCATGGCCAAACCAGAACTAGAACCCGGGATGTACCAGATCACGGGGAAGACGCTCTACCCCTAGGCCAGGACGCCTGCACACCTTCTATACTTCATATACGAGGAAGTAAAATATCATTTTACTTGATTCTATTGGATACATGTAAGAACGTCTTCCTAATTATCCGTTATAAATTACCGATAATTTCATGTTATCAATCGTAAGATATTATAATTAAAAATTAAATGATTTTTAATATATCTATATTTTTCAATGTCTAAATGGTAATATTTGAATAATTTAGCATTTCTAGAATTTGTTATACTTAGGAATAGAGCTATGCAATGACTAAAATTCATCAACACGATCTTTCATCCAAGATAAATTGATATTTACCGATATATTACAAATTTTTAATTTACTTATCGTTATAATAAATTATAAATAAGTTTTCTTAGTACACTGAATCATCAGATCTTCTACAAAGAAGAGAAATTTTCTGTTACCTTCAAGCTTTATTTGTATGAAAAAAATATTCATGTTTTTTACCTACCTATAAAATACTAGTCATGAAATGATATTAAAAAATATTTCAATAGAAGGTTCAGTAATAGGATTTCGTTTCAACTACGTTTGCTTTTTTCAATTTATAATAGTTTATGTTATCAATAATGGAGTCATTTTCTATTACCTTGAAAATCTGACTTCTATTACTCCATTCTATATCGCACTTAGAATCTTATATTTTTCTAATTTTGCTCATATTTTCATTTCATTACCTACACACACACACACACACACACACACACACACACACACACACACACACACACACACACACACACACACACACACACACACACACACACACATTAACAGTTTGTTGATATCTGCTTCTTCTGGGTAATAGGAAGGTGATGTTAGGTAAGGTGTGGTCCTGTTTTCTACATCCCTTCCGGATTTCCATTTATCATCAGTTTCTTTAGAAAGATTAAATTGTTTTGCGATGAGAAAAGAATTTGTCCAATTTATTTCATACGTGCGAATTATTCATCATCATCGACAATAAAGCAATGTGCTTACTTAAAAAAGAATGTTGCCCTTAATCGTCTTGATAATGGAGGAAAGACATTATTAGAGAAACAATTAGCTTTTGTTTGGTATCTGATTTAGAGATTTTGATTTTCACAGAATTCCATTCTTTCGTTCCTAGAAGTATTAGTGTCTAAAAGAAAGAAAATGCATTGGTATTTGCTTATTCAAGATGGTATACAAGACATATAATTTATAAAATGGTTAAGGCTTTTCTATTAATTTCATTGTAGGCATAACGCGAATGAATTGTATTCCAGTATAGATAGATATATATCCATGTTATAAACAGATAAGAGTAGTGCATATTGAATTTATACTTGTGAAATTCTGATTTTATTGATTAAGAAAGAAATAAAATATGCTCATATATTTAAAAATTAAATTGTAACTAAATAACAATAGAGGCATCTTCCAAAAATGATAAATTTCAATAATGCTATAAAAAAGAATTGTACATTTATAATATTTAAGAGCTAAACGTTTTTAAAAGTATTTTGTCTCTTCTACTTCTAAAAAAATCTATAATTTTATGTTAATTTCAGATCATGAGATCAGAATCGGGACATGAATACAAATAACTCTTTTATTTTAAACTAGCCGTCTTTGGCGACCAGCCGGTTCGCCAATCTTAATGCTCGTTAAAATTTCAATAATTAAATATTTTATGTAATTCCTACTTTAATAGCTTCTTAATCAAATATTTTAAAGCTTCAAATTTTGATAGTCATGTAATTCACTCATAATAATATAAAGTCCTTCAGCCATAACATAATATGTATCTCTCTAATTTTCTGTTAGTTAAGGTAGAATTTATGCTTAAAATTAAAATTCAAATGACTAAACTGCAATTAATATAATAATATTTTTTACTGAAACAAAGCATTTTTTTTAATAATATGATTACTGATAATGGAGTCACTGAGCGTTTAAACTTTATGGGCACTAAAGAATATCTTTCTTAAGTTATGTAATATATCCAGAATTTGTCAACAAAATTTTCTCAGATTCCTCATGAACAGATCGATTCATTAACAATGTTTAATTTTAAATGCATCAAACTTTAAGAAAATAAAATGAATCGTTTAAAATAATCGGTCGAAAACAGGTTTAAAAAACTATTTAAAAAACGATGAATTTAAAACTATAAGCATATAAAAAATATATATAACTAAAATAAATACAATTTAATTACAAAAGCATGCAACTAACCTAAAAATAATTTAAATCATCCGTTGATAACGGTTGTCATGGCAACAATCAGAATGCGCATGAGTGAATTTTTTTCGCCAGCTCCGGTAACGCAAATGCGTGAAATTTTCTACGCCATTTGGGGTAACGCTATGCAGATTATACATTTTTAATTTCCTTTATTCTGTGTTATTTTAATTCAAAAGTACTTCAGAATGAATCTGAAACATGGATTAATTAACAATGTTTAATTTTAAATGTATGAAACATTAAGAAAATAAACAGAATCGTTTGAAATAATAAAACTGTAATACGGTAATAACAATTGTAAATAATTTATCAAAGGATAATATAGTATTGTCGAAGAATTTTAATTGTAAACATAATTCAAATAATTTAAAAAAAAATAAAAACTTCTTAAATAATTCAAAACATGAAATCTTTGTATGCATTAAAAATTTGAAAGCTATTATGCTACAAAAAATTCTTGCACAGATAATACTTATATGAAAGTCTAGATTATTCGTTTTTTATTATTAATGAATATCACTAGCAAAAAAGGCGATTCATAAAATCACTTTTTTAAGTGATTCTAACTTTTCAGTGAAGCAATTTATAAGAATTAAAAAAAAAAATCACACACGATTCCAACTTACAATTAAACAAACAAACAAAAAAAATCTGTTTTTGTTTTTTTGTTTTTTTTCCTTAATGTATTTTGTTCTAGCATGTAGAAAGGAAAAAAAAGTGGTGTCATTACAAACATTTTCATCGAAATTTTGACAAATCTCGAATCATAAAATCCTCTTTAGCTTCAAAATGTTTTTTGTAAGCTTATCTCTTTCATGACATTACATTACATTTTCTTCATGATTGGATGCATGTGTTATGTATTGTCTATTCTAAATTCTTGACTCTGAAAATTCAAATATGCAGTGACTTAGATTAAGAAAATCAGGCATGCAGTATTAACTTCAAAATTTTAGATTTGCTATAAATTTTGATTTGTCTGTCAATGAGTAATATGAAGACGACGAGGATAGAAGAATTGAAGAATACTTGAGCGCTCAACCCACAGCCTCTTACATTTAATTAGCATTTTTAAATCTGCCTAACAAATTATTTTGATTTTTTAAATTGAATTTGAAGGGCAGTTAGATAGAATCATGCAATAATTTACTTTTAAATTTAGAGTGGGAAAAAAAGAGGGGGGGGGGGTTGGAGAATCTGAAAGGATAAAGAAAATTTAACATATGTTTAAAAACAAATAATTTTCTCTTATCTAGATTGATATCTGAGAAGGTTCAAAACTAAAATTGAAATTCAAAAGTACATAAAGCACATTAAAAACAGCACAAAAAAGAAGCAGAAAAGTAGTAAATACAATCTATCACTTTCTGTATATAATAGACATAGCTTCACATGTTTGAGCAAAAGACGTGGACCAAAGGTGTTGACGATTATTGAATCTATTGCCATAAGTTTAACTGTCTATATTAGTATTTAGGAACATATTAACATAAAATGTAATTATCAGTGACATGGAATATGACATGCTTACTTTGCATATCCATCCCATCCCAGCGGGAAGTACCTCAGAAATGAGGATGAAATCGCTCGGCATTGTGGTTGGTTCTAATGGGTACAGAAGTGGTTAGTATCGGTTACCTACTTCTGATGACGGAACGTACTTCCCACGGGAAAGGTTGTACCGTGACCGATGATGGCCCTTAGGACTCAACCAAAGTTACTGCCAGTGATGCTGAATTGGCGAGCCGGTCACTCAGAAATCTGCGTGAGTGAGTCAGCTAAGATAAGGCTTACATGACAGTTATATCTATATCCAATTTGGAATAAAATCCATATGCCATCAAAAAGTAATTTTTCAAAGTCAATTTTCTACACAATATGGAGAAGCAAAACATAAAAGGTTTGATTGTCAAGATTAGTTCTAAAATGTGACTTTCTGGAGTGCAGATAAATTAGATGGAAAATTAAAATTTCGAAGAAAATTTTTTCACAAGGTAGGCATTCATTTTGGGTGACTGAATTAAATATACAATGGATAATCAATAATTATTTAGACATCAATATTCCACTTTCTTGAGTAAATAAATATTACTTTTATATATTAGAGTCAATTTTATCTTTCTTTTAATTTAGAACTGAAGGATTTAACTTTTTTTCTCTATTACATTTTCAACTTCCAACTATATGCTATCCTATGCTATCTTAACTATATGCAACTAGCACTTCGAAATATATGGAATTAATTCCTCATAACTGCAATTAAATATAGGTTTGTAGTGAATAGCTTATAAGCCAGTTAACAGCCAGCAATTGCTTTTGTATTGTGGTCATGTTACTGGGCTGCGAACCACAATATCCCAGGTTCTATTCTCGCTCATCACAAATTCGCCACATTGGTGACCCGGGCGATGAACCTTCACCCTTCGTACAGCTGCTATGGCGTCATCTACCCACAACAAACCAAAGTCGTCAGATTCACTTGACACAGCAAAGCAAAGTCGTCAGACTCACCTGACGCAGCAGCACAAAAAAAAAAAAAAAAAAAAAAAAAGCCGAAGCAACCCAAAGTCGTGAGACTCACTTGACGCAACCACAGCATCAGCAACCACTCACCCACACACGCTCGCCATAACGCTTGGCGCTATTTAAATGGGTACAGGCACATTTGAATCAACAGCTAATAATGCATCACCACTCAACAGCCATATCGTTCGTCTCACCTCCGGCTCACTAGAGGAAGAGTCTGTAGTGAATAGCTTATAAGCCAGTTAACAGCTACGCTACCACAGCAATTGCTTTTGTATTGTGGTCATGTTACTGGACCACGAACCACAATATCCCAGGTTCTATGCTCGCTCATCACAAATTCGCCACAGGTTAAATAAATTCGAGCTGAGCAAATCCCAAGTTAATTAAAGCATCCCTAAAATCAGAAATAAAAAAATAGATATTTCTATTGGTTTGAGAGGTGGGTGGAGATTTGGAGGAATTCATGAACAATGTAGAACAGTGTCGCAGTCAAATGCTGAATGGATGAAGAGCCTGAAATAGACTACGTTGACGACAAATAACTTTTAGATGTCTTTATGTAACCCTAAATTTTGTTTTTCATTTACACAATGCATTATTGAAATAGTATTATTTTCTTAACGTAACAATTAAAAATAATTGCATTACTAATTATAACTGTGTATTAACCTATCAGAACACGCACGGGGTCTTTTTGGCCCCATTCTTCTTCATTTGTTTAGAAATTGGAGGCATTTTTAAAAGTTCGTATTTGTTACTTGCTATACCTTCATGGAAGAGCTAGAAGAAGTGGATTAGAACATCATAAATCAGTGAAACAATATATCTCATTTTTTGCAAGAGGGTTGGGGTCAAATTGTTCCCTGCGTGTACTAGCTTTTCAGATCCATTTAATTTTATGAATATATCAGCAACACAGATTCAGATATCTACCAAATCTTCCTACTTATAGATAGAATGATATTAACACATGTTCGTGATATATTCATGACAATTTGGAAAGTGATCATAATACAGAACCGAAACAATATGCAGATTCTGAATACTCCAGAAATCTAATTGTATATTTTCCTGTTGGTGAAAAAAAATGTAATATATCCTTGCATAAAATGCATTCCTTTATAATATAAATAAGCTATCTCGAAATTTCTGTCAACAATTCATTTTATTCTAAAGAGAAATAATAAAAATATTTTTTGAGTATGTATATAAAAATGAAAGAAAAAAATATATGAATTTTCAAAGTGGTATGTTTAAGATTCGTTTTCTAAAAAAATAAAAATGGAAACTATTTATAAAATCCAATATTTTTATACAAGAAATAACTTCTTACATTAAAAATAATGTTTTATATGAATGGAATGAGGGAAATGGAAATGAATGCAGAAAAGTTATGGGAAAAAGGGATTAAGTTAATTTTAGTTTTTTTTATTAAGCATCGCACTTGTATATTAAGTAAGAACTTATTTCCACGGAGAAACATTTACATATTCTGACATATTTTATTTTTATACAAATAGCCAATAAGTTAATGAGAAAATGGGTGACAATTTGGGATCAAAATAATCCCGCACGTATGCTAATGTTCAAAAAAAAAAAGGGTGCGTCTGCAGAAGTGTTAAACGTCAATAATTTTTCTTCTAAAAAAACACTGAAATTACAAAACATGTTTAGTTATTATTCTGGGTTTCTCTTGAGTTTAGTTTTAAATAAAAAGAGGTGAGTAAAGATGGGTTGGTTTTGTAGTGAAAGCTTATAAACCAGTTAACAGCTACGCAACACGAGAAATTGCTTTTGTATGGTGGTTATGTTACTGGGCTGCGAAACACAAGTCCCTAGGTTCTATCCTCGCTCAATCCAATCCGTCGCATTGGTGACCTCGGACAATGAACCTTTAACCTTCGTACAGCTGTTGTGGTGCCCTCTACCCACTGCAAACCAAAGTCGTCAGATTTACTTGACGCAGCAACACAAAAAGGCCGCAGCAACCCAAAGTCGTCAGACTCACTTGATCCACTCATCCATACTCGCTCACCATAACGCTTGGCGCTGCTCAAATGGGAACAGGCGCATTAGAATCAATAGATAATACGTCACCACTTAACAGCCAAATCGTTCGTCTCACCTCCGACTCCTTGGAGGGAGAGTCTGTAGTGGAAGTCTATAAATCAGTTAACAACTGCGTTTCCCGAGCAATTGCTTTTGTATTGTCGTCATGTCAATGGGCTGCGAACCACAAGGTCCCAGGTTCTATCCTCGCTCATACCAATTCGGTACAGTTTCTCCCAATGAAAAGATGGCGGGACATTTCTGATTTAACAATTAAAAGAATTACTAAGGTTTTCAAATGTGCTATTTGTATGCTATAAATTACAACTATGTATATATATTTTTATACTTACTTAAATCTTATAAATGCAATTTTAACTTTAATGAACTCAAGTTCAAATTTAAAGTATAGTTTTAAATTGCTTTTACAATCAAAACATTTTATAACTATATACAATAATAAAGCATCATAGTAAAATCTACTCATGTCTTAGATGTAAAGATGATCTGACTAAGAAATCCTCTCTCTATAGTTTGTTTAACTATTGGTATAATGTTAACCATTCCATAATTCAGGAAAAAATGAACACAGATAAATATACGCATGATGATATATCGTATATAACATGATATTTATATTTACAAGTATACGATATTTTTGTAACATATACATATATATACGTTATCTAATATATTATATATATATCTATATACCATATATACGTTATTAACATTATAACTTCATTGAAACCATGCAGTTCAAATATGATGTTGTATATTTTGAAACATCATATCCTTTGAAATATCGTATATAACTTTACAAAAACATCTTGAAATCCAAAAAAAAAAAAAAAAAATCTGTGTTTTCTTTAATAAAAATATTTCGAAACTTGTACAAGTGAAAATTTTCTACACACTTGATCCGCGTAATTTTTTAAGTATGAACAATAGTACTTGTTGGCGATTGCATGAAAGAGACAGGCAGAGAGAGAGAGAGACGAAGAAAAAGTGTCGAAAAGGAAGGCTGAAAATAAGTCGTGAGATAGTGAAGCGAAACAGCGTAGACACAAGAAGTGCTCAAAAAATACGAAAAAGTACAAAAAGAAAAAATGCAAAGATTCTTCGTAATGGGATGCTGCTATGGACACAAACGATCGAGCAGGGATTCATTTAGGCTTCTTTCAAAGTATCCGGAGGGATAAAAGTGTAAAAGTTTTTGGCCACACTTTGGGAAAAAAACGGAAACTTTTTTGGGAATAATAAAAGTAAAGCAATAATGACGAAATAAAGTTTGTAAAAAAAGAGTTAAAATCATGCTCTTTTTTTTTATTTTCTCATATACGCGTCACACAAAGTAGAACTATAATTGGTTAAAAATACCAAATATATTTTGATGAATCTCCATCTTTCAGACCTCCTTGTATTCTAAAATCACATTTGTAATTATATATGTCTGTTTGGGAACACGATAACTGAAAAAAGAAAATGAGTCAGATAAATAAAATATAGTATCTGTTCCATTGCAAAATATTAGCAAAATTTTATGAAAATTTGACTATAAACCCATTCCAGGAAGTTTGTCTATCTTTCTATGTACAGGGTAATCAAGAAATAACAGGAGGTGTTCGGAGTCCTGTAGTGTGTTATGTACTGGACGAAATATTACAAAATTTGGCGACCATGCACATTATAGTATGTGGTTTCGATTCATCAAGAAATATATATATATATATATATTGCTAAAAAACGCCGATTGGGGAAATTCTGGCTCAGCAAGCGCATAGTGAGAGAAAAAAGAATACATAACTGCCAATGGAAACAATAAATAACAACACACCAAATACCAGTAAAAAACTTTTATTAGAGCAAATTAAAAATTTGACTCAAGGTGACCAGTAGCCTGATATTCCAGTAATTACATAATTACATGTGGTACACGAGGTTTTCGACGGTGGCTCACAGCATATCGGCATTTATTCGTTTGACATGTAACGTTATTTGTTCTTTTAAAGTAGGAATATCAGGAACCTGTCCTTGATACACAACGCCTTTCAAATTTTCAAGTAGCCCCACAACCAGAAATCGTCCTCGGGCTGGTTGCACACCAAGAATTCTTGTTGTTTCAAATATTTCTACCTTTCATCGTAAATTAGTTATGGCCGTCGGTTTTCTATGTAACTGTTTTAACCGCCGGTATTCACGAAGAGCAGTACTGGCATTTTCATCTCGCTGATAAAATAGCTTGATAAGGCACTTCCACGTAGCGACAACGTCATCTACGGGCGAATTCTTGCACAATCACTAAAATTCCAACAATCCTTCCTTTTATCCTTGATTTCGTGTCCCAAAGTACCTGTACATGCAAATTACATAATGAAGTTTTCGATCGCATCGACAGAATTTTCCCTATCGGCGTTTTATGGTACTATTTTTTCTTGATAAATCGAAACCGCATGCCTTAATGTGTATAGTGACCAAATTTTGTTATACATAAGAAGCTACAGAGCTCGGAACACCTCCTGTTATTTCTTGATCACCTTGTATATAATGTCCTTTCTCAGGGTAAGATCCATGCTATAATAATTTTATCCATGCTTATTCACATATAACAAGATTTCTTCAAGACTATTCATTAGATAAGATCAAAATGTCATTCATCAATATGTTTAAATGCTGTCCTCGTACTGTAATATCCTACAGAACCAACTAACTATGCTGTCACAAATGTAAACAGAAATCAAAATCACAAGACCTAGACAATAGCTACAGATTTCTGATTCTGTTATAAGTTTATATAGGTCATATAGATTTTTTTTATTATCAATTTTTGTCATTTATATTTATTTATTTTCTTCGTATTTTTCTCTTAAACTTGTAATTTCTATGTTGTTTAATCCCAGATAATGGCCTCAAAAACGTAGAGAAATCGCGTCTGTAAATATCAACGCTTTTCTGTGGGAACAACCCATTGCCTCCATCTGTTTTCAGGAACTTTTGTTCCCTTCATTCATTATTTTTTAAACATTGTATAAAACTGTCCAGGATGTGTAACTTCGATGTGATCGTCTGTGGCGATCCCGTAGATAGTTCGACATATCGTTCCACCCCCTCTCCCCTCTTTTCATTCCATTTTGTGCTTACCCACTGTTTAGATAGTACAATGTCATAGACACAGGGGTGGCGAGATCGCGTTATTTCGTGTCATTTTATCAGAGTGTAAGCGAAAAATATAATTTCCAAACAAAATGGCTTAATAATTTAAACAACAAATTGTAAATATGTATCAAATTTTAAACCAAACCAATCAAAGGGTTGATCATTTGTCATTCTTTATATTTTCGTGCATGTAAAAACTTTAATTCAAACAGAAATATGACTCACATTAATGAAATTTGGAATGCGATCTTCTTACATGAATTGAGATTTTGTACCGAATTTTCATTTCAATAAATAGGTCAAAAGGCGGCCAAAATGCTTATTTAATTTTCCTCAATATACTACATAGTACATAATTTTGATACATGGAACTTTGGAAGTAAAAATATAAGAACTCATAGTAAAAATATGAGAATTCGTAGTATTAGCGATGTTCCCACCATGTTTCCCCTTAATCCATGGATCAAAAATAGAAAAGAAGATATCATAACTGCATGTCTTTTAATCCGGATGATCATAAGTTCAGCTCTGTTGACTAGATCTGGTCTCCACAGTTATCCTCACTGCCAAGTTTGTAATCATGAAAATAACATTGAACATATCTTGTTTTGTTCTAAATACACACTTCATAGATCAAATCTCTTTTCAAAACTTAAAATCGATCTTCTTCATTCAATATGTTTATTCAAAAAGCTGTTTCTAATAAGCAGTATCTTCGGATTCATCTCCAATCTCTGAAGTTTTTTAACATCTTTTAAATGAACTCTTTTGGCACTAGGTGATAACGACCTTTGTTGTCAAAAATCCAATTCTCATCTTATTTTAATGAATCTTGTAGTATTCTAGACGTATTTAATGTTTGTTATTTTTATGCTGGTGTAAAGAGAGTAAATGAGGCTATTAGGGAGTAAATGAGAAAGATTGGATAACACTACTTCCGCTGTTTTTATTATCTATATATCTAAATCAATTCTAAAATTCAATATATCAATTGTATGATCTAAAATTCAATTTCAAATTTTCCTAATTAATGCATTCATTTTCTTTATTTCAGGAAAAGAGAAGAATTCATCTTTTTTTTTTTTATTCCAAACGATTTTTTAAGAATTTTTCATCTACATCTCTAAAATTCACCGAGTCAGAAATACATTTTGTCAGTTTTTAGACATTTGAACCCTTTACATAATTTATAATAAATAAATAAATTAATTATGAATTCATGTATTATATTTTATTATCAGACGATAATTCTAGATGCTTATGTACCTCTAAAAATGGTTAAAAAAAACCTTCTTACATAAGCTCAGATTTGCGAATGCACTGATATAAATACTGAAATTGGCAAAAGCATTTGGGCAGTTTGAAGCCTTAAACTTTATTATTTCGAAAATAAATCTTGATTTAAAATATTTCCCCGATATTCATTGCTTTAAATTCCATGGCTATATCGTATAGTATCTATCAAGCATATTAATTCATTATATAAAAGGAACTCATTTAATGAAAATACTCTTGAACCCTTGAATTGGTAAAGAACGTTATTATTTATAATATAAATTGAAATTGAATTATATATCGATAAAGAACTTATTCTTAAAATTATTTACCTTTCTCTGTTACAAGATGTTCATTCAGTAGAGAACATTATGAATAACAAAAGCAAACTTGATTCTTTCAAGAAAATCAGTCAAATAATGATATTATTTTAAATCAGTTTTATGTATCGAGAATATTTTATTCGAGATTAGAAACTATCCATGCAGTTAATGGAATAAACTAAAATTGTCTATTAGCAATTTCGTTTTATGCTTTAAAAATATTTTATAGTAGCATTATATATTCAGAGCATAAATTATTCAATTGTTGGTGATTTTTACTACGCTATTCATTCCATAATGGCGTTCATTATAAATTCTTAGAGAGTACAAAGAATCTACATCGTTGAATTATCAGTTTAGAAAAGAATTAGATCTCGCGACGCTGAATTTCGATCGTTATATTTCATTAATTCATGCTCCGAGCGTATTCTTGACTATTAAAATTTCATTATTGCATATCCAATTATTTCTAGTTAAATTTAACGAAATAAGGACTGGAATAATAATAATAATAAGATGAGGAATTGTTCTTTATATATAGTAAAATAAAATGGAATATATCTACAGTGTCTCACAAAAGTGATGGGACATTTATGCTTTACAAAAGCAAACTGTAATAAAATAAATTTAAAAAGCATGTACAATTTTTTGTGGGTGTGTTTCATACTTAAATTTAGTAACAATTATTACATAACATACATTTTGTCAAAATATTAAAATATTAATTTGATAAAAATACAATTGTTTAGAACGGAGCAAAAATTAGCTCACATAAATGATGGGACACCATTAGATATGCAACAAAAATCGTCTAAAATAAGCAATAAAAATATTTTTGGTGGTTTTATTTTTACTCAAAAGCAATTGGCAATAATTTATAAAATCGTCTGCAGTATTTCTTTCCAGTTTGTTTTGGAATTTTTGTGTTTTTTAGCTCTGTGCAGCCATGAATGCTAAAAAAAAAGAAACTTCGCCTGAAATTCGAAAATTAGTTATTAATTTGCATATTGAACGTGGAAAATCTATTAGAAAAACTGCTGAAACAGTTAGCGTGAGTCATTCAACAGTTTTCAATATCATTAAACGATATAAAAAGAATCATATTATTCAGGATAAAAGAAGACCTGGCCGACCATCAAAGCTATCAAATGGAATAAAGCGAATTATCGTTCGAAATATTAAAAAAAAAAAAATCCAAGAAAGAGGGCTCCTAAAGTTTCTACTGATTTACAAGCATTATATGGAATAATTATTAATCCTGAGACTATTAGAAGGGTAATTCGATCTGCCTGGTTATCAAGGTAGAGTAGCTAGGAAAAAATTCTTCGTAAGTGAAAAGAATAGAAAACACAAACTAGCTTTCGCAAAATCCAACATAAATAAGGATTCTGATTACTGGAATAAAGTTATATTTTCTGATGAGAGTAAATTTAATATATTTGGTTCTGACAGTTGAATCTTGGTGTGGAGAAAACCCAGGGAAGAATTTGGCAAACAGAACTTGGTGCCAACAGTAAAATATGGTGGAGGAGGAGTTATGATATGGGGGTGTATGTCGTCCGCTGGAGTTGGTAATCTTGTTTTTATTGATAGTATAATGGATCAGTACAAGTATATTGTCATTTTAAAGCAAAATTTGAAATCTTCAGCGCGAAAATTGAACCTTCATAACAATTTTAAATTCTACGAGGACAATGACCCCAAGCACACAGCTTTGAACGTTAGACTCTGGCTGCTGTATAATTGTCCTGAAACAATAAAAACACCATCACAATCTCCAGGCTTAAATACCATAGAGAATATTTGGCAAGAATTGGAATCAAGAATTCGCAAACACACCATTTCTTCAAAACAACAATTAAAATCGGTGCTTCAAGAAGAATGAGGTAAAAATCACTCCAGAAATCGCAAAAAAAATTAGTCGAATCCATCCCAAGAAGATTAAATCATGTTTTAAAAGTAAAAGAAAATCCAACAAAATATTAAAACCTTTTAAAAAGTAAAATTTTTAGATAAATATTTGATGGAAAAGTAAGTGTCCCATCTCTTATGTGAGCCATTTTTTGCTCCGTTCTAAGCAATTGTATTTTTATTAAATTAATATTTTAATATATTGACAAAATGTATGTTATGTAATAATTGTTGCTAACTTTAAATATGAAACACACCCAAAAATTTTTTGTACATGTTTGTTTATTTATTTTATTACAGTTTCCTTTTTGTAAAGCACAAGTGTCCCATCACTTTTATGAGACACTGTATTTCGAAATTTATAGAGCAAAAATAAAAATTTATTGAACACAAAATTGTGAAAATTAAGTGAAGCATTTTCTAAAACTTTTATAATGCTTGAAAATGCGATAATTTGTAAGCTCCAAATTATAACGGATTTTGCAAATTTATTAATAATTTATCTTAATAAAAGATTCATAAGAAACGAATAAATTAATAGCTCGCAATTTTAACCAATACTTTGATAATAAAACACTTTTGAAAAAAAGAAATTAATATTTTTATCATGTGAAAACTTAATGTTTTTTTGGTTTGTGGTTTTTGAAACCTCAAAATGCACGGGCAGAAGACTGGTGATTTATTGCTCTTGAGGCATAAATTTTTCTCTTTTAGAGTTATTAGAAAATGATAAAGAAGTTTGTCACATCTGCGTATTATCGTCAACAAAACGTTACTACTTGGTGCGAATGACTGTCATGTAGCCGTTTCGCCTATCTGACCAATAAAAGGCAGAGTCGTAAGAAGTTATCGTCTGAAGAAGGACAAGGAAGAAAATGAGAATGAATGTGAAACAGAGAGGGGACATATCGAAGATTATGTATCTCTATATAATATTAGATTTTTTAAAAATATTTTATTTTAGCTGGCTTTAGTTTTAGAGTTTGAGATAAAAAAAAAAATACATCACTTTTTTAAAAGTTGACGACTGCGTAATAAAACAGTCATTCCAAACCAGCTTAAACAGGATTTCCTCAAAAAAAAACAAAAAAAAAAAAAAAAAAAAAAAACAGCGTTTTTTAAATATTGATGCATGCTTGATCTGATAGACACGTGATTGTTTCAAACCAATTTGAACTGGTTTTTCACGAAAATATTTCTGGTCTTGAGAAAATAATTTTTAGAACTCGAAGGATTTTGAGATGGTTAAAAACAACAGCTTTTCTAAATGTTGTTAATTATGAAATATGTCCTGTGAGAACATGATTTTCAGGTGAATTGATACCAAGAGATTTAAAAAAATTTAAATTTCAAAACTTCAAATAATATTTATTTTTCATTTCAAAAATACGTTAGTTGTTATTTATTCAATGTTTATTTTTTAGATATTTGATGAATTTATGATAATTGTGATTATTACCTTTATCTTTTAAAAACAGGAAAAGTATATTGGTGTTTCCAATTTTCCTAAAAATCTGCTTTTTATATGAAACCAGGAAATAATTAATTATGCCTTTATTTATATTTTCGTCAACATATAATAAATATCATTTTAAATCACATATAAATATGTTTTACTGCTTCTTTTTCTTTTCATCTTTTTTATATTAATTCATGGAAGTGTGTATTACTGTATTAAAGTCTCGCTATTCGCTAACCAAATTCAAAAGGATTTTCATTAATTTTATGGTATTTATTTAATTTTACAATCCCTGGAATTTTTTGGAGATTTTCATATTACGCCAAGATCTACTAGTCTCACCATACATATGAAGTTGAGATTTCGCCAAGCTGCTTGCATTCCCGGGTTTACGTGGGGATTTTTAGATTTCTCGGAGGCAATTAATATAAAATTGTTCCCCGACATCAAGATAGGGGGTTGACTTTGCAACTTTCAGAATACTCCATGATCGCCAGCTCCGTTATCAAAAAATATGCCAAGATTTCGCCAAGATGGTTGGCGATGTATCGTAGAGGTCGAAAAATTATACAAATATCTACCAAGTAAATCTGAAAATGAAGGGAAGTCGAATACGATTTTCGATTAGGTACACGGATATTACGTGGAGAAATTACATTATCTAATATATAAAAATGAATTTTTGTTTGTTCGTACCTTATGATCTGTTTTACCTTTCAACATTGCGATTAAACTAGGTCAACTTAATGCTTGCACCTGCACAAAGGTTATAGGCATAGTACATTTATCATATCTTCATATCTAATATATAAATATGAATTTTGGTTTTTATTCGTACGTTATGCACTGCCGTACCCTTCAATTGACAGCGATGAAATTGGTCAACTTATTGCTTGCACCCGTGCGAAGGTTTTAGGCATAGTACAGTTAGCAAATCTAATATATAAAAATTAATTTTTGTTTGTTCGTACCTTATGATCTGTTTTACCTTTCAACATTGCGATTAAACTAGGTCAACTTAATGCTTGCACCTGCACAAAGGTTATAGGCATAATACATTTATCATATCTTCATATCTAATATATAAATATGAATTTTGGTTTTTATTCGTACGTTATGCACTGCCGTACCCTTCAATTGACAGCGATGAAATTGGTCAACTTATTGCTTGCACCCGTGCGAAGGTTTTAGGCATAGTACAGTTAGCAAATCTAATATATAAAAATTAATTTTTGTTTGTTCGTACCTTATGATCTGTTTTACCTTTCAACATTGCGATTAAACTAGGTCAACTTAATGCTTGCACCTGCACAAAGGTTATAGGCATAGTACATTTATCATATCTTCATATCTAATATATAAATATGAATTTTGGCTTTTATTCGTACGTTATGCACTGCCGTACCCTTCAATTGACAGCGATGAAATTGGTCAACTTATTGCTTGCACCCGTGCGAAGGTTTTAGGCATAGTACAGTTAGCAAATCTAATATATAAAAATTAATTTTTGTTTGTTCGTACCTTATGATCTGTTTTACCTTTCAACATTGCGATTAAACTAGGTCAACTTAATGCTTGCACCTGCACAAAGGTTATAGGCATAGTACATTTATCATATTTTCATATCTAATATATAAATATGAATTTTGGTTTTTATTCGTACGTTATGCACTGCCGTACTCTTCAATTGACAGCGATGAAATTGGTCAACTTATTGCTTGCACCCGTGCGAAGGTTTTAGGCATAGTACAGTTAGCAAATCTAATATATAAAAATTAATTTTTGTTTGTTCGTTCCTTATGATCTGTTTTACCTTTCAACATTGCGATTAAACTGGGTCAACTTAATGCTTGCACCTGCACAAAGGTTATAGGCATAGTACATTTATCATATCTTCATATCTAATATATAAATATGAATTTTGGTTTTTATTCGTACGTTATGCACTGCCGTACTCTTCAATTGACAGCGATGAAATTGGTCAACTTATTGCTTGCACCCGTGCGAAGGTTTTAGGCATAGTACAGTTAGCAAATCTAATATATAAAAATTAATTTTTGTTTGTTCGTACCTTATGATCTGTTTTACCTTTCAACATTGCGATTAAACTAGGTCAACTTAATGCTTGCACCTGCACAAAGGTTATAAGCATAGTACATTTATCATATTTTCATATCTAATATATAAATATGAATTTTGGTTTTTATTCGTACGTTATGCACTGCCGTACTCTTCAATTGACAGCGATGAAATTGGTCAACTTATTGCTTGCACCCGTGCGAAGGTTTTAGGCATAGTACAGTTAGCAAATCTAATATATAAAAATTAATTTTTGTTTGTTCGTACCTTATGATCTGTTTTACCTTTCAACATTGCGATTAAACTAGGTCAACTTAATGCTTGCACCTGCACAAAGGTTATAGGCATAGTACATTTATCATATCTTCATATCTAATATATAAATATGAATTTTGGTTTTTATTCGTACGTTATGCACTGCCGTACTCTTCAATTGACAGCGATGAAATTGGTCAACTTATTGCTTGCACCCGTGCGAAGGTTTTAGGCATAGTACAGTTAGCAAATGTAATATATAAAAATTAATTTTTGTTTGTTCGTACCTTATGATCTGTTTTACCTTTCAACATTGCGATTAAACTAGGTCAACTTAATGCTTGCACCTGCACAAAGGTTATAGGCATAGTACATTTATCATATCTTCATATCTAATATATAAATATGAATTTTGGTTTTTATTCGTACGTTTTGCACTGCCGTACTCTTCAATTGACAGCGATGAAATTGGTCAACTTATTGCTTGCACCCGTGCGAAGGTTTTAGGCATAGTACAGTTAGCAAATCTAATATATAAAAATTAATTTTTGTTTGTTCGTACCTTATGATCTGTTTTACCTTTCAACATTGCGATTAAACTAGGTCAACTTAATGCTTGCACCTGCACAAAGGTTATAGGCATAGTACATTTATCATATTTTCATATCTAATATATAAATATGAATTTTGGTTTTTATTCGTACGTTATGCACTGCCGTACTCTTCAATTGACAGCGATGAAATTGGTCAACTTATTGCTTGCACCCGTGCGAAGGTTTTAGGCATAGTACAGTTAGCAAATCTAATATATAAAAATTAATTTTTGTTTGTTCGTACCTTATGATCTGTTTTACCTTTCAACATTGCGATTAAACTAGGTCAACTTAATGCTTGCACCTGCACAAAGGTTATAGGCATAGTACATTTATCATATTTTCATATCTAATATATAAATATGAATTTTGGTTTTTATTCGTACGTTATGCACTGCCGTACTCTTCAATTGACAGCGATGAAATTGGTCAACTTATTGCTTGCACCCGTGCGAAGGTTTTAGGCATAGTACAGTTAGCAAATCTAATATATAAAAATTAATTTTTGTTTGTTCGTACCTTATGATCTGTTTTACCTTTCAACATTGCGATTAAACTAGGTCAACTTAATGCTTGCACCTGCACAAAGGTTATAGGCATAGTACATTTATCATATCTTCATATCTAATATATAAATATGAATTTTGGTTTTTATTCGTACGTTATGCACTGCCGTACTCTTCAATTGACAGCGATGAAATTGGTCAACTTATTGCTTGCACCCGTGCGAAGGTTTTAGGCATAGTACAGTTAGCAAATCTAATATATAAAAATTAATTTTTGTTTGTTCGTACCTTATGATCTGTTTTACCTTTCAACATTGCGATTAAACTAGGTCAACTTAATGCTTGCACCTGCACAAAGGTTATAGGCATAGTACATTTATCATATCTTCATATCTAATATATAAATATGAATTTTGGTTTTTATTCGTACGTTATGCACTGCCGTACTCTTCAATTGACAGCGATGAAATTGGTCAACTTATTGCTTGCACCCGTGCGAAGGTTTTAGGCATAGTACAGTTAGCAAATCTAATATATAAAAATTAATTTTTGTTTGTTCGTACCTTATGATCTGTTTTACCTTTCAACATTGCGATTAAACTAGGTCAACTTAATGCTTGCACCTGCACAAAGGTTATAGGCATAGTACATTTATCATATCTTCATATCTAATATATAAATATGAATTTTGGTTTTTATTCGTACGTTATGCACTGCCGTACTCTTCAATTGACAGCGATGAAATTCGTCAACTTATTGCTTGCACCCGTGCGAAGGTTTTAGGCATAGTACAGTTAGCAAATCTAATATATAAAAATTAATTTTTGTTTGTTCGTACCTTATGATCTGTTTTACCTTTCAACATTGCGATTAAACTAGGTCAACTTAATGCTTGCACCTGCACAAAGGTTATAGGCATAGTACATTTATCATATTTTCATATCTAATATATAAATATGAATTTTGGTTTTTATTCGTACGTTATGCACTGCCGTACTCTTCAATTGACAGCGATGAAATTGGTCAACTTATTGCTTGCACCCGTGCGAAGGTTTTAGGCATAGTACAGTTAGCAAATCTAATATATAAAAATTAATTTTTGTTTGTTCGTACCTTATGATCTGTTTTACCTTTCAACATTGCGATTAAACTAGGTCAACTTAATGCTTGCACCTGCACAAAGGTTATAGGCATAGTACATTTATCATATCTTCATATCTAATATATAAATATGAATTTTGGTTTTTATTCGTACGTTATGCACTGCCGTACTCTTCAATTGACAGCGATGAAATTGGTCAACTTATTGCTTGCACCCGTGCGAAGGTTTTAGGCATAGTACAGTTAGCAAATCTAATATATAAAAATTAATTTTTGTTTGTTCGTACCTTATGATCTGTTTTACCTTTCAACATTGCGATTAAACTAGGTCAACTTAATGCTTGCACCTGCACAAAGGTTATAGGCATAGTACATTTATCATATCTTCATATCTAATATATAAATATGAATTTTGGTTTTTATTCGTACGTTATGCACTGCCGTACTCTTCAATTGACAGCGATGAAATTGGTCAACTTATTGCTTGCACCCGTGCGAAGGTTTTAGGCATAGTACAGTTAGCAAATCTAATATATAAAAATTAATTTTTGTTTGTTCGTACCTTATGATCTGTTTTACCTTTCAACATTGCGATTAAACTAGGTCAACTTAATGCTTGCACCTGCACAAAGGTTATAGGCATAGTACATTTATCATATCTTCATATCTAATATATAAATATGAATTTTGGTTTTTATTCGTACGTTATGCACTGCCGTACTCTTCAATTGACAGCGATGAAATTGGTCAACTTATTGCTTGCACCCGTGCGAAGGTTTTAGGCATAGTACAGTTAGCAAATCTAATGTATAAAAATTAATTTTTGTTTGTTCGTACCTTATGATCTGTTTTACCTTTCAACATTGCGATTAAACTAGGTCAACTTAAAGCTTGCACCTGCACAAAGGTTATAGGCATAGTACATTTATCATATTTTCATATCTAATATATAAATATGAATTTTGGTTTTTATTCGTACGTTATGCACTGCCGTACTCTTCAATTGACAGCGATGAAATTGGTAAACTTATTGCTTGCACCCGTGCGAAGGTTTTAGGCATAGTACAGTTAGCAAATCTAATATATAAAAATTAATTTTTGTTTGTTCGTACCTTATGATCTGTTTTACCTTTCAACATTGCGATTAAACTAGGTCAACTTAATGCTTGCACCTGCACAAAGGTTATAGGCATAGTACATTTATCATATCTTCATATCTAATATATAAATATGAATTTTGGTTTTTATTCGTACGTTATGCACTGCCGTACTCTTCAATTGACAGCGATGAAATTGGTCAACTTATTGCTTGCACCCGTGCGAAGGTTTTAGGCATAGTACAGTTAGCAAATCTAATATATAAAAATTAATTTTTGTTTGTTCGTACCTTATGATCTGTTTTACCTTTCAACAATGCGATTAAACTAGGTCAACTTAATGCTTGCACCTGCACAAAGGTTATAGGCATAGTACATTTATCATATTTTCATATCTAATATATAAATATGAATTTTGGTTTTTATTCGTACGTTATGCACTGCCGTACTCTTCAATTGACAGCGATGAAATTGGTCAACTTATTGCTTGCACCCGTGCGAAGGTTTTAGGCATAGTACAGTTAGCAAATCTAATATATAAAAATTAATTTTTGTTTGTTCGTACCTTATGATCTGTTTTACCTTTCAACATTGCGATTAAACTAGGTCAACTTAATGCTTGCACCTGCACAAAGGTTATAGGCATAGTACATTTATCATATCTTCATATCTAATATATAAATATGAATTTTGGTTTTTATTCGTACGTTATGCACTGCCGTACTCTTCAATTGACAGCGATGAAATTGGTCAACTTATTGCTTGCACCCGTGCGAAGGTTTTAGGCATAGTACAGTTAGCAAATCTAATATATAAAAATTAATTTTTGTTTGTTCGTACCTTATGATCTGTTTTACCTTTCAACATTGCGATTAAACTAGGTCAACTTAATGCTTGCACCTGCACAAAGGTTATAGGCATAGTACATTTATCATATCTTCATATCTAATATATAAATATGAATTTTGGTTTTTATTCGTACGTTATGCACTGCCGTACTCTTCAATTGACAGCGATGAAATTGGTCAACTTATTGCTTGCACCCGTGCGAAGGTTTTAGGCATAGTACAGTTAGCAAATCTAATGTATAAAAATTAATTTTTGTTTGTTCGTACCTTATGATCTGTTTTACCTTTCAACATTGCGATTAAACTAGGTCAACTTAATGCTTGCACCTGCACAAAGGTTATAGGCATAGTACATTTATCATATTTTCATATCTAATATATAAATATGAATTTTGGTTTTTATTCGTAGGTTATGCACTGCCGTACTCTTCAATTGACAGCGATGAAATTGGTCAACTTATTGCTTGCACCCGTGCGAAGGTTTTAGGCATAGTACAGTTAGCAAATCTAATATATAAAAATTAATTTTTGTTTGTTCGTACCTTATGATCTGTTTTACCTTTCAACATTGCGATTAAACTAGGTCAACTTAATGCTTGCACCTGCACAAAGGTTATAGGCATAGTACATTTATCATATCTTCATATCTAATATATAAATATGAATTTTGGTTTTTATTCGTACGTTATGCACTGCCGTACTCTTCAATTGACAGCGATGAAATTGGTCAACTTATTGCTTGCACCCGTGCGAAGGTTTTAGGCATAGTACAGTTAGCAAATCTAATATATAAAAATTAATTTTTGTTTGTTCGTACCTTATGATCTGTTTTACCTTTCAACAATGCGATTAAACTAGGTCAACTTAATGCTTGCACCTGCACAAAGGTTATAGGCATAGTACATTTATCATATTTTCATATCTAATATATAAATATGAATTTTGGTTTTTATTCGTACGTTATGCACTGCCGTACTCTTCAATTGACAGCGATGAAATTGGTCAACTTATGGCTTGCACACGTGCGAAGGTTTTAGGCATAGTACAGTTAGCAAATCTAATATATAAAAATTAATTTTTGTTTGTTCGTACCTTATGATCTGTTTTACCTTTCAACATTGCGATTAAACTAGGTCAACTTAATGCTTGCACCTGCACAAAGGTTATAGGCATAGTACATTTATCATATCTTCATATCTAATATATAAATATGAATTTTGGTTTTTATTCGTACGTTATGCACTGCCGTACTCTTCAATTGACAGCGATGAAATTGGTCAACTTATTGCTTGCACCCGTGCGAAGGTTTTAGGCATAGTACAGTTAGCAAATCTAATATATAAAAATTAATTTTTGTTTGTTCGTACCTTATGATCTGTTTTACCTTTCAACATTGCGATTAAACTAGGTCAACTTAATGCTTGCACCTGCACAAAGGTTATAGGCATAGTACATTTATCATATTTTCATATCTAATATATAAATATGAATTTTGGTTTTTATTCGTACGTTATGCACTGCCGTACTCTTCAATTGACAGCGATGAAATTGGTCAACTTATTGCTTGCACCCGTGCGAAGGTTTTAGGCATAGTACAGTTAGCAAATCTAATATATAAAAATTAATTTTTGTTTGTTCGTACCTTATGATCTGTTTTACCTTTCAACATTGCGATTAAACTAGGTCAACTTAATGCTTGCACCTGCACAAAGGTTATAGGCATAGTACATTTATCATATCTTCATATCTAATATATAAATATGAATTTTGGTTTTTATTCGTACGTTATGCACTGCCGTACTCTTCAATTGACAGCGATGAAATTGGTCAACTTATTGCTTGCACCCGTGCGAAGGTTTTAGGCATAGTACAGTTAGCAAATCTAATATATAAAAATTAATTTTTGTTTGTTCGTACCTTATGATCTGTTTTACCTTTCAACATTGCGATTAAACTAGGTCAACTTAATGCTTGCACCTGCACAAAGGTTATAGGCATAGTACATTTATCATATCTTCATATCTAATATATAAATATGAATTTTGGTTTTTATTCGTACGTTATGCACTGCCGTACTCTTCAATTGACAGCGATGAAATTGGTCAACTTATTGCTTGCACCCGTGCGAAGGTTTTAGGCATAGCACAGTTAGCAAATCTAATGTATAAAAATTAATTTTTGTTTGTTCGTACCTTATGATCTGTTTTACCTTTCAACATTGCGATTAAACTAGGTCAACTTAATGCTTGCACCTGCACAAAGGTTATAGGCATAGTACATTTATCATATTTTCATATCTAATATATAAATATGAATTTTGGTTTTTATTCGTACGTTATGCACTGCCGTACTCTTCAATTGACAGCGATGAAATTGGTCAACTTATTGCTTGCACCCGTGCGAAGGTTTTAGGCATAGTACAGTTAGCAAATCTAATATATAAAAATTAATTTTTGTTTGTTCGTACCTTATGATCTGTTTTACCTTTCAACATTGCGATTAAACTAGGTCAACTTAATGCTTGCACCTGCACAAAGGTTATAGGCATAGTACATTTATCATATCTTCATATCTAATATATAAATATGAATTTTGGTTTTTATTCGTACGTTATGCACTGCCGTACTCTTCAATTGACAGCGATGAAATTGGTCAACTTATTGCTTGCACCCGTGCGAAGGTTTTAGGCATAGTACAGTTAGCAAATCTAATATATAAAAATTAATTTTTGTTTGTTCGTACCTTATGATCTGTTTTACCTTTCAACAATGCGATTAAACTAGGTCAACTTAATGCTTGCACCTGCACAAAGGTTATAGGCATAGTACATTTATCATATCTTCATATCTAATATATAAATATGAATTTTGGTTTTTATTCGTACGTTATGCACTGCCGTACTCTTCAATTGACAGCGATGAAATTGGTCAACTTATTGCTTGCACCCGTGCGAAGGTTTTAGGCATAGTACAGTTAGCAAATCTAATATATAAAAATTAATTTTTGTTTGTTCGTACCTTATGATCTGTTTTACCTTTCAACATTGCGATTAAACTAGGTCAACTTAATGCTTGCACCTGCACAAAGGTTATAAGCATAGTACATTTATCATATTTTCATATCTAATATATAAATATGAATTTTGGTTTTTATTCGTACGTTATGCACTGCCGTACTCTTCAATTGACAGCGATGAAATTGGTCAACTTATTGCTTGCACCCGTGCGAAGGTTTTAGGCATAGTACAGTTAGCAAATCTAATATATAAAAATTAATTTTTGTTTGTTCGTACCTTATGATCTGTTTTACCTTTCAACATTGCGATTAAACTAGGTCAACTTAATGCTTGCACCTGCACAAAGGTTATAGGCATAGTACATTTATCATATCTTCATATCTAATATATAAATATGAATTTTGGTTTTTATTCGTACGTTATGCACTGCCGTACTCTTCAATTGACAGCGATGAAA
Organism: Argiope bruennichi; assembly: GCF_947563725.1. Classification (NCBI taxonomy): domain Eukaryota; kingdom Metazoa; phylum Arthropoda; class Arachnida; order Araneae; family Araneidae; genus Argiope; species Argiope bruennichi. The sequence continues at coordinate 48,757,864 of NC_079155.1, forward strand.
TTGGTCAACTTATTGCTTGCACCCGTGCGAAGGTTTTAGGCATAGTACAGTTAGCAAATCTAATATATAAAAATTAATTTTTGTTTGTTCGTACCTTATGATCTGTTTTACCTTTCAACATTGCGATTAAACTAGGTCAACTTAATGCTTGCACCTGCACAAAGGTTATAGGCATAGTACATTTATCATATTTTCATATCTAATATATAAATATGAATTTTGGTTTTTATTCGTACGTTATGCACTGCCGTACTCTTCAATTGACAGCGATGAAATTGGTCAACTTATTGCTTGCACCCGTGCGAAGGTTTTAGGCATAGTACAGTTAGCAAATCTAATGTATAAAAATTAATTTTTGTTTGTTCGTACCTTATGATCTGTTTTACCTTTCAACATTGCGATTAAACTAGGTCAACTTAATGCTTGCACCTGCACAAAGGTTATAGGCATAGTACATTTATCATATTTTCATATCTAATATATAAATATGAATTTTGGTTTTTATTCGTACGTTATGCACTGCCGTACTCTTCAATTGACAGCGATGAAATTGGTCAACTTATTGCTTGCACCCGTGCGAAGGTTTTAGGCATAGTACAGTTAGCAAATCTAATATATAAAAATTAATTTTTGTTTGTTCGTACCTTATGATCTGTTTTACCTTTCAACATTGCGATTAAACTAGGTCAACTTAATGCTTGCACCTGCACAAAGGTTATAGGCATAGTACATTTATCATATCTTCATATCTAATATATAAATATGAATTTTGGTTTTTATTCGTACGTTATGCACTGCCGTACTCTTCAATTGACAGCGATGAAATTGGTCAACTTATTGCTTGCACCCGTGCGAAGGTTTTAGGCATAGTACAGTTAGCAAATCTAATATATAAAAATTAATTTTTGTTTGTTCGTACCTTATGATCTGTTTTACCTTTCAACAATGCGATTAAACTAGGTCAACTTAATGCTTGCACCTGCACAAAGGTTATAGGCATAGTACATTTATCATATTTTCATATCTAATATATAAATATGAATTTTGGTTTTTATTCGTACGTTATGCACTGCCGTACTCTTCAATTGACAGCGATGAAATTGGTCAACTTATTGCTTGCACCCGTGCGAAGGTTTTAGGCATAGTACAGTTAGCAAATCTAATATATAAAAATTAATTTTTGTTTGTTCGTACCTTATGATCTGTTTTACCTTTCAACATTGCGATTAAACTAGGTCAACTTAATGCTTGCACCTGCACAAAGGTTATAGGCATAGTACATTTATCATATCTTCATATCTAATATATAAATATGAATTTTGGTTTTTATTCGTACGTTATGCACTGCCGTACTCTTCAATTGACAGCGATGAAATTGGTCAACTTATTGCTTGCACCCGTGCGAAGGTTTTAGGCATAGTACAGTTAGCAAATCTAATATATAAAAATTAATTTTTGTTTGTTCGTACCTTATGATCTGTTTTACCTTTCAACATTGCGATTAAACTAGGTCAACTTAATGCTTGCACCTGCACAAAGGTTATAGGCATAGTACATTTATCATATCTTCATATCTAATATATAAATATGAATTTTGGTTTTTATTCGTACGTTATGCACTGCCGTACTCTTCAATTGACAGCGATGAAATTGGTCAACTTATTGCTTGCACCCGTGCGAAGGTTTTAGGCATAGTACAGTTAGCAAATCTAATATATAAAAATTAATTTTTGTTTGTTCGTACCTTATGATCTGTTTTACCTTTCAACATTGCGATTAAACTAGGTCAACTTAATGCTTGCACCTGCACAAAGGTTATAGGCATAGTACATTTATCATATCTTCATATCTAATATATAAATATGAATTTTGGTTTTTATTCGTACGTTATGCACTGCCGTACTCTTCAATTGACAGCGATGAAATTGGTCAACTTATTGCTTGCACCCGTGCGAAGGTTTTAGGCATAGTACAGTTAGCAAATCTAATATATAAAAATTAATTTTTGTTTGTTCGTACCTTATGATCTGTTTTACCTTTCAACATTGCGATTAAACTAGGTCAACTTAATGCTTGCACCTGCACAAAGGTTATAGGCATAGTACATTTATCATATCTTCATATCTAATATATAAATATGAATTTTGGTTTTTATTCGTACGTTATGCACTGCCGTACTCTTCAATTGACAGCGATGAAATTGGTCAACTTATTGCTTGCACCCGTGCGAAGGTTTTAGGCATAGTACAGTTAGCAAATCTAATATATAAAAATTAATTTTTGTTTGTTCGTACCTTATGATCTGTTTTACCTTTCAACATTGCGATTAAACTAGGTCAACTTAATGCTTGCACCTGCACAAAGGTTATAGGCATAGTACATTTATCATATTTTCATATCTAATATATAAATATGAATTTTGGTTTTTATTCGTACGTTATGCACTGCCGTACTCTTCAATTGACAGCGATGAAATTGGTCAACTTATTGCTTGCACCCGTGCGAAGGTTTTAGGCATAGTACAGTTAGCAAATCTAATATATAAAAATTAATTTTTGTTTGTTCGTACCTTATGATCTGTTTTACCTTTCAACATTGCGATTAAAGTAGGTCAACTTAATGCTTGCACCTGCACAAAGGTTATAGGCATAGTACATTTATCATATCTTCATATCTAATATATAAATATGAATTTTGGTTTTTATTCGTACGTTATGCACTGCCGTACTCTTCAATTGACAGCGATGAAATTGGTCAACTTATTGCTTGCACCCGTGCGAAGGTTTTAGGCATAGTACAGTTAGCAAATCTAATATATAAAAATTAATTTTTGTTTGTTCGTACCTTATGATCTGTTTTACCTTTCAACATTGCGATTAAACTAGGTCAACTTAATGCTTGCACCTGCACAAAGGTTATAGGCATAGTACATTTATCATATTTTCATATCTAATATATAAATATGAATTTTGGTTTTTATTCGTACGTTATGCACTGCCGTACTCTTCAATTGACAGCGATGAAATTGGTCAACTTATTGCTTGCACCCGTGCGAAGGTTTTAGGCATAGTACAGTTAGCAAATCTAATATATAAAAATTAATTTTTGTTTGTTCGTACCTTATGATCTGTTTTACCTTTCAACATTGCGATTAAACTAGGTCAACTTAATGCTTGCACCTGCACAAAGGTTATAGGCATAGTACATTTATCATATTTTCATATCTAATATATAAATATGAATTTTGGTTTTTATTCGTACGTAATGCACTGCCGTACTCTTCAATTGACAGCGATGAAATTGGTCAACTTATTGCTTGCACCCGTGCGAAGGTTTTAGGCATAGTACAGTTAGCAAATCTAATATATAAAAATTAATTTTTGTTTGTTCGTACCTTATGATCTGTTTTACCTTTCAACATTGCGATTAAACTAGGTCAACTTAATGCTTGCACCTGCACAAAGGTTATAGGCATAGTACATTTATCATATCTTCATATCTAATATATAAATATGAATTTTGGTTTTTATTCGTACGTTATGCACTGCCGTACCCTTCAATTGACAGCGATGAAATTGGTCAACTTATTGCTTGCACCCGTGCGAAGGTTTTAGGCATAGTACAGTTAGCAAATCTAATATATAAAAATTAATTTTTGTTTGTTCGTACCTTATGATCTGTTTTACCTTTCAACATTGCGATTAAACTAGGTCAACTTAATGCTTGCACCTGCACAAAGGTTATAGGCATAGTACATTTATCATATCTTCATATCTAATATATAAATATGAATTTTGGTTTTTATTCGTACGTTATGCACTGCCGTACCCTTCAATTGACAGCGATGAAATTGGTCAACTTATTGCTTGCACCCGTGCGAAGGTTTTAGGCATAGTACAGTTAGCAAATCTAATATATAAAAATTAATTTTTGTTTGTTCGTACCTTATGATCTGTTTTACCTTTCAACATTGCGATTAAACTAGGTCAACTTAATGCTTGCACCTGCACAAAGGTTATAGGCATAGTACATTTATCATATCTTCATATCTAATATATAAATATGAATTTTGGTTTTTATTCGTACGTTATGCACTGCCGTACTCTTCAATTGACAGCGATGAAATTGGTCAACTTATTGCTTGCACCCGTGCGAAGGTTTTAGGCATAGTACAGTTAGCAAATCTAATATATAAAAATTAATTTTTGTTTGTTCGTACCTTATGATCTGTTTTACCTTTCAACATTGCGATTAAACTAGGTCAACTTAATGCTTGCACCTGCACAAAGGTTATAGGCATAGTACATTTATCATATCTTCATATCTAATATATAAATATGAATTTTGGTTTTTATTCGTACGTTATGCACTGCCGTACCCTTCAATTGACAGCGATGAAATTGGTCAACTTATTGCTTGCACCCGTGCGAAGGTTTTAGGCATAGTACAGTTAGCAAATCTAATATATAAAAATTAATTTTTGTTTGTTCGTACCTTATGATCTGTTTTACCTTTCAACATTGCGATTAAACTAGGTCAACTTAATGCTTGCACCTGCACAAATGTTATAGGCATAGTACATTTATAATATCTTCATATCTAATATATAAATATGAATTTTGGTTTTTATTCGTACGTTATGCACTGCCGTACCCTTCAATTGACAGCGATGAAATTGGTCAACTTATTGCTTGCACCCGTGCGAAGGTTTTAGGCATAGTACAGTTAGCAAATCTAATATATAAAAATTAATTTTTGTTTGTTCGTACCTTATGATCTGTTTTACCTTTCAACATTGCGATTAAACTAGGTCAACTTAATGCTTGCACCTGCACAAAGGTTATAGGCATAGTACATTTATCATATCTTCATATCTAATATATAAATATGAATTTTGGTTTTTATTCGTACGTTATGCACTGCCGTACCCTTCAATTGACAGCGATGAAATTGGTCAACTTATTGCTTGCACCCGTGCGAAGGTTTTAGGCATAGTACAGTTAGCAAATCTAATATATAAAAATGAATTTTTGTTTGTTCGTACCTTATGATCTGTTTTACCTTTCAACATTGCGATTAAACTAGGTCAACTTAATGCTTGCACCTGCACAAAGGTTATAGGCATAGTACATTTATCATATCTTCATATCTAATATATAAATATGAATTTTGGTTTTTATTCGTACGTTATGCACTGCCGTACCCTTCAATTGACAGCGATGAAATTGGTCAACTTATTGCTTGCACCCGTGCGAAGGTTTTAGGCATAGTACAGTTAGCAAATCTAATATATAAAAATGAATTTTTGTTTGTTCGTACCTTATGATCTGTTTTACCTTTCAACATTGCGATTAAACTAGGTCAACTTAATGCTTGCACCTGCACAAAGGTTATAGGCATAGTACATTTATCATATCTTCATATCTAATATATAAATATGAATTTTGGTTTTTATTCGTACGTTATGCACTGCCGTACCCTTCAATTGACAGCGATGAAATTGGTCAACTTATTGCTTGCACCCGTGCGAAGGTTTTAGGCATAGTACAGTTAGCAAATCTAATATATAAAAATGAATTTTTGTTTGTTCGTACCTTATGATCTGTTTTACCTTTCAACATTGCGATTAAACTAGGTCAACTTAATGCTTGCACCTGCACAAAGGTTATAGGCATAGTACATTTATCATATCTTCATATCTAATATATAAATATGAATTTTGGTTTTTATTCGTACGTTATGCACTGCCGTACCCTTCAATTGACAGCGATGAAATTGGTCAACTTATTGCTTGCACCCGTGCGAAGGGTTTAGGCATAGTACAGTTAGCAAATCTAATATATAAAAATGAATTTTTGTTTGTTCGTACCTTATGATCTGTTTTACCTTTCAACATTGCGATTAAACTAGGTCAACTTAATGCTTGCACCTGCACAAAGGTTATAGGCATAGTACATTTATCATATCTTCATATCTAATATATAAATATGAATTTTGGTTTTTATTCGTATGTTATGCACTGCCGTACCCTTCAATTGACAGCGATGAAATTGGTCAACTTATTGCTTGCACCCGTGCGAAGGTTTTAGGCATAGTACAGTTAGCAAATCTAATATATAAAAATGAATTTTTGTTTGTTCGTACCTTATGATCTGTTTTACCTTTCAACATTGCGATTAAACTAGGTCAACTTAATGCTTGCACCTGCACAAAGGTTATAGGCATAGTACATTTATCGTATCTTCATATCTAATATATAAATATGAATTTTGGTTTTTATTCGTACGTTATGCACTGCCGTACCCTTCAATTGACAGCGATGAAATTGGTCAACTTATTGCTTGCACCCGTGCGAAGGTTTTAGGCATAGTACAGTTAGCAAATCTAATATATAAAAATGAATTTTTGTTTGTTCGTACCTTATGATCTGTTTTACCTTTCAACATTGCGATTAAACTATGTCAACTTAATGCTTGCACCTGCACAAAGGTTATAGGCATAGTACATTTATCATATCTTCATATCTAATATATAAATATGAATTTTGGTTTTTATTCGTACGTTATGCACTGCCGTACCCTTCAATTGACAGCGATGAAATTGGTCAACTTATTGCTTGCACCCGTGCGAAGGTTTTAGGCATAGTACAGTTAGCAAATCTAATATATAAAAATGAATTTTTGTTTGTTCGTACCTTATGATCTGTTTTACCTTTCAACATTGCGATTAAACTAGGTCAACTTAATGCTTGCACCTGCACAAAGGTTATAGGCATAGTACATTTATCATATCTTCATATCTAATATATAAATATGAATTTTGGTTTTTATTCGTACGTTATGCACTGCCGTACCCTTCAATTGACAGCGATGAAATTGGTCAACTTATTGCTTGCACCCGTGCGAAGGTTTTAGGCATAGTACAGTTAGCAAATCTAATATATAAAAATGAATTTTTGTTTGTTCGTACCTTATGATCTGTTTTACCTTTCAACATTGCGATTAAACTAGGTCAACTTAATGCTTGCACCTGCACAAAGGTTATAGGCATAGTACATTTATCATATCTTCATATCTAATATATAAATATGAATTTTGGTTTTTATTCGTACGTTATGCACTGCCGTACCCTTCAATTGACAGCGATGAAATTGGTCAACTTATTGCTTGCACCCGTGCGAAGGTTTTAGGCATTGTACAGTTAGCAAATCTAATATATAAAAATTAATTTTTGTTTGTTCGTACCTTATGATCTGTTTTACCTTTCAACATTGCGATTAAACTAGGTCAACTTAATGCTTGCACCTGCACAAAGGTTATAGGCATAGTACATTTATCATATCTTCATATCTAATATATAAATATGAATTTTGGTTTTTATTCGTACGTTATGCACTGCCGTACCCTTCAGTTGACAGCGATGAAATTGGTCAACTTATTGCTTGCACCCGTGCGAAGGTTTTAGGCATAGTACAGTTAGCAAATCTAATATATAAAAATTAATTTTTGTTTGTTCGTACCTTATGATCTGTTTTACCTTTCAACATTGCGATTAAACTAGGTCAACTTAATGCTTGCACCTGCACAAAGGTTATAGGCATAGTACATTTATCATATCTTCATATCTAATATATAAATATGAATTTTGGTTTTTATTCGTACGTTATGCACTGCCGTACCCTTCAATTGACAGCGATGAAATTGGTCAACTTATTGCTTGCACCCGTGCGAAGGTTTTAGGCATAGTACAGTTATCAAATCTAATATATAAAAATGAATTTTTGTTTGTTCGTACCTTATGATCTGTTTTACCTTTCAACATTGCGATTAAACTAGGTCAACTTAATGCTTGCACCTGCACAAATGTTATAGGCATAGTACATTTATCATATCTTCATATCTAATATATAAATATGAATTTTGGTTTTTATTCGTACGTTATGCACTGCCGTACCCTGCAATTGACAGCGATGAAATTGGTCAACTTATTGCTTGCACCCGTGCGAAGGTTTTAGGCATAGTACAGTTAGCAAATCTAATATATAAAAATTAATTTTTGTTTGTTCGTACCTTATGATCTGTTTTACCTTTCAACATTGCGATTAAACTAGGTCAACTTAATGCTTGCACCTGCACAAATGTTATAGGCATAGTACATTTATCATATCTTCATATCTAATATATAAATATGAATTTTGGTTTTTATTCGTACGTTATGCACTGCCGTACCCTTCAATTGACAGCGATGAAATTGGTCAACTTATTGCTTGCACCCGTGCGAAGGTTTTAGGCATAGTACAGTTAGCAAATCTAATATATAAAAATTAATTTTTGTTTGTTCGTACCTTATGATCTGTTTTACCTTTCAACATTGCGATTAAACTAGGTCAACTTAATGCTTGCACCTGCACAAATGTTATAGGCATAGTACATTTATCATATCTTCATATCTAATATATAAATATGAATTTTGGTTTTTATTCGTACGTTATGCACTGCCGTACCCTGCAATTGACAGCGATGAAATTGGTCAACTTATTGCTTGCACCCGTGCGAAGGTTTTAGGCATAGTACAGTTAGCAAATCTAATATATAAAAATTAATTTTTGTTTGTTCGTACCTTATGATCTGTTTTACCTTTCAACATTGCGATTAAACTAGGTCAACTTAATGCTTGCACCTGCACAAATGTTATAGGCATAGTACATTTATCATATCTTCATATCTAATATATAAATATGAATTTTGGTTTTTATTCGTACGTTATGCACTGCCGTACCCTTCAATTGACAGCGATGAAATTGGTCAACTTATTGCTTGCACCCGTGCGAAGGTTTTAGGCATAGTACAGTTAGCAAATCTAATATATAAAAATTAATTTTTGTTTGTTCGTACCTTATGATCTGTTTTACCTTTCAACATTGCGATTAAACTAGGTCAACTTAATGCTTGCACCTGCACAAAGGTTATAGGCATAGTACATTTATCATATCTTCATATCTAATATATAAATATGAATTTTGGTTTTTATTCGTACGTTATGCACTGCCGTACCCTGCAATTGACAGCGATGAAATTGGTCAACTTATTGCTTGCACCCGTGCGAAGGTTTTAGGCATAGTACAGTTAGCAAATCTAATATATAAAAATTAATTTTTGTTTGTTCGTACCTTATGATCTGTTTTACCTTTCAACATTGCGATTAAACTAGGTCAACTTAATGCTTGCACCTGCACAAAGGTTATAGGCATAGTACATTTATCATATCTTCATATCTAATATATAAATATGAATTTTGGTTTTTATTCGTACGTTATGCACTGCCGTACCCTGCAATTGACAGCGATGAAATTGGTCAACTTATTGCTTGCACCCGTGCGAAGGTTTTAGGCATAGTACAGTTAGCAAATCTAATATATAAAAATTAATTTTTGTTTGTTCGTACCTTATGCGCTGCCACTCTGTTCATGTGGTTCCGATGAAATTTCTCCAACTTATTGCTTGCACCTTGGTCGAAGGTTATATTTTAAAATTGACAAATGACAAAAGACAAACAGTAAATGGCAAACGGCGCATGTCATTCGGGGTTAATCTCACATATATCAGACAATATAAAATTATTATGAATGATTCTAATTCAATGTGAGTGAAATGAAATCGAAAATATTTAATGCAAGCGCTAATTTGTTTCTTCTCATTAATGAATAGTCATCTACACATTGTCATTCAGCGTGCACAATACTTTGACTGCGGCAAACATCACATAGTATTCACAGTTTATCTCACACTTACAAAATAGAATTGTTACTATCGATGCCGATCAAAAGCTATATGTATACAGAATGCAAACAATACAATGTACATATATTATAATGTAAACAATATCAATGTTATATATATATACAGAATGCAAACAATACAATGTACATATATTATAATGCAAACAATATCAAAGTTATATATATGCAGAATGCAAACAATACAATGTACATATATTATAATGCAAACAATATCAATGTTATATATATACAGAATGCAAACAATACAATGTACATATATTATAATGTAAACAATATCAATGTTATATATATATACAGAATGCAAACAATACAATGTACATATATTATAATGCAAACAATATCAAAGTTATATATATGCAGAATGCAAACAATACAATGTACATATATTATAATGCAAACAATATCAATGTTATATATATACAGAATGCAAACAATACAATGTACATATATTATAATGTAAACAATATCAATGTTATATATATATACAGAATGCAAACAATACAATGTACATATATTATAATGCAAACAATATCAAAGTTATATATATGCAGAATGCAAACAATACAATGTACATATATTATAATGCAAACAATATCAATGTTATATATATGCAGAATGCAAACAATACAATGTACATATATTATAATGCAAACAATATCAATGTTATATATATACAAAATGCAAACAATACAATGTACATATATTATAATGCAAACAATATCAATGTTATATATATACAGAATGCAAACAATACAATGTACATATATTATAATGCAAACAATATCAATGTTATATATATACAGAATGCAAACAATACAATGTACATATATTATAATGTAAACAATATCAATGTTATATATATACAGAATGCAAACAATATCAATGTACATACATTATAATGTAAACAATATCAATGTTATATATATACAGAATGCAAACAATACAATGTACATATATTATAATGTAAACAATATCAATGTTATATATATACAGAATGCAAACAATACAATGTACATATATTATAATGTAAACAATATCAATGTTATATATATACAGAATGCAAACAATACAATGTACATACATTATAATGTAAACAATATCAATGTTATATATATACAGAATGCAAACAATACAATGTACATATATTATAATGCAAACAATATCAATGTTATATATATACAGAATGCAAACAATACAATGTACATATATTATAATGCAAACAATATCAATGTTATATATATACAGAATGCAAACAATACAATGTACATATATTATAATGCAAACAATATCAATGTTATATATATACAGAATGCAAACAATACAATGTACATATATTATAATGTAAACAATATCAATGTTATATATATACAGAATGCAAACAATACAATGTACATATATTATAATGTAAACAATATCAATGTTATATATATACAGAATGCAAACAATACAATGTACATATATTATAATGTAAACAATATCAATGTTATATATATACAAAATGCAAACAATACAATGTACATATATTATAATGTAAACAATATCAATGTTATATATATACAGAATGCAAACAATACAATGTACATATATTATAATGTAAACAATATCAATGTTATATATATACAGATTGCAAACAATACGGTTACAATATTTTTTCTTTTTATTCAGTGAATCGAACAAACGATATTTCGGTTATGCAAGCGTATATCGCTGATTTCTTCCTCAAAAAATATGTTCCCAAACGTTCGTCACTTAATAACAGCATGTGGAAATAATCCAATCGAGCTTCTCAAACAATCGAGAAACGACAAGCGAGAAATGAAGCAGATCGTTTACGAATTCCAAATTAACGTGCTTCAGAATCTCAAGATCAACATGAGGCAAGAATCGAAAGACAACGTTTATGTGCTAACTGATCACGCGCATCAGAATCAAAAGACCAATATGCGGCAAGAAGCGAGGCAGCTATTTTTAAGGGAAAGACGATTGGGGAAGATGCGCTCATTCCACGTATTCCCATTATTATCACCGACATGCCTTTTAAATTTCAAACGAATGTAGTTCCCCATTCGACTTGCATTCTCGAAGACCATCAACACTGGCGAAGTCAATCACTAAGTGGGCGGATTGGACCTAGAAAACCCATGTTTTTCACATGGCCAGTTGTATGATAAATGCTTATAAGTCGGGCAGACAAAAAATTCATTTGTTTTTTACTGAAGACGGAAAAAATATCATATATATTAAAGCACTTGATTAATAAAGTGAAAAAAAATAGAGTAAGTATTATTTGTATTTCTCGTTTATATATCATTAAATTAATCATTAATTAATGTATTCATTGCCGAGAAGAAAATAAATATCATTCCAAATTAAACAAGAGAGCTATTTTAAATTTCAAGATCTATTTCCAAAATTATTTCTTCTGAGGCACCAATGCGCCAGGTCCAGCTAGTTGAAAATATAATTTTGAAAGCAAGTGAGGCTTAAGAAGATTTGTAATACTTGAATATAAGCACCCTAGTTTGAAAGTGAAAATCATATTTGTGCATTTTAATTAAGATATAATTTTGTTTTTCTTTCCAGGTGATTTTATAGTAAAGTAATGAAAAATTAAGCCACTAAATATCACTAACATATATTCATCATTTCAAAAACAATATTATGTATATCAGTTTTCCAAATTTTGCAATATTACGAAAAAAAGGTAACTAAAAGCATATATTTATAATTTTTTTCATATCAGGCATATGCATACTATCTCAATTTCATAATTTTTGAAACAAGTTCATAATTTTATTTCATAATTTAAAATTTTGAAAATAGAATTTGGTGAAGTTGCTGGTTGAGAAACAATATATAAAATTTGATATGAGTTGCAGGCAACATTATCCCACTCACAATTATCATTTTTCAAATCTTGATGAAAATTCCTAAAACATTTCAAACGTTCAGAAAGGCATTGAGCCTTGAAGTTCTCTGAATTATCTTATTATTTACAGTTATAAGTAGAAATTTGTAGAAGCAATAATTTAAATAGATCATTGCTTCCGCGTATGTCTGAATAGTCCTATACTTTTTTCTATAGTAAACAATTGTTTTTATACACAGCTTTTTTTGAAGCTTCACTTATTAGATTTCATTTATAGCTGAAATTAAGAATAATTACGACATTGCAATAGTTTTTCAAAATTGATAATTTTAATTTAAAGTTATTATTCTAATAATCTTTCGGCAGTTTTCTTCTATTATATATGTATAGTTTGGAAGTGTTTCCAAACTAGATAGCATATATTTGTATGTTTTCTTTGATTTTAATAATCACATTTTGATTTAAGATGTATGAAGTCAATGACATTTGTTTTAGAACAGAATTTTCAAACTGAATTTATAGTTTTTCTTTTCCTTTATTATTTATATAATGTATAAATACTAAAGGAACAGAATGGAATGAATTTGTACTGAACGAAAATCGTTTGACCACTATTTAAAGATTCAGCATATATTTATTGAAAACATATTGCTGATTCAAACCAAATGGCTGCGTATTTTTAAACTGCACTTGTATTAGCAGGAAAATGCTTTTTATTGAATTTCCATTTTTTAAAGAAAACTATTTTATAAGTTCCAAACTATTTATGATTTTTAATACACAAATTTTCCTTATTTCGAATTTTAATGTTAATGATAAAAAGGGTTTTTAATCGCATGCTGAAAAATATCAACTCCAGATGTATTTTTTTTAATTCGGTGGTTTATTGGAAAATATTATGTTTTTCTCAAAGTATTTACGATTAATAAGAACAATTATATTATTTCTTTGACTTTGAAGAAAGTATTAGCTGAGACAAACCATAAGGAATGTTCCTTTCATTTACACATACAACGATTTATTTGCATATACGAAAATAAAATATTTAAAATTAGTCTAATTTTTCTATTTAAATACTTTTTGAAAACATTTCTATTTTTTTTCTGTACGTTTTATTATTTACGATTCAATTTCTGTTTGAAATTAGAATAAGGATAAATTATATATAAAGAACAATTAAAATGTGCTGTGTCGATAGCACATTTTACTTGGAAATTTCATGCTTGTAGACCATTTTGGATAATTCAACTTCTTTCGGACGGAAATTAACCCTGCAACTTTCATGGTGGCCGAGGTGGCCTGGTGGGACGGTCTCTGCTTCGGGATCAGATTCCACGAAAGAAGCATTGTGCAAGCGGGTTTGATGCACAGCTGTGGTGCAGAAGTTTGGAGAAGGGGATCCAGCTCAGGTGCCATCCTCGTCATCTGACTGCGGTTCAAAACACGAGGTACGTCTCACAGTAACCTTAATGTTGCTTTAAAATGGGCGTTACTATAACTAAACTATACATTTGTCTTGTAGTTCGCATATTTAAAGGAATAAATTCAAATTTGAATCCTCGCAACGACAGAGTTTATGTTTCGAATAAAGCAATGTAGCCTCATTTAATAATTTAATAATTGGATAATGGTTTTGTGAAATGATAAAATTTTCTGTAAAATCCATTTACACTTGAGTGATAATATTAGTATTTTATTCATGAAATCTTTAAAAAATAATCAGAATTTTTAAAAGTGTACCTCAACGATTCATGGAAGTAAAGACCGAATGTTTATATTTCAGTCATGATAAAAGACTGGATGGGGCTCATTTACAAGGAGAAATAATAGCCTTCCATTATTTTTATTTATATGTCAATATAAGAGCATGTTATTGCCTTTAATATGTTATTATTTTTTAAAGAATACAGAAACGTCTACAGAATACCCTATTAGGCTAAGATATTATATGATATTTCTAAAGCGTTCTTCGATATTTTCAATGCCGGATGTTATAGAGAAGATATCGTAGAAATGTCTTTGGTCATTTTGTACCATGGAGTGGTGTAATAGTCTCGCTTTCAGACCTTTTGAAAGATGAAATAAAGCTAATGCCATATCATACAAAATATTGCAGATAGATTTTCGAAAACTTCATAATAATTTGGATTCGGCTTATATAGTTCTCACTCTATTTGTACTTGTAAATCAGTGAGCATAAGAGCCTCCCTACCGCCTTTAATGTTAGCAATGTGATATTTGCAATGTCTCTTTTTCATAATTTTGAATTATTGCTTTCAGAATTAAGCCACAATAAAGCAAAATTTGCAAAAAATAAGGGATATAACCTCTGACTTAAAATATGGCATGAATGGGGTTCTCTAGTATGAAAGGCAATATCCCACTCTTTATTTGCAATTATAAATATCTGAGCAAAAGTTTTGATGAATCGAATTCAAGTTTTTTCAGGATAATAATCGGTTTTATGAATAACGGGATATCGCCATCGAATTCGAGTCTCTTAAAAATACTTCAATACCATACAAAATACAGTATATAATCTGTCAATCAATGAATGGTATTTTCCCATCCCTCCTTAATAGCACATATATAATGTTAAATCACCAACAAACAAAATGAAAAACCTATATAATTTTGTTACTTATTACCTTATCAAACAAAAATCATTACCTACGGAAGTGGCTCTAAGCTACAGGTTAGTTCAATCAGGAAAATTGATTTGATGTGTTATTTAACATACTCAATTAACTGCTATTTCAAACTGCTTTACAATAAAGAAAGCAATTTTCTTTTGAATAGATTTATCATTAAAATATTAATATCCCAATAAAGTTTTATGAAATTTTCATACAGTGAGTTTTTCGACCGTAAAAACAAATGCAAGCTTCAACCGTATTATTCTTTGGATTAATGTCCACAAGGTGTCTTTTCGAACTCAATCGATGGTGCTCCGAATTTCTGCAAACCACTTTTCTCCCCTATCTGGTTCTGTTTTCGAGGACTATCTTCGCAGCACCGTAGGTGGTTTCATAGTGCATATCTACTTAAATTATCCCTAGACACCACTTTGTAGCAGCAACCGTTCCGAAGTTAAGAATATGGCAACGGAATTTAATGGGTATACAGTATACATTTTATAACCAACCTTTATTGCTCTACTACACCCCCCACCCTGTAATAGTGAACATTCTATTGAATAATCTCCTTTTTCTCACACAATAATTGTTTCAACAAAATTCCTCTCTTTTTGCTTCTCACCCTCACTTCAATCAATGTCAATACCAAGACAGTGTACATCGTCATCAATACTTCTTCCTTGCAAAGAAGATCCCGATTTGAAATCATATTCTTATCAGTGTCAGCTACACGTCTCGGGACTTGCGCGAGAACCAATAGCCACATAGTATCCAGTTTCGCTCAAAGTGAAAAAGAAACCATTTAAGACTGTATATGAAATAATACAGTATCAGTACTAACATGTACCTGATACAGCAAAATCAGTTATCAACTAATGTTATTCAATTCTTTATTAAATGCACGATGTTTAAAGTTGACAAATGCTTTAATTCCTTAAATATTGTTCCCATACATATATTCAGTTGAATAGGAATAAAAATTATATCGGATTAGTTTTTGTTTAAAAAATGTAAAGTTTAAATCTCTGTACTATGTTTAAACAAAGATCAAAATGACTGATTGATACGCAAATATAACATTTTGTTTGTTTTTAATTTTTGTCATGACACTTTCAGTATTTTATCGAAACGTTTTATGTATTAAAATCTTATTTTAATACGTATGAAATATATTATTATGTATTAAAATATTTTCATGTTTTAATAAAAATCATATTCAGTTAACATATAACACTGAACGTTATTAACTGACATTAAATACTCAACATATTCAATTCACATTACATAAAATACTGAAAATAAAATGCTTTTATACACATGAAAGTAATTTCTCAGATAAAATATCATTTAATACTATCCAATCATTCTTGAACAATTACATTTTTTTCTATTTATTTTTTCCATAAATGTATGTGTGAATTAATGCAACAACTCTTATTTTTCTTTATAAATCTTACACCTTTTCAAGCCAAATAAAATATTTGATATTCGAAAACGAATTAAAATAAAGGAAAGAAACAAAGCAAAGAAGTTCATAAAATAGTTTACTTTTTATTGCCAAAAATGTATGAAATAACTTCTTTTTTTGTTTTTCCATCTAGGTGAATTTTTATGCTTTCTGAATACCAACTAAAAAGCAACGCTTTGGAATGTCTGAAAAATTTTCTAGTTTCGCTGGAAATGCTAATATATAAAGACGGGAGATTCATTTAATTCTCTAGAGAATGCAGGCATAAAATTTCTCAATGTTCGGATAGTTTAATTTCTGTAGCAATGTACGTTCCTTTATTAAAGGTTTTCTTAAAGCCTAGGGAAACTTGTTATGGCTTATTGGTCTCAGAAGAGTAAATGGAATTTTTGTGTGGTTTAGGTATAGGATATGAAAATACTATTTTTCGAAAAAAGAAAAAATATTTTAAGTCTTTATTCTAAGTTAAAAAAAAAAAGAAAAAAAAGAAATCATTTAAAATTGAATTGTTTTAAAAATGTAGAGAACTGAGGAGAATCACAGTGGCACGTAAATTGTTACTTCAGTTTATTCGAATCTGAAATAAATATGTTCCGTCATTTTCACATTTTAAATTATATTTCTTACCATCCGTATTTTGCGAACAACTGGCTTACCTAGAATATTGCTAGACTTGCTTCATTCCCAAAAAATGTCTTATGTACTATTTCCTGAAGAAGTATGAGATTGTGGTAAACATTAAAGCCGTGACATAGCTTTATATCAGTTCTGATATCTGTGGACATGTATATTGTAAGAGGTGCAGAGTTCCAAGAAAAGAATGTAGGGGTTTCTTTTAATTCCGTTTTAGCTTAGCGGATATTTTTATAATTTCCAGAAAAGATTTTCAGCTCTTCAAAAGGAAACTACCATGATGCTTATTTCTAGATTTTTTTAGAACTTTGATACAGTCCAAAGAGCATGATACTGAATTTGACAGTCTTTCATACGTGGCATTTTTGAATACACCTTCCATTTAGAGAAATTGCCTAGTTCCAATTCATAAAGCTAACATCATAACTCCGAAATAAAACAACAATCCACCATCTAATTAAAAATCAAGTTAAATTAAAACAATGAAATCTTTCAGGTTTTTACAAAAGAGTCAACATAAAATACATACATAACTTTTTTCGGAAAAACTAATATTTAGAACAAAATACTTGCGAACATTTTTTTTATGACTTGATTAAAAAACGAATGTTTCATCCTTATTAAAACGGTTATAATAATCCTGCAACATATTAGAAATGGCCTCGAATTATATGTACCAGATTTCAGAAAACAAGTTCTTTATTCTGTTACTGTAATTTTAATGGATGGATTTGGTCTGAAAATCTTTCTTTCTACATAATATTTCTTTGCGACAACTCTTATCTTGGACTTTAAAAAAGAAAACCATAAAATATGCTAATATATTGTTTTTGTAAAATTTGAGCTTTCTTTGAAATTATTTTTTTAATGCACTCGTTTTTTTGTGTAAACAGATTATTCTCTCGCAGCACAAACATTTCACATTCGAAAAAATTTGTCAGAGATAAAAAAAATAGCTTCATTAACTCAAGAGACGTCGTTGCAAAATGAATGCCTCATTTTAAATTCTAAATGCATTTCAAGAATATAATGAAGTAAAGCGAATAGGGAAATGCTGTAAATCGCATAGAACTAGGTAATACTTTTGGAGTATACTCAATTAATGCATGGTTATTGCTTCGAAATCAACATGTTTTGATCTTTATCATATCTTATGTAACTCAGCAGTCAACCAAAGGAATTATCTTGAGTTAAAATATAAACGTTGAGTATTTTTCAGGCAGACAGAAGTGATATGGGCTTATAAATAGTCCATTCAGTTCTGGATTGTTTCAAAATATATTCATTAAGCTGTAAAAGAAATGGAATAAAAAGATCTAAATTGCTATCGGAATATAATTCTTTATTGCAATAAATAAGTTTTATTTAAAAATTGTCACTGAAATTCAAAACTTATGACAACATACGAGCCAATAAACGTGAAAGGGATAATAATTTTCTTTGTGAAACATCAGTTTGATTTAGTTTATTTTTTTTTAATTTAGCCAATTTTTTTTATCTGATGGAGCTTTACATTCTCATCTGAAATATAATCTGCCATTTTATGGTTATTTATGATCCATTTGGATATCTGCTATTTTTATTTATGATCCTTTTAGATATGCAATATGCAATGCATTATCTTTTTTTACTTTCATTGGGATAGATGCGTTAAAAACAATCAATGCCGGCAGAATATAAAAATCTTTATTAATTTTATTGTATTTTATTTTCTTTAAAAGTGTTCATATTTTCATCTTAAATGAATCCCTTGATCGTTCAATTAACGCATATAAACTATTTATTTAATACATATTTTAAGAAATACTATTTAATGAGATATCTGGGGGTGGCCATTTCCCTCAGGCTAGTGCTTGTGCATTTATAGATTAGCATCATAATAACGACTTTTTAATTATTTCATACTTCACTTAATTCCTACCGCAGGCAGTTTATTGACGTTTTTTTTTATCATGTGAGTACATGATGTTGTTTTGGTTAGGGGGTTTTGAAGCTGGAAATTGCGTAGGTAATGATTAAAGCATAAATGGCAATTTTAATTATCATCTTTTAACCTCATATATTTTTTTACCTGCTTTTACCTTCTTAAACGAAAAATAACATAAGTTTTTTTACAAAACCATTGACTGTGCTATTTTTAAGTTATATTCTGTAATTCATGATATAAAATTTTAAAGTATTTTTCAGGAAGCATTGATTTTAAAATTTGTATTTAAAACTAAAGATATGAATCATATTTAATTTTCTTATGATGCATTCCTGCGTCGCGTCATATGCACTAAAGCTGTAAACATTTGGATTTTAATGTGTGATTGACCCTTCATCAGCTTTGTTTTAACATATCTTTGAGAGCTTTCATGGTAAAATTCTGAACTTTTGTATATGACCTTATTAAAAAATGGGGCACATTTTACAATCTGGGGCATTTTTTTGTACGGCGTCCATATAAAAGTCTATTTATTTATTTATTTTTTAAAGTTTAATCCCCTGAAAATTTTAATCGATTTCATAACATTTTGCACTTTTTTTTACGCAACTTTGTAATTTACAGTATATGGCTATGATCAATATTAAAGGAATAAAAGCCGATGTCAAGATTTTTGAGACACCCTGTATGTATATGTATAGAGAGAGACAGGGATAGAGACCAACAGAGAAATCTCGTGATTGTTTCAAACCGGTTTAAACTGGT
The DNA here is from genome assembly GCF_947563725.1 of Argiope bruennichi. Taxonomy (NCBI): domain Eukaryota; kingdom Metazoa; phylum Arthropoda; class Arachnida; order Araneae; family Araneidae; genus Argiope; species Argiope bruennichi. The sequence goes on from NC_079155.1 coordinate 48,777,961, forward strand.
TAATGATTTTAATTAAATAAGACAAATAATGACTTAAAAATAATAAGGTTCTCATATGATAACTTGAAATTTGCGATCGTAGATTTTATTTTAATTTTTCATTTATTTTCATTTTATTTATAAAATAAAACTAAAATGCACGGCATTAGTATCGCCAATTTCAAGCAAAATGCGCCAAGTATTACATCTCGTCAAGTATCTGCTATCTCGGATGGCTTCAAAATATATTCCAAAATAAGACTGGCAAGTTGCACGAAAATAAATGGGGATATCATTTTTGGTGAATTATAAGCGTAAGAAATTTTGGATTCTCTAGACGACTCTGCATAGTTTAGTATTGCCAATTGTAGCTCTCAGTACTACATTAACATAAGTTACAAAATATAGTAATGAGTCTTTAATGTATCTGTCTACCTACGAAAACAAATTTTTGAAAAATCCCTCTAATGAGCTTCCCCAATGTGATAGCAAATAACTGAAAATATTGATCAGGAAAATCAGTGATTCAGTAAAATGCGTCAATTGCAATAAAGAGCAAAACATTCTAAAAAAAAGTCTATTCCAATTACTTTTATACGCAACATACTTACAGCTATGGTGAAGGGAGTGAACTAGAATCTAAGATAGTTTAAAAAAAGTTATAGTTCATCGAATATTTCTATATTGAAAATTTCACAAATTCCTTTGTTGAAAATTACATTAGGAACTCTAAGTCAAAAATTATTCAGTTTAAAGTTATATCCCTAGTTTATTGCCTTCATAATACTTAAGGTAACATAGATGAAAAATTTCAAGATAATTTATTAAGAGGTTTTGAAGATATTATGTTTTAAGTATGAAATTTTTTACGAAATCCAAGTTTCTCAAAAAATTCACCTAAAGTTCTCATTTGTCGTGTATTAGAAATGCTTTGTAAACATAAACGATGTTCAAAAGCAGGTGTAATTGCCAATCTTTGACAATCCGGCATAAAAACTACTCAAAACGTATTATAATACTCGTGGCTTGCTGATAGCATATATTATATAATGAATTATAATCTAAGAGGTGTGTATTTGCATGTTGGAATATATTCAACTTCCGGTTTCGTTTTCAGCTACAGTGGTTTATAAAAAATCACATATTTCGGTTTTTACTTATCGTAGAATTAAAACAAACATTAGATTTAGGAATCCGAATAAGTGGATTTTAAAATAAAACCATACAAAGTTATGAATTTTGATCAAAAACTCCTTTTTAAACATGGACAGATACCTTAAGTCTTTTGAAAAACGGTTAAGATAACAACTCCAAGAGAATTACAAGCTATATATATGATAACGAATTATTGGTAGCTTTTATATGTAAAAATATGCAACAACTCTACAATTCGTTTGAATAAACTTTTATAATTTTTAACGATTTTTTTATACATAAACACAAAAAAAAAAAACATAACTGCATTTAAGATTCTATATTCCGCTTCTCGATTTCGAAACTAAAATTCGAAATGAACGATTTTATAGTTTTCTAATCAGATAAACCCAGCGTCAAATGGAGTAAGAAGTTGCAAATATCATATTCAGCACTGAAGCATTTGACATTATGGAGTGCTGAAAAGATTAAAAAAAAGAATATAAGACCTACAATAAATGTTAGGATTAGAAGGGATTTTTACTTGGTGCATATCTTAAGTGTTCTTTTCCTAACATTTACTTAATTAAGATCATAAGTTAATGAGTTTATATTTCCTACTTATTTATTTCTGCTAGTTCTAAGCATCCATTTTCCGAATATTTGATAGATTTTTCTTGGAAAGTAAACGGCGGCAAACGTGACTAATAAGAACAGCGTCTGAATCTTATTTATTAAATATTTTAGAATTTTTATTAATGAATTTCACTACAATTAAATTTCCAAGCATTATAAAGTGGATTGAATTTTATGTAATATATAATTCAGAAAAGGAATGATTTTTCTTATTTATATTTGGGGAAAATGGAGCCCAGTTTTAAAACCATTCCACTCAAAGGCATTCTAACTTTTCAGAAGTATAATAACATTTAATTTTTGAAATGATATGATGTAGGCTGAAATTAATTTTTAATAAATGCAAGAATATATGCATACATGTATTTTAATGACACCATCTAAAGATTATGCATTTTAGATTATATTTTATATAATAGTATTAATAATAATGTGAGTATATTCTTGTGCTTGAAATGTAATGGATATATATGATATTTTGAATCATTTTGATATTATTTTAAGACTAAGAACTTTTCTCATTTTTTTTTTTTTTTACCATTTTCATTAATTCATAAAAAAAATCAATTAAGGTTCTGAATTCAAATTCTCTAATTCCAAGCTAAAATTAGAAATGAACTATTTTATAAATTTATGATAACACAAATCAGTATAAAATGAAATGAGAAGTTTGAAATACCTACCGTATTCAGTACTAAAGAATTTGGCATTATAAAGTGCCAATAAATAAAAATGCAAGCCCTACAGTCAATTTTTGGATAAGAAAAGATTTTCGCTTTCGGCATTTTTTAAGTGTCTTGGAATGCATTTTCTTAACATTTAATTAATAAGTTAATAAGTAATGATATATTTCCTAATAATTATTTATTTTTGCCAGTTATGCTCTAAACATCGGCTTTCTGAATGTTTGGTAGATTTTTCTCGGAAAGTAAACGGCAATAAACGTGACTAATTAGAGCAGCGTCTGAATCTTATTTATTAAATAAGTACTTGAGAATCTTTATTAATAAATTCCATTACAATTAAATTCCCAGGCTTTATGAAGTGGATAGAAATTTATGTGAAATTTAATTCAGAAATGCAACGATTTTTAATTATATCTATTTGGGACAAATGGAACACAGTTTAAAATCATTCCATTTAAAGACACCCCAACTTGCTGGAAAAATAAAAGCGTTTAGATTTTGAAATGATATGTATGGTATAAGCCAAAATTAATGTTTAATAAATGCAAAAATGCATGCATGCATGTTCTTTAATGATACCATCTAAAGATTTCGTATATTATATTATAATTAATATAATAATAATAATTTGAATATACTCTTGTGTTTGAAATATAATAGAAATATATGATATTTTGAATCCTTTTGATATTATTTTAAGACTAGAAACTTGATTTGGAAACGGTGGCCAAATAGAATTATAAAAGGGGTGATGGTGAAACAAAAACACGTTTATTTATGTACATTTTTACTCATTTATATATATATATATATATATATATATATATATATATATATATATATATATATATATATATATATATATATATATATATATATATATATATATATTATATATATATATATATATAAGCAGAATTAAAAAATATATATATAAGATTTAAAAATTATTACTCGCAGAATACTATAGATGTTAATTCATCTAGATGGAGATATGTATTATAATATTCCAATAATTCCAATATTGCATTATAGAAGTAGTTATTTCTTTTTTTTCTAATGTGTTAACATATGATAAGTCACAGTAAGTGCGTGGTTTTGAATTCTGAAGTTAATCAAGACGTTATAAACATTCTCTTTAAAACTGGAAATATTTTTTGTATAATATTGACAGCTTATATTCACTTCTTATCTATAATATATAAATTCACTTTTGCGATGCTGATATTTTTTTTACATTTCTTTATACAACTATGATGTACTATTGAATATAAAATTTCTAATTGATATTAATTCCTTTACATGTTGAATGTTATATGCATTTCTCTCTTTTATTCTCTTAGTCGGCATGCATTTTGAATTGTTGGCCGCAAAGATGGATTAGAAAATATTTAATTATGTTAAACAGTCGCGATTTTCATAATATTTTAAACGAAATTCTAATAATAAATTTTAACTGAAATCTAATTTCCCAAAATTTGCTTTGCATGTTGTTTTACATAAATTATTTTACTTGAAAAGAAAAATGAGAACTATGTTTCAAAATAGCAGCGACACAGAAAAAAAAATTCTATTACTGATTTCCTTTTATTTTCTAAAACAAAGAATAAATTACTTTAACATTAATTTAATTCTTTTTAATAAAACATTTGGCAACTTTTCTCATAAAATATACTTATATTCTGACTTAATGAAGAAATGTAATATCTCACTAAGACCAATTTTTTGCGTAGTTATAAGGAACTCAATGGTCTCTGAAACGGCATTTTTTTTCCTTTATTCCAGTATCTTTTCAGACGAGATTTTTTTTTCTCATCATGAAAAGTGCTCTGCTAAAAAATGCGTTTCATCATCTGAAAAGGCATTCGAGCGAATATATTGTGTCATTTTAAAATCGAAAAATGTTTGGGAAATGTAATAAACTAGAAGTGAAGATCAGAAGAGAGATACAACAAAACGGGGAAAGGGAAACTACCGGAACGAAATTCGAAGTTTCTAAGAAGTATTACTTTGAAATCAAATCGAAGAACATATTTCGATCGTTAGCATATTTTAGGGAACATAGAGGAATTCTTTTCCTAAAAATGTATATCTGAAACATTAACTTTATTTTATAAATGACACCTTTAAATAACAAGGACTTTCTAGATTTTTTTTTTACACCCAGTGGTAGATAATTTCAATTGGTCTGATTATTTTGTAGATATGTTAATGATTGATAATAGATTTTTATATTTTATTATATTTCTTTGATTATTTCTCTTCAATTTTTAATATTCATTCAAACGGAAAAGAGTGAAGTGTATTCAAAATAGGAAAGATATTCATAAATTTTGTTTTGAAACATTATTTCAAATCAAAACTAGTTTCAATAAAAATATTTTGGGAGAAAATCGTATTATCTGTACCAAATTTGATAAAATAAATATTTATTCTATGTTAGAGTAAATTTAGAGTTGTTTATTTTGTATTATGCACATAAAATATTTTATTATTATAATCTATACAATTCAATTGCTATTTAAATACTATTATATTTTTTTTCCAAGAATCTCTTCTTTTTCTCTTCAATTTTTAATATTCATTCAAACGGAAAAGAGTGAAGTGTATTCAAAATAGGAAAGATATTCATAAATTTTGCTTTGAAACATTATTTCAAATCAAAACTAGTTTCAATAAAAATAGCTTGGGAGAAAATCGTAATATCTGTACCAAATTTGATAAAATAAATATTTATTCTATGTTAGAATAAATTTAGAGTTGTTTATTTTGTATTATGCACATAAAATATTTTATTATTATAATCGATACAATTCAATTGCTATTTAAATACTATTATATTTTTTTCCAAGAATCTCTTCTTTTTCTTTTCAATTTTTAATATTCATTCAAACGGAAAAGAGTGAAGTGTATTCAAAATAGGAAAGATATTCATAAATTTTGTTTTGAAACATTATTTCAAATCAAAACTAGTTTCAATAAAAATATCTTGGGAGAAAATCGTAATATCTGTACCAAATTTGATAAAATAAATATTTATTCTATGTTAGAATAAATTTAGAGTTGTTTATTTTGTATTATGCACATAAAATATTTTATTATTATAATCGATACAATTCAATTGCTATTTAAATACTATTATATTTTTTTCCAAGAATCTCTTCTTTTTCTTTTCAATTTTTAATATTCATTCAAACGGAAAAGAGTGAAGTGTATTCAAAATAGAAAAGATATTCATAAATTTTGTTTTGAAACATTATTTCAAATCAAAACTAGTTTCAATAAAAATATCTTGGGAGAAAATCGTAATATCTGTACCAAATTTGATAAAATAAATATTTATTCTATGTTAAAGTAAATTTAGAGTTTCTTATTTTGTATTATGCACATAAAATTTTTTATTACTCTACACTATACAATTCAATCACTATTTATATACTATTATATTTGTTTCCAAGAAAATAAAAACTCTGAACTCCATTCCACTTAAACATTGAAAGAGTTGAAATATTCTGATCTTTCAAATTTTAAGCCTATCTTGGTAATTTCGTTTCAATACTTTTTTTCCATGAATATGAAATAAAGTAAAAGGTTGAGAGATACTTCAAAAACGTGCCAGACATATTCATGCTCATCGTAGAAAATAAAGTGATGGTAGAAAATTAATTGTTTTAGGTCATCAAGAAGAACAGACTTACTCTAAATGAGTTTCAATCAAAGATTGATATGAATCTATAAATTTGTTGTTTAAACCACATACCAAATTTCACCCATCTTGCTCAAAAACTTTGAATTATCATATCCCCAGCCAGACGGAGGGAATATTGATAGACATAATTCCAGAAATATATTTTTCGGGTTATATCTAACAATAATCCAAAATTGTATCTTCGGGGGAAAAAAAATTCGTAAAATTCTTGATCTCGGGTTTGACAATTATAATAATTTCTCTTTGAAAATACAGTATATGGAAAGTTGTACAAGAGTTGAACACAATATATGGAACATGTTTCGGATGGAAGAAGAAAATTCGTAAAATTATTAAACTTTTTTTCGACGATTATAATGTATGAGAAAGTTGTGATGATGATGATATCGTGTCCGCATTACCACGAAAAAGGGGTGCAGTAGCTTCTGAGGGTAAACCCCTGAGTAACCCCTGAGAACCCGAGGGCAGAAGTCTGACTTCTAGCTCATATGAAGGTGACAGACACACATTCGCTTGCACAACCCCTTTTTACAGGGGAACACATTCACACACCTCACAGATAGAGCACAGATGAAGAACAACCATGCCCGAACCGGAGTTCGAACCCGGGACTCCCAGATCACGGGGAAAATGAGAAAGTTGTTTGAATATCAATTCTTAAAATAAATATAAATAATTGGTATAAAGTATAAAATATAGTTGCCTTGTCTGTAATAACAAAAACATTTCAATTGCTCAAGAATGAAATTATGTACTTTGAAATTATTGAATTCAGCAGAAATCCGAAAATAGAAACATATTTTCTTGATAAAAGTATTTCAAAACTTTTAGGCATATTCTAGATTTTCAACAAATTTGAACCCAGTAATTTTCCAATTTTTGCCAAGAAAAAGGTATTTGTTTGATGGTGATCTTCCAGGAATGAGAGAGGCCAAAGACAAAGTGTTCTGAAAGAAAGCTTGGGAGATGAGTCTTTAGATAGTGAAGCAAAACAGCGCAATCACAATAAGTGCTGACAGAAGAAGGACAAAGGACCAAAAAAAAAGGGGGCGGATTCAAAGATTCTTCGTAATGTGATGCTAGTATGGATGGGGACTATCAAACTGGGACATATTTAGGCTTCTTTCAAAATATCCGGATAGAGAAAAGTATAAAAAGTTTTGGTCACCTTTCGAAAAGAAATTAATTTAACTCTCTTTCAGGAATAATAAAACTGAAACAACAATGTTAAAATAAGTTTTATGAAAAACTCACAAAATTTCGCTTTTTAGTAAAGCAATGAGAAATTACTAGATTAATAATCAATTGTGTATCGTCGTTGATAAAGCAACACTAGACACATAAACGATCCATATTTTTCAATATGAAGACAAAATGAACTTCATTCATTAAACTTATTTATTTCGAATAATTATATTTCGATTTCAGATATTCCATAAAATTTCAAGACAATTTGTATAAAAATATTGGAATATGCTTTTTAGTAAAATTGAAAGCATACTTTTTTATTCTTACACAATTTACATAGCCATTTTGCACATAAAAGAATCTTCATATTGTCAGACGAATATTTGGAATTACAGTAAATATTTATTGGAAAAACATTGCTGGTTGAAAACAAAATTTTCTTTATTTATTCCAGAAAGCATTAGAATTTGTGCAAATAATTTCCATAATATATCAAATATATTTCTATTTCCATTATTTCCATTTCGTTGAGAGAAATATAATATAAAATTGAAAACATTTACCATTTTAATCTTTAAATTTTAATATGTCATTTCATGTTTTAATGTTGATGATGAATTTTTTTTATTATCGCATGCTAACAATCGTCGATTCCAGACATCTATTTTCGTAAATTTATTTGTCTGAGTAAATAATGCCTTTTTCGAAGCATTTATATTGAACAGGCGAATGTTTTATTTCTTAGACTTCAAAGAATGCAAGTGGATGAGGCTGACTGCTAGGAAATATTTTGTTTAATGGCAAACACAACGACTGATTGCATATAAGCAAAGAAGAGAAAGTTAAAATCAGTCTCATTTCGCTCTGCAAATACTTTTCGAAAACAGATCGATTATTCTTTTACTCTTTTATTGTTTGTTTTTCTTTCTATCTAGAATCTCCTAAAATCTCCTAAAGTAAATGGTTTATAAAGTGAAAATAATATCTGCTGTGATGCAACCAAATTTGTTTCCATAATCTTTGATTCGCTGAAGAGAATTTTGTCTGAATTTTTAAATGAAAAACAATTACACATTTGATTCTAGTTAGTACATATGAAAGAGAAGAAACAATTTTGAATCCTAGGATTTACCTAGATTGAAAATGTTTGCTGTACTTCTTTTTAATATAAAGATATGAAAAATCCTATTTGTTGGATATACGGTTCCTTTCTTTACGAAATCTTTAAAGATTATCAGCTTTTTCTCAAGTTTTATGAGATTAAACATGAGCTCTGTCTGATAAAAATTTAATTTTTCACCATTTTTAAAAGATTAAAGGATATTCACTCGATAGGAGTTGAAATATTTGGATAGTAGAATAGAAAATAAATGATAGTAGTTGAAATATTTGGAGTGATACATTTCTTAATATAAGGCTTTGAAAATTGTCTTCGATATGATATACTTGTTTTAAGAATACAAATCCTATTAAGATATTCCATGGTATTTCACGAAACCATTAGAATATCTAATGACATTGTCCGTCTAATCTTAGAAAATATCATGAGGCGATCCATTAGAAACACACAATAATGACAATTTAACACAATCATAGAGTACTGGGTGGTAATAATTAAACTTCCCCTATAAACAGCATCCAGCAACGAAAACGAACGAATGGATTGCAGCGAAATTTGGTAAATAGCTATACACGAGATTTCGAAAAAAAATTAGTTCTAAAATGGCCACCAGAAGGCGCATTTTCCTGAAAAACATTAAATTTAACACAATATACGACCAAAAAGGAATAGAGAAACAATATTAACAACCCAGAACAAGAATTATGAGTAATAAAATGTAAAACCAGGAAAAGCTGTCAGTTGTAGGAAAAAAAAATGTCAAGATTTGTAAGCTTGCGAAGAAGAGTAAGTTTTACGTTAAACATGTTAGTATAAGAAACGTCTGTCGTCGTTGTCATGTTTTGTGTAGATGTTTCCGGCAGTAATGATGTCGATATTTTGTTGCGACGGTGTTGTGACTTTGAATGACTTAAAGAACTTCATAACACTTCTAGAGCATCAAATTGATCAGTTACGATCTGCTGTTGAACACACTGTCCATCGACTTGAAATTTTGCAAGTGGATGAGGGTGGTCACATGGAGCATCTTTCCCTACATCATCCTGGACACGATTAACAACTGCTCATCGCGTGCAATTTCATCCTAATCTGCAAATCTTGTTTCTGCAAACTAAAATGTTTTTTTTTCCTCTCAAACAGCGTGCTGTTATTTTTTCCTTACCTTTACTTAATATTGTTTCTGTATTCCTTTTCGGTCGTTTATTGTGTTAAAACTTGTTTACTTGAAAAAGCGCCCTCAAGTGGACATTTTGGAACTAATTTTTTTAACTGGTGAACGAATTGCAACGAAACTTTGTATATATACCAAGTTTCGTTGCAATTCGTTCACCAGTTTGCGTTATAGGATGCTGTTTGTGTGGTATGCTTGTTTAGGCAAGTCAACCATCTAACTCTCCGACCCGCCCTAAGGCACACGGATTTAAACCATAAACTGAATGACCGGACCGCCGCAACAGCAATTGGCGGGAACTGTGGTTGAGTCCTAAGGGCCGTCACCGGCCACGGTACAACCCTCCCCGAAGGAAGTACGTCCCGTCATCGATGGGAGGAGCCAGATCCCCCACCTATTAGTGTACCCTCCAGGGTGGCGAGATCCAACCACCATGCCGGAAGCATCTCATCCTCATTTCGAGGTGCCCCCCCCGAAGGCAAGGTAAACGACAGTATGAAGTCGTTCATTTGCTTAATATGCCTCGGTAAAAAATGTCTGATGCAATATATCTTTTCAAAGAGCTTGGCAATGATTATCAAAGTCCAGGAAGTGAAGAAAAACATACGATGAACACTTTCAATAGCTATATGTTTATCAAAAAATAAGTTCAATGAAATTCGTGTATTTCCTTGTGAAATATTGCTCCTGAGCTGGTAATAAGGGACCGATCAGTGTAACGAATTGAAAAAACAGAACTTGGACTTACAATTTCCAAAAAGTTCAGCTTCTCACTGAAGAAAACAAACTTGTGCTGCTCCAAAGACGCCGAAAACTTTTGAGACGGGCCTCAAGTCAGCACTGAGAGAGATTCCTTTGCATTAATGAGAAGTTCTTGCATTAATGAGAAGAACGTCCAAAAGCTCATAGCGCCTAGAACTACAAGATTTAATTTGTAGATACTCCAAGCATTTCAGCAATTGTTGAACATCGCAAAAATACGAAGTCGGCCATGGTCTGGGGAAGGGGAATATATGCAAGCGGCAAAACATCTCTGGTTTTTGTGGAAAACGGACTTAAAATAAATCAAAAAGTATTCCAACGGCAAACTCTTACTCATAATTATGCAAACTCTTACTCAATAATTATGCAAACTCTTACTCAAACACTCTTAATCCTCCACTTGTCAATGAAATGTTATTTTCATACACTCCTCACTTTCTATGAAGTCGCAAAGCCAACCATCCCACATTGCATAGTTCTGAAATCGAATCATGGAAGCAATTCTATATTAAAGAATTGCATCGAAATTGAAATTGATTTTTACTCATTAACAGAAAAGCACTTAAAACATTTTATTATATCTGAACATCATAATTAAGCATATTGCCTAATTAGCTTTTGAGGAGGTATAAAACCTTAATTTTAATCCACGAATATTCCATGTGCTCACAAATCATTATTCCATCTGCCAAAATTCGACGAACGCCATCCCCTTAAGTGAACTTTAATCACAACTGTATTGTATAACCGGGAGTTTTTATGTCACCGGAGGTTGAATAAGATAACTCGAGAGACGTTTCGAACAAGAATTTCCTGTTCTTTCCCCGCGCTGGTAATCAAATAATCAAATAAAATAAGTACCGACGTCAAAATATGAATTAATAAAACCCAAGTCATCTTCATAAACCCGCAGGAAATTCAATAACGATACCCTAAACTTTAGAGAGAGTTTTCGCGGCACAGTTTCTGAAGTGTTCCGGAAAGTGCTTCCCTAACATTTGCTTAATTAGGATAATGGGATAATGCAGTTAGTTTCCCTTATGGTTTATTTTTGGTTCTGCTGGCAACTTCGTTTTTTTTAAAGTTTTCTCTTGAATACTGTCGAAGAGATGGCAAGTGCGAATGTGGGAAATTGGAGTGACTTCAGAAACGTATTTAGTATCATTTAAATTGAAACGGCAGATTTTATTTTAATACAACTCTGGCGATTAGAAAGTGATTTCTTGAAATGAATAAAGTTTTAGACAGGGGCACTCAGTGAAGGCAGTTTGTAAATCGTATATGTTTATATAAGTAAAGACTGTAGTGTTGGTACTAATTCTGTATGTACTGAAGAGAAATTACGTGAAAAAGCATTTATTTATGCTCAAGAATTGTGACGTATTAAGAATATTTTGGAAATGTTATTGAAGTGATAATATGATTTACATTTTACTTTTTTTTTCTGGTAATCACAAATTTGGTAAATCTGTTGCTCCTAAACATTTACAGCAATACATATTGCGGAACTGTGTATGCACCTTAAATATATGTTTCCTAATTAGTTAATTACTGTAAAATTACTGTAATTTAAATTAAATTCTCGCTAGGTCAAAATCATAATTAAATTTTTCGCTTTTATGAAGCAATGCTACTTAAAGTTTTGAACTGTTCAAAGAGAGTACATAACGTCCATTATCTTCTTTCGTTAAAAAAACATTCATTCTGGTCATGCATCAAAATTTATTTCAAATAATAAAACCATTTTTTGCAGTTTTTTTTTCATGTTTTTCAACATATTCCTTGTTCTAGGAAATATAGCATTTAGTCTAGCAAAAATGAAATTAATAACTAAATTCACAGTTAGTTTACAGAACGGAATTAATGTTAGAATAAAACATGAATTCTTCTTTAGTGTTCCACTTGAATTTGCCATCAAAATGGTAACCCAAACAGTGTAGTTGTTCTAGCAAATTTATTGCTTATTTATTTACAATTTTTTTTCCTTGCTAAGTTGTAAACTTACTACATTGACGAGTTTTCCTTATTGTCATCCTTGGCGATGCAAATAATAAGTTTCAACCTGTAAGCCATAAAAGTTCAAAAACGTTTAACTCTAATGTTTTTTGCAGAAATACTGATTTTTCCTAATATTCTTGTATGTGTCATTAAAATTTAAAAGATTTTAAAATGATATAATAAGATAAAAATATGCCTTGATATATGCCTTGTGCATTATTTTATGTCTCTACGCCAGTGACTTGAAGATGCTTCCGTCACTTGAACTTGTAAAATTTTAACTTGTTAAAATGTACTTTTCTAATGTCATTTTTCAGAAACTGATATATAATAGATTTTATAGAAGCTAGCGTCGATTAATATAGTAGTCTTTTAGTTTCTGCATTTTGGGAAAAATCATTTATTTGTTGAAATGGCCTCCCACAGAAGATTTTAAAATTATCTAAAAGACGTATAGAAGACTTTTTTGTATAACGTGTATACTATAATACAATCTACCATATTATTTTTAAAAAAATAATTGGTAATTATAAACAAAAGATTACGATTGATATTCAGAAATATTTACAAGTTCTTTTGTTCAGAGCCTGTATAAAACATGAATATCATGAAAAAAATATTAAGAATTAAAAACTATTATCTAATGTCTTGACTTTAGTATTCTAAAAAATAAATTTCCTTTGACATTTTATCACTGATGACATGATCCAAAACACATTTTTTTTTCAATTCTCAAGGAAAAATTGCAATTAAATTATTCAGCATTAAAATAGCACTGAAATTTTTTATATATTTATCAGAATTAAGAAAACAAGAACTCTTTTTAAAAAAATGGATTCTGCATTACTCTTTTAACGTAATTTTGATCCGCAATAACTCATAACATAGTCTGTTAAGAAAAAAGACAGATTATATGCTAATATAACCTTTCCGTAGAATTTTAGTTTTTGTTTGAAATTTTTTTTTCTACTATCTCTTACTTTATTAAACAGCCTTGCTTTCATTATATGAAATTCACAGAAAAAAATATCCTCTAAATAAAGAAAAATGTAATTTCGTAAACTCAATAGTCGTCGATGCAAAATTGTTGTATCATTTCAAATCCGAAATGTGTTTGAGATATGCAATGGAGTGAAGGGGAGAGAGGAATTCCACAAACTCGGAATACTTTTCGGATTCATTACGATTCTTTGAGAATTCTTGTATCAAATTAAGTCAAATTGGAAAAACATGTTTTGAACTTTAGCATATTTTATAGAATCCAGTAACCAAATGAAGGAGTTACTTTTTTCTTCGACTATTTTGGCTATGTTAATTTTTTAGTTCAACCAGAAATGTTCTGGGAATTTGAATAATCTACTTTATTTCTATAAAATTTCGAAAAGTTGTTATAGTTGTTGTTAGTCGAAAAGTTGGTAAAAAGTATGAAATAAAAAAAAAAATATGCATAAATTTCTAAATAGCAATAAACAATTTCTACTCGAAAAATATTACAGTTATTTCAAACTTGTGCCAATACCCGAAGCTATTTTACTGAAAGTTGTATAAAGTTTCTTTGTGAAATATTAGATTTGATTTGATTTATTATTGACAGTTTTTTTATCGAATTAAATTCCAAATACTCAACTGAAATTCGAAGATTTTCTATGTAAAGGCACATTTTTATTCAAATATACATAATGTAAAGTGTTATTTTTCACTGCAAATGGAACATGTATATTAAATATAATCTAAACCTAGGAATATTTAGCATTCAGTATACTTTACTAATTTATTAGCATTTTTCCTATAGTTAGAGTTTAAAATTTATTATCGAATTTCACTCGTTTCCTAGTGTTCTAGTTTTATGGAACTGTGCGATCATAATAGTAATACAAGATTTTAATTTTAATCGTTTAAAAACATTAACAATTTGATTTTATATGAAAAGCATTATATGGCAGATAAATAGCGAATATATTAGTATAGGGTTTCATAATAATAATGAAAATGTATTAAGAAAAATAATAAAGAATGAGTTGTAAATAAAGAGTTATGAAATGATTTTGTACAAAGCATGTCTTTAACAGTATACAAAGAATACCAAATATTTTTTCTCACAATTATTCGTGAAAGAAAAGATTTTAAATTCGAAATGTTAAAAATATAACGATTAAGAAATTATATTTTATGAGAGATAATATTTACAGTCATTGAACAAAAATTTACTATATCAAAAAAATATATTTAAAATTAAAAAAAAACACAATTCAACTTTCCACTTCTATTGTATCTGTCACTTTATATTACCTACAATATTTTTCTAGTGCAATACAAAAGGTTATATTATATAGAATTACAATGATTTTCGATATTTATCTATCATGTAATGAAAAGTTTTATGCATAGAACATTTTAACTGCAGTCTTGCATTTTCAATATAAAAACAATTTCTGTACATAGAAAATTTTTATAAAGCTAACAAGAATTTTCCTTCAAACATTATATATTTCTCTCGATATTAAAAGAAAACATTGTTTTTTAAATTTAAATACAAATTAGGTAGAAAGAAATGTTCTTTCGCTGATTTTAATTTAATAGAAATTTTCTGAATGGAAGTCATTTAGGGAGTAGCAATATGCATCTCCCTTGAAGCCATATGTTTTTCTTCCTGATATCTTTTGGTCTACAGATCCTGACACATCCTAGATCTATCCTGACTTAGTAAAAAATTTCTATTTTGGATAAAGCTTAATTTTGAAGTTCCCTTTTTAGGAATATAATTCGTAAATGGAAATATTTAAATGTGAATTATAAATTCATATATATAAAAGAACTAGATAAACTAGAAGTCCGGAATTAGAAAATTTGAAAATTCTATATCACATTATTCCTGAACTAATTTTTCTTTCTTTTAATACTTTAAGATTACTTTGATTCCCAAAATAATTTTACAATTCATAGTAATTTTTGGTAAAAAAATGATAAAAATTTATTATTTCAGAAAAAAAATGTTGAAGTGTTCAAAAAGTTTTATTTTTTGAACTTGAAAATTAAAAATAACTCCATTACTGATAATAGCTGTGCATGGAAGATCAATAATTCTTTTTCTGAAACAACATTAAAATTGCACAACCTTTTTATTTGTTACTTTTATTTCCCCTGAGTTTAGTTGAAATATGAATGATTCAATGTGGGCTAAATCCTCTTAATGAAATGATGGTGAGACATTTCTGCTTAACAAATGTTCTGATGGGAGAAAAACCAGACAAAATTACTGCGTCTTTTGTATGCGTAATTTATATGTTATTAACTACAACTATATATATATATATATATATATATATATATATACAGAGTGTTGCTGAATTCGACCGACAAACTCAGAGGGGTGATACAGTGAGCGAAAAAAGTATAAGGACAACATGTAATTGCATGAAAATATGCTTTATTTCCATTTCACCTGAATGAACTTTTTATATTTCTTACTTCTGCTGCATAATTTTGTGATAACACTTATACCACATAAAAAACATAATTTAGCTTCAAAATATTGATTTTACAAAATTTAACATTAAAGGAAATACGGAAAAAATTATAAGGACAAGTTGTAAAATACTTTAAAAATGTTTCAATAATCAAGAAAACTACCTTTTTTTTTCAATCACTTGAATCAGCCGAGAGGTCATAGATCCTGAAAGATCTTTTAAAATGTCCACAGATATTTTTTCCCCAAGCATCTTTGATAGCGACGATAAGATCTTGTGTACATTGATACTGTGCGCCGTTTTTATAAACTTCTCTGGCTAGAAGTCCCCATAAGTTTTCGATTGGATTAAGATCGGGACTTCTCGCCGGCCAATCAAGTAAATTTACAGAATTGGCT
This sequence comes from Argiope bruennichi, assembly GCF_947563725.1. Lineage (NCBI taxonomy): Eukaryota > Metazoa > Arthropoda > Arachnida > Araneae > Araneidae > Argiope > Argiope bruennichi. Next base: position 48,794,209 of record NC_079155.1, read on the forward strand.
CCAAACCAGAGTTTTGCACTCGTAGAAACGTGTATCGAAGCATTATCCTGCTGTCCCCTGAAGTAATTAGTGGCTCTTCAGGTAACAAACTTTCTCCTAACATATCAACATACCTGTCCGAATTCATTTTACGGTTGATAAATGCAATTAGAGTGGTTCCATTTGCTGCAAAATATTGACTGCCACCACCATATTGACGCCTGGAAAACACTTCCTTGGTTTTTCGCAGATCATACCAAAAATAACGAAAACCATCAGGTCCATCAAGATTGAACTTTTTTTCGTCCGAAAAAATTACATCAGCCCACTTTTGACCAAGAGAAATGTATTTTTTGGCAAAGTGAACTCTTCTTTTCTTATGATGATTTGTAAGAGGAGGGCGTGACACTCATTTCCCATAAGAAACTTGAGGATGTTTTGAACAGTCCTTGTTGAGCATGGTAAACTTAAATTTTGTCTAACTTCATTTGCAGTTTCTCTTTTCTCGCAAGCTCTCCTTACAATCATTCCTTTTTGTCGAGGAGTGAGAATTTCTGGTCTCCCAGTTCGCTTTTTCATACCATACATCCCAGGATTTTTTAGAAAATTATAAACCACCATTTTAGATCTCTTGATTCTTTTTGAAATTTCCCATCCACTTAATCCACATTCTCGAAAAGCAACAATTTTTCCTTTTTCAGAGTCAGAAAGTTGAGTTCCTTTGGGCATCGTTTAAAAATTCACACTGAAAGTCGCCGACTGGGAAATTCTTTTCGCAAAAGAATCTTTTAACTCGTAATTGTCATTTTATGCTTTCAAATATGCAAATTTTTAAATAATTACTGGAAAAATAGCAATGTCCTTATACTTTTTTCAGTTTTCATTTAGGTTTGAAAATCAAAATTTAAATTTTAGCAGATTTAAAATTGAAAATTTTAATTACTTTACGCATAAAATATTTTAGTTTTATTTCTATTTTTGCTGCAAAAATTTGCATACGATTCTGTAAACAAGGCTTCTAGATTTGGCGATTTTTCGCGTGTCCTTATAATTTTTTCGGGCACTGTAGTAGGTATCAAGAAGATAAAGAATCACCATAAAACATGGGGTCCCAGACGACGTTTAAGGGTGAAAATCGCAAAAATATAGGAAGTCGGATAACTGTTGGAAACTGTAAAAAATGTATAAAAAATAACAAATGGTGTTTCAAATATGAATTTTTTTAAAGTGAAAGCACATTCTTAAAGGCTGTTTTTTATGTAAATGACACGCCGATTTGATGAACCGGGGGTCGTTATTTATCGGAAACGAAAAAGTAGTTTAAAACCTTTATCTTCAAAAATATTTAAATTTAAAAAAATAAAGCATTGAAAGTATGAAGAATTTTATACTCTTTAATTTGATATATGTCTGTAGTGTGAAAACTGAGAAAGTTTTAAAATATTCAAGAAAAACTAAAATGTTTGCCGGTAAACATCGCTGCAATATCGGCACCGATGTTTGCAGAAAATATCGCAAAATTCTACCGAAAAACTCTGTGGAGAGATAATAGGCAAAAAGAAGATAAGAATTTCCAAAAAAATAAATATAAAATCGCAAATGATGGTGAAAATTTATTTAGTGGAATACAGATACAGCAGATATTTACAGCACAGACATTTTAATATAAAAAAGTAGACGATGGAAAATTTTTATTAAAATTAATCAATGTTTCGGCCGCGAAGGTCATTACACAACCGACATCGACGTTTAAAGGCGATCCGTGACGACGATCCGTGCTACGAGATCTTCCACTGCAGCCAAAGGTGTCTGATAAACAGGAGATTTCATGTGGCCTAGAAGAAAAAATCCAAGGGATTGGGATCCGGGAAACGTGGAGGCCAGTGAGCAGGTCTGAGATAAAATCTGAGATTAGAAGTCATGCAAGAAAGAGTGCATCTTCATGTGTGGTACTAAGCATCCAGAGTGCCGAATACCCAATTCAACAGCAATTAATCGCGTGCTTGTCAATAGGGCATCGGCAAAGCGCTGCAAAACTCGGTTATCTGTTTCAGGTGTGCGCACACTGCTTTCTTACCCTGCATTTGGCCTAGTTATTTTGAAGAATCCTGTCACCAGCAATCGTCGATCAAAATTTGCAAAGGTGCTGTGGTGTGGACAAAGCCTACTTGGATATTGTTCTTGGTATGTTCTTTGTGTTAGACGTCCATTATCATCCGCTAGGCCGTAAATTAAATGCATATCCGCATATTCGGCATTCGTGAAATCTGGCATGTTGTTTACGAATGAAACTTATCGACTATCAATTCTGCACTGCACTGCTCTTTAATGAATACAAGTTGCTTTTATACTCATCGAACCATCAATTCTGCCTTCCAAATCCTCTCATTTATAGGGCCATTGTCTTCGCCAGGCTAATTGTCTCTTCGATGTCTGCTTTTGCCAGTTTACAGAATAAAGGTCTCCTGCGACCCTATGTTTTATGATAATTTTTCATTTACTTAATGCCTACTACCATTTCTCTAAATTTATCTTTCGAATTTTTTCAACACCCTCAGTAAACATCGGTGCTGATGTTGCAGTGATGTTTCCCGGTATCATTTTAGTTTTTCTGGAATATCTTAAAACCTCCTCAGTTTTCACACTACAGATTTATATCAAATTAAAGAATATAAAATTCTTCATACTTTAAAGCTTTTATTTTTTTAAGTTTAAATATTTTTGAAGATAAAGGTTATAAACTACTTTTTCGTTTTCAGTAATTTACGACCCCCTTGTTCATCAACTCGGCATGCTATTTACATGAAAAAGAGTCATTAAGAATGTGCTTTCACTTTAAAAAAAATTCATATTTGAAACTATATATGTTATTTTTTTATAAATTTTTTACAGTTTCCAACAGTTCTCCGACTTCCTATATTTTTGCGATTTTCACCCCCTAAACATCGTTTGTTACCCCATGTTGTATGGTGATTCTTTATCCTCTTGATGCCTACTATCACCCCTGTGAGTTTGTCGGTCGAATTCGGCAACACCCTGTATAAGTAACCAATCTAAAGTAAGAAATATTTTGAAAACGAAATGAAATACTTTCGGAATCGAAACTAAAAACAGAAAATAAATAAATAAATAAAACCAAAAAAGGAAAAAGGAAAAACATAATAGTATTTAGACCGCGTAAATGCAGCTACTTCTAAAACACAGATGAATTGAGACAAAAGTAATAAGAATCAAGTTAATAGGAGAATCAAATTAAAGCAAATAAAAAAAAAAATTCGGCCTGAAGACTTTCTGAAGGGTCACGCTTTTCTGTGAAGGAATGCAGACTAAACAGTCTAATAATGATTCCTTGTGACCCTAAAATCCCCTGAAATTAGGCCCATGAGATATGCCATTTTAACAGAAAGAAAAATACAAATATATATATATATATATATATATATATATATATATATATATATATATATATATATATATATATATATATATATATATATATATATATATATATATATATATATATATATATATGTGTGTGTGTGTGTGTGTGTGTGTGTGTGTGTGTGTGTGTGTGTGTGTGTGTGTGTGTGTGTGTGTGTGTGTGTGTGTGTATTGTACCTAGTGTAATCCTATAAATGAAATTTTACCATTGATGAAGAGCTTAAGCTCAAATTAAAATTAGGAGAAAACTTTTCTTTCAAAATAATTCATTTCATTCATTCAGTTCATTTCAAAGGAGAGAAATTCAACTTAATTCATTTCACAATGAAAACATTTTATAATTATGCACAATAATAAAACAAAATAGTAAAACTATTCATGGCTTAACTGAAATAATTGTCTGGCCAAAAAATCCGTACTCTATAGTTTTGTTAACTTTTTTGTTAACTTGAAGTGTATGGCAAACCATTCATAATTCGAAAAAATAATATTTACATACATAAACTGACGCATCATGTTAATAACTTCACTATAACCTTGTAGCACAAATATGAGGTTATATATATTGAAATAGGATATCCTTGTTTGAATTTTTCAAAAGTATCTTTGAAATCTCCCCCCCCCCCGAAAAAAAAACCCCAATCTGTGTTTTTTTTAATAAAAATTTTCTTTAATAGTTTGGTTAACTTGAAGTGTATGGAAAACCACTCATAATTCGAAAAAATAATGTGTAAATACATAAACAGACGCATCATGGTAATAACTTCACTATAACACTATAGCACAAATATGAGGTTATATATATTGAAATAGGATATGATTGATGGAACTTTTCAAAAACATCTTTGAAATCCCAAAAATAAACCCCACCTGTATTTTCTTTAATAGAAATATTTCGAAAATTTTACAAGCCTAGATTTTCTACGCACTCGATCCCAGTAATTTTCTAAGTATGGCTAGGACAACAATACTTGTTGGTGATTGCATGAAAGAGAAAGAGAGAGAGAGAGAGAGAGAGAAAGAGGACCAAGAAAAAGTGTCGAAAAGGAAGCTTGAAAATAAGTAGTGAGATAGTGAAGCGAAACAGCGTAGACACAAGAAGTGCTCAAAAAATAAGAAAAAGCACACAAAAAAAATGCAAAGATTCTTCGTAATGGGATGCTGGTTTGGACACAAACGATCGAGCTGGGACTCATTTAGACTTCTTTCAAAGTATCCGGGGGGATAAAAGTGTAAAAGTTTTTGGCCACACTTTGGGGGAAAAAATGGAAACTTTTTCGGGAAAAATAAAAGTAAAATAATAATGACGAAATAAGCGTTGTAAAAAAAGTTAAATCATGCTTTTTTTTATTTTCTCATATACGAGGCATGCAAAGAATAGAACTGTAATCGGCCAAGAATACGAAATTTATTTTAATGAATCTCCATGTTGAGATCTCCTTGAGACCTAAAACCCATTTCGTAATTATGTCTGTCTGTTTCTGTACACAATAAGTAAACGCAAATGAGTCAGACAATTGAAATTTGGTAACTGATCCTTATATCATATTTACATAATTATTTCTATGAAAGCTTGACTATAAACACTTTCGAGGGAAGACTGACTGTCTTTCCATGCATCAAATACCCTTTCTCGCTGTAAGATCTATGCTATAATTAATCATATTCATAAATACCAATGCTAATCATATTCACTAATACCAACGCATCTTCAAGACTACTCAATTGCTAAGATCAAAATTTCATTAATCGAAATCAGTTCAAATTCCTACCTAGTAGCTATAATATTCCACAGAACCAACCACCTATGCTCTTACAAGGGAGAAAAAGGAACCAAAACCATAATACCTAAACCGTAGATTTAGATTTATGATTCTATATATAATGTTTATTTATATGTTTAAGTATGTCATATGGTATTTACAACGTTATTTATCATTTTTTCCTTCTTTTTTTTTCTTTTCAATTAGTAATTACTATTTAGTTAATCCATAGTCAACGGCCTCAAAAATATAGTAAAGTTGCCTCTGTTAGATATCAACATTTCGCTGACAGTTCAACCTACTGATATCATTTATTTTTAGGCATTTCCTCCCCTTCATTTAATTATCGCTTTGATAAAACACAAAATATAGATGTCCATGATGTGACTTTGATGGGATCCTCTGTGAAGATCCTGAGGATAGTTTTTCATTCCTTTTCACCATCACTCCTCCCCCCCTTTTTCCTTCCATCTTTTGCTCATCCACGGTTTAGATAACTCAATGTTACAAGCTCAAGGGGCTCAAGATGCAGTTATGTTACGTCTTTTTATCCGATTTCAAGTGAAAAAGATACCTTCCAAACAAAAAGAATTGTTCAATTTTTTACGATTACGATTTTTCTAGATGATTATGTATATCTAAATTTTTAAAAAAAAATCCCTCTGACATAAGACGAGGTTTGCGAATACATTTATATAAATTCTGAAATTGACAAAAGCATCTGCGCAGTTTGAAGTATTAAACTTTATCATGTCCAAAATAAATCTCGATTTAAAATATTGAACAAAGTATTCACTAATTTATGTATTTTCATGTCTGTATTGTATAACATATTAATTCAGAATTACATAGTGTAGCATATTAATTCATCATTATATCGGAAAGCATATTAATTTTATCATCATATCGTATAGCATATTAATTTATTATATAAAAGAACCTCATTTAATGACAAAAATCTTGGACACTTTAATCGATAAAGAACTTTATTCCTTATAATATAAATTGAATGATGATTCAAATTGAATTATATATCAATAACTTATTCTTAAAATTATTTACCTTCCTCTGTTAACAAAATGTTCTTTTAGTAGAGCACATTTTGAATAGCAAAAGCTAAATTGATTTCTTGAAAAAAAAGTCAAGTGATTATATTATTTTAAACAGATTTATATATTGAGAATATTTTATTCGGGATTAGAAACTATCCATGCAGTTAACGGAATAAATTAAAATTATCTATTAGCGGTTTCGTTTTATGCTTTAAAAATATTTTATAATAGCATTATCTATTCAGAGCATAACTTATTTAATTGTTGATGATTTTTACTACGCTATTCATTTCATAATGGCGTTCATTATAAATTCTTAGAGAGTACAAAGAATCTACATCGTCGAAATGTCAGTTTTGAAAAGAATATAGAATTAAATGGTACGATGCTGAATTTCGTTCGTTATATTCTATTAATACATGCTCCGAGCGTGCACTTGACTATGAAAATTTCATTAAAGCATTTCTAATTATTTCTAGTTAAATTGAATGAAATAAATATGTGACGAAGAATGATAATAAGATGAGGAATTATTTTTAAGAAGTAGTAAAATATAATGGAATATATCTACTTCGAAAAAAAAATTATTGATAAAGCGAAAGTAAAAATTTATTTACACAAAATTTTGAAAATTAAGGGAAGCATTTTCTAAAACTTATAAAGCATGATAACACCATAATTTGTAAGCAGCAAATAAGAGATTTTGCAAATTTATTAATAATTTATCTTAGTAAGGGATATGCAATAAATGAATAAATAAATAACTGGCAATTATGACCAATAAACTGATAATGAAACATTTTTTATTTATTACTTTTATAAATTGTATTTTCTTCTTTAAAACATTTATTCCTTTCTCTTCGTATATATTCACAAATAAGCAATTTAGAAATATTCAAAACTAAATAGAATCATTTGTAAAAGAATAACAATGAATTTTAAAAAGTTAAAATTGAAATATTCATTAAATAACTCAACAATAATTTTTAACAAAGTTTGGAATACTTATTTTTTTAAAAAAAAGATTGATTCTGAAAGAATAATGTATTTTTAAAAGACAATGTTTACAAATTTCAAAACTTTAAAATATACTTATTAGCCATTTCAAAAATATTTTAGTTGTTATTTTTCGATGTTTATTTGGTAGTTATTTGGATGAACTCATAATAATTGCGCATACTATCTTTATTTTTGAAAAAGAGGCAAAGAATATTGTTGTTTCCGAGAATCTATAGTATATATGAAATCATGAGATAGCTAATTATTTTTTTTATTTAAATTTACTTCAACATGCTATAAATATTGTTTTAATTTCACATATAAATATGTGTTTCTCTTTTATATATGCATACCCTTGAAAGAATATATTACTGCATAAATGTCTCGCAATTCAGCACCAAATTAAAAGGTTTTCATTAATTTTATGGTATTTATTTATTTTAACAGTCCCCTGATTTACTTGGAGAATTTCATATTACGTCATGATCTAACTTACCTAACATATTGAGTGTAAATCTAAACTGTTTGCTTTCGTGAAGATTTTTAGATTACTCCCAGAACGTTATGATAAAGAATTGACTCGAAAAAAGCCAAGATTTCGCAAGATGGCTGGCGATGCTTGTGCTTTTTAAGCGATTTATCGCGTGGGCTGTAGAATTATGCCAAGTATCTACTTTACAAAATAATTCCGAAAATGTAGGACATATTGCAAAGCTAAGTTTTAACCTCCCTCAAGTTACTTATATTTATAATTCCTTTATATTTTCACTCATACTGTACAATATAATGCTCATTCATCCAGTTTTTTGTACTCAAGATATTTTTCATTCTAGTTTTTATAATTTCTTGTTATATTGTTTGTTTATGGTTCTTGTCATTTGTTTGTTTATTTCCTTCTAATTGAAGTGTATTTTTTTTATAATAAAGTCCACCTACATCTGTACCAAACCGGAAAGGGGCCACATGAGCTCTAGAAACGGAGATGTAGTGTGGTGTGGTGTGGTGTTAAGTGTTAAGTATTAAGGACATATTGCAAACAAATGTAACTATTAAATGTCGGCTTAGTAAAGCATACATTTATTCTTCACAACAAGTAGACGTACAAGCATATAAGTAATTTTAGAATAACAATAAAACAAGGTGATGCCACTCAAGCTAAAGTAATTATGCAAAATTGTTTGCTTGCTCGCTTGCTGCAACATCCTCCCCACCCTGGTCAACCTCCAGAGGTATGGCCAGTTGAATTGGACGGGTAATCTCCTTTCCTTTGACACGAAGGATGCAGGTTCGAATTCTTCCGTCCCGGCCATCGATTAATTTCACCACGAGAGCTTTCTTCCACATTTGTCGTGGCCACAGATCTTCTTGTAATAGGACTCGTACTCGAGGTGATTGCTTTACATTCCTTACTTGATGAAATGTACGTAACTCCAAAATATATTCTTTGGACCATCTTTTCCAAAATATATCCAGTAAGTCTTGCTGTTGCCTGCAAATATTTGTGAGCTTGTCATTTCTAGGCTCAGGTCCGGATGGGACAGTGGTCAACTTTCGACCTGTTAGGAAATGAGCTGGGGTCAAAGCTTCCTCTGTATCATTCTCAATACACTCATAAATCAAAGGTCTACTGTTGAGTGAGACTTTTATTCCCACTAATACCGTAGTTAAGGCTTCCTCATCTAGTAATGAGCGACCAAGGGATTTTCGAACGCATCGTTTGGTTAGACCTATTAGTCGCTCCCACCATCCTCCCCACCAAGCTGCTCGTGGTGCAATAAACTTCCACTTTATACCATTGTGAGCATAGAATTGCTGCACTTTCGCTGAAGTCAATGTATTCCAAAGGAAAATGAGTTCTTTGTTTGTGGCATGGAAGGTAGTGGCGTTGTCACTACCTTCCATGTATATAGTATGTGGAAGTCCACTTCTACTGACAAATCGTTGCAAGGCCAAAAGAAACTTGTCTACAGAAAGGTCAGAAACAAGTTCGATATGCAAGGCTCTAGTAGTAGAACATGTAAATAGCGTGATGTAAGCTGTATTTAAAGGTTTAAAGGTCCTAATATAAATTGGGCCTGCAAAGTCTATTCCAGTAGTATCGAAAGACATACAAGGTGTAAGTCTGTCAGCTGGAAGAGGGGCTTCTATTTCATTAGAACTTAAAGCATGAGACCGTTTGCACGGTAAACATGTTTTAATCACTCGCTTGATGGCTTGACGACCACGGAGTATCCAAAATTCGGAGCGTAATTCTGAAAGAACTACACGGACACCCAAATGATGTAGACGAATGTGCGTGTGTCTAATCAACAAGTGCACAAAATAATGATATCCTTCAAGTAGTATTGGGTGTCTTTGTTCAACTGATATTCGTGCGAATTGCAGCCTACCACCAAGTCGTAAAATGTTATCTTTTAGAAATGGGTGAAACCGAGAAATTTTTGAGGATTTAGGTAAGGAACGATTATGCTCTAGTGCGTTGATTTCTACAGAAAAACTCTGTTTCTGTACAACTGAAATCCAATAGTTTCTTGCCTTTTTAAGTTCATCAGTTGTCAATTCTGAAGTAAAATGTTGTCCACCTTTACAGTTGTTCAGAAAACGATAAATCCAAGCTGTAATTCTCGAAAGTTTTGTGTATGAGCTGAAGCGGGATATATCGATTAAAGTTTGGATAGTCGATGTTTGGTTCTTTACTTGACGAGCTTCTATATCCATTAATAATTTTTCATCATTTGTCAAAATGTTTTGAACTGGCCAGGCGCCTGAAATTTGTGCTAACCAACTTGGGCCGTTCCACCAAGTTTCTACATATATTAATTCTGCTGGGAATACTCCACGGGAGAGATGATCTGCTGGGTTCTGTGTGCCTGGGCAATGTCGCCACTGCGATGGAAAAGTGTATTGTAGAATTTCAGTTACTCGGTTACATACGAATGTTTTCCATCGATTAGGATCATTTCTTATCCAACGTAATACAACAGTTGAATCACTCCAAAGTGTTGATGTTTGATTTTCTAAACCAGTTTCTTTGCAAAATTAGTGAAGTAAACGAGCTCATAGTAAGGCTGCCAAAAGTTCTAACCGTGGAAGTGTCATCTTTTTAAGTGGAGAAAGTCTATTGCGACTGCAAACTAGGCGAACGTTTGTTTCGTTAAGATCAATGAAACAAATGTATAACGCGGCATCATAGGCCTTTTCCGAAGCATCGCAAAAGACATGGATACTCATGTGAGAAGTAGCAGAAATTCCAATCCAGCGAGGAATATGTATCTTGTTTAAAGAGGATATTTCAGATACCCATCTATTAAAGCTTGCGGCAATGCCTGGAGGAAGAATTTCGTCCCATTGAACTCCCATGAGCCACGTGGTTTGAAAAAGAATTTTTCCAACTACTATAGCTGGTGCATAGAGGCCTAAAGGATCATACAACTTTGATACAATTTTAAGAAGTAAACGTTTTGTTGCAGGAACAGCAAACTGATAAACACTTTCGTTTATATCTGTATGAAACACGTCTTCTTTGGTATTCCAGTTAATTCCTAATACTTGCGTATTGCATTTAAAGATGATATCCTTTAGTTCCAAAATAGCCTGTAGGTTCTTGGAGTTTGTACTCCATAACTAATATCAAATATTTCTGTTTCTTTTTTTTTTTCACATCAAGGATATGAATGCGATCAAATTTTCGTGTTAGATGTGAAAATATGGTAGGGTTATTATATTTTTTGAAACAATTCATAATTTATTTCTTAATTTAAAATTTCAAAAATAAACTTCTGGTAAAATTGCTTGTTGAAAAGCAATATGGGTAGTTCGATATAAGTTTCAGGCGTCATTCTCTCACGCATAATTATCATTACTCAAATCTTTATAAAAATTTTCAAAGTTTCTTTGAATTCTCTCTACAGTTATAAATAAAAATTTTTAGTAGAAATATTTAAATAAATCAAAGTTTCTGAATATGTTGGAATACTGCATACTATAGTAAACAATTACTGTACACTTAGCTTCTTAAATTTCATTTTTATACTTTATTTATTATTGAAAATAAACACGAATATGACAATGCAGTAACTCAAAGCTGTGCGTTTTATTTTAAATTTATTGTACTGGTAATATTTGCAGAAGTTTTCTTCTAGTTTAGATGTGTTTGAAAGTGTTACCTATGTAGATTGCAAGAATTTGTATGTTTTCTTTTGATATTAATAATCATGCTTATTTTGATTCATATATATATTCCATGGCATTTTCATTCATTATGAATAGGAAAATATGAACATTTCTTAGGAAAACTGAATTCGTAGCTTTCCTAATCCTTTATTATTTATATAATGTATATATAATAAAGAAAAAGAATGGGTTGGATTTATCATAGAATTATCATAGAATGGTATATGCACATTCATTCTTAGCAACACACAAAAATTGTAATGTCAAAAAAAAAAAAAAAACCACCTATGCAATGTTGTAACTAATTGCCCAAGGAGTTGACTATAGGGGCAGGTTTTTTTCCACTAGACAAATTTATTAACTGTGTTATTTAACATAGTTGAATCACTGCTATTTCAAACTGTTTTAAATAAGAGGACGCAATTTTTTTCTTGAATTGATTTATCATTGAAACATTAATGTCCCAATAAAATTTTTATGAAATTTTGATAAAATGAGTCTTTTGACAGTAAAATCAAATACGATATTGCGAAAAAATGAACATTTAAACCGTATTATTCTTTGCATTAAGGTCCACAGAGTGTCTTGTCATTTTAAATCGATGATGCTCTACATCTCTACAAATTAATATTTTTCCGTATCTGGTTCTGTTTTTGAGATAAAAATACTATAGCCGCAGTTTTCCACCAGGTGCTGCCATAGGTAGCTTCATTTAGTACAGCATGGTTACTTTACTGTACCAAGACACCACTTTTATGAATATAGCAGCAGCCGTCCTGAAATTAAGAGGATGGCTACGGACTTGAATGGGCATACTGTATATATTTCACAACTATCCATTATTGTCCTGCTATACTCCATGTAACAGACAACATTCTACTGAGGAATTCCCTCTCTCTCACAACATAATTGCTTCAACAAGATCTTCTCTTTCTGCTTCTAACCTTCCTTTCAATCGCGGTCAAAACCAAGGCAGTAATACATCGTCATCAATACTTCTTCCTAAGAAACGAATTCTCAATTTGGAATCGTACAGTATCAGCTAAACGTCTCTGCACATGCGCGAGAACCAGTACCCACCGAGTATCCAGTTTATTTCTGATAGAAAAAGAAACCATTTAATACTGTATATGAAGTAATACAGTATCAGTACTAACATGTACCTGATACAGAAAAATTAGATATCAACCCAATGCTATTCCATTCTTTATTATATAAATTATGTATAATTAAATTTTTTCATATGCTTTAATTTCTTAAAAATCGTTCACATATATAAGTAAAAGTGGTTTAAAATGAACAGAAATAAAATGATATGAAATTAGTTTTTTAGAAATATAAAGTTCAAATATCTGCATTAACCTACATATAAACGAAAATTAAAATTACTGATTGACACGCAAACATTAAAATTTTGTTTATTTCGTCATGAAGCTTGCAGCATTATTATCGAAAATTGATAACTTATCTTATTATTTATTAAAATATTTTCGCATTTTAATAAAAAATCATATTCAATTAACATATAATACTAAACATATTCAATTTACATTAAATGCTACATAAAATACTGAAAATAAAATGGTTTTAAACATGGTGAAAGTCATTTCTCAGATAAAATATCATTTAATACTATCCAATCATTCTTGAACAATTAAAATGTTTTCTATTTAATTTTTCTATAAATGTATGTGTAAATTAATGCAACCCATATTTTTCTTTATAAAATTTACACCATTCCAAGTCAAATAAAATATTTCATATTTGAAAACGAATTAGAACAAAGGAAAGAGACAAAGCAAAGTAATTCATAAAATAGTATACTTTTTATTGCCAAAAATGTGTTAAATGACTACTATTTTGTTTTTACTTCTAGGTGAATCGTTATACTTTCTGCATATCAACTAAAAGAAAGTACTTCAGAATGCCTGAAAATTTTTCTAGTTTCGCAGGAAAAGCTAATATATAAAGACTGAAGATTCGTTAAATTCTGTAGAGAATGCAGGCATAATATTTCTCAATGTTTGGAGTAGTTTAATTCCTGTAGCAATGTATGTTCGTTTATTAAAGGTTTTCTTAAAGTCACAAGAAACTTGTTATGGCTTATTGGTCTCAGAAGAATAAATGAAATTGTTTGTGGTTCCGGTACAGAATAAGAAAATACTGCCTTTCAAAAAAGGAATTATTGAAAGCCTTTATACCTAATTCTAAAAAATAAAAAAATATATATAGCAACAGGAATTTCTTTAAAAATCTGAAAAACTAAAGAGAATTGAAAGAAAACTCAATTTGATACTTAGAATTTTTCGAATTTTAAATAAATATGTTCCTTATTTTTCACATTCTAAAGGATATTTCTTACCATCCGATTTTAAAGAACAGCTGGTCCTCCGGGAATATTAGTAGATTTGTCGCATTTCCAAAAAATATCTTATGTACAATTCCCTCAACAATCACCAGACTGTGGCAGATATTAAAGCCGTGACATAGCTTTACACCAGTTCTGATCTGTGGACACGGATATTCCAAAAGGTGTGCGTGTCTACGAAAAGGAAGTAGATTTTCCCTTTAATTCAGTTTTAGTTTAGCGGATATGGAAGATTCAGTTTTAGTTTAACAGAAAAATGTCTTGTGTGCAGCTCCCTCAACAATCATCACATTGTGACAGACATTAAAGTCGTGACATAGCTTTATACTAGTTCTGATATCTGTGGACACAGATATTACAAAAGGTGTAGATTGTCCACGAATAGGAAGTAGATTTTCTCGTTAATTCAGTTTAGCGGATATGGAAGATCCAGTTGTAGTTTAACGGTTATAGAAGATTCAGTTTTAGTTTAGAAGAAGAAAAATATCTTGTGTGCAGCTCCCTCAACAATCATCAGATTGTGGCAGACATTAAAGTCGTGACATAGCTTTATACTAGTTCTGATATCTGTGGACACAGATATTACAAAAGGTGTAGATTGTCCACGAATAGGAAGTAGATTTTCTAGTTAATTCAGTTTAGCGGATATGGAAGATAAAGTTGTAGTTTAACGGTTATAGAAGATTCAGTTTTAGTTTAGAAGAAGAAAAATATCTTGTGTGCAGCTCCCTCAACAATCATCAGATTGTGGCAGACATTAAAGTTGTGACCTAGCTCTACACCAGTTCTGATATCTGTGGATATGAATATTACAGAAGGTGTATAGTGTCCACAAATAGGAAGTAGATTTTCCCATTATTTCAGTTTAGCGGATATGGAAGATTCAGTTTTAGTTTATCGGATATGGAAGATTCAGTTTTAGTTTAGCAGAAAAATGTATATTGTACAATTTCTTCAACAATCATCAGATTGCGGCAGACATTAAAGCCGTAACATAGCTTTACACCAGTATATCTAAAGTACTGGTACACGAATATTCCAAAAGGTGTAGACTATCCATGATAAGAAAGTAGGTTTTCTCATTATTTCAATTTTCGTTTAGCGAATATTTTTCTAATTTTTAGATAGTTGTTTCAACTCTTGAAAGGATACTACCATGATGCCTATACTTAGAATTTTCGAGAAATTTGATACAAAATGTAGGTTTGTCCCGATAGTTCAGCTTTAATTAAGTGGATATTTATCTGATTTTCAGTTCAAAAGACACTACCATGATACCTATCCTTAGAATTTTCTAGAAATTTGATATAACCCTGAATATGCTACTGAATATGGTTCAGTCAATAATTCTACTGAATTCGACATTCTTTCATATGTAGCATTTTGGAAAGCACCTTCAATTTGGAGAAATTTCCTAGTTCAAATTTATAAAATTAACTTTTGAACTCTGAAATAAAACAACAATCCACCATTTAATTAAAAATAAAATTAAATTAAAACAATGAAATCTTTCAGGCTTTTCAAAATAGAGTGAACATAAAACATGCATAATCTTTTTTTGAAAAACTTATAAGTAGAAATCATTTTGAAATATACTGATTTTTATTTGATAAACAAAATTCTAGCGAAATTCTATTTCTTATTAGTTGTTTAAAAACAAATTGTTTGGTCAAATACTCCAGTGAAACGGTTATAATAATTGTGCAACAGATTAGAAATGGTATCGAAATATATATCTAAATATTTATCAGTGTTTAGAGAAAAAGTGCTTTACCCTTTTACTGTAATTTGAATGAATGAATTTGGTCTGAAAATCCCTATTTCAACATGATATTTCTTTACAACAACTCTTATACTGGTCTTTAAAAAAAGAAAACGATAATATATACTAATATATTATTTTTGTAAAATTCGAGCTTTCTTACAAATAACATTTTTTTTTCTAGTGCACGCTTTTTTTTTTTTTTTTTTGTATAAACAGAGAATTCTCTCGTAGAACAAATACTTGACATTCGAAAAAAGTTGTCAGAGGAAAAAAAATAGCTTCATTAGCTCAAGAGACGTCGATGCAAAATGAATGCTTCATTTTAAAAGAATCCAAGAAAAGATTCAAAGAATCATAACTCAACAAGAAATTAACCAAATACAATTGTTTATTAATAAATTAAAAGTTATAATTACAGAAAAAATCTGGCTTTTTCTATTCTTCGTTGATGAAAAAATTGTTAAAAAACTATATATTTTTATAACTTGATTGAGGCAGACTACATGAAGACTAATATTAGGCATAATTTCCAACTAGAATTGAGTGTCTGTACAAATTAGAATTTAAGATATCATGTTTCAAAAAATATGCAATTTAGCTCATTAAATATTATTTAATTAATTAATATTTAGTGTAATATGGTTTTTTTGTCACTGAAATGAATTTAAACATATATTTATGACCTACTGTGAAAAAACTGGATTTTTAAAGTTAAAATTTAAAAAAAAATCTTCTAGTGTGTACGTACACCTTAATACACAAACGCACACGCACACAGAGAAAAAAACATAATCACAATTAAGGTTCAATATTCAGAATCTTGAATTCCAAGCTAAAATTCGAAATGAACTATTTTATGGATTTTTCATCAGATAAACTCACTGTAACTGAAATAAGCTTCAAATATAATATTCAGTACTAAACCATTTGACATTTTGAAGTGCCGATAAAATAAAAAAAAATGTACGTCATACAATAAATTTTATGATTAGAAAGGATTTCCACTTGCAGCAATACTTAAGTGTTCTGGAAAGTATTTTCCTAACATTCAATTAATTAAGATAATAAGTTAATAAGATTATATTTCCTGATTATTTATTATTGCTAGTTATGCTCTAAGCACCGGCATTCTGAATATTTGATGGAATTTTCTCGGAAAGTTAACAGCAGCAAATGTGTCTAATTAGAAGCGTGTCTAAATTTTATTTATTAAGCAATAATTTGTGAATTTGTGATAATAACTTTAAATATAATTAACAGTTTAATTTCGAATCATTATAAAGTGGAATTGTATTTTATCTAAAATATAATTCAGAAATGCAATGCTTCTTCATTATTTATAATTAGGATAAACGGGACACAGTTTGAAATTATTCTATTCAAAGAAAAATAAAACTATTTAGTTTTTGAAATGATATGGCGTAGGCCATAGTTAATATTTAATAAACGGAAAATGAATGCATGCTCGTTTTCTAACATTACTGCCTGAAAATTACGCATATTAAATTATATTAATATAATAATAATTATTATAGCATGATTTTGCGATTAAATTCTAAGGAAAATATTTCATATTTTGTACCAGAGTATATGAAACAGAAACCTCAAATTTTGAATCAAAACTGGAAACATGATTTAGAAATGCTGGTCAAATAAAATTATAAAAAGAATGATTATGAATCAAGAACACGTTTATTTAGTTGCGGTTTTACACGTTTATATATATATTTAAGTATATTTTTTTTTTCTAAAAATTGTGAAATTTGAAAACCAGTACACCCAGAATAATATTATAGATGTTAATTGATCTAGATGAAGATAAACATTATCATGTTCCAATATTTCTTTATAGAAATAGTCATTTCTCTTTTTCTAATGTGTCAACAGATGACAAGGCACAGTAAGTCCGTGGTTTTGAATTCTGAAACTAAACAAGTTAAAACTCTCTTTAATACTCGAAATGGTTTTTACATAATTTTGACAGCTTCTATTCTGTTCTGATCTATTCTTTAATATATAAATTCTGTTTGGTGATGCTAAAAGTTTCTTTTACACTTCTTTATAAAATTATGTTACAATTCCATGTTTAATATTCCTGATTATTATTTAATTAAATTCCATGTCCCAAGTTATGTGCGTTTTCATAAATATCTTATTCCAGCTTGCATGCTTTTTGAATTGTTGGCTGTAACGAAGGGAACAAAATATAGAATTATTTTAAACAATTGTGATTTTCTTATTATAAGAAACGAAACTCTAACAGTATGTTTAACATGAAATTTAAATTCAAAAATTCAATTTTCTTGTTGCTCTTTCACCAATCAGTTTGCTCTAAAAGAAAAATGAGAACTTCGTTTTAAACTATAGCAACACAGTAAGTTTTCTATTCATGACTTTTCTCCCATTTTCAAACACAAAAAATTGCTTACTTTTTCATATATTTAATTTTGTTTTGTCTTAAAATTAAATTTCTGTCATAATTCCTCATCAAAATGACTCGTATTCAGACTTCCTGCAGAAATGAAATATCTCACTTAGGCAATATTTTCCGTAGTTATAAAGAGCTCAGTGTTCTCATAAAGGTATTTTTTCTCCTCTATTCCTGTATCTTTTCAGATGAGAATTTCTTTCTCATCATGAGAAGTGCTCTGCTAAAATAAAGAAGAAAAAATGCGTTTCATCATCGGAAGAGGCATTCGGGCGAATATATTGTGTCATTTAAATTCGAAATGTGTTTGAGAAATGTAATAAACTACAAGAGAAGACTGCAAGAGAGATACGGCAAAATGGGAAACCTTCCAGAATGATACTCGAAGATTCTAAGAAGTATGGCTTTGAAATCAAATCGAAGAACATATTTTGATCGTTAGCATATTTTATGGAACACAGAAGAATAATTTTTCTTTCGACTGTCTTAGTTAGGTGGGTATTTTTAGACAAACAGAAACCACTCGGAGATATCGAATGGGATATCCGATCTTAGAGTATTTCGAAATGCTAAAGATTTTTTTTGTCGACAACAAGAAAACTCATTTTAATGTTCTATTTCTGACAAGAAAAATAAAGTAAATGCAATGGTGTAATGTCATATTCAAATTAAATCAAATAATAAGAAAAAAATGAGTGTATTTAGTTTTCATACATATTTAAATGTTCTCCTCATACATCTAATTTATATTTTAGCAAGAATAACATGTATAAATTTAATTTAAGAAAAAATTATTGTAGTAGATATATTGTAAATATCAAAATTCTTTTCTTAAAAATATATGTCTGAAACATCTAGTTTACTTTATAAATGACACCTTTCAATAACAATAATTTCCAGAATGATTTTCGATATTCTGTGATAAAGATTTTCAATATCTGATGATTGCGTTCATGTGCGTATGCATGATAATAGATTTTTACATTTTAGTTGATTTCTTTGATTATTTCAGTTCAATTTTTAATATTGATTCAGGCGAAATATAATGAAATTGCTCAAGTCAAGTAATATGAAAAAGAAAAGTTTGATTACTTTAATTTCTGATGCATATTCAAATATTTATCTTCAAATATTTAATTTCGATTTTAACTAACATGACACTTATAAATTTAATTTAAAATCAAAATTACTGTTGTAGATGTACTGTAAATATCAAAATTCTTTTCTTGGGAAATGTCTGCAACATAACTGACATATTTCAACCAAGTAGTGTCACCAGACCTGGTGTCGTCCTTTCTCAACTGACCGCGGTTCAGAATTACCAGGTCCGTCCCAAAATATCTGTAGTGTTGCGTTTAAACGGGAGGCAAATATAACACACACACGCACACACACACACACACACACACACACACACACACACACACACACACACACACACACATATATATATATATATATATATATATATATATATATATATATATATATATATATATATATATATATATATATATATATATATATATATATATATATATATATATATATATATATAATATGTGCGAAATATGTAAATATAATTGTCTTATCCAGAGTTATACAAACATTTCAATTGCTGAAGATTTAAATTATGAAATTCTGAATTATTAAGAAAAGCACGTATCCGAAAATCAGATACATGTTTCTGTTGATAAAATTGCTTCAAAACTTCTTACATATCTCCTAGATCTCCCACATACTTGAATCCAGTAATTTTCACAGTGTCGATTGCAAAAAATGTATTTGATGGTGATCTTTCAGGAATGAGAGAGGAGAAAATAAAAGTTTTCGAAAATAAAGCTTGGAAAATGAGTCGTGAGATACTGAAGCAAAACAGTGCAGTCAACAGAAAGGACAAAGGACCAAAAAAGAAGGAAAAAAAAAAAAAGAAGAAGAAAAATACAAAGAATCTTCGTAATGTGATGCTAGTATGGATGGGAACTAGGAAACTGGGATACATTTAGGATTCTTTCAAAGTATCCGGAGAGAGAAAAGTGTAAAAGTCTTTGGTCTCCTTTCGGAAAAAAATAATTGGAAACATTTTCAAGAATAGTAAAAGTGAAACAATACTGTTGAAATAAATTTTGTGAAAATATCCAGAACGAAATTCCCCTTCTTTTGCATTACCATATATCAGATGTACAAGAAGTAAATAACTCGTCAACAAATTTGGACTCTAGTTTTTAATGAATCACCATGTTTCGAATATGTTATCCGATTTTTTGTAGCCTTCTATCAAAATTAGAGAGAAATTCATAAGCAAGAAATGTCTGTCTATAGAATAAAAATGGTCCTGATTGGGTAAAGATGGAAATAATTTTAGTACATAATTTTTGTATCTAATTAGGGAATATATTCATTAGCATGTGCACAGGAGAATTAAAAAACACAACGAAGTGCATTGTTTTAAATAGATGTCAAAATTAGCCCTAAATGCATATTTTTTCTTCACTCTACTTCGCAAAACAAAGAATTAAAATGCAGGACTCTAAAAATAAATATCCGAGTACTCGATGCATTCCTGAACGTTCTTAAAATGCCCAATTTTTTTTTAGAAAGAAGGGGAGATGAAACCTAGGAGCGGGCATTTTAGGGAGAATATTCCTGTTAGTTTTTGAAAATGGCCAAAGTTGGTTAACATGGTCTTAAGTGAAATAAAAGGCTTGAATTTTTAAATAAAATTATTTTTCTCGAAAAATGAATTCCATTTACTGAAGAAGACTCAAGAATTTTAATAAAACTAGAAGGATAAAAATGAAAATATTTTAGAAATAATTACTTACGCCATTAATAGATAAAATAAATTGAATTTACTTAAGGCACACTATATAAATTTTTTCCATTTTAGTAAACATTAGTTTCTCTCTTGATATAGCGAACTAAAGTATTTTTTGAATGAAATTTATTTTAAATAATAAATAAATTTAAAAATATATGTAATGCAAGCACATAACGGAGTTCAGTGCAATATTTCAAGAATAGTCGCCGTTTTTTGTTTAAGCCTTAAATTGATACAGAAATTTAAAAAAAAGATAATGCGAATCCAAAATTTTTCATGATTGTTAAGGAAAAGTTTGCTATATTTTAGTAAATAATTTTTCAAAGCAATGTTTTACAAATTTAATCTCATGTAAATTGATCGTGTTTCGAATTAAATAGGAAGTGATCAATATTTTCCTGATTAAAGAATAAAGACAAGTTCATCACTGAATTACGCGCACACACTATTCATGGTATTTAGTTTTGGCATCAGCCGACGTCCTGGCATAAGGGTACGCGTCTTCCCGGTGATCTGGACATTCCAGGTTCGTGTCCCGGTTCGGGAATGGCTGTACTTCTGTGTTCTGTGAGGTGTGTGAACGTGCCCCACTGTAGAAAAGTGTCGTGCAAGCGAATGTGAATGAAGTAGCTAAGGCGCACTCTTGACCCTAGTTGGCGCTGCTGAAAAAACAAGAGACGCTCACTCGGCTTAAATCGCAGACAGATCTGGCTTATAAAGTGCCATTTGAAATTTTTGAAATTGAAATCAGAAAAAAACAGTGGGCAATCTAAAACACTAAAGCTTATTTAAATAATTTATAACTTATATATTTTTTTCAATCTCAATTTGAATTATTGAGTGCAGAAGAATTTGAAAAGAAATTTCTTAACCTTATCATATAATATTGATCACGTACTGTGCTTTATGTAAATATAGGATATTTTATTAATGATAAAAAGAACCCTGGATATTTGAATCGATAAAATTATTCTTCAGCAGATTATCTCTTGAAATGTCAAAATATACTGAATTCATTCTTTAATGCATAATATGAACAACAAAGCGTAATTCGATCTTTCAACACACAAAAGCTATTTGGTTGGTCTAAACAATCTCTTAAGTTGAGAATATTTCATTCGAAATCAGAAATTATCCCTTTATTTATTTCAATTCATTAAAACTTTATCTTAATAATTTCTTTGGACAACTCAATAAATATTTTTAATCAAAGCATCTATTGAGAGCTTTGCTAATTCAGTATTCGTATTTTACTACTATTCTTACAATAAATTTTAAAATCATTCATTAAAGAGTACAAACAATGCAAGTCATCAAATAATCTGCTGTATTTTGAAAGCAATATAGAAAATTAAATGCAGTTGCATAGAATTATGAAAATATTTAATTCATTTAATCTCAGAGCATATGTGTTATTATTAACCTTTTTACGAAAATCCGTCTGATAATTTCTAGTTAATTTTTTTTTTTAAAAATTTCAGAAAAGGACTGACTTAGAAAGAAGATTTATTTCGATGAAGTGATGTTGAATTGTGTAATATTTAATTAAATCAAACTCAGAACTGTTCCATGATTACTGGAATTTTTTCGCAGTTTGATATTTTTTTTAAATAAATTTAAAGAACGGATCTTCTTGGAAAAATTATGCTACTGAGTTAAACCAAATTGGAGAGATTATAATTAAAATGAATTATTTTGAAGCTGGGGGAATTAAAATAGTATTTAAAATTTTATATAGTAATATTATTAATATTTCATTTGAGAAGTAATAGTATCATTTTCCTGTTTAAATAACAATTGTAACAATATTTCTTTTTTAACTAATAAGAATGTTAATTTTTTCCTCTTTAAAATATTTTCTCGTTCTATACGCATGACGTTAAGAAGAATTGGAAACAAAACAATTAGAGTCTGAATTAAAACGCAGCAATTCAATAATTAAGGTATTCAAAATCACAATACCTTAAATATTAGTTGTAGTTACGAATTGAGAATATAACTCTAATACTGTGTCAAATTATGTTACCAATCGGTAGGCAAAAAAGTGTCCAAATGCATATTTTCATGATAGATCAGATAAAAGTGGTTGATTTATGCCCAAGATCTATATTTCGTATTGGTTTCGTTCACCAACATTATGTAAGGTTTCGTGGCCTTACCGAAGATTCCAATTTTATGCGAAGGATTATATGTGAGAAGTTACTACTTTGAATATAGTTACTACTTTGAATAATTATATTTCGGCTTCAGATATACGTATTCGATAGAATTTACAATAATGTTGAATGAGAAGATGGGAAAATATCTCTTTATAAAAATGAATATATACTTTTTACTTCTTTCTCTATTTCTATTGACATTTTGTATATAAAAAACTTTTCATATTGTCAGATGATAATTTCAAAACTCAGTAAAATTTATTGTAAATATATTTCTGGTTGAAAACAAACTTTTTTTTATTTGTTCCAGAAAGCATTCGAATTTGTGCAAATAATTTCTGTAATACCATCAAATATATTTTTATTCATTTCCATTTCGTTGAGAGAATTATAATATAAAATTCAAACGATATACCTTTATTAATATTTAAATTTTAATATATCACTTTGTGTTTTAATGTTCATGATAAATTTTTTTTAATATCGCATGCTCATAATTGTCAATTCCAAACAACTTGTTTCGTATATCTATTTGTCTGAGTAAATAATGTCTTTTTCAAAGCATTTATGTTGAATATTCGAATGTTTTATTTCTTAGACTTCAAAGAAAGCAAGTATATGAGGCAGACTGTTAGGAAATATTTTGTTTAATAACAAACACAACGACTGATTGCATATAAGCAAAGAAACGAAAGTTAAAATCAGTCTCATTTCGCTCTGCAAATACTTTTCGAAAACAGATCGATTCTTCTTTTGTTCTTTTGTTATTTGTTTTTCTTTCTGTCTCGAATCTTCTACCCTTCAAAAAAAATGTTTATAAATTGAAAATAACGTTTTTTATGATGTTACCAAATTTCTCTTTGTAATTTTAGATATTCTGAAGGGCATTTTGATTGAATAATAATTTTTGAACGAAAAATAATATACATTTGCTTATAGTTTATATACATGAAACACTTTTGAGGGCTTGGGTTTCCCTTTTAAATAGAGTCGTAAATTCTCTTTAGAGAATCAAAAAGCGTTTTCTGCAAATTCGTTTTAATCTGAAGTGACGAAAACTTCTATTTGATTGATACACGGTTGCTTCTTTTAAGAAATCTTTAAAAATGATCAGCTTTTTCTCAAATCCTATGTGTCCAACCTTGGATTTTGTATGATGAAAAATTACTTTTTCACTCTTGTTAAAAGACTAAAGTGATTAAAGATTTTCTCTTTATGAGAAATAAAAACTGCTGAGGTATCTGTAGTGATACGTTTCTCAATATAAAGCTTTGATTAGTGATTTCAATATGATACATTTGTTTTGAAAATACAAATACTATTGCTCAAGAAATTTTATGGTATTTTAATGATGTCATTTGGAATTCTGATTGATAAAATATCTCGTGATGAAATATATCAGAAACACAGAATAGAACGTCATTTCACACCGCCATATCTGTAACCTTTCTGGTCACTGGACGGTTTGATGGGCACGTTACGGGAATTTTATTAAATACCGTAGAAAATCAAAAATAACAATGTACAGAATTTACAAATATATAAGAAATGATAATAAAAACGAGGCCGTTTACAAAGATTTTATATTTTGAAAAATGGTAGCAAAATTATTTGGAATAATAATATTCGGAAAGGAATTATGTATGAAAAACACATGAATTATGTGTTCACTTGTTATCGTGACATAGTAAATGAGGTTGAAGTTATAAAAATGTAATAAAAAATAATTTCGTTGATGGTTACAAAGAAAATCTCTGCTTGAAAGATATTTATGAATACACACCAGAAACATAGAATAAAGTAACTTCACACATAAAAATAGGTCACATATTGCATCACTCTCAAAGTCTTATGAATCAGATTCATCCACAGTAGTGCTCCCACTGCTAGTTCTAGTAAAACATTGCCATTGTAACTGTTTCCTTATCGCCTTTATATTTTAACAATAAATTCTTTTTTTTATGAATATTGAGTTGTGTATATGTTTATATACAAATGTAGATTTTTTCAAACGACAGGCATAATTTTTATACCTGTTTAGAAGTGACGATGATAATCAGACATCTGTTCACATCGCGATATAAAGGCAAAGTGACATAAATTTTTCCCTTCAGTGATTTTACTATACTATTTTGAAAGAGATTTATCTTTCATGTGTCAGTTTAGGTACGGAAATCTTAGGTATTTTTGAAAAGTTTGTGGGAAATCTAGGGAATTTTTTCCCTGGTGTGGGAATTACGGAAGCAGTAATTTTAATACACACTTTTTAGATTTAATTAAATAAGAAAGAGGGAAGCCGGTAAGGAAATAAGATAACATTTTAGAATAAAATAAAAATGACGTAATTAATATAAAAGTTAGAAAATTAATTAGGATATAGATTAAATTAAGAGATATATATCACATGTAATACCTTGTTAAGGATGTTAAAGAAATTCCTTGAAATATTTGTATTTATTTCATGATTTACTTTGATTCTGATTAATAATCTTTACCGATGAATATTTACACATTAAACAATCCATATAAAGTTGCACGGAAAAATCATGAAGCCTCTTACTCGAACTCTCTTAATCCTCCAATGGGCAATGAAATGTTACTTTCAAACACTCCTCGCTTTCTATGAAATCACAAAGCCAACCATCCTTCAATACATAGTTCTGAAATGAAATCATGGAAGCAATTCTATATCAAAGAATGGCATAGGAATTGAAATTGATTTACTCATTTACAGAAAAGCACTTAAAACGTTTTATTATATTTGAACATCATAATTAAACATATTGCTTAATTAGCTTTTGAGAAGGTATCTATCCTTAATTTTAATCCTTGACTATTCCATGTTCTCACAAATCGTTATTCCATCTGCCAAAATTCGACGAACGCCATCCCCTTAAGTGAACTTTAATCACAATTGTATTGTATAACCGGGAGTTTTTATGTCACCGGAGGTTGAATAAGATAACTCGAGAGACGTTTCCAACAAGAATTTCCTGTTCTTCCCCCGCGCTGGTAATCAAATAATCAAATAAAATAAGTACCGACGTCAAAATATGAATTAATAAAACCCAAGTCAGCTTCATAAACCCGCAGGAAATTCAATAACGATACCCTAAACTTTAGAGAGAGTTTTCGCGGCACAGTTTCTGAAGTGTTCCGGAAAGTGCTTCCCTAACATTTGCTTAATTAGGATAATGGGATAATGCAGTTAGTTTCCCTTATGGTTTATTTTTGATTCTGCTGGCAACTACGTTTTTTTTTTTAAGTTTTCATTTGAATACTGTCGAAGAGATGGCAAGTGCGAATGTGGGAAATTGGAGTGACTTCGGAAACGTATTTAGTATCATTTAAATTGAAACGGCAGATTTTTATTTTATTACATCTCAGGCGATTAGAAAGTGCTAGTATATCTTGAAATGAATAAAGTTTTAGGAAGGGAAACTTGAAGAAGTTCGTTTTTAAATCTCATACTTTTATATAGATAAAGACTAATGTGCCATTACTACTGCTGTATATACCGAAGCGAAATTCCACGAGAAGGCATTGATTTATGCTGAAGAAAAGTTACTTCATAAGGAAACTTTGGAAATATTATTGAAGTGATATTTTGATATATGTTTCATTTTCACACAAATATGGTAAAACGATTGTTCTTGCACATCTGAAACAATGCATGTTTCTGATCTGTGTGTGCATCTTAAATATGTTCTATAATTAATTAATTAACGTAAAATTATTGTAATTTAAAATACATTCATGTTAGAACTAAAATCATTATTAATTTCCTAATTTTAAAAAGCTATGCTACTTAACTTTTTATAACTGTTCAAAGAGAGGACAAGAGCTACATTATTTTCCTTCGCTGAAAGACATTCATTTTGGTCATGAATCAAATTTTTATTCAAATAGTAAAAATAATTTATATATATTTTTCTATTTGCTTCTTATTTTTTAAGGAATTTCAGGATTTAGAATTGTAAAAATGAAATAAGTTTAATAACAAAAATTGAAGCTGATTTACAGAACCAAATTAATGTTCGAAAGAAACACAAATCCGTTGAATTTTACTTCAATATTCTACTTGAATTTGTCGCCATCAGGGCTACCTAAAAAATTACATCTCCTAACAAATTTATTGTTGATTTATTCACTAATTTCTTTTTGGTATGTTATGTTATATACTTACTAGTTTGGTGATTGGCATATTTGGCGATGTGAATGAGTACATGAAAGTGGGTTTCAACGCATAAGCCATAAAAGTAAAAAAAAAAAAAAAATGTTTTATAGAAGTGTTTAGCGGAAATGTTTCCTGATATTCTTACATGTGTTGCTAAAATTTAAAATATTTTTAGTTTTTGCTATCTTTTGTACATAATTTCAACACAAGGGGAAAAAAAGAGTATGCGGTTTACAGTTGCCGAAAAAAAAATATAGGTTGGTGATTATTTTGATATTTGCTGTGTGCACTATTTTATATCCCTAAGCCAGGGGCTTGAAGATATTTCCAAAATTTGAAAATTAAAAATATGCTTCTCTAATACCGTTTACAGAAACTCATTTTATAAAAGTTAGAATCACTAAATATAACAGTCTTTCAATTGTAGTATTTTGAGAAATTCATTCATTTGGAGATATGGCATTGTTCAAAATCGTTTAAAAATATCTAAAATAGAGCATACGAGAAATTGCTTAGTAACAAGCACAATACCTAACAACCAACCATATTATTTAAAACATAATTGGTAATTGTAAACAAAAGATTACTATTGGTAATCATAATTCTTCTAATTTCTTCTGTGCAAGTCCTGAATAAAACATGAATATCATTTCAAAAGATTAAGAATTAAAAACCATTTTCAAATGTCGTGACTTTAATAATCTAAAAAAAAAAAAAATTACCGTGATATTTTATTTCTAATAACTTGACTCATAACACATTTTTTTGTTCTATTTCTCAAGGGGGAATTGCAATTCAAATTATTCAGCATTAAAATAGCACTGAGATATTTTTTTATATATTTATCAGATTTAAGAAAACAAGATCTTTTTTTCTAAAAAAAATGGATTTTGCGTTACTCTTTTAACATAATTTGGGTTCTCAACAACTTCAACCCTAGTCTCTTAAGAAAAAGCTAAATTATATGCTAATATACCTTTTCTGTAGAATTTATGTTTTTTTCTTCGAAAAGGTTTTTCTTCTTTTTTCTCTTATTTTTTAAAGCAGATTTTCTTTCATTACAGGAAGTTCACTGAAAAAAAATAATCCTCTAAAGAAACAAAAATTTTACTTCTTGAGTTCAAAAGCAGTCGATGCAAAATTATTGTACCATTTCAAATCCGAAATGTGTTTGAGAAATGTAATGAAGTGATGGGAAAAGAAGAATTCCTCAAACAGAAAGAAACTCGGGATATTTTTTGGAATCAACACGATTATTTGAGAATTATTGTATGAAATAAAACCAAATTGAGAAATATGATTTTATCTTTAGCATGTTTTATAGAATTCAGTAACCAATGTAAGAATTACTTTATTCTTCGACTATTTTGGCAATATTACGTTTTTCAGTCAACCAGAAATGATATTGGTATCTGAATAATCTACCTATTTTTATAGAATTTTGAAAAAAAAGTATTAGGTATGTAAAAAAAGATGAAATAAAAAATATATAAATTTCTTAATAGCAAGAATCAATTTCAATCTGAAAAATTGTTATAGATATTTCAAACTTGTGGCAATGTCCAAAACTATTAAATTTGAAAGTGGAATGAAGGTACTTTCTGAAATATTCAGTTTGATTGGATTTATTTTATAAAGTTAGACGAAATATTTTTTATCTAATGAGATTCCAGAGATTTGACGGAAATATAATCTGTTTCTTTATGCAACGATAAATTTCAAATATACAGAATATAAAGCATTGTTTTTCGCTGCAAATGAAATAAGTGCATCGAATATGATATAAAACTACGAATTATTTGGTATGTACTTTATTGTATTTAATATTATTTTTCATATCGTTAAAGTTAAAATGTATTATCGAATTTCATTTATGTCTTGATGTTCTAATATTCTGAAATTTTCTGAAAATGTACGACCATAATATTGATAAAAGATTTTAATACTTTTCGGATACATTTGTAGATTAACAGTTTAAAACGATTAATAGTTTGATTCTATATTACACACAGTATATGACAGAGAATTAGTGAAAATATTATTATGAGCTTCCACAATAATAATAATGATGATGTAATAGTGTTATGAAATATTCTTAAAAGCATATGAAATAGCATAATAGCATATGAAATAGCATAATAGCATATGAAAAATGGAATATAATTTTATCACAAATTATATATGAAGTCAAAAATTTTAAATTCGAAATATTTAAAATATGATGATTAAGAAATTATATTTTATTAGAGATAATCTTTTCAGTCATTCATTAAAAATAAATTGTATCAGTCGGCGTCCTGCCATATGAGTAACGCGTCTTCCCAATGATCCTTCCCAACAACCATACCTATCCTGGGTTCTAGTCCCGGTTTAGGTATGGTTGTTCTTCATCTGTTTTATGTGTGAATGTGCCACTCTGTAAAAAGTGGTAGTGCGAGCGAATGTGATGTGTGCGTAGCTAAGACGTACTATTGGCCCTAATTGGCGCTACTAAAGTAAAAGACGTTTCCTTGGCTTAAAATCGGCAGCGAACTTGTCCATGGCAAGTGCCATTATAAACAACAACAAATTATATTAAAACTTGATTAAAATCCAATGTAACTCAATTCAAATTTCCTCTTAGATGAAATCTATCAGTGTATGAGGCATTTAAAAGTTTTCTGTTACCTTTATATTAATAAAAATATTTCCCATGGTATAGTACATTACTAAAGGCTATATTATATAAAATTTCAATGAATCTCATTATATCAATCTACCATGTGTCGAAATTTTTTATATACCGAACTTTTTTTACTGCAATCTTGAATTTTTAATATAAGAAAAAATATCTTTTTGTAAATAGAACACATTTTATAACTCGAACAAAAATTTTAATACAAGCATTATTTTTCATCTTGTTATTAAAAACGAAAGCATTGTTTTCATGGACTGAAAAACAAATTAAGTAGCAAGAAGTGTTGTTTGCCTGATTTTTACTTTAATTGAAATTTTCGAAATTTAAGTAGCTTAAGAGGTATCAATACACGTCTCCTTTGAATCGTACACTTTTTCTTTCTGTTAGGCTCTCATCTATGTATTCTTGTCCTGATTGGTATGAAGATTTCTATTTTGAATTAAGTTTAGCTTTAAAGTTCTTTTTTATGAATATAGTATCTATACGGAAATATAAGAGTGCAAAATATAAATTGAGATTTATAAAGGAATTAGACAAATGAGAAGACAGGAATTAGAAAATTTCAAAATTTTTTATCTGTACGCTCTTGAAATAATTTATTTTCATTTTTCCTTTAAGACTCTTTTAACCCTGAAAAGAAATCGAAAATGCATAATTGTTTTTGGTAAATGAACGATGAAAGTTTTGCAGTATGTGTTGATGAACATTGAAATTTCTACGCAACAAACTTATTTCCAAGAATCTTTAACACCTTTTCCTGGTAATTCAACTGCATTTATGCTATGAATATACAAAACGTGATATAATTTTCTTTTAAATATTCCAATAATGGTTGTAATATTGAACTGGGATATTTGTTCGCTCCGTAGTTAAATCTGAAGCTAATTTTAATTTTATTCATACATGCTTATTTTCCTTCTTCAGCAGTTAAATTTTGATAAAGAATTTCTTTGAGTAAAAATGATATTTGTAGTTGTATTACTTCGTGGATTAACATATTTTTTGGAATATTTTGAAAATTATGTGTAAATGAGTGAGTTTTGGGAAAATTTCATAACATTGGAATATTTTTTTCAATCTGTTTTGTTCTAATAAAAAGAAAAAGTATAAATTTTTGTTAAAATTTCACATGTATTCTTTTGTGTTGAATTTTGGAAAAATGCAATAAAATGCTTACATTTTTGTTTCTATGCAAAACAAATTAAAAATGAAATAACACTACCAGAAAAATAATATATAAATTAAAAAACAAAAATAAATAAATTAAAAGAAAGACTTTTTTTTCTTTTCTGAAAATAGGAAGACTTATGTATAAACATATAGAGAAAAATGAGTTTTTATTTAAAACCTTTTCAAATGAATTTTTTTCAAAATCTTTCAGATAGATGAAGATTTTGAAAATAAGAAGAAAATATAAGATAAAATATATTTATAGAATACTTATTTCTAAACAAAGAAATATATTGTAATTCTACCAAAAGGCTGAATTCAAATTTTGATAGATAAATAACTTGAAAGTTTCATTTTTACCCATAATTTGTCATTAAACCGCATTAAAATATTTTTAAAAGAACAAATTGCTTATTTTTCAGGGATCCAGAAACTGCCCAATAAAATGATAGTTATTTTAATTTATTAGAGCAAAAATTATGTGTTAGATTAAGTTTTTTAAGGTTTTTAGTAAGACGATTTTACAGAAATTGGAATTGGTGAAAATGGCATCTAAGCGTATCGTCCATTTTTAAATTTTGTAAGTATAAAAATGAATGTAACATCTAGAGGAAGGAATTTAGAAAAAAAAATACAAACAGCTTCGCAAAGAAAAACTTTTAAATATTATATTTTATATAAAAAAATATTTTGCATTTAGCCAAAAATCAACTTTTCAATGTAGTCACCTAGCTTAAAAAGATTTTTCAAGATTAAAAACGATGCTTTAGCTGTGTAGTGCATCTTTTAGTATAGATTAAAAAGAATATGCAGATTTATTTTTATTGTAGGTATATGTGGGTATTTTTATGTCGTATATAGGCATATTCATAGAGCATGCTTTTGAAAAAAAAAAAAAAAACACTACGAAGTTTTGGAATATTTTGGAAAAAGAAATGGAATGTTCTCATATTTTATTTCTTTTATTCTTGGAAACCCAAAGTTTGTGATGCCGAAGAAAAAATATGGATACATTACACGTTACCAGAGAAAAAAGAATAACTGATTTTCTCTTTTCGTGACGAACTATTGTTTTGTATGAATAAAGTTAAGTGCTTTCTGATATATTTTATTGTATCTTTTTACTGTATTGTATTCTGATCTATTTTATTGTAATACTGCGAGTTTGATCCTTAGCTTCGTAAAATAGAAAGAGAATCAAATATATAAATTTGACATAATACTATTAACTAATTGAATTGAAATATTATATTGTTTTGGAAAATCCATCTGATAGGTTTACGGTGGAAAGTGCAGTAGGCTCAATTACGAATAACGATTAATTATTCTACACGAAATACAAAAAACAAAACACAAGCAAAGCACACGCCAAACAACTCTTTCAAAATGCATTCTACTACTTCTTATCTTGATTGGATACGAACTCTGACTTACGATTCTTCTTTATATTCTTCTTGAGAGGAAATAGAATATTCTGGAAGGATATCCTATCTCCATTCTGCATCAAGATGTCGCCAATATTCCAATAGTTTCAGTAACTATCTTTTTATTGTAAAATGATATCCAAGGCTGGAGGTTATTGTTCCTCTTGCGGATATGCCTTCAGCAGTTACTAAAATATCTATAAAATATTATTCTTTACCCTAAAACTAACTTTGCAGTGAAGCAATATTTCCGTTTCGTATCAGTATGAATCTAGAATTTTACTTTGCCAAGACGATTTGTAGCACATTGAGCCATTTTTTTTTTGTATTCATATATATCATTAATTCATACACAGTAATAGGCACACCAATTCACTAACTATTCATTGAACCCCTTGGGCTTCTCAATAATTTAATGGTTTGAGCGCAAAATTTGAATCTGGAAAAACAAGAAGTTTAGTTTTATCTCTATTAAGAATTGAGATGTAGAGATTCTTCTAGAAAATTCTATACTCTACAATCCTTTTCTATGTCTATAAAAAGGCTATAAAAAGCAATGTCTCGGAAGAAGTATTGTTCTATTCGTAGTAATAATGGAGATGCGAGTTCTCTAGTTGCGCTCTGCGTGATATTGCTCTTTTATAATTAACTATTTTCTCCCTATTTATATTGCAAATTTTCACAAATGTTGCGATTTAATTTTTACATCTCTGTTATATTTCTGTTATATTTGTTCCATGTTTATTGTGGAATCAAATGCCTTTTTGCATAATCTATTTTATTATTTTTCCTTCATGGTGCATTAGAAGGCAGAAAACATGTGACCATGTTGAATTTTTACTATAAATCATGTGATTTTAGAACAATATGGATATATTGTTATTGCGCCTAATATAAAATTGATAATAAAATTCTAATTGGCTGAAATATAATTGAAAAAATAATCACTTTATGAAATCTTATAATCGATTCGATTGTTGTTATTACAAAAAAGTAAAAAAAAAAAAAATCAAATAAAAGTGAAAAAATGAAAAACAAATAAAAAACTTTGAAATTTCTACAGTTCATTATAAGGAAAATATAAATAGTTATCTATTATAAAATTTTATCGTATTATTGAAATCTGACAACTCAAAAATTGGATCATTTAATATACACTTAAACACTGTTATGCATTAACACAGTTTAAATGCATCACTTTTTTAGGAAACAACCAAATGATAAAACGTACCATGATTGCAGCTTCTTTAAACTTCTCACAGATATCGGTACCAACAGGGCCGAGATGTTTTTCAAATGAAAAAGCAGCCCGTAACTTCAGAAGGTTCTGGCAGGACTGGATGAATAATTATCCTTTTAACCCTGCTTAAAATTTAAATATTTTAGCATTTCCCGACGGGTTAATGCATACTAAAAGGAAAAGGGAGCTCGCACTAAGTATAAATAGAATTTTTGTTGTGAGAAAAGTATTTCCGTTTTTCATAATTCTGTGCCCAGCTGAAGTGCAAAAATAATTATATTTAATTTTCCGAATTAAACCCCTGTTTATGGGCTGCAATTTTCCATTTTATGCTTGAATTGTTAACGCTGTTACAAGCAACAGAAGGAAGGAAAATATAATGAAAATACTCAATGAATTAGGATTTATTTTAAAGAGCATTCTAATTTCGATAATTTAAAAGAATTGAGTGGATGTAAACGTAGATCTTTAATAATGTAGCAATGTGATATTTATATCATTTAGCATCATAATGAAATTAAATGCTAAAACTGTAAGTTCCACGAGAATTTTAAGTTTAGTATACTGTAACAATTGTTAATATTTGGCATGTACATTTTAATAAAAAAAATTAAGTTTTGTTTAGTTATATTATTAAGGAAGCCAAAAAATGCTGGAGACGCAATTATGAGAATATAAATTTAGATCAACAGGTGAGTTATATTAGCGTTAAAGCAACACTACGGTTATTTTGAGATGGCCCTCGTAATTTTGAGCCACGATCAGATGATGAGGACGACATTTGAGTTGGCACCCCCCCTCTCCAAGCATTCACACTACTCCAGGGAGAAGATGTTTGGTCCCGCCTGACTTAACGTGCAACAGAACTGCTTACACGACGGTTCGAATCGGGCCTCGAGCCTGAAACCCTCCTGTTCCGAAGCCTTACTACCAGGGCACCATGGCCTCAGATATTAGTGGGGAATTTTGAATAAATATCAATTTGTTGTGTTAAGATAAAACTGTTACATGAATCATAATTTATTAATAACACTTATTATGACATACATGAAAAAAGAATAAAAATAAATATAAATAATTTTAAATAATTAAAAAGTGTGAATAGACTATTTAAATAATTTAAATAAACTATTAAAAATAAAACGAACATTGCATTCTGAATGATGAAAGAAAGTAATGTCAATGATGAATTTATAAAAAGTCATATGATTACATTTATATTAAAAATAATTAAAATTTGCATAAAAAATATAAAAACAGTGCAGTTTTTTGTAATTGCTACTTTCTTTTAAACGCTTAAATTCTAAAAATTCAATTTCATCTTTTTACTTTAATGTCATGTATTCAATTGCTTTTATCCATATTTCTAGATATGGATATATTATTAAAATATTATTTTTCTGAATTAAGGAGAAATCAAATTAGTCCAGCAATTTTCAAAAATGTTTTATTGTTCAGATTTTATTCAGATCACTGTTGAGATATGTAATTTCCATTTCTTTAAATAATAAGAGAATTACGAGAAAACGTATTCAAATTTATCTCGTTGTGATTGGATCCAGAATTAATCGAATGAAGTAAATAATATTTAACGAAGTCCCTTTATTGAAATGATATGTAATTGGTTAAAATTGATCTCCTTCCAGTTATTTTTAAATATAGAATTAAAAATAAAGCTGTGTAGTACAAACTGAATGTAACTAAATAAAAATTTAGAAAATTTAAATTAATTTTGAAAAATAAGTTCCCATATTATTTCTGCTTCAGGTATTGAAAAGAATTGCTTTCATGTAACGATGAATTTTGAAATGAAATTCTTAAAAATTCCTTATTTTCCTCCCTAAAATGAGGGAAAAAATATTCCAGTAACTTATTCCATTCTATTTTATTTTTCAAAAACAATATTTCATGTAATTTAGATTAGATTTGGGGGTTATCTAGAATTCCGAGACAATTTAAAAATAAATACAATTTCAGCTTTACTTAACTTACTATAATCAAAAACTAATAAAATAGATCACAAATGTAATTTTATATAATGTTACCTTTCTAGGAAAATGATTAAAGAACTGTAAAAAGATACTGAATATATTTCCCCAAGACGAAATTCAAATTAGAAAGAGAAGATTCAAATATTATTCTTTCTTGTATTTTTAGTTGCATTTGATGAAAATAAATAAAATTGTTTTTAAATATATTTTTAATAAGAAATAGAAATAAAGCTTATAAAAGGATTTGTTTTTAAATTCATGAAATTGGGAGGCATTTTTTTAGAGTTTTCAGATTTTTAAAATAAATCAATTATCTTATCTAATAATAAAATTTTACAGTTTAATAACTTAATATTTCAATTACGAGCAATATCTAGATAATAAAAGATGAAAGTTAATTTGCATCCTTTTAACAAGAGTATAAAACTTGAAATTTAGCCTTCAAGTTTACTTATTGGTTTTCAGTTTGACCAATAACGACCTTTCCCTAATCAAAAATGATTGCTATTACCATTGCTTATTAACATCTATTAATACTCTAAATATCGTGCCTGAGAATCATACTAACGTTTAAGCTAAAATCGAATAATTTAAAGATGTTATAATTGAATAAAAAAATTACAAATAATTATCTATCAATATATACAGGGTTAGCAAGAAATAAGTTATCCACTTCAGAGGGCTCTAAAATGTATTCTACTGGTTCATATAAGATAAAATTTGAACTACAGTTATTCAGATCATGCGCTTTACATTTATTAATTAAAAAAGTACAAACATTCACCAACAGATGGCGCTGTAACACAAATTGCATTTATTTGCATATATTGTAAATGTGAAACATAATTTGCATCTTTTAGTGTCGAAAATGTTGCGACCATGCTTGTTGAAGCCAGCAGTCAGTCGTCGCATAATAGTGTGAGTTTGCCAGTTGTTTCCCGTGGACTGGATATGCCGTATTTAACTGTACGAAAAATCGTACGGCACATTTTGTATTTTTATCTATACAAAATCAAGTATGTGCACCTGTGGCAGGACGGAGACTTAGAGGTCCGTAAAACTTGTGTACTTCAGTTCCTTGCTCTAATGGGGGTTGACACAACTTGGCCCTGAAACATTCTGTGGAGTGATGAGGCCCACTTTTTCCTCAATGAGCAAGTTAACACCCACAACGGTCGAATTTGGGCAGAGGAAAACCCTCAAGTTATCCAGGAACAACCCTTGCATCCTGAAAAAGTGACAGTATGGTGTGGTTTTACAGCTACCTTTGTCATTGGACCATATTTCTTCGAAGATATAATTTCAAATGGAATCAAAACCTGTTCCGTTACATGACAACGGTATCATGATATGCTGAGGGATTATGTAATTCCAACTCATCTACAGTGTGGATGCCTTGATCATTTTAATGCAGTTTGGTGTACCACTTCATATTAATCGTCGTGTAAAGCGATTGTTAATACAGCATTTTACAGAAGCACGAGTTGTCGGCCTTCATTTTCCAATAGCATGGCTTCCACACATTACCCCTTTCGACTTTTGGTTGTGGGGTTATTTGAAGGACAATATCTTTCTCGCACACACTTTAATAGAGTTTTTATCTCAAGGAACGAATTGCATGATATTCGTGTACAATGATTCAAAAATATTAACTTTTGGTTCGAATTTAGGACTTTTACTGAATCTATCATGTGATGCTTGGGGATTTTTTTGGCGATTAATCGGCGATTCAGCAAGCAGTTAATAGCATCCGAAAATAAAATTTCGGTTTGTGACATGTTTTTCTGAACCGATTTTCACAGAACTGTATTTGTAGTCACAAGATTCCATACCAAATTTAATACATATAAGACTTTGTGTTCCTGAATTATCGCGCGACATACCATGAATTACATTACAAAATTCACTCTTATATAAGTTTTAATTAATACTGCATTGCAGCAAAATATTTTGTAACACAAATTATTGAGTAAAATGTTTCAGAAATCAGTTTAAATTATTTTTTTTCTTCTGACAGATAATCAAATAAAATAAATAACCGAAATAACATTTTTAATTAATAAGTCTTTCAAACAGATTTTATAAATTCACAACAAAAAAAATAATTTATTCTGAATTTATTTATTTTATATATAATTATCACTGAAGCGTTTAATAATTATACTTTAATTTCCTAAATTACTTCCCTAACATCTGCTAACATCTTCCCTATCTTAATTAAGATAATGAGATGATTTAGCTAGATATTCTTACGACAGATTTATGCTGCATTTACTGGAAGCATCACGTTTCTGAAATGTTATATGAATACTGGTATCAGCGATTGGGACCAGTTGTAGTGGCTTCTATATTTTATTTAATAAACTCTGAATATATGTTTGATAATTTCAATTTTAAGAACTCTAGATTTAAATAATTTTGATATACCTTGAAATTAATTAATTTTTTTGTAAAGATAGTAGAGGATGCAAGTGTTTTATATAACTGTAATTAAAATGTGTGGTAGAATTTTAGACACTTTTTATTTATTTTTTATTTTATTTTCCTTATAAAGTAATTTGCAAAATTTAATTATAACTAATTTCAAATAATCATGATTTAGGAGCAATCAATTTTAAATAAAAGCTCTCTTTTGCATAATAAAATAATCTAATATAAATAAGATATAATTAATTTAGTTGTTATTCTTTATTATTCTATAATACCAATATTTAAAAATTCGACAAATTTGATGTAAAGCAGGAAAATACCCGCAACTTTTATGAAATTATTGTACACATTATAAGAAGGAATTAGAAATTAAATGGAAACGCATTGTCTTTTATATGATTCTGATATCTACTTATAATTGGAATATTCTCCCCCCCCCCTCTCCACCAGGCTGAATTATATCAATCTGATGAACTGTCACTACGAAATGGGAAATCAAAGAAGAGATTCTAAAAAGAAATGGAAGATTTTAGGAACCCCCTTTCTTTTGAAAAAAAGGAAGATTTTTGTGGGAAGATAGCAATAAAAGACAATTTGATATTAATAATTGCTCCTTTTAAAGTGCAGCATAAGTCATTTTAAAGTAGATTTATTTATTTACGATGCAACATGTTTTGCACTAGCCTATACTACAAGGAAAACACTTAAAAAAAGTTCTTTTTGAGATGCACGCCAATTCTTCTGAACGAGATCTGATTGATCTCGTTCAGTATTCTTCAAGAAAAAATATATTTTGTACTGGGGAAAATACTGGGATATCGATTAGTAACAAGAGTTATATTATAAATTATCAGATCGTTTCTTTTAAATATATTACTTGCGAATCAATAGAAAAATATTATCACAATTAGATTTTACCTTTTGGAATTGCTTTGTATTTTAAATGGTCAATTATATATGTGCACATCATTCTGTGTTTTAAATTGTCAATTATATACATGCACATCATTCTGGATTTTAAATTGCCAATTATATACTTACACATCATTCTGGATTTTAAATTGTAAATTATATGCATGCACATCATTCTGTATTTTAAATTGCCAATTATATACATGCACATCATTTTGTGTTTTAAATTGTAAATTATATGCATGCACATCATTCTGTATTTTAAATTGTCAATTATATACATGCACATCATTCTGTGTTTTAAATTGTAAATTATATGCATGCACATCATTCTGTATTTTAAATTGTCAATTATATACATGCACATCATTCTGTATTTTAAATTGCCAATTATATACTTACACATCATTCTGTATTTTAAATTGTAAATTATATGCATGCACATCATTCTGTATTTTAAATTGTCAATTATATACATGCACATCATTCTGTATTTTAAATTGTCAATTATATACATGCACATCATTTTGTGTTTTAAATTGTAAATTATATGCATGCACATCATTCTGTATTTTAAATTGTCAATTATATGCATGCACATCATTCTGTGTTTTAAATTGTAAATTATATACATGCACATCATTCTGTATTTTAAATTGTAAATTATATGCATGCACATCATTCTGTATTTTAAATTGTCAATTACATACATGCACATCATTCTGTGTTTTAAATTGTAAATTATATGCATGCACATCATTCTGTATTTTAAATTGTCAATTATATACATGCACATCATTCTGTATTTTAAATTGTCAATTATATACATGCACATCATTCTGTGTTTTAAATTGTAAATTATATGCATGCACATCATTCTGTATTTTAAATTGTCAATTATATACATGCACATCATTTTGTGTTTTAAATTGCCAATTATATACTTACACATCATTTTGTGTTTTAAATTGTCAATTATATACATGCACATAATTCTGTGTTTTAAATTGTAAATTATATGCATGCACATCATTCTGTGTTTTAAATTGTCAATTATATACATGCACATCATTCTGTATTTTAAATTGTCAATTATATACATGCACATCATTCTGTGTTTTAAATTGTAAATTATATGCATGCACATCATTCTGTATTTTAAATTGTCAATTATATACATGTACATCATTCTGTATTTTAAATTGTAAATTATATGCATGCACATCATTCTGTATTTTAAATTGTCAATTATATACATGCACATCATTCTGTATTTTAAATTGTCAATTATATACATGCACATCATTTTGTGTTTTAAATTGCCAATTATATACTTACACATCATTTTGTGTTTTAAATTGTCAATTATATACATGCACATCATTCTGTGTTTTAAATTGTAAATTATATGCATGCACATCATTCTGTGTTTTAAATTGTCAATTATATACATGCACATCATTCTGTATTTTAAATTGCCAATTATATACTTACACATCATTCTGTATTTTAAATTGTAAATTATATGCATGCACATCATTCTGTATTTTAAATTGCCAATTATATACATGCACATCATTTTGTGTTTTAAATTGTAAATTATATGCATGCACATCATTCTGTATTTTAAATTGTCAATTATATACATGCACATCATTCTGTGTTTTAAATTGTAAATTATATGCATGCACATCATTCTGTATTTTAAATTGTCAATTATATACATGCACATCATTCTGTATTTTAAATTGTAAATTATATGCATGCACATCATTCTGTATTTTAAATTGTCAATTATATACATGCACATCATTCTGTGTTTTAAATTGTAAATTATATGCATGCACATCATTCTGTATTTTAAATTGTCAATTATATACTTACACATCATTCTGTATTTTAAATTGTAAATTATATGCATGCACATCATTCTGTATTTTAAATTGTCAATTATATACATGTACATCATTCTGTGTTTTAAATTGTCAATTATATACATGCACATTATGTAACCATCTTTTGTGTATATTATGAATAAGATACATTTTTTCGTTCCAAAAATATGAAATCAATATGTTATTTTCTTTTTGTATGCTTACACATTACTACGAAATTCCAAAATCTGAGGAAGACACATTTTTCTGGTGAATAACAACTTAACAAAAAAAATCGGTGAAATACAGAAAGATGGTTATATACTCAGAGCAATATAATTGTCTTTCTTATATTGTGATATATATCTTAATTAATTTATTTCTAAATAAATTATAGACTTTTTATTTTATATATTCAATGTATATATTGATTTTATATATTTGATATGTTCAAGCCACAATGGATACAATTCGACAAGCACAGAAAAGTACTATTATAATGTGAAACCGGAAAATGAGAAAACAAAGCCAGAGAAGCCTACATTGAACAAGACATTGCAGCTGATTAATTGCAATAAATAACATTCTATAACGATATTCGTCATATAATTTCTGATTAAATTTATTATTGGTGTTATTATTCTTCTCATTTCGAAAATATTGATAATTTTAACTTAAATCGCTTATTTAAATGTATTGCAACTTCAGCATTCTTCTACTCTGGTATATATCATATGTTCAGATAAAAAAAATGATTAAAAAAATTGGAGTTTTGTCTTAACGAATTGTAGGTATCTTTATACAAATCCACCTCTAATGTATGGTGAATGTTGGCATTTACGGGTTCCAATGAAAAATAATCATATCATTATTTCGAACTTGTACCAAGCTCCTATGAGAAGGTTTATATTCATTGGAGAATATCGCCACTTCCAGATATCAATCTTTCATAACAGTAAAGGAAATACTCTTATTAATATCAATGGCAATGTAAATTTAATGATCAGTTGAATTCAGAAATCTTATTAGAATAGTATTACAAAAAACATATTATTTATAAAATATCTTCGTGTGTTAAAGACAATGCTAAAAAGTGCAAGTTGTCTCCTCAAAACTTTCTCGTGTTGTCTCTAATTAAAGATTCATCCATCTTCTCCATGAATGCCTGTCATCCATTGATTACCAATTGTTACGAAACATAGATCTTTGACTTGGACATAGCATTTCTCTGAATCAGTCATGTGATCCGAGAAGTTGTTTTCGCGATTAATTAGGCGGTTAGTATATGGTTGCTGGAAAATCATATTTGTGCTTTTGACGCCTCTTTTTTTAAATGATTGAAATTAAAATTTTATAATGAATTACAATTTTAGCAAAATATGATTGCATACCAAATTCTATTGCTAAGTTTTCGATGCTAAGACTTTGTGCTTTTGAGATACAATGTTTACAAGGTATACGATAGTGCAGAACGAGAGATGGTCCACCGACAGATTTGGTATTGCTAAATTTTATAATGAAATTCTACGAACTCTACAAAGGTTTCTATTATATTTTATAATAAACTACAATTTTTAATAATTAAGATCACATATCTAATTTAATTTTTCTAAGGCAATGTATTTTTCAATCACCGTGTTTATATGAATACGACAGTGCAGAACGAGAGATGGTCACACAGACGGATTTGGTATTGCTATATTTTATAATGAAATTCTACGAACTCTACAAAGGTTATTATATTTTATACCTAATATTTTATAATAAACTACAGTTGTTAATAAATAAGATTACATACCAAATTTCATTTATCTAAGGCAATGTATTTTTCATCACTGCGTTTATATGCATACGACAGACGGTCATTGTGGAAGATTTGGTTCCAAATTTGATAAAATTCTGTCATTTAAGTAATCATCTGCACCAAATGTTGTAAATCTATCTCCTTATTTTTGGTACTTATCGTGTTCTCTTGTGATGCATGGACATAGTTTGAATGAATTTCTTTCAGCATTTCATAGAAATCTACAAATTTCGTGTAAAGAGTATATGCCAAATTTCATCCATCTTGCTCAAAGCATTTTAAAGTCATGATGCTGACAAGCAGG
Source organism: Argiope bruennichi (assembly GCF_947563725.1). Classification (NCBI taxonomy): domain Eukaryota; kingdom Metazoa; phylum Arthropoda; class Arachnida; order Araneae; family Araneidae; genus Argiope; species Argiope bruennichi. The sequence continues at coordinate 48,837,160 of NC_079155.1, forward strand.
CAGACACAATTCCGTAAATGTATTTTTCGGATTCAAGGCGGTCTGAAACATGAAAACTCATCCATTATTTTTTTGTGGGTTAAAATACTCCCTATAGATTAGAAACGGAAAAGTAAAAAAAAGTATATTAGCATATAATAAATAATATTTCATTATATATAGAACAAATTACAGAAGGACGTGATTCTATTTGACCAAAATACAAAGATAGTTAATTCCTCAAGTTTTCCAAGTTTTATAAAAATCTTTGGAAATATAATGATTCGTTTTCCCTCAATTTTATGAATCACGTTTAATCAGAAATAACTAAAAATATCTGAAAAGGGTAAAAGACACACACAAAAAGTTGGCTTTCTATGATTAAAATGTGACTTATAAGTTTTATTTTTCCCTTGGGAGAGATCTTAATAAAATTACGTCTGACAGTAAAAAAATTATTTACTGCTGTCTATAATAAATTTCCTACTCTCAAATAAGATGTTAACGTTTGCTTTCGCCACAGCGTTGAGTGTCCCATGGGAACACGGGCTCAAAGTTTGTTCAAACAGTCGGTACTTCTTATTTGCATATGATATCAAAAAGGAAATATTTATATTTATTTTAGATAAGCATAATTAAATTTCTTCTCCACATCAATCTCTATAGTATAAAAGGGATTTCGGAGGTTTTATTAGGATGATTTTTAAATAACTATTTAAAAAAATTATATTCTTCACGCAGAATGCAAAAATTAGAAAGAAATGACTCTGATTAAATTGGAAAATTATGTGGAATGAAATTTTGATATATATATATATATATATATATATATCCCACGAATAAAAAGGATTTCAACTCAGAAAATCTTAAATGTAATTTAGAAATTTCTTTTTTCATTATAATCACACTTCTTTATGTTTTGAATATATTGTTACCAAATAATATGAATTTAAGAAAAATATTTTATTACGTATTAACTCAATAATTCATTTTAAATAAAATTGTTTTAGTTCTCTTATCCTTTTCTAAAACAATATTGTAAATAAAATACAGCAAGAAACTAAAATTTCTCTGAAGCAAATAAGAATTTATTTTTCATTTTTTTCATCAACATTTTTTGTGTCTATGGGTATGATCTAAGGTATGATCCATGATTATGTCTGCATCTGCCTCGTTCAATATGATTTCTTTGATTCCTTTTTAAAAAAAATTTCTTTTTAATTTCAAGATAATTTTGCAATATTTGATAAATCTAGATCTTCTGAATACCTAAAAATACGGCGTGGAGGGGGGGGGGGATATAAAGTGGAATAAAGAAACTTCATGCACCGAATTTTCATGTTTTGATAGAAAATTATTAATTTGACAGGGAATTAATAAATTTAATAATTTTAGGCTATGAAACGCCCTGTGAATTGAACTATCGAAAACTACTACAATCACAAAAAGTTCACCCTGGGTGTCAATCGAATTATGTACAATACGATGAAACGCAAAATTTCAGTTTTTGATTTTAATTCGTAATAGTGCGGAACAGTTGCCTTTTGGTGTAGATAAAATAAATTAAAAATATGGAAAATATTAGAGTAGATCTTGAGGTGCCACAAGGACGTTAAAGTTTGAAAAAAATTGAAATTTTTGATAAATTATAAAGTTTATTTACGAAACAATCAATTTTTGATTTTTAATTTGTAAAGTGTGGAAAGGTTACCTTTTGATATAGATAAGATAATTAAAAATATATATAAACTATTGGAGTACATCTTGAGGTCCTGCAAAGACGTTAAAATTTCATAAAAATACACAATTTGAAACTTTTTAAAGATTTTTGCGTGCCTCAATTATGAAATAAAAAAGCTTTAAATAGGCGTTGTGATATGTATAGAAATATAAAAATAATTTTATTGTTGCACTGGCATGAAACTGAGTCGTCGCCGAAGCGATTGTTACTGAGGTAAGGCGGAGAATTTCTACGTCCGTTGACATGGAGAGGCCTGGTTTCAAATCAGCTGTTTTGCCGATTTTAGTTTATTTGGCGTCTCTGCTCCGTCTATTGTGTAACTGATTTGTAAGTTTTTGTGCTTTCTTGCGAGTAAAAATGGTTCAGTCTAAAATAGTAAAGATTAGACAAATGTCGGAGCGTTCTATTTTTGAGAAACTTAATGATTTGCTTGAAGTTGAACTTGCTACTTAAGAATCTGTTATGAAGTACTACTGTTATATTAGGCATAACCTCAAAATTGCTTCAGAGTAATTTCTGTAAGTGAAATATGTGACACTTTAATTCCCATAATAGAATAATATGGTCAAGAGCTTCTATTCTCGTTGCTTCTAGCAAAGGTATTTCACAAATGATAAAGCTTATCATGCTAAATACAGGAATTTATTAAAGTCTAAAATCAGAAAGGGTTCAGATAAGTTTGATTCCAACCTCACAGAATTTAGAGAAGAAGATAGACATTTATTTGATATTGCTGACTTGTTTAATGGAAAAAAGGGCTATTTATGGAATAAAAGGTTCTAAACGATTAACTCTCTAGCAGGGAAATGGTTATAGGTAATATTGATATTGCAATTACAAGCGCTTTGAGAAAGAAAGAAGCAAGAAAGAATAAAGAACTACAGTGAATAGTTAAGTTTAATCAAGAATGGACAAAAAAATGCTGCTTCAGAACGATTACGGGTGATAATGATAACGCGGAAGAACAACAGTGTTCTTTACAAAAAGAATCAAACCAACCAGATCCCTCAAATAGACAAGAAGAGACTAAAATACCAGGTGCCTATGTGGTTTAATTTAAGTTAAAGTCTTCATGCACTTACGGTTTCACACATTTTTGTAACCTTCTCTCACATTCACGCTATCTCTCTGACGATCTCAAGAACGTTATAGACCAGATTATTCAAAGAAATGTGTACTTTTCAGAAAATATTCTTTTGTCCATGCTAAGTGGTGAACGTAAAATTCAAAGAGAACTTGGTTTACGACCTGTTTTAAAATCAAAAATAGAAAATAAAGACATAGTCTAATGATAAACTTCGATGCAAATGATTACAACGACATGATGTCATGGCTTGAAAATTATGTAACTGAACTTTCCTTGTTAAAACATGTTTCCAGTAACTCTCTGAAAGACCTTATACCAAAGGCATCTGGAATAGAACAAAATAGTATAAGAGACTCGGTTATCGGCTTTCCCCGACTTCTTTGTCTCACACAAGCAGTGGAAAGAGCTGTGAAACTAGCTGCTGAATCTGCTCAAAATGTCTGTGGTTGAATCGCCAAGAGAAGTATACATAAGAGCAAAAATTGACTCACTGATGAATAAGCCAAAATTTAATAAAAAGAAACAGTTTTATGTGGCAATGAAGTAGAAACAAACATTTTGCAGCTGTAACATTCGTAATCATTAAATATACAGAAGTAAGAAACGCAAAATTTCACATAAAAATATTTTTTCAATTATTATACTTTGTAACCAATAATTTTCCCCCGGTTGTAATGCTTATATATGTATTTACAATCATCTTTTCTAACATTATAGGAACGAAAAACTCATAAAAATATTTTATCAAATTTTATAATTTTTTCAATTTTTTTACAAACATTAAGCTCTTTGCGATAGGTTGAGATATTGTTGTATTGCAAACAGAATTTTTTAAAATTATTTTTGAACTTAAACGGTAATTTTCTCAGCTATTACCAAACTATCCTCTAAAAAAGTTTTTAAATGCACTTTAAAAACACTAATTTTTTCAATTTTTTAAAAAGATTTCAAGCTTTTTCCAGCATTTCAAGATAATAAAATACTGTAACGAAAATTTAAAAATTGTTTTTGAACCTAAAAGGCAAATTTTCCACACTATTACCAAACAAAAATATAAGAAAAATTTTTTAAAGGTCCTTTTAAAAATTTTCCTTTTTTTCAATTTTTTTACGAATTTCAAGCTCTTTGCGGCACAACAAGATAATGCAGTATTTCAAACAAATTTCAAAAAATTGTTTTTCTAAAAGGCAGCTTTTCCGCACTATTACGAGACTAAATTCTAAAAAATAATTAAGGCCATTTTCGTTCCACCCTAATGTACAAGTTCTGTACTTGAAATGTGTTTTCTATTTTAGCAGAGAAATGCTCATGTTTTGGCCGATTAGTGGAAACTGTCGCAATATGTGAGTTATTTTCATGAAATTAATGTGTCGAGTACATTTGCAATAGTAATTAGCTTAAGAATTTCATAGAAATATCTCTTCACTCTACCAGGCAAGATAAGAATGATTTTTTTTTCTTTTAGATCTTAAGAATTTGAGTGTATAAAAAAGTCTTATGTTTCAGCATACAGGTTTTGCACCCTAATTAATGATTATCTTCTGCTTAGTCTGAATCATTCTATTCCGTTATATAATAAAGCACTTTTTATAAAAGTATCCTGCATCTAAAAGGTTAAAATAGGAATTTTTTCGTGTAATGTAGTTCGCATTCATTGATCATATATATATATACATGGTCACCTTTTCCAAAGTTGAGAATTAAATCTAGCCTCAATCAACACTTGATTGCAAAGGGAAAGAAACATCAAATTTTCTTCGAACCAAATTTCGAAAAAACTGTTCTTGGAATCCTCCTGCTGAAAAAAAATGATTATGTACAATAAATTGAAACTTTATTTTAAATGTTTTTTTTTTTACATTTCAATCTGAAAAACATTATTCATCTTTTTTTATTCCATATAAATAGGATCTTTTTTTTCCAAAAATAATTTTTTAAAATGACATTACTTCAAACCAACTTTACCTTTGCATAGACGAAAGAAATGATACTCCATTTTCTAGCAGTTTTTTTCATCAAGAAAAGAATCTCGCTTCTTCATCTGAAAAAACATTGAGCGAATACATTTAAGTATTCTAAATATTTAAAGTATTTGAAGAATGCAATAATGCTGAATTCTAAAGAATAGAGAATGGAATTTCATGGAATAAGAAACTTCATACCCTTTCTGCAACTAACATGATGTATAAGAAATATGATTCTGGAATCCTTTGATGGGCATGTTTCAATACATAGTATATTTTCTGAAACTTATAGAAATTCCTTTGATTTTTACATTTTTTCTCTTAATTTTTTCAAATGGTAGGAAGGAAGTGGGTGTTAGTATAATGGATTCATTCTTAGAATATATTAATAGAATTTATTTTATCAGGTGAATAACTCACCACTAATATTCCATTTCTTATTAAAGAATCTGATAGACTTATAAAAAGAATATCTTTTATTTTATATGGAATATGCAAAAAGAAAGTATTGACTTTTTCCAAGAAATTTGAATTTCGGATTTCGAAGAATCTCCTCTTTTCAAAATCATTCTTTGGATCATAAAATCATATTTCTGAATTATGTGTTTCAGAACACGACAACTCAAAAATGCTTTCGCCTAAATTGATGAAAATTGAAATATAATCTTTACTCAAAATTTGCAGATTCTTTTCAGATTTTAATTGAAATCCATTTAGTGTCTGCCTGTTTGGTTAATAAAATAGGTTAACATAATAACTGCAGAACGAAGACAGCTACATGGATAAAATTTGTTACGCAGATCATTAGCAAATTTTAAATGAAACCAAGGATCATTTATCAATCTGCATATTCATAAGCATGCAAATGTTATAACTAAAAACATATTGATTTTAATAAGTTAAATTGCATTTAATAAGTAAGTTATTATGCATTTTGTGGCTACAGTATGACTCTCTGTCAAATATCCGTTTCAGTTAGTCGGAGAACAATGTATATTATAGTGATTAATCACCAATTTTTGCATGTTAATAGACGGTTTTGTAACTATTTTTGCCAATTGATGGAGTTTAATAATTGACGAATGTGTTAGTAGAGACTATAAAAGTTTGTGGAGATTGCACCCGCTGGCTTAAATATGATCAAAATCAAAAGTAACAATACTTAAGAGAAATAGAAATCATTAAAGTAATATTAAGAAACAGGTAATGAAATCAATTTAAAATTCTAAAAAAATATCATCAATATGTCTTCGAAGAACTAATATATCATTTTGACATATGATGCAAATATATGAATCGAATTTTAATTGAACTTCGGTTTTCCTGTGCCATTGAAATAAAAAATAATGTTCTAGTAACAATAAGCAATTCAGTGATCAGCCTAAATAGCATATCATCAAGAGAATAAATATTCTTTTATATATTAAACAAACAATACAAAATACGAATTATACCATCAAAATACAATTGTTTATAAAAAGTGATTGTATTTTATGAAATCTTTTCATATCTACTAATAATAAAGATGAACATGCGTGTGTGTGTATGTGTTGAAATCTACAGGTCACATTATTTGACTTAGAACTACCACATTCGGTGTATATACAATTTTGGAATGCGGGAATATGGAGCTAAGAAGAGTTTTTTCCTGGAAAATTTTATTAGAATTATGGTTAATTCAAAATTAAGTTGAAATGTAGCGTTTTCGTGCTATAACTTTCGAAAACACAATTCCACAAAATCGAATTTTACCCTATTTAAAATTGTAATTTTTCTTTCTACTGATGCTAATTCAGTTGTCTTGCAGAATTTAGATGAGTTTTGAAATTTTTTTTAAAAAAAATATCTTATGCCTTATCTCTAAATTCAGATTATATTGTTGCCTAGAATTGGAGCCATTTTTATATTTCATCAATTATCTAATCGAGAAATTTTCTTCAAATGTTGAAAGTTAGAAAAGAAGGATTTTGTTTAGCATCTCTGTTGTTTACGAGATGAATAAAAAGTTAAGATACAATACCAAATATTTAGCATCGATAGTGTAGATCTCTCAGTCAAATTTGTTTTTAATTTTACAAAAGATTGTTCACCGATTAATCTGTAATTTTTACATGCATTCAACCAAAATATTCAAAAACCTAGTAATTCAAATAAATAAAATTCAGCATGTATTTGGGCTATTGATATTGTAGTTTTGTACCCAATTCAATTTTAATAGAAAAACGTGTATATTTGGTTTTTGTCACTATGTTATGAAGCACAAAACTCTCATTATGGAAAACTACAAATAAAACTCTTATCTACAATTCTTATCTAAACTACAAATAAAACTCTTATCTAAACTACAAATAAAACTATTATCTACAACTCTTATCTAAACTACAAATAAAACTCTTATCTACAACTCTTATCTAAACTACAAATAAAACTCTTATCTACAACTCTTATCTAAACTACAAATAAAACTCTTATTTATTAATGAGCTAGTACAAGATCCACAATTTTAAGTGCGTAGTTAGAGGTAATACTTTTAGAAAGTGTTTGTGATTAAATTTGGAAAACCCACTTCCATTGGTTTTATGTTTATCTCTCAATGCATCACTTTCACCCATGTATTTCTCTATAGAAATGGCTGATATAGTCAGTTATGCCAAGTTTCTCAAATATCGAATTTCTTCTCATCACTTAAAAGCCTTCCCCCGTATTTGGCACGCAAAGGTATACATTATTGACTTGTTATAAAGGGTGTCTTGGAATTAACGCAAGATTTGTATTTGACACCATTCGTTCAGTAAATTTTTTGCAACCATAATGAAAAACCATTTGACAGCTGATAGTTTAGTTTTAGTAAAAATGGAGCGTCACACGATAGAACAACGTGTTTTCAATGTTGAGAAATATTTCAAAAAATAATGAAAGTCTGGCGGTCGCAGTTCGAAAATTTCAGAATTGGCTCCCTAGATCGTGTGATTTAACACAATTGGATTTTGTTTTATGGGGTTATTTGAAGTCAGAGGTCTATGCGGACAAAACCCACAAGCACGCGTACATTGAAGAAGGAAATTGAACGCTGCATCAGTGAAATTCAGCCACATCACATTTATGCAAAATGGTTAAGAAATATTTCGATTTAAAAGTACTTAAGTGCCAGCAAAGCCATGGATGCCATTTGCTCTATGCGTAATTCCGTACAAAACCTTTCATACTTATCCTGTGTACTTTAGGATTCAATAAAAATGTAGCAATTTAAAAAAAATGTTTTTATTTAATTCAAATCTTACGTTAACACGTTATTTTACCATGCACCGCTGCGTTTTACTAACTCTAAACTACCAGCTGTCAATTTTTTTAGGGTTGCTGACAGTTTACAGCACGAATGGTGGAAAATTCAAATTTTGCATTAATTTTGAAACACCATTTTCTAATTTAGCACTAACAAGAGAAGTTTTAGTTTAAATTTGATTTATTAACTACCTTAACCATAAATGTAGTATTACGAGACGATTATGAAGATTAAAATCAAATAAATATTCTCCCTACATATTCTCAAATGTAAATATAAATAACACAAACTGCATTTTAGAATGAAATCTCACCCTACATTGTTCATCGATTAAGTATCTCTTGACATGGTGTAATTGAAGGATTTGCACCAATTTATACTTTTTAACGATTATTTAAATATTAAAACAGGCCATTAGAATAAATTTTTGAAAGTGTCTATCTAAGCAGCGCAGAAAATATCGAAAGAAAAATTATTCCATTTAATTCTATAAAATGTGTTAAGAACAAAATAAGTTCTACGATTGGATTTCAAAGTCTTATTTCTTAAATCATTGCTCTCCTTGCGAAAAATATAGCATCTTTCTTCCTTTATGGCAGCTCCCTGCTTGCATTCGCTTCAATTTTTTATCATATTTCTCAAACACTTTTCCGATTTAAAATGGCCCAATAAATTCGCCTCGACACCTCTTAAGTTGATGAAGCGTAATTCTTTTTTTCGTGAGCTCTTTTTTCCCCAAGCAGCAAACGTTTCTCAATGAAAAAGTAAGTAATTGTTATCAGAAAGGGAAATGAAGTAGGGGAAGAGGTACTTACAAGAAATGAAAATATTTTACGAAAAATAATAAAGAAATTTATTTTGCATCTACGGAAAGAATACATTAGCATGCAGTTTTATATTTGAAGGCAACTGAAAAATGGCAACTGTTTCAGAGCGAAATAATGTTTCATGGTATAATTTCAAAACATAATTCTTTTTTTGAAAATTGAAACAGTAATACTTCGTTGCCAAGTCATATTGAAAGAAACAAGTAATTCGTATGGTATCAACGTTGATTCAAAAAATTGTTTCTTCCTTTTTTTTAGGAAATTTCACTTATTTGTGTTCCATATAATTAAATTATGGGTTTGTTTACTGAACTTAAAATTTTCAATAAAATTATTTTGTAATATATTAACAACTTTTTGAAATACCATCACATTTTACATTGCATTAGAGCAAATATTTTTTATTGGTAAAATGCTTTAAATTACTTCTATAATTTCATTTTAAGTTTATTCACTCAATAAAAAAAGTCGTTAAAATTACCATAATGTCTAAATTTTTATACAATTTTTTACTCATATGCAATAAAGCAGTTTGATCAAACTAAAAATTTAAAACATTGATATTTTAAGTCAAGAGGTTTCAATTTCTGATGATTAAAATTAATCAAATTCTATAAAAAAGTGATTTATTCAATATTAATACTACTTCCATAATTTCATGAAGGAAAATCCACAAATCAACAGACGAACAAACAGCTAATGCTAATTGACCCAAAATAGTTAAATTTATAGCTTCATAATTTGCTTTCTTTTAGTGGCAAAAAGACTAATTTTTCCATTTAAATTATATGCTTGCCTAAAATAATTTACTAAATATATAAATTATAACCGAAATCTGTGCAAAAATACATATTTTTAACTTCGTTCAAATGCGCATTTATCTAATGAAGTCGCTTTCAATTTCATTTTTTACTTCTATTAAATCATTTTTTTATTTGTGTTTAGTTATATTAGCGTCCCGTTTTAAAGCACCAATAGGGCTATTTTGGAACGTATCTTGTAGCCTTGAATGATGAGAACGATACCTGAGCTGGTACCCCCTCTCCAAACTTCCACTCTACACCAGCGTGAGGATGTTTGCACTCGACGGATGTAACACTCACTAGAACCGTGTATAAGACGGTGCTTTCGGGGAATCGGGTCTCAAACCTGAAAACCTCCGATTCCGAAGACAAGTCCTAACCAATAGGCTACCGCGACCTTTTTAAATTGTAATTCATTTGAATACCTGAATTATGCTAGTGAATAAAAAATTGATTATACAGCACGAATGAGTAATAGTCTGTGTAAAAAATATTTATTAGATCCTATTTATTTTCGAATACAATTCATTTAATACAATTTTGCAATAAGTTTACTCCAATCAGGAACTTGCCTATGGGAAACTGTATGTGCTTGTACTTATAAACTTGAAATTATTTCAAAAAATCAAATTTTTATCATTTTCTAATAATAATTAATAAATCAGTTTCTGATCTGCTGCATATTTTGAAGTCATCTAAATGGTATTTTCAGATATCTTTGAATTTAATACCAAAATTAAATCTCTGAGAAAAGCATATAAAGAAGAAAAATAACACATATAGCCTTTTCCCCCTTCACACTTTTATAGAAAACACCACGGCATTTTATAAAATGAGTAATTCATTCTGGCTTAGCTCAAATGGAAAAAGGTCCGAGTTTGACTTTCTAAATTCTGTTGTAACGGGTGCTTTTTAAGTTAAAACGTTCATCAATCTTTCCTCGACATGATATCTCTCAATGATTGATGGGTGCTTTTATGAAGGAAAAATATCAAAAATGTCTGAATTGAAAAGCCATTTTATGTGATATTAAAAACTGAAAATATATTACAAAAAATCCGAACATTCTCGAGGTTTTTCCCCCTTCAAAAATTTCGTAATAGAAAGAAATTATTGGCTTAAGCAGAAAATATGATCATAATTTTTAATGAGCAATTTTAGCCCTACTTTGTTTAAAACTTACAATAAAATATACATAGATATTTATAACTATTAATGTATTTTTACAATTGTAACTATTATTGTAATGTTATTCCAGAGTAATTAAAATTCACCGCCAGCTAATAAAAAATGATGGCATTGACATTGCATCCCTTCAGCATCATTTATAATATATGCATATCTCTTTTCTCAGCTATGATACCAACATTGAAGGATATCAGTATTGCAGACACCTAATAATATGTTAATATTATTTATATTTTCAAAGTATTATATATTTTCAATAGCATTCATTATTTTTATGAAAATTTTGAATAATGACAAATAAAGGAATATTAAATTACAGCTACAATATGAATACAATAAATGAATATGATCCCGAGAACTAGTCAGAAATAATTTTACAAGAGAATATATAAATCAAATATTGAACTACAAACCTTCTTCCAAAATTCCATTCTCATTTATGATAATTATCTATTTGAAATATTGTGCTCATATCCGCACTTGTAAATTTCTTAACATTTCTGCTTCACATCCAGATAATCGCCATTCTATTTTTTAAACTTTTTGTTAAGTGTTTTAATGTACAATAGAGTTATTTCATAGGCCATGAAAAACCTTTTATAAATGCTGTTTTCTCTAAAGGAAATCTTATACTTCCTAAATTACTGCAATATAATAAATTGAGTTTCATAAAGAAATTGGGTGTCTGTGCATCGGCTTCCATCTCATCTTTCTCACGTATATTTTTTTATTTGAATTGGATTACAAGTACAATGAATCCGTTTTAGAATTAATTTTCTTATCTATTCTAAAGAAAGTTGGCATGGTCTTTAACGCGTTCTTTTATTTAAACATCCTCGCATCTAATTGATCTTTAGATGACCAGTTACACTTCAGGCTACTTCAATGTCACGTAGCGTCACGTCTTTTGCTTTACTATAAACTGACCTAATCGCTACTATTAATAATTTTACCTAGAACATTTTAATAAATCAGAATGAATACAGATATAATTTGTTTATTTAGTGCTTCATTCAAACCACAAGCAATAATGCATTTTTAACATTCATACTAAGATGTTAAATGTTGACAGCGTATCTGCATTTGCAAGCTGTTCCACTACCTTCTTCAAAACTCTTCGGAATCTTAGCAACCACATTTTTTTTACTTGAAAATCTTTACTGCTAAAGAATATTATCCACTTAGAAAATAACACATAGAACAAATGCAAAATTTATGTCTTTTCTAATGTTTCTGAATTTAACTAGTAGGCCGTGATTGGAGTCAGCACCTTATACAAAAATGTTAACTGCAAGTCTACGTTTGCAAGCCGTTCCAAACCCTTCTGAAAAATTCTTCAGCACTCTTGAGAGTCTGTACTCCAAATACATATTCCCCAGCGAGGGAAAGTCTGATAGGAGGAATTCATGAGAATATCCTGTCTGAAATGTCATGTTTTGACCAGTAATATGATTGAAGTAGTGATCTGTGAACACTCTTGTTGCAGTGTGGAACAATCATTATATGGTCGACAAAGGAGCTGGTCCCATGAAACTTACAGAATTAGGTACATTTTTAAGGTAATTTACTGATTTTACTGACTATTCGGCCAAGCTGAAGGCATTCATATATCACAAACTTCTTGCTATCGAGAAACACTCGTCATTTGTTGAAAGAGATGGAGCAATTTAACAATTTTTCATACCTAAGATAATACGAAATCATCCTTCTCAGAATACTACAATTGCTGAATTTCTCTGACGAGCAATTTTCTAACTCTTCTCAAAACAAACAGTATCAAACGATCTTAATAAGGATTGGATTGGATTGTCGGATTTAAAGGCGCAAGAGCCATAGCTGGCAATTCTGCACCAGACGTACGGTTAGAATAGAAAAAGAAAGTTTTTATGTAAAAAACTGTAAAATTAGAAGAATTAAATAATTATTTGGCAATGTCTCTTAAAATTAGAAACGAGATGAAAAAAAGAGAACAAGAGGAAACATTAAATAAGATTATATAAACCAATTGCTTTTAAAAATTTAAAAAGATTTTTGAGGGGAATCATTCTAAGGAGTTGATAAAGAAATGAGGTTTCTTCTTAGCTCATGGCTAGTATGCAAACGTAAATTCAGGCATCTTTTAATTGTTCCCAAAAAATCATCTCTGCCCTTCAACTCATCTGGGTCAAAGTATCCAGCGAAGAAGAAACTTGCTCCTGGTATTCCATTATTCAACTTTTACGAAAAGGACGGGAGTTTTATAGCTTCATTGAAGGCGTCTCGGAAACATCCGTAGTTTCATATCACAGGCGTTAGGAGCCTTATAGTGTTGACAGAGTTTAATTTTTGATTTCCGAGTTGAATGCATATATTGCCTTTATTTAAAATTTAATTGTGATATATTGATTGCATGATACTCTACCATGACTTTGCTGAAAAAACGCGCAGCTAATGTGCAATGGAAAAATATTTAAAATGTATGAACTCTTTTAAAGTATAATTAAGGAATTAATAATTCAAAACTATGGTAGGAACCACTAATATCCATTTTATTTATAAATAGTTTTTAATTGAAACCAAAGAACAAAATGAAATCAAATTGAATAAGTAGACTGTCGAAGGTATGAAAAATAAATTTAGAAATAAATAAATAAATAAGGAAAAAAAAATAAAAAAAATATTCTAAATAGATTTGACAAAAAAATAAAAATAATAAATAATTAAATAAATAATTGTACCAAAAGTCAACATGTGAAAATCCTGGCACTATTGGAATAAAAACATGTGAAACCTATAACTGCCAAAGACGCACGGAAAACTGATTATGTTAAATTCTAATAATGTTCAAAATGCTCTTAAAAGTGAAAGATAGTCAGTATGAAACAAATAAAAGTCATTGTTTGTTTGTTTGTTTTCTTATGGCACTTGCCATGGACAAGCCCGCTGTTACGAAGACAGCGATTTTAAGCCGGTGGGTGGCGCCTCTTGTTTTTCATCGCAGCGCCAACTAGGACCAAGAGTATGACTTTGCCACTCACGCATCACTCATTCGCTTGCACAACCCCTTTTTACAGGAGAGCACGTTCACACATCTCACAGATAGAACAACGGAAGAACAACCATGCCCAAACCGGGACTCGAACCCAGGACGTCCAGATCACGGGGAATTTGCGCTACCCCTATGCCAGGACGCCGGCAATAAAAGTCATGATTTTATTAATCAACATTCAGGTAAATTTTTTTAAGTTTTTATCTTATTATAAGGTATACCTTGGAATCTTTTCCACATTTTTAAAGTATTTATCTTGGTATAAGGTATATCTTGGAATCTTTTTCACATTTTTAAAGTGTTTGTCTTATTATAAGGTATATCTTGGAATTTTTTCCACATTTTTAAAGTGTTTATCTTGATATAAGGTATATCTTGGACTCTTTTCCACATTTTTGAAGTGTTTATCTTGGTATAAGGTATATCTTGGAATCTTTTCTTTTTTTACGAAATTAAACTCTCTGTGCCAGTCACAACCTCATATGCCATTTGATCTTCTTCCAATTATCAGAGACAGGGAAAACGTGGAAGATTGCTCTATTGCCATATAGCTTTTCGAAGACAAAATATCATGCTTACATCTCACATAAATCACCCTCACATCCTGAACTATATAGATGCTTACATCTCACATCCTGAACTACGTAGATCTAAAAGATCGGAAAATTACAACTAATTAACCACAACACCAAATTACACTCCGAAGCTTCCAAATTGATTACGACTTTATTCTTCTTCCCAAACTTTTAAACAATATCTCGCTCTAAAAATGAGTGTCCGTACATGGCAGTCCTTTATAGGTTAATATTTCACCCACATCTCCTCGGGCTTCCTTTCCAGTTAATAAATTATTGTTTATTGCGCTGTAGTGAAGTACAATGAAAAGTGGAAGCGCCGAAGATTGTTAACTATCGGGATCGATCATTAAGATGAATAATTTGGAAATTTAACTCGGCGAATGTTTAGTAACAGTCTATTTGGTCTGGAGCGTTGATACTGGTTGAGTTTTATGATTACTTGTGAAAATTTTCCAATTATGAAATAAATTGCTTTTGAGCAGCTATTTAAAAAGAAATTCTCCAAATTACCTTTCTAACTTGTACATTGGTAGAGAGAAATTTCTGATGGAAACGTTGTTTGAGCAATATTTGCATTCTTTTAATTGTTGTCATTGGAAAGGAGAGAGTGAATAATTTGTTTAATTTTCAATTTTATAAATTTAACAGAAATTGTAACCTAAATTCTGTTAATCTATAAAGGTTAAAAAATCATTTCACGTGCTAAGAAGTTTAAATTCTTGGTTGTTATTAAAAATAATTAAAAGATTATTTTTTTGCACATAAAGAGATAAAAATTCAATTTACATAAAATTCTATAATATAATGAATTCAGGCTTGAAATACTAGACATAGATTAAGGTAAATGTTTCAGAAAAAAATGCTTTTTTATATTATATATCTATACGTCATTTTGCTGCCATAGAGTTTTGAATTCAAAAGAAAATAAGCTAAACTGTCATTTAATATACAAATTAGTTTCAAACTGTAGCATAATTAGGAACTAAGGATGGTTAAAATTGGTTGTTTTTTCTATATGATGTAGGTAATCTGTAGATCACCTAGATAATATGCATATTACCTATTAAACACTTGTCAATCTGCACATTGCTTACCAGATATTCATTAAAGTGGAAATAAGATCTTTTCTGGAACAACAGTAACATTTTTGTATAGTCAAAATATATTTTGTTTATTTATTTTTTGATATCTAAAGAATCAAGTTAATACAATCGAATGATCAAAACATTAGTTTATAGAATGTATTGCTAATTAAAAGAATCAAATTAAAGATCAAATAATCAATTAATCAAAATCACATATAATCACAATTAAGGAATTTAATTTGTAAACGTATGATAAAAATTATACTTTTTTATTGGTGTAACCTAAGATTAGTGACCCTTTGAATTACATAGCAATTGGCTTTTGCAACAAGCACATTTATTTTTCTTACATTTAGATTTGCAGTCACATTTTTGAAACTCTACTAGGTATCAAGGGATTGATTTATTGCTGTTTGACGTAAAGACATTTCTACACCAGGGACATCTTCCATTGTTAAAAATCTCTCATTGGAAACTTCTCTCTTCTAAAAGAATACAAATGAAATACTCTACAGTTCTTGAGATTCTCCATAAAAATAATGATTGTGTCATAGAAAGCTCACTCTTACATACAAAATGGAAGCCGATCTTGTCCTTTTCTTAATTTGATAGGTTACCTTTTCTAATCTTTAAGCTGTAATAAAAATCTAGCCATCTTGTGATACATGAATCTCAAATCTTGGAATTATGGAGATATCAAGTAATCACTTGCTTCCATAGATCAGCTGTTTGAGAAGAACGAAATTGAACCGCACTTAAAAAAGAAACTTTATAGTTTCATTCAAAAAATTTTTAGATGTTTATATTCTGTCCTCCACATATAAAATAAGTTAGATGCCAAAATATAATGTATCGCATCAATTTGAGAGCATACAACAAAAGCAATCTCATTTTGAAAGAGACTCATTTAGCATAATTCGTAAACTTCTTCTCTAATACACATAAGGACGAAAAGCATTGGATGCAAGGTTAAACTCTCCTGCCTTTATTCTCTCACATCAAAACTTCCCGTGACCAAGAACTAAATTTCGAACTCTCTTGATTGATGAGGCTATTTCCGGTTGATTGAGTTTTCTGGTTTGTCGTTTCACGTTCAACAGATATCAACTCCTTTAAATTTGAGTGAAGAATTTCAGTTCAACCGTAAATTAAACTATGCAGAGATTTTGTTTTGAAGTGTGCATCCCTCAAGTTGTCATGTGATTGAGTGGTGAATCGGAAAATTAAGATTTTGGGTGGAATAAAAGCGAGTAAAGATGTATCATGTGTCTCAGTTTTAATTTTATGCACGTGATCCTCGTTTAAATTATTTGGAATAGATACAATTTAATTCTTACACTAGATTTGAACATTTTAAATATCAACATAGCATTTTGGATTATGTATGTTTTTATGTTTTAATAAAAATGTTATATTGATGTTTTACTTTTTCAATTAGCAGTATAACATTTTTACCACACCTTCAAAATGTGATATAACATTCAGAATATAGAAAAATATCATACTGTGCGACGTTTTCTTCCAATTGAAATGTGTGTTTCGTTTGGTGTTTTGTTACACAAATTATAGAATAACTGAAATCTTTTTTGGAGAAACGACGGATTGCTTAGTTGGATGTTGTAGAATAAGGGAATATATGCATGACTCCTAAAATTTGGTAAAATAAAATGGTAAATAATTGAGTAATGATTAACAGTAAGTATTTTTTAAATTGAAGATAAATAAATGAGTAATTGTAATATATTTGGCCAGAATGTTAAAAATGGTTATCTTAATATTTGGCCAGAATGTTAAAAATGGTTATCTTAATATTTGGCCAGAATGTTAAAAATGGTTATCTTAATATTTGGCCGTAAATTAAAAATAATTGAGAAAGTAACTAAAAAATCAGAATAAACCTAAAAGTATATCAGATTTTTCTTCTGCAGTAAACCAAAATGCACGATATCCAACACAGTTTCTTCAAAGAAACACATAAAAAATTAGGTTCTATAAATATCTATTTTTCTGTAACAAACCAATCCCATACGTTTTTGAGCATCGCAGTTTATGAAAGAATAGCAGAAAGGATAAATATGATTTCTTTATCTATTTGAAATATTTAATTTTTATTAACCTCAAGAATGATATTGAATGTATTCTTGCCATTTTTTATCAGAATTATTCGAAGTCAATTATTGTACATTGTTTTCCCACAAACTCACAAAATATTATTAAAACAACCATATTTGAGGAAATTATTCTTTATCCAAATTCCATACATAATCATATTACAATATAATTTTTGTATTATTATCAAGATACAAAAGTCCGTTAATGTTATGCAATTTCTTCAAAAATAATGAAATGAATGAAGTGCCGACACATCAAAGTTTGAATTAACAGAATACTGAAGAAGACTTCACAAATCCACAAGAAATACAATACTGAAACTCTAAATTTTAGAGAGCGAAATCATTGAAATATGTCTTAAGTGTAAATTACTACTTTAAATTTGCCTGATTAAGATAATGGGATGATGTAGCTAGATTACCTTCTGGAAGATACGAGTTGCTAGCAACCTCACGTTCCTAGTTCTGTTGAAAAAAATCAGAAAATGGGATTAATTGGAATAACTTTCAGAGTTTATTTATTAAGATGTAGATTTATGTTTGGGAATTTAACGTTTTAAGAATTCTTGACTTACATATTATTGCAGTACAGAATTAATCAATTATTTCGTAAATTAATTACCAGTATGAAATTTATGAATAGATTAGTAGTAAACACTCCTGACAAAGATTTTAAATCTTTTATTTAATTTATTCTTGCATTTTTTTTCTGAAACTATTTCACTAACTTATAATATATCTTCTATCAAACAATTATGTTTCAAAACTCATCGCGTACATATAATTTTTTTTATTCAAAATGATTTTTTACACATAAAGATGATCTTACATTAATATTTCAAACTTATATACCGTATCTTCTGTAGAAAACTGATGATTCCCCACTAGTCACTTACATAGAAAAAAATTTATAACAAGTTATTTCGCTCAAAAAGATAATCTTATATTAATAAGTCACAATGAATTTAATGAATATTTTAAATATTCTTGCTAACTAGTATGGAGGAATATGAAAAGTCGAAGTGGAGAATACAAACTTCGGAAATACATGTGAAAGGATTTTATGAATAATTTGTAATACATGTGGAATATATTGGCTCTTGCATCCATATCTAATTCTCATCTGTTGATGTATTATTACTATTATTTTTGTTCATCTGCCAAGTAAAATTTTGCTTATTTTAAAAGATCCTAAAAGATTGAAGTAGAAATAAGTAACAGATCGAAACAAAAATACATTTTTATACAATCGAGCCATTGTTAATTTATGTCGACAAGCACATGTCCTTCTGGTGAGAGATGAAATAAAAATAGCCAAGAAGATATACCCAGAAAATCGAATTTAATACTTTAAGTTTTTGCAATAAAGATTTTTCTGTAGGTTGACAAGTTTTCTGTAAGTAACTGGCATTACTTTCTTTTATCATTTAAAAAATATATATTTTTTTATTTTCAGTAGTTTATTAAAATTATTTAAGTGTCCTATCAATTGACGTATATCATAACACATTTTTTAAAATAAAGTGTAATTCATGAAGACCAAGTTTTATCTTAAAGCAAAAAAAATATTTTTATTCAAAATTCCATTAATGCTTGACATATGTTAGGAAAGAGTTTAGACAAACACCAAGCGATTATATGAATGTGCTAAAAATATAACTAAATAATTAATTTATTTAAAAATCCAAAAGGTAACTGCATGGTTTTGAATATTACTTTGAAAATTTGACTTGCCGTAAGCGATCTTAGTGCGTTAAAAACTCTAATAAAAATAATAAAACATATTAAAAAATTGGCAAAACTAATATTTAGCATATGAAAAATAATGGTTCGTTAGATACAAAATAAAAAGACAAATAAATAAATAAAACAATTCTGTTTGACCAAAATCTACAGTCTGTTGAATAATACAATTTTCCTAAGTTAAAAAAAATTTAAAGAGCTAATATGACTTGTTTTTCCTCAGTTATGAAATCACTTCTTATCAGAAATAAAACTAGAAATATCAGAAAAGAGAGGAAAAAAAAAAAGACACAGATCAGAGTGGCTTCTTATTCATATTTTACTTTCCTTTGATAAAAATGTGTCATATAAATTTTACTTTTTTGTTTTTTTGGGAGAGATCTTAATAATATTGCGGCTGACAGTAAAAAAAATTATTTAAGACTGCCAATGATAAATTTTCGAGCTCTCAAAGTAAATGTTAATGTTTGCTCGCACCAACATCGTTGAGTTCCCCTAGAGACCACGGCATAAAATTTGCTCAGACAGACCGTACTTTTTATTTGCATTTGGCAGCAAAAATCATATATTTTTCTTTATTTTTTTAAAGCATTGATAAATTGTTACAGTATCAATTTCTAAAATATAAAGGATATTTTGGAGGTTAACTCTGAACTTTTTTAAAGAGAATTTTTTTTTCAGATTACAATAGCTAGAAAGAAAATGAGATTCATTAACACGGAAAATGCAAGTTAATTAAATTAAATATTATTCTATTTTAATGTATCGTTCCATGATACATCTGAAAATAATTTTATATTGAGTTATTGATACAAGTGAAAAATAGTAAAATATTTCCACTTTATCAATTTCACTTGTATATTAGAAAAATGTAAAGTTTCATTAACAAACCCTAATAAAAATAACTTATCTTTTTAAATTTATTTTTGAGTATACTTTTTTATACATATGAAGTATATAATGAGACAGAATGTATTGTAATTGTTAAAAAATTGAAATTCGAGATGTTTTCGAATCGCTGCTTTTCACTCCACTATGAATCCTAAAAGCACATTTAAGAATTATACCTGCCTGTTCACTTTTGAATAGAAGAACGTAAAAATGTGTTAATATATACGAATGTGGTCTTTGTTATTTGTTCTATAAAACCAAATTTATATATTTCTGTCAAACTTTGAATAAAATCTATTCATAAGAAATATATCTGTTTGACTGGACTCCCTATTTAAAATTAACATGATAACTATAAAAAAATAACCAATTTACTAAAATTTGAATTACAAATTCAGCATCATAAATAAATTTTTCAGTCAAATTTCATACTGTGGCGAATTTGGATGAGCGAGGATAGAACCTGGGACCTTGTGGTTCGCAGCCGAGTAACAAGACCACAAGACAAAAGCAATTGCCTGTGTTTGGTAGCTGTTAACTGGCTTATATGCTTTTCACCACAATATCATGAAAGATTGATCATCTATTGATTCCTAATTTCTTTTACATATAACTCAATACCTAAAAAAGAGCCAGTAATTCGACTAAATAATATTTGGTATGTGATCTTGTCACTAAAATTTAAATTTTGTTTTAAATCACATCCAAAATGCTTACGCAGTTTTCCGTATTCTATCAAGAAACACATAACTCCCAATTGAGGAATTTTAATATATCGATTAATATTGTTATTAACATATTTAAGTAAATAACTATAATTAATTCGATTGTTACTTCTAATCTATTCAATTATTTGTTTCCGTGTGATGGCATCAGGTTTGTAATAAAATTTTTTCCTTCTTTTGAATGATGAAATAAAGTTAAATCCTTGGTTAGCTATTCATTATGTATATATTCTAACTATTTTGTTTGAGTTAAAAGTAAAAACACTTTTGATAATCTTGATATGAAAAACTGAAAAAAGCATGAGCGTTCATGGAATTTACGACCTTGTTCTCGGATCATATTAGCAATATTACCCGCACTCCACGTAAAATGATGTAACTCCGGGTACAGTGCAGACGAGTCATTGGAAGGAATAAATTCTCAAACCATCACTTTCGCACTTGTATTACTTTACAAAAAGTGATTGAAATATTCAGCTGTAACATTCCTTAATATTAATCCGTAATGTCGGAATGGCATTATACCGTCTTTTGAAAAAATGGCAACCGGATAATAAAATATACGGTTCATATTTAAATTATTAATATCAATGATTAAAATATATGTAATGTTGAAATCGTTAACAAAATTTATAATTAAATAAGTTTTCTCTATAAAGGGTGTCCCAGAATTAACTTAAGAATTAAAATGCTATCATTCGTACAGTAAAGTGTTGAGAACCCTATTAAAAACCTATTTGACAGTTGATAGTTTGGGGTTAGTAAAATGGAGCCTTATACAATAAAACAACGTGTTAATGCAAGATTTGAATGAAATAAAAGGTACAGTTTTTTCCTTTAAATTGTTATGTTTTTACTGAATCATAAAGTACACAGGATAGGGTCAAATAGGGAATAATACAAATGGCAAATGGCCTCCAGGTTTTTGCTGGTACAAACGCACTCTCTTGACGAAAATTTAAATGACCATTTTGTATAAATGTGGCTGAATTTTGTTGATGCAGCTTTACATTTCCTCTTTCAATGCACACGTGCTTGTGGGCTTGTTGGCATAGATTTTTGAATTTAAATATTCCCATAAAAAGAAATCTATTGGTGCTAAATCACACGATCTAGGATGCCAATTATTAAGTTTTCGAACTTCGGCCATCAGACTTTCATTTTTTTTTTTGGAATATTATTTAACAATGAAAACACGTTGTTCTATCGTATAACCGCTCCGTTTTTACTAACCACAAACTATCAGCTGTCAAATGGTTTTTATTATAGGGTTGCCAATACTTTATTGCGCTAATAGTGGAAAATTCAAATTGTGCATTAATTTTAGGACACCCTTTCGAAATTCTCAAGTGTAAACATAAAATAATCCATTGCTCGTCATAATATAGGGCTAATTATTAACTCAATAATGTATTAAATTAATACTCACTAATATATTAAACTCAACGTTTAATATTTTTTGACATTCAATAAATATGAGATAAGCAGCTCCTTACATTTTCTTTTATCAAATAACGTAATATTAAAAAAGGCTTTCCTCACTTGATAAAAATGTTTGTTAAAACGCTTTAAGAATAGATTCAATATGCCTAAATCACTTCTTATTCCTTCAATAATCAATGGAAAAAAAATAAGAAATCCCACTAAATTCCATAAAATATGCTAGAGATCAAAACATGTCCTTCGATTTGATTTCAAAGTCATATTTCCAAAAGTATCGCCCTGCTTCCTCAAAAATCTTGCGTCTCCCTTCTTCACTTCCTCTTGCCTTCACTTCAAATTTTATTACATTTCTCAAACACTTTTTAGATTTAAAAAGACCCGATAAATTCATCTCGACGCGTCTTAAGATGATAAAGTGCAATTTTTTGTTCTTGGGCATTTTTTTCGGGTATAAAATGTTTCATGATGGGAAAGTAGTTGTTAAAAGAAAAGATGAAAGAGGAAAATACTTTTTTGAAACAAAATCTTAAGAGGTTCCTGAATCTGTGAAAAGAATAAAACGACATGCAAATTTGAGAAATCGGTAAGCATTTCTCGACACTGTTGCAGGATATGAGCTGTTCGGGAGCAATATTAAATCAGCTATGTAATTTTAAAATGAGTTTATTTTTGTTTGGAATAGATTCAATCTGAGATATGAATTTATGCTTCATTGCGAGTTAAAAGGTCTTTTTAACTAAATAAATGGGTTGCATCGAATCAGAATCTAATCGGAAGTATTCTCTAAAATTTCCTTCTTTTAAAAATAAACTAACGCCGAGCCTGTGACTATTTCTTTCATTTTTTTTTCACGAAAAAGGGAATCTCTGATATACCATTACGTTTTTAAGAGGCAATCGGTTTTTTCAATACTTTTAAAATACTTTTTGTCGATTATATTAAATATATATGCCAAATAATCTGTATGTAGAAAACATTAGATTTCATAATTTTTTTTAAGTACACTTATTCAATAAAATATCAAAAAAATGCAAAGTCCGGTATTTTGTCTAGTTGAAAGTTTTAGTAATTAGCTACTGCACCGAGGGAATGAGCACGTTATATATATAAAAGTAATTTCTTTACAGCCATATTTTTGATGGAATTTATGATTTAGATGTGCTTTTGAGCAGAAGTGAATTTCATACTCTTATAAACTTTGAAAGCATTTTAAAATTATTGGATTATCAGATAATCATTAATAAAACAAATCTGTCGTATATATTGAGGCCATCTGAAAAAGAGTTTCGTCGAGCTTTCAATCTAAAAATGCTTTTGGACTTAAAAGTGTATATCTGAGGAATCTTTGTAAGAAGTAAAGACAAAGTAGATTCTTTTTATCGATATTCTTTTATAAAACGCCATAACATTTTATAAAATGCGAAGTTTTTTTCCTGGCTTAACTTAGATTGAAAAAGTCCCTTCCTAAAATTTGGAGCAACGGAAGCCTTTTAATTAAGATTTATCAATATTTCCTAATCGTGATATCTCTCACTTGTATACTTTTATGAAGAGGAAATATTCACACTTCATAAATTTAATTGCTTTTTTAGAGAAATTAGAAGCTGAAAGCGAAAATTAGATTTTTTTGTAATACTTTTGTATATTAGGAATTGCTCATTCAAATAGAATATTATTTCACTGCAATAAGGATATACATTTATGAGTAATTTTTGTTTAATTATATTTAAAATGTTGATTAAAATATTTCTTTGTTTAAGAATATAATATTACGGAAGGTGCTCAGTTGAATAAATGGTCAATGAAATTCAAGCTAGGCAACAAATAATGGCGGTTTATTTCACAAATAAAAACAAGGAAGAAATATCAAGATTACCATAAGACAGCACTTTCAGAATTCAACAGCACTAATGAAAACAGCGTATTATTAATTAAATAACGGAAAGGGCAAAATGCCTCTCGGGACACCTAGCTTACAATGTATTCATTCCAAATGATACTGGAATGTATATAACTTTTGGGATAACCTAATCCAGTTTTGTTTTGCTTTTTGCCTGCATATACTTAGTATAACAAATACTACTACTGCAATTTTGCCGGCGTCCTGGCATAGGGATAGCGCGTCTTCCCCTTGATCTGGCTGTCCTGGGTTAGAGTCCCGGTTTGGGCATGGTTGTTCTTCCGTTGTTCCATCTCTGAGATGTGTAGATGTGTCCTCCAATAAAAAGAGGTTGTGCAAGCGAATGAGTGATGCGTGAGTAGCCAAGCCGTACTCTTGGCCCTAGTTAGCGCTACTATAAAAATAAGAGACGCTCCCCCTCAGGCTTAAATCGGCTGTCTTCGAACAGCGGGCTTGTTCGTGGAAAGTGCCATAAGAAACAACAACTACTACTGCAATTATGAACTTGCACAGTTAAAGAAGGAATTGACTCAGAAAGATATAAGCCTATTTGGTGTTTTCTTAATCGTATTTTTGTCATCGCTCATACTAAGATGTTAAAGGACAGTGCATGCATGTGTTTGTCATACCTTCTAGCATCTTCTTTTTATCACTTCTGTAACTGTCGCATTTCTTCAAAATTTGAAAATTGTTAGCCCTGAATCATATTCTTCACCCAAGAGAAAGACAGATGTAAGGAGATCAGAACGACAATCTCCTTGTAGATATACTGAAATGTTATATTTTGCCTAGTAATTGTATTTCAATAAGGGGCTGTCAACTGAAGAGATTATTGTGATGGAACAGTTACACTTTGACCTTCTAAAAATCTGGTCTTTTGCGTTTCAGAAAATCACGCAAATATTCAAGGAAATAAATATACTTATTTTAAGGATTTTTCAATCTGGATGAATAATTCTTAGTACATAAAAAATAAAATAAAAATCGCATAATATTAACGAGACTGAAAGTTTTAAATCATTATTTTTAGACATATGCTATGCTTGTTTGAAATAGATGAAAGTAATTCTGACAATTGAATCATGTGATATTCGTCCCTAGTTGCGCTGGAAATGGATTAATTCAGTTATTTACATTTGAAAATTAGTAGATTCTTTTAAGTGTAAGAACATGGATTATTAATACTCATTTAAACAGAAATGAATTTATTGTTTTTTAGAAGAAAACGTGGTGGAATTTTATTGTGACTTTCAGAAGTATAGAAAATAATTTCTGAAATAAAGTGATATCCTTGTCAAAACGTTTCGTTTAAAAGCCTTATACAACAAATCAAATAAAGTAACAAAATTTTCGGATAGGAGAAAATTTAGTTCTGTCGGAAAGAAATCTCTGAAATAAGGACATAACCAGGAAATATTAAAATATATTATGTGAAACTACATCAATGTTTCAATAAATGACACACAATCTGATTCTTCTAGAAACGATTATTTTATTAATAAATATTATATTTACATTTTTAATGTGTCGATTTTAATTTTGTATATAAATAATCAGTGGACAATATTTTTTATAAAATTTACCCCTCCCCAATGCCTTTCATAGTGCACATATGAAATTTGAATTCATTCCTTTTATTATTTGTAGGTGCAGATCCTTTAAACTAAGAATGGTATTTTGTGGCAACACTGAATTTTTTCTTTAAACTAAGAATGATATTATATTGCAACACTGGAATTTGAAGAGAGAAGCTCACACTTACACTCAAATCAAAGGCTACATAGACTCACAGAATCATTCCTCAAATCAAAAACATCGGAAACTACGACAACACCTTAAATTATTCTGGGAAACTTTTAAATTGATAACACTTTATTCATCATCCCGAAATTTTACACAATAACAAGCTCTAAAAATGAACATAGCAACCCTTTATTAGTTAATATTTCTCCAACATCTCCTCTGGCTTCATTTCCAGCCAATAAATTATCGTTTATTTCCAATTAATAAATTATGAGTTTGCAGTTAACCAGTTAAAAATTTATTGTTTTAAAGTACAATGGAAAGCCCAGTGGTGAAACGCTGACAATTGTTAACTATCAGGATCGATCATTAAAATGGATAATTTGAAAATTTCACTCGGTGGCTGTTTAGAAACAGACTATTTGGCCTGGATTATTGAAATTCTTTTAGCTCTATGGATACTAGAGAAAATTTTTGCAATAATGAAATAAATTGATTTTATTCAACCATTTTAAATCGGGACTGTCCAAATTTGCTTGAGGCAATATTTGAAACTTTCTTATGGCTGTTCATGAAAGGGATGAAATAATGACTTGTTGGAATTTTATTCCTTAAAACTGAAAATAAATAAAAAAAATAGAATATTAATATTCTTCTTAGGAATTCCAAAAAGAAAAAAAAAGGATTTCATATTGTAGGTATGAAACCATCCATTTTAAAGTTTAATTCATTGTAATAAAGGCAAAATTGAACATGTACCATTATTTATGATATAATAAAAATATCATTAAAGATATTTAAATACAATTAAGGAAAATATCCTGTATCAGAGAATTTGAAAGTTTGTGCTTCCATATTAACATTTCATTTTAATATGGAAATTTCTTTTTAATTTCTTAATTTTTTGAGAAATAATGCTAAATTAGACATTTCATATATACATCCTTACTGAACTTAGGTATATAGAGGAATGCTTAAAAAACGGGGGCTTTATCCAAATACATCTGGGAAACTAAATTTTTAAAAAAATCCAAATAAATTAAAGAAACAAAGTCAGTATATCTGCATTTCCGCTTATAGATATGTCCCGTTGCAGAATTTTAAATTTTATCATTTCAGCGTTTTTACAGGATAATATTTTACATTTCCCTGTTCCAATTTCCATATATATCAAAAGCAAAGCCCTTAAAGTACAAAAATTACATTACGGAAGATAGTCTCTAAACTCCACGTTCAGGGCTGCAACGAAAATGGTTGTATGATGTTTTTGTAAGGTCTTGTCTGACTCCATTTTCATCTCTACCCGTTAATAATAATCTATCAGTTTAACAGTACAAGTGGTATGACACGGAATTAAATATTAATCTGGTATATCTCAATAAATCAGTTATATTTGACTATTACCTGCCCCAGGGAAAAAAAAGAACTCAGATGTTTTTTTTCCAAAGAAATCCTTACGGCTTTTAGTAGGATCTAAAAATTATTAAATACTTGATGTCAAAGATTACTCCACTGAATTAATTTTACTGTGTGCCATAAAAGCAAACTTATTTTAAAAATGAATAATTTAGGATAGTTTATAAACGTCTTTAACACGCATAATGACGTCATACATTAGATGCAAGGTTCAATTCTCTCGGATCAAAACTTCCTGTGAACCAAGAACTACATTTCAAACTTGGGGGATTCAAGGATGGGGCTATTTCGGTTGATTGAATTTTGTACCTTGTTGCTTAACGTCTAACAGGTAACACATCTTTGAAAGTTGAGGGATGGATTTCAATTCAAGCATAAATTAAACTATGGAGAGATTTTGCTTTGAAGTGTGCTTCTCTCAACCGATTGATTGATGAATAAAAATTTTTCTTTGAAACAAAAGCAAAGAAGAGATTTATTATATTGTCTTATCAAAGTTTTATTCCCATGGCCTTCGATTTACAATATTTGGATTAAATGTTAATTGATTATTGTAAAAGGCCTAAATAGGCTCCTGCTAATACTAAGATGTTGAGTCATATTTCATACCTTTCTTTGATTGGCAGACTCATGTCCTCTACTCCTTACAGTACTTTCTTTTCACCTATAAAGAATTTACGTCATTGCACTTGTAGTGAAAAGCATATAAGCCAGTTAACAACTCTTCTACCCGAACGATCGTTTTGGTATAATGGTTAACCACAAGGCTAACCACAAGGTCCCAGGTTTTATCCTTCGCGCATCCGCCAAATTGGTGACCACCGTGCATCACATACCGCCAAACACTTCTTCAGAATTCAAAAAAGTTGCATCTAAAGCATATTCTACAGTTTAAAAGAAAGTCAGACGAAAGGCTATCAGTAGAAAAGTCTGGTTGTAGAAATATGTAGTTATAAGCATTGCTCTAGATATGTTTGCTCAGTAATTCGACTCTAGTTCTGAACTTTGAAGCAGGCATCATATTGTGATTTAATAGTCAAGCATTAGTCTTCAAAAGAATTGGTCCTCTGTATCTCATGTAAATATTCAAAAACTAAGCAATTGCCATTGAAAAAATGCTCGAGGAATTCATAAAAATGCACTGAACCCTAATAGTCGAAGAAATTCACTATCCATTCGAAGAGATGGAAATGTTTCAATCCCAAGTTACATGATTGTACTATACTTATTTGAAATGCATCAAGATAACTCTGACTCATTAGTCAAGTCATATAGAAATCATATTATCTTAACAGTACAAATCATTTATTTACACTTAAAAATATATGTAAAAAGGTCAAGGATATTTTGAAAGTTTGTAAAGATAATTATTTATCCATGTTACGTGGATGGCTATAAAATAATTTTACATGCTTAAAGACATCTGTATGTAATGAACGGAATTTTAAACACATTATCGATATCATGGGGAGATGAATTCTGAAAACAAATTATATCCTCTTTAGATAATTTTCCCGAAAAAATATTTTACAAAAAAAGCAGCAAAAATTGTAAAATTTAGATTAATCGATTTAGAGAAATTTTGTCAATGTTGGAATGGAAATTCTAAAATGAGCCGATATCATGGATACCAGGAAAATGGATTATGGAAAATTTCATTAAGGCTCCATTAATAAGAAATACATTTTTAGAAAAGAAAAGCATTTGGCCGGAACATACAGAAAATATATTATATTAATAGGCATTAGAATTTGAATTTTTAATGTGTTGAGCATAAAATACTTCGTTGACAATTTTTTTCATAGTATACGTCTTTCCAAAGCCTTCCATAGTCCACATATCAAATTAGATGTATTTTGAAATAATTATAACTTTGATGCCATTAAATAACTCACATTTTTTTTATATCCATGCAAATATTATCGGTCTAAATTTTGTGCATGAAATATTTCTTTGACAACTTTTTTCTTGGAATGCATCTCCTCAGTGCCTTCTGTAGCCGTTATAAAATTCGGTATCATTCACTTAAAAAGTTATAATTTTGGGTGCCTTCAAAAAACATTTTATTATTGTCTCCTTGGAATTCAAAGAAAAAATCCTATACTTAAATCTAAAGTCATAATTTAAATAATTTTAAAAATCTAAAACATCCAACGAATTAAATCTGATTGACGTTAATCCCAAATTACTCTTCGTAACTTCCAAATTGATAACTTTATTTATTCATTATGCGAAACTTTAAAACTATAACGTGTTTTAAAAATATACCTGTACGTGGCAATCTTTTAATGGTTAATATTTCACCCGCATCTCTTCGGGTTTCCTTTCCAGTTAATAAATTATTGTTTATTGTGTTGTTCTAAAGTACAATGAAAAGCGGAGTGGGGAAGATCGGAAGATTGTTAACTATCGGGATCGATCATTAAGATGAATAATTTGGAAATTTAACACGGCGAATGTATAGAAATATGGTATTTGGTCTGGAGCGTTGATACTGGTAGAGTTCTATGAATACTTGAGAAAATTTTCCAATTAAGAAACAAATTGCTTTGGCGCAGCTATTTAAAAGAAAACTCGCCAGATTACCTTTCTAATTTGTACATTGGTAGAGAAATTTCTGATGAAAACGTTGTTTGAGCAATATTTGGATTCTTTTCATTATTGTCATTGAAAAGAAGAAAGTGAATAATTTGTTTAATTTTCAATTTTTTAAATTTACCAGAAATTGTAACATAAATTTTGTTCATCTATAAGGAATAAAAAATCATTTTACATCCTGCGAAGTTTAAATTCTTGTTTGTTATGAAATATAATTAAAAGATTATTTTTTTCTTATATAAAGAGATGAAAATTCCATTCACATAAAATTCTATAATATAATGAATTCAGTCTTGAAATATAAGAAATAGGTAAATGTTTCAGAAAAATTGTTTTTTTTTTTTATATTATAGATTTATATGTTGTTTACAGCCTTACAGTTTTGAATTCAAAAGAAATAAGCTAAACAAAGTTTATTATACAAATTATTTTCAAACTTTTACATAATTTGGCGTTAATGATATATATATATATATATATATATATATATATATATATGATGATCAAGTAATGTTACCGCTAAAGTTCAAAATTTAGTTAATCTGTAGATTATCTAGATAATTTACACATTAACTGGGGTAATCTGCTAAAGTGCATAAAATTGATTCATTTCTCATATTACCTAGGTAATCCGCACATTACCTACTCTTCAATCTACACATTGCTTACCAGGCATTCCTAAAATGAAAATAAGATTTTTTGCTGGAACCCCAGCAACATTTCTGTACTATCAAATTAAATGTTTTTATTTATTTTTTTGATATCTAAAGAAACAATTTAATACTATCGAACAATGAAGACATTAGTTTAGAGATTCAATCATCAATCATTTTAAAGACTATAATGCGAAGAGTCAAACTAAGGATCCAAGAATCAATTAATCAAAATCATATGTAATAACAATTAAGGAAATGAATTTTCAAAACATATGATAAAATTATGATTATTAGTACTTGTTAGTGGAATCTAAAGATTAATGACAATTTGAATTACAGAGCAATTAGCTTTCGCAACAAGTACACCTATTGATGGCACATTTAGCTTTGCTAACACGTTTTCTGAAAGTCTGCTCGGTATCAAGCGATTGATTTATTGCAGTTTGACGTAAAGATATTTCTATACCAGGGACATCATCCATTATTAAAAATTTATCTGTGCAAACTTCTCTCTTCTGAAAGATACAAATGCAATACTCTACAGTTCTTGAGATTCTCCATAAAAATAATGAATCTGTCATAGAAAACTTACTATTACATACAAAATGGAAGCCGATCTTGTCCTTTTCTTAATTTCATAAGGTACCTTTTCTAATCTTTAAGTTCTAATAAAAATCTAGCCATCCTTTGATACATGAATCTCAAATCATGGAATTATGGAGATATCATCAGTTCTTTCCATAGATCATCTATCTGAGAAGAACGAAATTGAACCGCATTAAAAAAAGAAACTTTATAGTTTCATTCAAAAAAATTTAGATGTTTCTGTTCTGTCCTCCACATATAAAATAAGTTAGATGCCAAAATATAATGTATCGCATGAATTTGAGAGCATACAACAAAAGCAATCTCATTTTGAAAGAGACTAATCTAGCATAATTCGTAAACTTCTTCTCTAACACACATAATAGCGAAAGGCATTGGATGCAAGGTTAAACTCATTCTGCCTTTATTCTCTCACATGAAAAACTTCCCGTGGCCAAGAACTAAATTCTAAGAACAAATTCTCTTGATTGATGAGGCTATTTCTGGCTGATTGAGTTTTCTGGTTTGTCGTTTCACGTTCAACAGATATCAACTCCTTTAAATTTCAGTGAAGAATTTCAGTTCAACCGTAAATTAAACTATGCAGAGATTTTGTTTTGAAGTGTGCATCCCTCAAGTGGTCATACGATTGGATGGTGAATTGCGAAATTAAGATTTTGGTTGAAACAGAAGCGAGTAATAAATGTATCATGTGTTTCGGTCTTAATTTTATTCACTTGATCCTCGTTTAAATTATTCCAAATAGTACCAATTAATTCTTTAATATGCATTAAATATGAATAAGGGATATTTTAAGCATCATCACAGCGTTTTTGAATATGTATGTTAATATTCTTAAATAAAAAAGTGTAACTTACTTTTTACTTTTTTAATTAGCGGTTTAATATTGCTACGACATCTTCAAAATATGATGTATCTTTCGGAATAACGAACTTTTTCATATTGAGCAATATTCTTCTGCTAATAGAGATACAAATCTTCATGTAGTTTTATTACTCAAATTATAGAAAAACTGAAAGCTTTTTTGGATAAATGATCAAATGCTTCGTTGAATGTTTTGTAATTTGGGATATATATATGACGCCTGCAATTTGCGGTAAACCGTAGAGAGTTAAATCAGTAACCACTAAATTGAAAGCATATATAAATCAGGATGAATAAGTATTTCAGTTTTTTCTTCAACTGTATATCAAAATACATTCAAGATAGTAACAAGAAACACCTAAAATATCTATTTTTCTATAATAAAAAAAAATCCATAAGTTTTTGAATGCGGTAGTGCAAATAAAAGTTGAATATGATTTTTTTTTGTATCTATTGGAAGTGTTAATTTTTTATGAACCGCAAGAAAGAAATCGAACAAAATTTTACTATTATTTATCAAAATTATTTGATTTTCAATTATATATAAATATTCTCTTAAAATGTTATTCTCACGTACATAATTGACAAAATTTTCCTTTTTACATATCTTATTCATAACTGTATTACATTTCAATTTCGTTCCATTGTTAAATAATACAAAAAAAAGTTCATTTCAATCAATTTCTCCTAGAAATAATCAAACGAAAGAAATACTGACATCAAAATATGAATCAATAGAGCCTAAACGTAGTATTCGCAAATCCACAAGAAATACAATACGGAAACTCTAAACTTTAGAGAGTGGAATCATTGAAAGGTGTCTTCAGTGTAAATTGCTTTCCTTACATTTTTTTTTACTAAGATAATAAGATGCCGCAGTTAGATTACCTTCTGGTAGAAAAGTAATGCTAACAACATCACGTTCCTGGTTTTGTTGGAAATTCTACATCAGCAAATATCACTAATTGGAGTAGCTTTCAGAATTTATTTATTAGGAAGTGGATTTATTTTTGAGAATTTACGTTTTAAGAACACTTGACTTTAATAAATTTCGATGCAGTGCAACATTAATCAATTCTAGTGTTACCAATTGTCAGTTACCCATATGGAGTTGCAAATTAATTGGGAAAATGTCTGGCAGATTTAAAAATAAATAAATAAACGATTTTAAATCTTTTATTTAAGTTATTCTTTTAATTTTTTCAAAATATTTTGCTAGCTTATACCGTATTATAAAAAAATGTTGTTTCATCACTAGTCACGTGCATAAAAAAATTATAAAATTTATTCTACGATCGCAAATTTCAAATTATCATGCGAGAATATTATTATTTTTTAAGTTATTATTTGTCTTTATTAATTTAAGTCATTCACCAGTTTAAACTGGTTTACGAGAGCTACAAACCTTTTTTGCCAGCCAAGAAAAAAATTGGAAATGAAAATTGCCATTAATGTTTTATTCATTGCTTATGCTATTTTGAGCTTCAAACACCCCTAATCAAAACAACATTATGTTCTTACAAAAAAGAATGCCACATTTGGAAGCTGAATAACTATCATTTCCATCGCAATACGATTTCCAAATGATAAACTATTTACCCATAAATTTTTAAACATATTAATTTATATAGAATTTTGATGAACATAATATTTTTGTAAACAGAAATTGCTATTTTCTATTTTATGAAATCATAAAACAGTTTCATAATGGTTTAACCTTAGAACAGGAGTCAAATCCGTCAATGTCTCCCACTTAAGAATGAATGAAGTGATATTTCCCCATTGGGGGAAAGAGAAAATACTTTTCTGAAACCTATTACTAAACGTGAGTGAAGTTTTTTTTGAAAATATTATAAAAATTAAATTATTTAATTTCCTCCAAAAAATTACATTCCATGAAAATAACAGCTATGATCTCATAGTTCTACGTCAACCTTTTAAAAACTTATCTGCTGTCAAAGAAGCGTACATAATAATAAAGCAATACTGGTAAAAGCAGGCCAATCTTTTAAAAACGCATCTACTTTTAAAGAAGCATACATAATAATAATGCAATACTGGTAAGAGCAGGTAAAAAAATTATATGCTATTAAAAGATGAAGATGAAAACTGACATTTATGCTTTATTCATTGCCTACGCGATTTCGAGCTTCAAAACCTCCTAACCAAAACAACATCATGTTCTCAAATGATAATAAATAAATGATTTTAAATCTTTTATTTAAGTTTTTCTTTTAATTTTTCCAAAATATTTTGCTAGCTTATACACTATTATAAAAAATATTGTTTCACATGTATATAAAAATTTTATATATAAAGTTTTTTTGCACATAAGGATAACCTTATATTTATAAAATACAATGAATTTAACTAATATGTTCAATATTCTTTCTTACTAATACTGAAGAATATGAATATTATATTGAAGATTTCAGAAATATACGTGAATGGTTATTGTAAATTTTACAAACACATTGTAATATATATGGAATGCCTATCGCATTTATTTCTAATTTCCATCTGTTGATGAATTATTACATTTTTTTTCATTTTCCAAGTAAAATCATGTTAATTCTATAAGATTCTAACAGACAGAAGAAGATATAGACAATTGATCGAAGCAGTATACATTTTTATAGAATGCTAATGCACGTCACTACATGTAGTTCTGGTGAGAAGTGAAGCTGAAAATCGAGAAGATAACCTGAGAGTTGAATTTAACTCTTTAAGTTATTGCAATAAAAAGAATAACGGTAATCCTACGATTTTTCTTTAAGTTTATTATTGGTATTATATGCTTTTATCATTTAAAATGCAATGTTCGTTTTATTTTCAATAGTTTATTAAAATTATTTAAGTGTTCTCTTATTTTGATGTATATCATAATAAGATTTATTAATAAAGACTTTAACTTAACGCAACAAAATATTTTATTCAAAATTCACCATTAATGTCTGAAAAATATCGATAATGATGAATAATGACTTTCAAAAAAATTGTATAAACATACTCCAAGTCATAATAAGAATGTACTGGCAATATAAATAAATAATTTATTTTAAAAACCAAACTGTACATGTTTTATAATATTACTTTGAAGGTTTTACATACCGTAGTAGAATTTAATGTAATAAAAATTGTAATAAAATAATAAAAGATAGTAATAAATAACAAAAACTAGCTTTGGACATATGAAATATAATGGTTCGTTAGATATAACATAACAAGCAAATGAAATCAATTCAATTTGCCCAGAATTTACAGTTTTTCCTTAGCTTTTTTTTTTAATTCTAAAAAGCTAATATGACTGATTCGTTTTTCCTCAGTTACGAAATCACTTCTTATCAGAAATAAAAATAGAGATATTTGAAAAGAGAGAAAGAAAAAGACACAGATCAGAGTGGCTTCTTATTCATATTTTACTTTCCCCTGATAAAAATGTGTCATATAAATTTTATTTTGTGTTTTCTTGGGAGAGGTCTTAATAATATTGCGCCTGACAGTAAAAATTTTTTTTATTTAAGACAGCCCATGATAAATTTTCGAGCTCTCAAAGTAAATGTTAATGTTTGCTCGCACCACATCGTTGAGTTCCCCTAGAGAATACGGCATAAAATTTGCGCAGACAGTTGGTACTTTTTATTTGCGTTCGGCAGCAAAAGCATACATTTATTTTTTTCTTTAAACCATAAATAAATTATCTCAGTATCAATCTCTATAAAGGAAATTTTGGAGTTTTATTTATATGACTATGAAATGTCTCTTTTAATAGAAATATTTTTCAAAAATAGATTATATTACATTTTAAGAAATGAATGCGATTAACTAGGCAAATATTGTTAAAGCTGCCTAAGAAAAAACACCGTTTTCTTTCGCTTTTTATATTAAAATAGAAAAACGATATCCCACCGGTAAAAAATTCAAACTTTGTTTATTCCATCTTGGGATTGATCTACAAGTTGCCATCTACAAAATGAGACAGCAAAAAATATTTCTTAAATAACGTTGCCATTCTAAAATAAACAAATAAATAAAATAAAATATTAATACATTTTCAACATCCTCCCACCTTTTGATTATAAATAATAATCAAAATATAATACTATTAGTTAAACACAGTTAAGAGATTCAATAAATGGCAACGTTTTACAAATTTTCAATTAATATTTAAATATAAAAATGAAAATTAATGGGAAAATGTCCAATCAAAAACAAAATAAATCACAAGTTCAGTCTCTCTGGCAATTTAATTCTTCTTCCGGCTCTACTAAATTTCATCTCGTTGCCAGAAGTACTGTCAGAAGTTTTGGTGATGTCATTTGACTTATTCAAATCATCTGGTGTCATCGAAGTGGAGAAGTCATCAGAGTATGTTAACTCTAATGGATATATTCTTTGAATTGGTCGCAGGAAATTCTGCTGTGAAGTTTGCACTCGAACAAGTCGTACATGTCCATCTTTACCTGGTATGATTTCTGTGATACGACCTAAAGGCCAGACAAGTCTCTTTTTATTATCTGCTCCCACCATAACAATGTCACCAACAGTAACTGTACATTTTCTTGATTTTTTATTTCTCCGCTGTATGAGAGCACCCAAATACTCAGATCTGAAACGATTTCTTAAGTCTTTAAGCACTGCTTGTCTGTATTTGAATATATTGCTCACAGAATTTTGCTCTACAGCATCTATATCAGGAAGATTGCATTCATGCACATCTTGTATGAACATCGATGGAGAAATTGGTTTTATAGCTTCCTCTTCGCAAATGTAAGTTAGAGGTCTTGAGTTGATTACACGCTCGCAGTCTGCCAAAACCGTTATCATCTCCTCATAATTGAGACGTGCATGTCCTAACACTTTCTTCAAAAGATCTTTTAAAATTCTAATTAATCTCTCCCACCATCCGCCCCACCAGGCAGCAGTTGGAGGATTAAACTTCCAGTCAATAGAGTTTATTGCTCCATATTTTTGGATACGGTTCCAATCCAGTTGTTTTAAATAGTTGGCTGCTCCAACAAAATTGGAGCCATTATCGCAGTATATTGTTGTGCATCTTCCCCTGCGAGAAACAAATCTCCTAAAGGCCATTAAAAAAACATCAGTCGATGCAGCAGTAACAAGCTCGAAATGAACTGCTCTGTACACTGCACAAGTAAAAATTAGAACCCAGCTCTTCTTGTCTTTAAGGAATAAAGGTCCAGCCATATCAACGCCAGTTATCTGAAACACCGCAGCATCCTTTACTCTATTTTCTGGAAGGGGGGGGGGGACTTATAACTTCTATGTTCTTTGAGCTATATCTTTTACACGTAATGCAATTGGCCACCACATGTTTCACCGCTTTTCTTCCATTTAGGATCCAGTACTTTTCTCTAAGTGCATTCAATAGTATCTGGACTCCAGCATGACAGTTCTTAACGTGAGCATTATAGATTAACCGCTTTACCACTTCATGCTTCGGAGGAAGAACAATAGGTTTAAGAAAATCTTCACTGTCCTTGCGATAAATAATTTTAGTTTTCAAACGGATGACGCCAAGATCGTCTTTAAATACTTGTAGGGTTTTTAATCTCTTTTCTTCTTCTGGGAGAAAAGACTCATTCTGTATCATAAATAAAACCTTCATTTCTGCTTCCTGAAATTCTGTAGCGGTTAATTCACCATGCTTCTTCTCAGTTATATTTTTGCAGTGGTTCATGAAGCGGAGGATCCATGCAACAAGACGAACTATTCTATCATAGTTCGAAAAATATCTGTAGTACCAGTTTGCAACACCACAGGCTTCATTATTTGATAATATAAAAGTCGTCTTAGACTTTTCCTTTCTAATCTCTTCTTCATTCCAATCATGGTTGGTGGAACCAATAATGTTTTGAAATTCAAAAGCATTTTTCATCCATTGTGGACCCTCCCACCATCTTAGGGAGACTAGATGTTTTGCCTTGCAGCCCCTGGAAGGTAAATCTGCCGGATTCTTATCACCAGGTATGTGTCTCCATGATGTAGGATTACTCAACTTCCTTATCTCTTGGACTCTGTTCCTAACGAAGACAGACCAATTTTCTTCTCGTAATATCCATGCAAGCACTATTGTAGAATCACTCCAGTAATATATCGTAACATTTTTCCAACCAAGAGCTTCAACAACTGAATTCGCTAGCCTCGCTCCAATCACCGCCGCAAGAAGTTCCATTCTTGGGATAGTTGTGCCTCTTAAAGGAGCCACTCGAGATTTCGCTGCAAGTAGAAATAGCTCGATTCGACCATTATTTTCTATTCTAAGGAATGTAACAGCAGCATATGCATCTTTGCTTCCATCAACAAACGTATGAATAGTGCAGTTGCTTATATCTTTTGAAGAAGCTTGAACACACCTAGGAATCTGTATGTCAGACAAATGCTTAAGTTCTTGAAACCACTGTAGAAATTCTTTACGAAGCTCACCAGTTACTTCTTCATCCCAACTTGTACCTAATGTCCATGCCTTTTGTAGCATTATTTTCGGACAGAGCATCACTGGTGCAGTGAATCCAAAAGGATCAAATACTTTATGTACTGTAGATAACATACTCCTTTTAGTTACTTTTTCCACATTAATGCCATCCAGCCATTTCATGTTAATTTTCAAAGTGTCTAATTTCTTATTCCAAATAAGACCTAATACCTGAGTTTCTTCCTTTGAATTAGTTTCACAGTCGCCAGACCATTCCCATTCTCTAAGATCAAAACCACCTTTTGCCATCAAGGTTTTAGAATTGTCAATGAATCGATCTAATTGGTCTTTACTGTCGACACTAGTAACGACATTATCAATGTAGAAACTCTCCAAAAGTCTTTTCTTCAAAGATTTTTCAAATCCTTCACATTTTTGAATATGGTACTCAATTACTGAAGCTAAAAGAAAAGGGCTACATTTTACCCCAAAAACAACTCTTGTGTGACGAAAAACTCTCAATTTCTTTTCTTCTCTATTTTCCCACCACAAAAACCGAAGGAAGTCTCTATCCTCTTTACGAATACTAATTTGCAGAAAAGCTTTCCTGATGTCAGCTATAACGCCAAGCTGTCCCTCTCTGAATCGAAGAAGAATATTTGGAATAAGCTCAATGAGATTAGGACCACATTCCAAGCACTGATTCAAAGATGGATAATTTGCTAATCTCGCTGAAGCGTCAAACACCGGACGAATTGGAGTAGTGCTGCTGCTTAGTTTTATCACTGCACGGTGAGGTAAATAATTACCATAAGAGTTCATTTCGTTGGTAGGAACTTCCTCGATTATGTCTTCATCTAACCAATTTAGAAGAATATTTTCATATTTCTCATACATATTCATAGCTATAAGTTTTGAGGTAGTGTAGTCGAGCCTTTTCCTCGCCAAATCCAAGTTGTCGGGCAAAGGTGACTTATCATCAGACCATGGTAAACAAACCTCATATCGACCATCTTTATTAATTGTTACCGTTTCTAGAAAATGCTCCTTGGTCCGAAGATCAATCTCGTTCTTAGATTTTTTCTCAACAGGATCATTGATTCCGATTGAATCTAATTTCCATAAATTTGTGATTTCAGCTTCATTTACAAATAAGGACAGCACTGTTAAAGCCAGGTTTTCTTCCGAAGATTCTTCCTGTGGTACCTTACCCATTAAGGTCCATCCTAAGAAAGTTTCTACAGCGACAAGACCTGAAGATAAGACTTTTCTTTTGCCAGTTAACATTTTCCCCATAACGTCAGCTCCAATTAGAATATCAATGCCTTCACAAGTATCGCTAATATCAGTTAGATTAATCTGATTTTCCTCTAATTCTTTTATCCACGGACCTTTAAAAACTGGTCTAATATTGTCACAAATGATAGATTGATCTAGAACTTCAAAATTACAGCCGAAATCTCCAATCAAATTTCTCAATTTTACTTTATAACAATTATGTTTAAATTCATTAGTGATAACGCCACCAAAAAGAGAATGTACCAATTTTTCACATCGAACGGGTGTATAA
Organism: Argiope bruennichi; assembly: GCF_947563725.1. Classification (NCBI taxonomy): domain Eukaryota; kingdom Metazoa; phylum Arthropoda; class Arachnida; order Araneae; family Araneidae; genus Argiope; species Argiope bruennichi. The sequence goes on from NC_079155.1 coordinate 48,877,425, forward strand.
TTCATTTCTTCAGCTACACTTTTCAAAATGTAAGATTTGTGTGATGCAGAATCAAAAAGTAACCTCACAATTTTCTGTTTATTATCCGATACCACTTTAGCTTTGAGAGTTTGAAGAAATATCTTAGGGCTGTGTTTATTAAAATTAGCCATATTAACATCTAGTGCGGGTTTATCTTCTTTTCCCTCTACAGACATCTTTTGCGAATCAAGCACATCACACATTATAGGAAAATGTTTTTTAGAACATATCAGGCATTTTAAAACTGCTCGGCATCTTTTAACTGCGTGAAATGGCGATAAACATGCAAAGCAGCATCGTTTTTCCTTGACTATTTTTTGTCTTTCCGATAGAGTCATTTTTTGAGCCGTAAAGCAATCTGAACTTGAATGTTTACCACCGCAAAAAACGCAAGATTTCTTTACATCTTTATCTGCAGCAGTCGTTAACAAACCTATAGCTGTAGGTACTTTATTTCTCAAATTCTCCGAGCTATATTGTTTCTTTTTCAAAGGTCTGTATTCTTGGCCCTTTCCTAAACCGAAACCGGCTACAGCCAAACATATTCTTTCTTCTCCTTCAACTTCCGTTTTCAAAAATTGCATCAAATTATCCAATTTTCCTTTCGCGTCAGAGTTAATACTGGAAATATTACTACGATTCCAAGCCTTTAAAAATTCAGCTGGGAAACACGATTCAACCATAGGATACAAAATGGATGCACATTTATCTGTGGTTACACCTAATGTTTCTAATGCTCGTAAATATGATTCAAGCTTATCATACAAAGAAGTTAATGAAAATGTTTCTTTTGTTTGCACAGAAATAATTAATTTTAATAATTCTCTCACATATACTTCCACTAAAATATCTTCTCTACCAAAACGCGATTTTAAACAATCAATAGCCTTTTGATAGTTGGCGCCAGTTGGCGGAAAACTTTCAACAACCTCTCTAGCACGAGAACCAGAAATTGTTGCTTGAACTAGGTACTGAAATTTGTCTTCTGGTGCGATATCCTCATCTTTATGTATTTGCTCAAATTGACTCCAAAATGGGAGCCAATCTTTAATATCGTCGCCAAATTGTCTAAATTCTAATCTAGGCAGTGTAAACTTTCTCTTATAATTATTTAAATCAGCAGTAGAATTAGCAGAAAATGACTGACCTCTATTTTGAGATTGTATTCTTGCCAATTCTATTTCTTTTTCAATTTCAAGCTGCAATCTTCTATCTTCCTTTTCAGCTTCAAGCTGCAATCTTCTATCTTCCTTTTCAGCTTCAAGCTGCAATCTTCTATCTTCCTTTTCAGCTTCAAGCTGCAATCTTTTATCTTCTTTTTCGGTTTCTTCTTTTAATTTCCTTTCCGAAATAACATTACTTAAAAGTTCTTGAACGAATTCTGGATCATTCTTATATTCACAACTTTTTAAAATAAGATCTTTTAATCCAACTATCGTAATATTTTCTGATACGTCTTCTCCAATTTCAGACGCAACGTATTTCAGATCTTCTTTTTTAAAACCTTTTATTGCTTGAAACATCTTGATTTATTTTGTTTCGAGAAAGTCCTGTCGCGGACGCCAAAAAATGTTAAAGCTGCCTAAGAAAAAACACCGTTTTCTTTCGCTTTTTATATTAAAATAGAAAAACGATATCCCACCGGTAAAAAATTCAAACTTTGTTTATTCCATCTTGGGATTGATCTACAAGTTGCCATCTACAAAATGAGACAGCAAAAAATATTTCTTAAATAACGTTGCCATTCTAAAATAAACAAATAAATAAAATAAAATATTAATACATTTTCAACAAATATAAATACATTATATTAAATATAATTGTATTTTAATGTGTCATCTTGAGATATATCGGAAAATTAATTTATTATGATTGATGATGATGATGTCGTGTCCGCGTTACCACGGAAAGGGGTGCAGTAGGTTCTGAGGGTAAAGACCCCTGAACACCCGAGGGCAGAAGTCTGACTTCTAGCTCATATGAAGATGAAACTCACACAAACCCTTGTGAAAACCCTGAAGCACAACCCCTTTTTACAGGGGAGCACATTCACGCACCTCACAGATAGAACACAGATGAAGAACAACCATGCCCGAACCTGGTATCGAACCCGGGAAGCATGAAAACATTGAAACATTCGGGAAAAAAGTAAAGAAAAAGGTAATAAAACCCAAATTAAAAATTCCTTTTTGATCAGAAAAACTTAGAAAAGCACTTCAAGCATTTTAATCATATTATTTTCCCAATTTGAGTATGCTATTTCTAAACTATAAAAGTTTAAGCAAATTTTTTTATGAGAGAGTAGCTGATAATATTTCATTTCTGGGAATCAATATTGTTTCATATACCCCTGTTTTCCTTCTTTATATATTATAAGAAAAACAATTTCCAACAATTATTAAAGAATTATTTCTTTTGATGTGATATTGGTCAAGATAACGGCAAAAAAATTAATTTTCTCTAAGAGGTTAATATTATAACATTTTTTATAGATTTTTAAGAGGATAACAATATTTTTGATTATAAATTCAAGATAGACTATGTGATTATGAATTCAAGATAGACGTTTTGTCGATTCAGGTGATTATATAGTAAAGTAATTCTGTATTTTGGTTTTTTTTTTTTGAATTTTGATAGATAGACGTGCAATCCCTTTTTTCCAACAGAAGATTGCACAAATAGCCGATATCGATTCCTTTTCGCATTGTTTTAGTTTCATAAGCTCAAATTTGATTACAGTTAAACGGGATCATGCTTCATTGTGTATCATTCTAACCTCAAACGTTTCGCTCGGGCAATCTTTAATTTCATGTAGATTTATCAATTATGACACTGTTCTGATTCTTGCTGACTTCGATAAACTTCTTTTTAAACGTTTACTTAAAGTCTGCGTTCTCACTCTTTCATATTTTCTCACTGTCACATCAAACTTCCTTTCAGAGCTCTCTTCAAATCTTTTTTCTCGCTCTTCTGTAATCTCTCACAATCTTATACCATATTTCATTTCAGTGTCGCTCTTCTACCTTCAAGTTACTCTCACATGGTGCTTTACTTTCTTGTTGTCTTTAATATGATAAACTGTCAGTTTTCTTTTAAAATTACTCTCTCGTTCTTTCGTATTTTAATATCGTATTTTTTCGTTATCTTTTATCAACATCTCTTTTACTATTCTTTTCAAGACTTCGTTTTCGTTCATCTGTATGTTCACACTTTCTTCATATTGCATCCTCTTAATTCTTCACTGCAACCTGTGTGATTTCTCTTTGATATGTGAGCTTCTATCGGCTTCTTATTGTATCTATACTGTTTTCTTCTTACGTTTCGGATATTTAAAGTTGCATTCTTTTCACAACTGATTGTTATGAGGCATCGTTGGCATGTTTGTCGCTGCCTACGATCACGGCAAAAAAAAAAAAAATGAAGGGAAATCTAATACGCTGTTTAACAATATCTCATCCTCGTCAGCAGCTGAAAAGAGGGTTTTTTTGACAGAATTTGTGTATATGAGAAATAAATTTAAAAAAGGGATTTAATGTAGCAATCAGACAAAAACTGCTGAACTCATTGTCCATTAGTTTCAACCACGAGATGTACAGGTATAGGACAAAATAGTAGAAACACTCATTTAAAAATGTGTCGTCAATAAAAGGCTACCACGTGTTGCAAGAGAGTTGACACTTAGTGGCGGAGAAAGGGAAGTATCAGTCAAGCATTTGACAATGTGAGAGTTGCATGAGAAAATTCTGTACTTAGTAAAGCGTGATTATGTTCGACCTCTCCGACGTGAAAAAAGGCATGATAATTGGAGCTCGCCTATCTGGAGCGTCCATGTCCAGAACAGTCAGTGTTTCAAAGGACATTGTCTTAAAAGTTATGAAATCCTACACAAACCTGGGCAAGGTGTCTTGGCGAAAGCACAAAAGTGAGCGAAATTCGAAATTGAAGGACCGTGATAGACGGGGGTTGAAGAAGATAGTCTCCCGAAATCGCAAGACTACACTGCCGCAGATAACGTCCGAGATTAATACCCACTTCAGAACCCCGTATCCAGGAAAACTATTCAACAAGAGTTGCATGCTGTGAACATTTATGGCAGAGTAGCTATTCCAAAACTGTTAGTTTTGGCGCGGAATGTTATGAAGAGATTACAGTAGTGCCGAGTCCACCTAAACTGAACACAACTGCAATGCGAATAATTCATCTGGTTTGATGAATAATCATTTACATTATTCCAGACCATCGGACACGTATTCATCTGGCGAACACCGGCAGAAGCATTTCTTGTTGACAGCCTGGTCCCAACCATGAAATATGAAGGAGATTCTGTGATAGTGTAAGGAGCAATATCTTCCCGTAGATTGGGACCTCTCTTTGTCTTTAGGGGTATGATCACAGGCGATAATTATAGAAGCATTCTCGCAGATCATATTTTCCCTAAGCCCCAGACTCTCTTTCCGGGAGAACATCCTGTTTTCCAAGATGACAACGCCCTATTTCACACATCTCGCTGTGTTCAAACAGGGTTGCATGAGTATGATGATGAAGTGGATCATCTACCCTGGTGCCCACAGTCCTCTGATTTCAATATCATTGAGTCTTTATGGGTTTTTTAGAGAACAAGTTTCCACCTCCACACACTCTATCTGAACTCGAGAGGGCTCTGCACGAGGAATGGGTGCGAATTCCGATGAATTTTGTTTAAGACCTTTATTTGTCAATCTCACGTCGAATGTGAGCTGTCATTGTGGCTAAAAGTGGTCAAACCCTTTACAAATTAAAAAAATTAATATTTTCACAGGTGTTCCTATTATTTTGTCCTATACCTGTGGCTATTTTCTCTCTCATCTACTAATAATTTAAGGTATTTCTTCTTCGTCCGGTCTGACTTTACTCTTCCCTGCTTTTCATTTTTGTTCTTTTGGACATTGACGATTTGCCTCACATTTTATGGTTTTCATATCACTGTGAGAGTAACTTACAATAGGTCCTACAGGACACAGAAACAAAATGTTATAAATTCAGTTACGAAACAAATTATAAGAAAAATTCAAGTTTTTTAAAAGGAAGCTGGGCTGTAAAATGGATGAAAATGTAGGTAATTCGAACTTACTATATTTTGTATAGTTGTATTGTGAATGTAATGAGGCCTTCAATTTATATTTTTCTTTTCGTTTCTTTTTGCGATGAATATTTTCTCATATGTCCATTTAGCTGAAAGGAACCCAATAGAAATCTAGTCTGGGCTATATTGTGGTACGAAGAATGAAAATATGTAATATACTTTCTAGTCAGTGGATCAGCTTTCAGAAATTTCCAGTCATTTCTAGAACCATTTCAGATTTCTGAGACATTATCGTGGAAAAAGTCCCTTTCCCTCTTTTAAAATATAATTGATATTTAATGAACCATGATCTAAGAATATTTAATCAAAACAGAAAACACGTACTTTTATTGACATATGAATGATTTCAAAAGATGTTAATGATGAATTGTTCGTCTAATTTACAAGAGAATATAAAAATAATTTACAAAAAATATATGTATTATTGCTGTCGGTAACAAAATTTATAAATACATAAATTTTCTTTTCAGAAACTCTCAAGCGTATGTGTAAAATAATCCTCTGCTCATCATAATATAGGACTCAACCAACAGTGATCAACGGTTTAATATTTCTTGACATGCAATAAATCTGAGACAAGCCACTTCTTACATTTTCTTTTAACAAAAACTGTGATATTAAAATGGCTTTCTTCAGTTGATAAAATTCTTTGTGGAAATACTTCAAGAATAGATTCAATATGCCCAAATCACTTCTTACTCCTTCAGAATCTCAATAATGCAAAAATTTGTGAAAAAAATCTCACTAAATTCCATAAAATATGCTAGAGATCAAAATGTGTACTTCGATTTGATTTCAAAGTCATATTTCCAAAAGTATCGCCCTGCTTCCGCAAAACCTTGCGTCTCCCTTCTTAACTCCCTCTTGCCTTCACTTTAAATTTTATTACATTTCTCAAACACTTTTTAGATTTTAAAAAGACCCGATAAATTCGCCTCGACGTGTCTTAAGATGATAAATGGTAATTTTTTTTGTCTTGAGCATTTTTTTTTTCGCAGAAAATGTTTCATGACGAGAAAGATGCTGTTAAGAGAAATAAGATGAAAGTAAAAGAAAATGCTTTTTTTTCAAAAAAACTTAAGAGGTTTCTGAATCTACGAATAGAATATATTGGCATGCAATATTTAGAAATCAGCACGCATTTCTCGACACCAAGGCAGGATATGAGCTGCTCAGAAGCGATATTATGTTAGTAATGTTATTTTAAAATATAATAAATTTTTTTTTTAAGGGAAACTTTTAGTAATATTTTTTATATCGTATATATTGTATTTGAGATAGGAATTTATGCTTCATTACGAGTTAAAAGGTTTTATTTACTAAATGAATGGGTTGTATGCAATAAGAATCTAATCAGAAATGCTTTTTTAATATTTAATTCTCTTAAAAATAAAGTAACGCCGTACTTGTGACTGGCTTCTTTCGTTTATATATTTAAAAAAATAACTATGTGACATGCCATTACATTTGTATGAGACAATCACATTTTTCAGTATTTTCTACTTTATACATTGATAATTCTAATCGTGGCTCATGAATAAATCTTTAGATATTCATGCTATGGAATATGGAAATATGGAAAAATTGCTACACATGATTGAAAAAAATGATCGTTTCTGTTGATTCAGGAATCAAATATATAATGCTGAAAAAATGAGGAAAATTCCTTCTATACTATTGCTCATGTATATAGTTACAACTTTGAAATTTTAAGTTAAAAAAAATTCCCGTCTCCACAACTAACCAAAACAGCCAAAACTAACCGGATTATTAAACTATAATGAAGTAATTCATAAAATAATAAAACTCATTCAGTCAACGAAAATTCCCCGCCATTTTAAAGAGATGGAAAATTTCAAATAATTATCTACAGGTTTGTGCTTGCAAACATGTATTTGTTTGAAATAGATGAAAACAACTCTAACAAGTAAGTATTGTGATATTTGTCCCTGGTTGAGCAAGCAATGGTTTAATTCATTTATTTAGTTTTTAAAAATATTTAAAAGATACTACATCAGCATAAGTATAAGCACTTGGATTAATATTCTGAAAACAAACAGGAAAACCACAAAATAATTTTTTTAACCAGAAGCAGTGGAATTTCATATAGACTTTCAGAGAGATGAGAATTCAGAAAGAGATCTGGCAAAAAAAAATTCTATCTTCTTTTAAACGTTTCCAATGAATGAAAAAAAAACCAGTGGCAATTCCTAGCCGATAGGAGAGGTTTCGGAATGAAAGCGTTGAAATAAGCCAGTTGAAATAAGTTCCAGTAGCAAGAGCATGTAAAAAGAATGACACACAGTCTGATATTTTCAGAAAATATTCTTTTATTAATAGACATTAGAATTATATTTTTAGTGGGACAAATTTAATTCTATTTATAAATATTTCATTTACATCATTTTTTATGAAATTCATATTCCCAATTTTTTCCATAATGCATATATGAAATATCATTCCTTTTATTAATTATAACTTCCGATGCCTTTAAACAAGAAATGTTATTTTACTGCCACACTGGAAATCGAATATAAAATCGGATGCTTACAATCCAATCAAATATCCATTAATTCCTCAAAACAGAAACATCTAAAAACTACAATTATTTAACAAAACTCTCAAATTATTCTGGGAAATTCATGAATTGATAACAGCTTAATCATCTTTCTGAAGTTATAAACAATAACTCACTCTAAAAAGGAGTGACCACACATAGCAGTCGTTTCTTGGTTAATGTTTCACCAGCATATCCTGTGGCTTCCTTTCAGATTAATAAATTATAGTTTATTTCCAGTTAATAAATTCTAAGTTTCCAATTCATCAGTTAAAAGGTTATTGTTATTATTTTAAGGACAATGGAAAGAGGAATATGGAAGAGCTGAAGATTGTTAACTATCGGGATCGATCATTAAAAATGGATAGTTTGGAAATTTAACTCGATGGTTGTTTAGAAATAGGTTATTTGGTCTGGAGAGTTGAAATTCATTTAGCTCTATGGATATTAGAGAAAATTTTGCATTAACGAAATAAATTGCTTTTATTCAAGCATTTTAAATCGGGACTGTCGAGACAATTTAGATGAAAAATTTGTTTGAGGCAATATTTGAAACTTTGTTATGGCTGAAACAAAGGGAAGAAAGAATGGCTTCTTAGAATTTTGCTCTTTTAAATTGAAAAGAAATAAAAGATAAAACATTAATATTTTTCTAAGAAATTCCAAAAAGGGAAAAAAAAGGATTTCATACTGTAGGTATGAAACTATAAATTTTAAAGTTTAATTCATTGTAAAAAATGCAAAATTGAACATATACCATTATTTAGGATATAATTAAAAAATTATTAAAGATATTTAAATACAATTAAGGCAAATATCCTATATCAGAAAAATTCAAAGTACGTGCTTCCAGATTAAAATTTCATTTTCATTTCTTAGACTTTTGACAAATAACGCTAAATTAGATATTTCATATATTCATCATTACTGAACTCAGATATATAGAGGAATGCTTAAAAAATGGATGCTATATCCAAATATATCTGGGAAACTAAATTTTAAAAAAAATCCAAAAAAATTAAGGAAAATCTAAGGTCTTTTTCAGTATATCTCTATTTCTATTTATGTATATCCTGTAGCAGAATTTTAAATTTCATCATTTCAGTTTTTCATAGACAAAATTCCTACAACTTTCTTTTTTTATATCCACATATACCAAACCTTTATTATAATAAGAAAATTTCATTACGAAAGATAGGGTCTAGAACCCAAGCTCAGAGTTACAAAGAAAATAGTTGAGTGATCTTTTCAATTTTTCAATTCTTTGTAGATCTCCATTTTCATCTGTACCCGTTATTAATAATCTATCAGTTTAACGGTACAAGAGGTCAATCAAGTATAGCTCCATAAATATGATATATCTGACACGCCCCAGATAAAGCATAAAAATTAATTTCATTTCATTCTTGGCTTTTAATAATATCACTAAACTATTAAATATGTTTGATGTCAAAGATTCTTCTACTGCATTAATTTGACTACATACGATAAAAGCAATCTTATTTTAAAAGAGAATATTTTCTTTGTAACTCTCCATTTTCATCTGTACCCGTTATTAATAATCTATCAGTTTAACGGTACAAGAGGTCAATCAGGTACAGCTCCATAAATATGATATATCTGACACGCCCCAGATAAAGCATAAAAATTAATTTCATTTCATTCTTGGCTTTTAATAATATCACTAAACTATTAAATATGTTTGATGTCAAAGATTCTTCCACTGCATTAATTTGACTACATACGATAAAAGCAATCTTATTTTAAAAGAGAATATTTTCTTTGTAATTCTCCATTTTCATCTGTACCCGTTATTAATAATCTATCAGTTTAACGGTACAAGAGGTCAATCAGGTATAGCTCCATAAATATGATATATCTGACACGCCCCAGATAAAGCATAAAAATTAATTTCATTTCATTCTTGGCTTTTAATAATATCACTAAACTATTAAATATGTTTGATGTCAAAGATTCTTCCACTGCATTAATTTGACTACATACGATAAAAGCAATCTTATTTTAAAAGAGAATAATTTAGGATAAATCTTAAACTTCTCTAACACACATAATAACGTCAAGCACTTTATGCAAGGTTAAATTCTTCCGCCTTTATACTCTCACATCAAAACTTCCTGTGAACACATGACTAAATTTCAAGCTCTTCTGATGGATGAGGCTATTTCGACTAATTGAGTTTTCTAGTTTGTTGCTTAACGTCTATCAGATATCACATCTTTAAGAGTTGGGAAAAGGATTACATTTCAAGCATAAACTAAATCATGGAGAGATTTTATTTTGAAGATTACATCTCTCAACCGATCATGCAATTGATTGGTGAATCGGTAAGTTAAGGTTTTTCTTTGAAACAAAAGCAAAGAAGATATTATTATATTGTCTTAGCAGCGCCCTATTCTCTCAGTTTCTCCTTCTATCTTCCCTTCTTCTCCCTTCGGTTTATAATATTTGTAGTAATTGCTAATTAATTATTGTAGAAGGTCTGAATAGGAGCCTGCTAATGCTAAAATGTTAAGGCAGATTACATGCCTCTCTTTGACGTGCAAGTGCATGCCCTCCACCCTTTGCAATACTTTCTTTTCACCTACACATCATTATTGTTGTTGCACTTCTTCAGAACTTGAAAAATGTTGCCTCTGAAGCGTATTCTCCATCCGAAAGAAAGTCAGATAGAGGTAGATAAGTATAAAAATCTGGCTGTAGAAATACTGGATATATGTACTCAATAATTTGACTTCAATTCAGAACTTTGAATCTGGTTTCATATTGCGATCCTTACGCATCGGTCTTCTAAATAATCTGTCCCTTCACATAATTATGTAAAAATTAGGAATTTAACTAATTTTTATTACCTACTAAAACAATGCTTGAGGAACTCACAAAAATGCATTGAAACCTAGTAGTAGAAGAATTTAGTAGTAGAAGAATAGACCTAGTAGTAGAAGAATCTGGTTTCATATTGCGATCCTTACGCATCGGTCTTCTAAATAATCTGTCCCTTCACATAATTATGTAAAAATTAGGAATTTAACTAATTTTTATTACCTACTAAAACAATGCTTGAGGAACTCACAAAAATGCATTGAAACCTAGTAGTAGAAGAATTTAGTAGTAGAAGAATAGACCTAGTAGTAGAAGAATCTGGTTTCATATTGCGATCCTTACGCATCGGTCTTCTAAATAATCTGTCCCTTCACATAATTATGTAAAAATTAGGAATTTAACTAATTTTTATTACCTACTAAAACAATGCTTGAGGAACTCACAAAAATGCATTGAAACCTAGTAGTAGAAGAATTTAGTAGTAGAAGAATAGACCTAGTAGTATAAGAATCTGGTTTCATATTGCGATCCTTACGCATCGGTCTTCTAAATAATCTGTCCCTTCACATAATTATGTAAAAATTAGGAATTTAACTAATTTTTATTACCTACTAAAACAATGCTTGAGGAACTCACAAAAATGCATTGAAACCTAGTAGTAGAAGAATTTAGTAGTAGAAGAAGAAACCTAGTAGTAGAAGAATCTGGTTTCATATTGCGATCCTTACGCATCGGTCTTCTAAATAATCTGTCCCTTCACATAATTATGTAAAAATTAGGAATTTAACTAATTTTTATTACCTACTAAAACAATGCTTGAGGAACTCACAAAAATGCATTGAAACCTAGTAGTAGAAGAATTTAGTAGTAGAAGAATAGACCTAGTAGTAGAAGAATCTGGTTTCATATTGCGATCCTTACGCATCGGTCTTCTAAATAATCTGTCCCTTCACATAATTATGTAAAAATTAGGAATTTAACTAATTTTTATTACCTACTAAAACAATGCTTGAGGAACTCACAAAAATGCATTGAAACCTAGTAGTAGAAGAATTTAGTAGTAGAAGAAGAAACCTAGTAGTAGAAGAATCTGGTTTCATATTGCGATCCTTACGCATCGGTCTTCTAAATAATCTGTCCCTTCCTTCACATAATTATGTAAAAATTAGGAATTTAACTAATTTTTATTACCTACTAAAACAATGCTTGAGGAACTCACAAAAATGCATTGAAACCTAGTAGTAGAAGAATTTCTCCATCATTTCAAACAGACGGACATGTTTCAATCAAGAGTTACATGTTTATTCTGTACTTATGTAAAATGCATCAAATAGCTCTAAATAATCACCCATATCACATGGAAATCACATCATATAGGAAACTGAGTAATTCCTTTTTTTGTGCTTGGAAAATATGTAAAAAGTACAACACCATTTTGAAAGAATAAAAAAATATAATTATTTATCCACTTTATGTAGATGGCTGTAAAATATTTTACCTATTTAAGGGTATCTGTAGTTAAAATTAATGAGGAGATTTTTAAATAGATTATCGAGAACACGAGCAAAGGAATTCTGGAAACAAAAACTCTTCAGATAATTTTCACGAAAAATATTTAAAAAAAAAGACCTAAAAATTACAGTTGTAGGATCCACTGATTTAAAGAAATTTTGGCAATGTAGGAATAGAAATTCTATAATGAATATATACCGTCGATACCAGGGAAATGGGTTATGGAAAATTTCCATCAAAGTTCGAATAATAGAATTGCACCTATTGGAAAAGAAAGTCACTCACTAGGAAAGGTACAGAAAATATTATTTTATTAATCAAACATTAGATTGGCATTTTTTATGTGTTGATTATAATTCTTCTTTCCGGATTCCGCAAATCCTTCCACAGTTCGCATATGAAATTGAATATCATTCCTTCAATTAATTATAAATGCGAGTGCCTTTAAACAAGGAACATTTATTATTATCTCCTTGTAATTATTTTCCGCCTTAATTTGTGTCTAAAGTTGGTCTCTTTGACAACTTTTTTCATAGAATTCATATCCCGAAATCCTTCCATAGTCTGCTTCTGAAATTTGATATCATTCCTTTAATTAGTTATAACTGCGGGACCTTTAAAAATGGAATATTGTTCAATGCCTGCTTGCAATTCAAAGACAAAATCCTATACTTAAATCTAAAGTCATAATCTAAATAATTTTAAAAACTAAAACATCCAACGAATTGCATCTGATTGACGTTAATCCCAAATTACTCATGGAAACTTCCAAATTGATAACTTTATTCAACGCTCTAAACTTTTAAATAATAACTCGCCCTAAAAATGAGTTCCAGTTCATGACAGCCCTTTATTCGTTAATATTTCACCCACATCTCCTCGGGCTTCCTTTCCAGTTAATAAATTATTGTTTATTGCGCTGTTCTAAAGTACAATGAAAAGCGGAAGCACCGAAGATTGTTAACTATCGGGATCGATCATTAAGATGAATAATTTGGAAATTTAACTCAATGTCTGTTTAGAAATAGGCTATTTGGTCTGGAGCGTTGAAATAAACTTAGTTCTATGAATACTCGAGAAAATTTTCCAATTATGAAATAAATTGCTTTTGAGCAGCTATTTAAAAGGAAACTTCACAGATTAACTTTATAATTTGTACATTGGTAGATGCTTATTTCCGAAGAAAATGTCATTTACAGCGATATTCGAAGATTTGTTGTGCTTTGCTTTGAAAGGAAAGAAGGAACTATAGGTTCAATGTGCATTTGTTAAAACTAAAAATAAATTAGATAAAATTACAATGCATTTTAAAGATTTAATAAAAGCACATTTCATAATTTTCAAATAGGAATTTGTAGCTGATGATGAAGACCTATTTTTTGATTATATAAAAGGAAAAAGTTAAATCTTCGGAAATATCAGTGATATAAACAGTGGCATATAAATTTTAGGAAAGGACTGAAGTAAATATTGTTTCTAGAAAAGACAGTTTTTAAGGCGAAAGCAATGACATCTCATTTGACTGTCTAATATTTAGAAATGAAATATTAAATAAATATATTGTATTGTATATTCTGTGGCAAATTGCGAAGAGAGGGGATAGAAACTGGAATCTTGTGGTTTGCAGCCTAATAACATGACCACAGTACAAAAGCAATTGCTCGTGTAGTGTAGCTGTTAGCTGGCTTATAAGCTTTCATCACAATTCCATATACGATTCATTTTTAAACTCAGGTATATTTGAGAATTGTTAAGAAATGTATGCTTTATACGAATCCATCTAAAAACTTAATTGATAAAAAAAAAATCTAATAAATCAAACAAACTTAGCTCCCGTCAATACTTACAATCAGATCTTTCTTTATATATATATATATATATATATATATATATATATATATATATATATATCACAGAGCAGTTTTGTTAAATCTCTTTATTTCAGTTTTTCTTTGAAGACTGTTCTATGATCACCACTCGAATTCCCAAATATTCCAAGCTGTATTATAGGGTGGTGGCTATATTATTGAAAATAATTCTTAAAAACCCGCTCTGGTCACCAAAGGAATAAATACCTGTTTCTTTCTTAAGCCTTTGCAATATGCTACTTTCTACTCTTTATTCTTTTATAGTAATATTCCAATTTAATGGCATAAGAGACAACATAGAGATGTTATAATAGTAAGTTAATGCTTTAAAAATCAACATAGAGATGATATAATAGTAAATTAATGCATTAAAAATCAACATAGAGATGATATAATAGTAAATCAAGGCTTTAAAAATCAACATAGAGATGATATAATAGTAAATCAAGGCTTTAAAAATCAACATAGAGATGATATAATAGTAAATGAAGGCTTTAAAAATCAACATAGAGATGATATAATAGTAAATTAAGGCTTTAAAAATCAACATAGAGATGATATAATAGTAAATTAATGCTTTAAAAATCAACATAGAGATGATATAATAGTAAATTAATGCTTTAAAAATCAACATAGAGATGATATAATAGTAAATCAAGGCTTTAAAAATCAGCATAGAGATTATATAATAGTAAATCAATGCTTTAAAAATCAACATAGAGATGATATAATAGTAAATGAAGGCTTTAAAAATCAACATAGAGATGATATAATAGTAAGTTAATGCTTTAAAAATCAACATAGAGATGATATAATAATAAATTAATGCTTTAAAAATCAACATAGAGATGATATAATAGTAAATTAATGCTTTGAAAATCAACATAGAGTTGATATAATAATAAATTAAGGCTTTAAAAATCAATATAGAGATGATATAATAGTAAATTAATGCTTTAAAAATCAACATAGAGATGATATAATAATAAATTAATGCTTTAAAAATCAACATAGAGATGATATAATAGTAAATCAATGCTTTAAAAATCAACATAGAGATGATGTAGTAGGAAATTAATTCTGTAAGAAAAATTTAATCGCATAAGAAGACATTGAAACTATTAGTTACGTAAGTATCCATAAATCTGATATTTGAGAATTTTGATTCTTCTGACTATTTATTATCTGTAACAGCAAGGATAAAATAAATTATTATTCTTTACGAAGTTTGGCAGGAATTATCAACTAAAAAAATATGTTAAATGTCAAAATTTGCTTCACTTTGTTGATTTGATTCCATACGTAACGTAATCTGACTTCAAGAGCATAATTTGTAAACTTTCCTAACACATATATTGATGTAAATCTAAAGAATATTCTCTTCCCTTTATTTTCTCTCATCAGAATCACCAGCGACTAAGACTTGAATTTCAAACATTCCTGATTGATGAGGCTATTTCCGGTTGATTCAGTTTTCTGGTTTGTCGTTCAACGTCCAACATATATCAAATTGTTTGAAATTTGGGAGAAGAATTTAAGTTTGATCATAAAAGAAAATATGCTGAGATTCTATTTTGAGGTAAACATTAGGGTGAAACGAAAATGACTTTTTTTTTTTTTTTAGATTTTAGTTTGGTAATGATGCGGAAAAACTAACTGTTAGGTTCATTTTTTTTAAAAATTTATTGCAATATTACATTAACTTGAGGTGCCGCAAAAAGCTTGCAATTTGTAAAAACAATTGAAAAATGGAAAGATTTTAAATGGGTTTTTAAAAAATTTTCTTAGATTTTAGTTTGGTAATAGTGGAGAAAAGTTAGCTTTTATATTCAAAAAGAATTTTACAAAAATTGACTACAATACAACAAAATCTCGATGTGCCGCAAAGAGCTTAATGTTTGTAAAAAAAAAATTGAAAAATTAAAAAAATTGATAAAATATTTTTATGAATTTTTCGTTCATATAATGTTAAAAAAGAAGATTTTTAATTCATATATAAGCATTACAATTGGAAAAATTATTAATTACAAAGTAAAATAATAGACAAAATATATTTATGTCAAATTTTGCGTTTCTTACTTCTGTATCCTTAAAGATTACACATGTTAAAGAAAAAATGTTTGCTAAATGTTTGCTTCTAATTTATTGCCACATTAAACTGTTTTTTTTTAAATAAAATTTTGGCACATTCTAACGTGAGTCAATTTTTGCTCTTATGTATCCTTCTCTTGCGATTGAACTGTAGACATTTTTAGCCGATTCAGCCAGCAGTTTCACAGCTCTTTCCACTGTTTGCATGTGACAAGGAAGACAGGGAAAGTCGATAACCAAGTCCCCTATACCATTTGATTCAACTTCATATGCTTTCTGTATAAAGTCTTTGACAGAGTCACTGGAAACATGTTTTAGAAAGGGTAGTCCAGTTAAGTCATTTTCATGCCATGAGTCATGTAATTTACGTCATGTAATCCTTTGCATCGAAGTTTTTCTTTGGAACTTTAAACTTCCTGGCTCTGACTTTACTCTCTTTTCTTGCTTTTAAAACACGTCGTAAATCAAGTTCTGTTCTTACGTTCATCATTTACCATGGAAAAAAGTATATTTTCTGAAGCAGCAAAGTATTCACTTCTTTGAATAATCTGATCTGTAACATTCTTAAGACCGTCAGAGAGATCTCGTGAATATGAGATAAGGTTAAAAAATGTTTGGAACCATAAGTACATGAAAGTTTAACTAAATATGAAACTACACAAATACCTGGTATTTTTTATCTCTTCTTCTTTATTTGATGGGTCTGGTTGGTTTGACTCTTTTTGTAAAGAGCACTGTTTTTCTTCAGCATTGTCATTGTCTTCAGTAAGTGTTTCTGATGCACCATTTATTTTGTCCGTTTTTGATTAAATTTAATTATTCTCTTTAGTTCTTTACTCTTACTTGCTTCTTTCTTCCTCAAAGCGCTTGTAATTGCAATACCAATATTACCTGTAACCATTTTAGTGCTGGATCATTGATCGTTTAGAACCTTTTATTTCATAACTAGCCCTTTTTTTCCTTTATACAAATAAGCAATATCATGTAAAAGTCTATCTTCTTTTCTAAATTCTGTAAGGATAAAGGGCTATCACCAGGCACAGTACAATCCTATCCGAGGGAAGTACATCTCGTCATTGATGAGAAATAGCCATTGCAATCATAAACTGATTACTTCGACCCACACTGAGGTGCATGGACATAACTGATTGAACAGACCACCGCAAAAACAATACTGGCAGGAATTGTGGT
Organism: Argiope bruennichi; assembly: GCF_947563725.1. NCBI lineage: Eukaryota > Metazoa > Arthropoda > Arachnida > Araneae > Araneidae > Argiope > Argiope bruennichi. Next base: position 48,894,628 of record NC_079155.1, read on the forward strand.
TGAAATTAAAGGGCCATCACCAGGCACAGTACAACCCTATCCGAGGGAAGTACATCTCGGCATTGATGAGAAATAGCCATTGCAATCATAAACTGATTACTTCGACCCACACTGAGGTACACGGAAATAACTGATTGAACAGACCGCCGCAAAAACAATACTAGCAGGAATTGTGGTTGAAATCAAAGGGCCATCACCAGGCACAGTACAACCCTATCCGAGGGAAGTACATCTCGTCATTGATGAGAAATAGCCATTGCAATCATAAACTGATTACTTCGACCCACACTGAGGTACACGGACATAACTGATTGAACAGACCGCCGCAAAAACAATACTAGCAGGAATTGTGGTTGAAATCAAAGGGCCATCACCAGGCACAGTACAACCCTATCCGAGGGAAGTACATCTCGTCATTGATGAGAAATAGCCATTGCAATCATAAACTGATTACTTCGACCCACACTGAGGTGCATGGACATAACTGATTGAACAGACCGCCGCAAAAACAATACTGGCAGGAATTGTGGTTGAAATTAAAGGGCCATCACCAGGCACAGTACAACCCTATCCGAGGGAAGTACATCTCGTCATTGATGAGAAATAGCCATTGCAATCATAAACTGATTACTTCGACCCACACTGAGGTACACGGACATAACTGATTGAACAGACCGCCGCAAAAACAATACTAGCAGGAATTGTGGTTGAAATCAAAGGGCCATCACCAGGCACAGTACAACCCTATCCGAGGGAAGTACATCTCGTCATTGATGAGAAATAGCCATTGCAATCATAAACTGATTACTTCGACCCACACTGAGGTGCATGGACATAACTGATTGAACAGACCGCCGCAAAAACAATACTGGCAGGAATTGTGGTTGAAATTAAAGGGCCATCACCAGGCACAGTACAACCCTATCCGAGGGAAGTACATCTCGTCATTGATGAGAAATAGCCATTGCAATCATAAACTGATTACTTCGACCCACACTGAGGTACACGGACATAACTGATTGAACAGACCGCCGCAAAAACAATACTAGCAGGAATTGTGGTTGAAATCAAAGGGCCATCACCAGGCACAGTACAACCCTATCCGAGGGAAGTACATCTCGTCATTGATGAGAAATAGCCATTGCAATCATAAACTGATTACTTCGACCCACACTGAGGTACACGGACATAACTGATTGAACAGACCGCCGCAAAAACAATACTAGCAGGAATTGTGGTTGAAATCAAAGGGCCATCACCAGGCACAGTACAGCCCTTTCCGAGGGAAGTACATCTCGTCGTTGATGACAAATAGCCAACCCACGCCTTTTCTGTTGTTCACCCATCCTCATTTTTAACCTTCCTCATCCCTAGTGAGAGGAAGGTTACTTGTATATTGAACTTTATTCGCTGTTTTTGAACTTCATTACTTTATTATAACTTATAAAAAGAATAGTTGCTTTATATCTTTGCATGCGCAATGTATTCAATATAGTTTTTCATGGCACTTTCAACCGTCAACAAATATTCCGGTATATAATTCAATAGCATTATTCGGTTTTACTTTGATTCTTTTTATTTCTTTAGGTTTTAAAATATTTTAAATACGTTACCACGCGTGCATATTTGAAACTCTTTGTTTTATGAACCACGAACATCAGTTACTTAATTTATATTACTTAATTTTCAACATTTCTTTATTTATAAATTTCACTTTTCAATACTATTTAAAATAATTTAAAATAAATATGATAAAATCGGAATTGGAGCAGGGCGTAACAAAAATAAGAATCATGGAAAAAAAGTAAATTTTTGTCTCTAAAAAAAGTATTTATTTTCACTCATAATGATTCGATGATATCTGTCAAAATCATCCTACGTTTTTTTCAAAAAAAAAAAAAAAAAAAAAAAAAGAGGATTTTTTTTTTCAAAATTTCGAATACTTTCTTTTAAGCGGTCACGTTCATTAAGGAAAACATGAAAACAGATAATGAATTATTGAAGTATAGAAGTTTTGGTAATCGAGTTAGAATGAAAGGTTGTAGCTGTCACGTGGGATAAAATAGCGGATAAAGCTAAAGAGGATGATAAATGATTTTTCCTCTATTCCTACTCTCCATCCAATTTATTTCGAATGTTAAAGCTATTATTGATTGATTGGTTGGATCATGACTTTTTCATCTCGTCCCGATAGTGCCCTTTTCTGTAAAGAAAAAAATTGCTCCGTGACCGCATTTTCTTCCAAAATATTTCCATCTCTTCTCACATGCATTTTTACGTGAGAAAGTAAAATGCATAATGAATCTTTAAACAAATGAGCAAAATTCGAGTAAAACAATTCCTTTTATTATTTTGTGGAGATTCAACCTATGATTTATTTTCCTAAGCATTCGTGAATGCGAAAATGTTTAAGAAATGATGTCATGACCATTCACAGCGCATGATTCAATTGTTTTAATACAGTTCACTTCTCTAGGTGGATTATCTTACAAGTATATACATTTATATTAACCCTTTAAAGGGCCACTTTTTTCTAGTCATATTATATTAAAAAAATTTTAGGCTTGAAATTAGAATAAGAAAAGGGATTCTTTTAGCTTATTAGATAAATTTAAATTGATTAATTAATTAATTTGGTTAATAAATAATTAAGTAACAAATCAAGACACGTCATTTTGTGTGAGATAAAGAACTAAAGCATCTAAGTTTCTGTCTTTCTAAAAAAAATTGTCAGAACTTATGCTAACTTACATAAATTCATACAAAAATTGGTGGGAAGTATACTTCCCATGGCCCTAGAAAGGGTTAAAATTGATTTGAAAAAAGTAATTCTGAGTATTTAAAGTTTATAATTTCTAATTAAAAATGATTTTAATAGCTAGAAACCATAAAGTGTATATTCCGTATATGACTTTTTACAGTAGGAACCGTTTACAATGAAAGCAATTTGAAAACAGAACCATAGAATATTATAGAACTATATAAAACGGAATTGGAAATAAAAATCCCGAGATAAAATTCCCCTGTACTAACAGCAAAATAGATTTGCAAGTAATAAAATAACCGATCATCCAAATGCTTAAGTAAATATATCCCTCATTCTTATTTTCAGCGATTACTTAATTGTATAGCAAAATCCACTCATGAAAAAAATTGTCAATGAAATGCAATATATAGTGATAACTAAACGCTAAGCAAAGCAGTGGAAGTTATCTGTCAGAATTTTTCTTGCATATTCTCCATTATAGGTACTATCCCCCACCCCCCGCATAAAATTGTCGACTTTAGACAAAAGCGAAAAAGCCTTTCTTGACATTGACCAACAACAGTGGCAAAATATAGAGTTTTGGAGTGAATGCAACATTTTTATGAATCCATAGAGCGAATCTATATTTTGGACGCGGAACTAATGATGTACTCGTAAGTTTAATTATTGAATTTCAATTATTCAGTTTATTAGTTATTACCTTTTCCTACATGAAAAATTATAGGCCGAACAGACGATCATACCTACATATATTTAGTTCAAATTTGACATTTTAGTTGTTGCACCTTGGTACCCAATTTTATGCTTCTATTTCTTTCCGGGATGATGATGATGTCGTGTCCGCGTTACCACGGAAACAGGGTGCAGTAGCTTCTGAGGGTAAAGACCCTCCTGAGCAACCGAGGGCAGAAGTCTGACTTCTAGCTCATATGAAGATGAAACTCACACACACATTCGCTTGCACAACCTTTTTTACAGGGGGGGGGGGCACATTCACACACCTCACAAATAGAACAACGAAAGAACAATCATGCCCTAACCGGGACTCGAAACCAGGACGCCCAGATCACGGGAAGACGTGCTACCCCTATGCCAGGACGCCGGCATTTCTGTCCGTTTTGTAGTTATTGAGCTTAAATGTATCCGAAAAGCCAGTCAGACAGATTTCCTTTAAATGGATTTCAAAGAAAGAATTGATAGTACTGATGGCACTCAAATATTAATATAATTTAAGATTTGGCTACAAATTTGCTCCGTATCTTAAATTTCATCCGTCTGACTCAAAGTGTTTTTGAGTTATCTTGTTTACAGACAGGCAGACAAACAGAACAAAATTCCAAAAAAATTACAAATGATTTTTCGGCTTTAGAGAGGTTCTGAGTTGTGGAGTTTCGTTAATTTCTTCTGTCGACGATTACAATAATTTCTCTAATATTTTCCATACTTCGAATACTTTTCATCAAAGTAAAAAATTGACTTTTATACGATCATTGCTTATTCATAAATCGGACATAAAAATTCCGGATCTATAAATCGCAACCGCGCTATCGCAATCCTGGTTCATGACGTAAATTCAGTTTACTTCATTGAAAAAGTCATAAACCACTTATTTTTATTGAGGAAACTGTAACCATCACTGTATCCAATAAATTTACGATGGCCACATCACGTGTCGTATCCGATAATCTGATTTTTCTTTTTACCCTTTACTAGAACCGTGAATCAATTTTTACAATGTTAGGTGATTCAAGGTAACACCTAAGCTCGGTTTATGATCTCCAGTGTAAAGATATTAAAAAGAAGGAGAAAAAAAAATGTGTTACTCGCGTTGCTAATATATTCTACCACGTCTTTGATGTTGATGAATTGTTACAAAGTTTCAAGAGTAGCTATGCGATCGTAAAACTTTGTTGCTTAAAGGATTACTAATCAAGCGAAAAATGAAACAAAAAAAATTGATGTTTACATCGTCCATTAATTTCGTTATTAGGTATTAATCTTGGTAGTGAAGAAAAAAATAGTTTCTAACGTATCGTCTATCAAATTTACATATTATTTTTTCTAAATAGATTAAATTTGAGATTTTATTGATGTAAGATCTTTCATTAGATTTTATAGCGATTTTAGCATTTTGCTAGAAGGTAGAAACACATTTTCTTGCTTGGATTTTAGATTTATTTAATTTTCAACTTTATTGAAAGAAATTTAATGGCAGTTAAAATTATCTTCCATGGGGCAAAGAAACATCTTATTTTGAGATAACTTAGAGTTCATGCAACTTATTAACAATTCTCTTAGAAATTATTACTTCAGATATAAGGATGAGAAGATTTGGCATGATAGTTGGTTCTCTCTTTCTAGTAGTATAAATTAAGGCTTTAGGATCGAGTTAGCTCGAATTACATGACAGAATGTATCTTCTGCTGGAGAGATTATATACTATCAGAGGAACAGATATTAGGACTAAAACCAGTTTCCCACTTTCGTGGTGCTGAAATGACAAACAGTCAGATTATTCCGGATGTTTCGATAAGTTCTGTTAACTTAACCATTGTTATATTATTTTTTATAAACATTCAATAATTATTGGGGAAATTACCCATTTAAATAATATTTAATTTTCTAGAAAAATTAATTAAATTTCACTTGTTATCTTGCATTATTTGTCAGGAATATTTTAGATTCTGCATTTAATAATATCGATTATCGAATAGTGTTTTCATTGAAAACTCTTAGTTTCTAATCAGTATTTTCAGAAAATGATATTTTTTTTATCATTTTAGCTTAGTTTTCTATATTTTCAAATGTTATTTCCTGAAATTTTGGATTTCGGTAAGAATTTCTACGAAAAAATCTCTTGAATTAAGATCTGGTGCCTATTTTTTATAACTTAAATTTCTCATTGTAATTTTTCAAAGCTCTACATTAAACAATCTGGATGTTAAGAAGAATTTTACAGCTGCTTTAATGTTTCATAATATGGAAGAAAGAGTGTGTGAAAGCATAGTATTAATTATTAGCCCAATCCTATTGAATTGATTATAGTATTTAAAGATTGAATGAAAACGAAGCTTATTTGTCGTTTCAGATTCTAGGTAATATAGTTCTTAGGCAATCTGGTGAATTTTGGATACATCATTTGATAATTTTAAATTAGAAGTTTTTTACTTCTTGTATCTTTTTAACTGAAAAACCATATACATACAATTTTTTAAATACTTTTAGTTTTTAAATGGTAAGAATTGATTTATTTATATGCATTTCTTAGTCTATTTTATGCAAAAATTCAAAAATAGTATGTGATAAAGTTTTTCAGAAAATTCATCTGGAGCATAGCATATAATTTAAATATTTCATTTTACTTTGAATACAATTGCATCTTCTTTTTTTTTGTATTTAATATGAACAAATTTTACTTTTGTATCAAAAGAAGCTGAAAATACCTCCATTTAGGTACTCGTATTGTAAATTCTTTGAAAATGTTTAAAATATGCATGTATAAAACTTGATATCAAAACAAAATTTGTAATAAAACATAAATTTAAAGAATAAATAAAAATTAATAAAATAATTATTAAATAGAAATTGAAAAATTAACTAAATTATATAAAAATCTAAAACAGAATTATAATATAAATAAAAAATATTAAATATCATGCTACTTAAAAATCTAAAAAAGGATATTATTTTTAGTTTTAATTTTATTACCATTTTAATATTTAATTAATAACAAATGAGCACGCACATACACATACACACACACACACACACACACACACACACACACACACACACACACACACACACACACACACACACACACACACACACACACACACACACACACATATATATATATATATATATATATATGCATTTTTTTCTATTTTTTTTTAAATCCACACCAAATTGAAACGCATTCATCAATATGATAGTATATTCATCGTAAAACTTTGAAAACATTAATATTTTGTTCCTATTGGAAAGAAAGGAAGTAAAAAATTTGTAATGTATCCACAAATAAATTCCTTCACACAAAATCTTTTATTGTATTACGCTATAAACTTGAATTAAAATAAGGATTTAGAGGAAGTCTGTAAAAAAATTCCCAACAGCATTAATTCAAAGATTAGAAAAGAACCCCGAATGTAAGGAAAAGCGAAGGAAAATAGGGTCATCTTTTCGGACTTCCTGCAAGAGGAAATTTGCTTTTAGAATTTTTCGTCCGGTGTCGTTTACCACTTTTCGCACCTTTTATCAGAACTTCCTCTCACCCCATTGTGCAGTTCCAAAATCGATTAGGACACACCGAAACCGTCCAAAAAGGAAATTCCTTTCCAGTACAAAAACCCTTTGAAATTCTCTATTATTTATACAATAATCGATGGACAGTGGAGAACTTTCTTGGAAATGGTCATCTTTCACTCTCAATGGAAAAACAGGGTGGGCTCTTGGCAGGAAATTGGGCTCTTTGATTTTTAAACTAAAATCTTAGCCGCGGATAGTTTTTTTTTTCCTATTTCAATGATTTTCTTATCTCAGATAAGAAAGTGAGTGACCTGGAGGAAAATGAAAATATCTCAGACTTGCATTGCATAATATTTCCAAATTTTAGACGATTTTTATTACTTTGACATAGTAGATATATATTTCGAAAATTTCATTAAAATAGTGTAATTCCAGTTCATAATCTGAGTTTAAAATAGATGTATACGAAAGGATATTGATTTGATATTTAGAAAATCCATATGAATTATTTTTATATGTATGTTCTTACCGCTTTCTATAACCAGTTGATTCTCCCTAAAATTTGGAAATTTTCAGTTCCCATTAATTCGTACATAACTTTCATGTTCATGATTTCATGAAAAACATTACAATCATCAATTGCAGCGTATTCTGTATAATGTTGATAGCCTTTTGTTAATTGTATGTAAGAATCTTTTTTATGGAGTGGAGTACAATTATAATTGTGGAGTGGAGTGGAGTCCAATGATACTATTGGAGTGAAGTCTATGTTACTAATGGAGTGGAATTCATTGATATTGGTGGAGTGGAGTGGAGTCCAATTATACTATTGGAGTGAAGTCTATGTTACTAATGGAGTGGAATTCATTGATATTGGTGGAGTGGAGTGGAGTCCAATGATACTATTGGAGTGAAGTCTATGTTACTAATGGAGTGGAATTCATTGATATTGGTGGAGTGGAGTGGAGTCCAATGATGATACTATTGGAGTGAAGTCTATGTTACTAATGGAGTGGAATTCATTGATATTGGTGGAGTGGAGTTCATTGATATTGGTGGAGTGGAGACGATTGATATTAGTAGATCGGAGTCCATTGTACTAATGGAGTGGAGTCCAATGTTTTGAACGTGGATATTAACGTTAAAAACATCGTTGTCTAGTTAAACTATTTGAAGTTTTATTTTGTTTTTTCAGGTGATATAATTTTATTTTCTGATTCTTTCGGTAAACAATGGCAATAATTAATAGAATCTTTCTTGCTTTATTCTAAATACCTGAAGAAATTTCCTCGATTATATATATAATGACATAATGGAAATACTAGCAATTTTGTTTCAAAATAAATATAACATTGAATATTATGTGATCAATTTTTTAATTACAAAGTTCATGAAAAAAGCACACAATAGATAGTTTTCTACCATTAAAAATGTTTTTACAATTTAAAATGGTGTCCAAATCACTTTTATACAACAGTGCTATAGCAAAATATCCTCCTAAATTTCCAATAAAAAAATGAAAAATCCGATAGTCTTCCTCAAAGATCCATATTCCTAGATTTCAAAGTATGTTTGTACTACATACAACAATTCTGTAGCAAAAGTCTGGTCTGCTGTGTTCTAACAAAAAGAGACACATACTCACAACATATTAATATGTGTATAAATAAACAGTGCACTTATTTAGTATGTTCTTGACATGATTGGTTATACTGTAGCATTCTCTACATTTTTTACTCAATTTTTATTTTTAAATGGAAAAATATATCATCATTAAACCACGTTTTTTTATTGTATGAGTGACATTTTGAGTCTCTGACAGCAAATTTTAAGGACATTGCTTATAAATCTGCCTTGTCTTAGACCACAAGGCTATTGACTTTAAAGATTCAAGTCCCAAATCACTGAGATGTCCATTTTAAATTTATTTTACCCACCGAAATCGCAAGAATTTTCACTATAAATTTACTTTGCCCATTGCAAGGATATGGATTTTAAATTTCCTTTGCTAGCCTCAAATTGCAAGGCTGTTGGTTATATATTTACTTTTTCCACAGAACATCGCAAGTATATTGATTATAAGTTTGCTTTGGAGCTGCATGGACTTCCAGAGACCATTTTTCTATTAAACATGTTTTTACAAAAAGAAACTGAAATAATATTTTATTGTTTATATTGAACAGTGCTGGTTGAAGTAAATGTAGTGACTGTTTTGAGATACCTTAAAGATGTACACGATTTTCACTACCGAAACATATAATATCCAACCTGATGGTCGGCTATAACGATTGTGATTAGTGACAATTTACTGTTCAAAATGAATTTGGATAAATTCTTTAATTTGCAAAATAAGAATAATAGCCGCCTTTGGTGACGATCTTTTTCATCCAAATATCGTCATTCTAGTTGTTTGCGGATAATATGGAATGCATTTATTCAAAATATACTTTGTTATGTGATAATATTAAAAATTTTGAATTTAATGAAAGCAAAAACGAATAATTCCAGTGCGTGAAAATTAAAAGGTGCGTGAAAATTAAAGGTTTTACATCCACATTTTTCATAGTATATACACATTATGTATATACTATGAAAAATGTGGATGTAAAACCTTACTTTAGAATTAATGTCTAAATGTAACGTTTGCTGCTAAGCTAGTTAACAGCCTCTGGACAGAGGTGGTCACTGTTGTCTAGTGTGTTTGCTTGCGGAGCCTAGCCTCGCAGGTTCGGTCCTTGCTCGTACCAATCTGTCACATAAATAAAGTATTTTCATTCGTTATTTTAACAATGGCAACGTCACTCAATTAAATTGACTTATAGAAAAATGAAATTAAATGTCAGTTTTATCTTAAATTAAATATCAGTTTTATCATAACAATAAAAATACTGCTAAATAGTGCTCATCAAGTTTAATTGATTTAAAAATAAAAAAAAAATAAAATAAATGATATACGTCGGGCAATGACAGTTTTTCTTCCACCTCTTTGGTGACAATCACTAAATAGATCTATAATCAATCAAGAAAAGTGCATATTCAGGAAAAATAACTCAACGAAATATGTTATTAATATAATAAATTAAAAAAAAATATCAAAATTACTGAATCCATCATTATTTTTTTACACATAGACAGTTATTTATTGATTTTACGTTGCATGACTATATATATATATATATATATACGCGTATAAAATAACAGCGTTTTAAGAGAAATAGTGGAAATGTCTACAAAACATCACTCCCTTAGTTAAAATATCTTTAAACAACACTGCCGTTTAAGCATTTTTATTTCAATAAAAATCTCTTCTGAGACAACTATATTTTTGGATTAAATGTTAGAACGCTACAGACAAAGTGAAAAAAATCTGTCACACGTCAAAATTGCCCTGGGGAAAGAGTGGATAATTTTGCCACAGTTGCAAGACTCGCGGATTTACATTCTATTCCCCAAATACGAAATCCGGCATTGTGAAATGTGCTTCTGAAAAAAGCGAAGCTATTTGGAGGAAGATTGTCTCAATTTTGATGTCTTCTCCGTGGACAGCTTTAAATGAAAGAGCAAAAAAATTACTCCTGCATGCGTCAAACCACCCCTTTTGGGCCCAACGTGTCGATTTACATTTCGAAATAGGCTTATGCGAGACAATAAAGCAGTGAATAAAAATAGAGTTGAATCAAAAGAATGTGCAAGAAACTATTCTACAAAAAGAGAAAGTCCAGAAGTCCTTATTCTTATGGTAGAAAAGAAAGGAAAAGAAGCAGGAAGAAAATACTTCCATAAAAAGACACATAAAAAATCGTTCACTGGATTCTAACTTAAGAGTTCAGTCTCTTTGATCGCGGAAAAGCACTGCCATTCAAACTTGGTTTATTTGTTATTATTTTTTTTTTGTTCTTTTTTTCTATCATTTTTTCAGTGATGGAAATTCTACGCTATTTTCTTTCACCGTACGATGGTTGCCTGGAAAAAAAGAAGGCTTAGAAGGTTGTATTTTACTTTATTTGGAATGCTTCTTTAAAATTTAGGTACTTTTGCGGTTGCGTGATTTTTTTTAACACCTGCGACAGATAAGCTTGGAGTTTTCATAGTTATTTATTTATATATTTTTTTGGTTTTATAAGATAGATGAGTGCTTTTAACTTTTTTTCCTCTGTGAACTATGCTACCACAGCTTATAACATGCGCAAAATGTAAATCCATGGAGGAAAAAAATTAGATTAAATTTTTTAAATGATGCTTTGGAGGAATTCGAAACCCTCTAGAGAAATACAACTCATACATAAAATCTGTGGCTTGCATCCTGGCATAGGGGTAAAGCGTCTTCCATATGTTTTGGGCGTTCCCGGTTCGACTACAGGTTTGGGCGTGGTTGTTCTTTTTCTGTGTTCTATCTGTGAGGTGTGCGAATGTGCCACCCCCTGAAAAAAGGGGTTGTGCAAATGAATGTGACACATGAAGTAGCTAAGTGGTACTTTTGTCCCTAGTTGACGCTACTGAAAAAGTAAGAGACACTCACTCGGCTTAAATCACTGACAGTTAACTGCCAGCGGGCTTGCAAAGTGTTATAAGTCACAACAAAAACAAAACTGTTTTCTAAACGAGGTAAACGTCGTAGCATTGAATATAAAAACTTACTGGTCGCATGAATACATTAAAAAACAAAATGAAATGTATAAAAAGAGCAGAGGGTATAAGAAAATATCATTCAACTGGTAGGGGTGGAATCTCTTTTTTTTTCTCGTATATTACAAAATATACGTGATTTATTAATATGTTCTATACACCTTAGAAAAGTCCGCACAATTAAACCTATCATAAAGTTTGGAGTGGGAATATGTAGTGAAGAGGCAAAACTTGGAAATGTTAGGTAGAATCCGCAAGAGGGAGTGTCGCTCTCGCTACATTTGAATTAGAATTTCATGACACAATATGGTGATTTTATGCTATGTAGAATATTGAAAATACCCGAATATGCAATTTCTATACCTTATTTAAAATCGATAGCAACGAAATTTAATTTCATACATATATACATTTTTACTTTATCGTATATGAAGTATAGAAAAATATATTGCCATCATCAGAATATTCGACTTCGAGATTTCAATAAATCCACGTTTTAAAATTTTTTAAGTTAGAAAAAAAAAACCATTTTTGGCATTATGACTTTCTGTCTAAAGCAAAAGAAATTGTGAAAAAAACTAAAAACACTTTGAAATATATACTGATGAATTTTAATACATAGTATTTACATATAATTTATAGTTTTTGATCAAATTTTAAGAGAAATATATTCAGAAAAAGTTTATCTGTCCGGTTGTCAGAATGTAAGTTAACAAAATAACTATGAAGCGAAGAATGCTAGGTGGATAAAATTTGGTCACATATTCAATTTTTAAAGTATAGATACATACCAAATTTGAAATCAAAACTCTTGGCTTACTGTCAGTAACACATAACCGCGATAACTCTAAAATGGAACAGATGATATGAATTACACTCCCGACTATCTAACCTAATGTGAAAGAGCAAGCCGGATAACAAAAAGGCCGGATATTCTGGAGTTCTGTGCATTTATTTCTTTGTCCATAAACACCATAAGACAAAGTTTTTACAAAAAATTCATTATTATAATACTATTTTCTGACTTCTTATTGAGTATTTAGCCTTCCGTTTGTCTCAAACCACGTAGAATATGAATTTTTGAATACTTTACGTACTGTGCACTTATAATCAGAAACATCGGGAACAAATGAAGTCCGTTACGCACTGACGAAACAATGAACTAAGAACAGAACGCTGCTTTTTTCCTTTTCAAACTTGTATTTTGCGCACGACACGTAGGAGGATCGTTGCAAAAGCTCACTTCCAATGCCTTAACATTGTTGCCAATGCAGAGGCTTACTTTTCTCATTTAATTAAAATAGAAAAAAATTAATTAAGTCGGATAGTTGCGAGCCGGAAACTCAGGATTGTACTGTATATAAAATTTGATGTGTGATTTCTTTTTATTTCAATGGTAGGTTTGTGCCAGATCTTGGTTTTATTCGATTCGCCTCTGAAAGACAAATGCGATTTTCCAGTAATAGTTCTTAAATGCCGGATGTTAATCAACAAGGATCACATCATACATTGAGTAAAATTGCTATATTCAAGCTAATGATGGTTAATTTGAAGCTATTGAATATTGTTCAGTAATGTTGTGGAAGCCAATTTTGGTCTTACTGAAGGTCCATAATTTAATGCGAGCTGGGGTGATACCATTATTAGAAAGAATGCGAGGAAGTTTTGGAGAAACCACTCCTACTGGTATGACCAATTACAAAATTTATTCTCATAAATTAGTGTATTTTTGCATTAGCTCAATCGATTTTGATGATTACAATACCTTCCCTTTAAATAATTCTCATATTTCAATGTTAAAAAATTGGGAATAAAGATGTTTAACATAATTTTGTAATAAAACAATACTGATAATGATGATGATGATGTCGTGTCCGCGTTACCACAGAAAGGGGGTGAAGTAGCTTCTGAGGGTAAATACCCCTGAGCACCCGAGGGCAGAAGTCTGACTTCTAGCTCATATGAAGATGAAACTCACACATTCGCTTGAACAACCCCTTTTTACAGGGGGGCACATTCACACACCTTACACATAGAATACTTATGAAGAACAGCCATGCCTGAACCGGGATTCGAACCCGGAACGGCCAGATCACGGCGAAGATGCGCTATCCCTATAACACCGGCATAAAGCAATGCTAAATAGAATATAATCATAAATCTCAAGAAGATATATATATATATATATATATATATATATATATATATATATATATATATATATATATATATATATATATATATATATATATATATATATATATATATATATATATATATATATATATATATATATATATATATATATATATATATATATGACATGTGCCGATTCTGATTGGAATTTCTCACACGTGTCGACCTTGCAAGGGAAACAGAGCGACCCTTTAGAAGAATCTGTTTACATCAGCGATTCTCTATCCCTTCACTTGGCACGTGGGAACCGCTGACGCAATCATTTTTAGAAAGCGTCAGTTGAATTAATTAAAAAGAAAAAGTAGAATGGGATCAGGAAATAAGAGAATATTTTAGAATGACTTTGAAATGGGTTGAATTAAGCTAAAAAATTAGGAAATTAATTAGGATTAAATTAAATTTTAAATATTATTACATATATATATATACACACACATACATATATATATATATATATAATTGCTGATAATACGAAAATAAATCATGATATGTATTTCATTATCATTGTTTATCTGAAGAACGTTTTACATTTCCAGTGTTCAGTGTTAAAGCGGGAGTGATTAATAGTTTGGTTTCCTCGAAGCTTATTTCCATTTAAATTAAGCGTGCTGCTGAAAATTCGGAGGGAAACGGACATTCTTACACATCAAATATACTGAATTCTGACATGGTTCATGTCCCTGTAGACAATATAAAAAATAAGAAATCTCTCTTTGTTTAAATTTTCTAATCTTTTGGGATTCTAGAAAGAGGAAACATCAGAAAGGAGATTTATACCTTTCGGATTACATTTTCTCTTGGGGCCCTTAAATCTTGTTGAATAATTTTGACACCTGTAATCCATTTGGAATTTAAAATAACACACACATACACATGAGAAGAACTGAAGAAATATTTCATAGAATATTTTGGGAAATGGGTAGAGTGACATACTTTGTAGATTGGAATTAGAACATTTTTTTTTTTTTTTTGAGATCTACTTATGTTTAGAACCAGCAATATATTTCCTATTCCATAGGCGAACGGTTAATTCTGATGATATTATTATGATATATTATTGTTTGTATATATATTATTGTTTGAAATATTATTGATCTATTATTTCTTATGATATAGTATTCTGATATATTATTATGATATATTATTGTTATAAATAATATTGTTTCTCTGCACAATATCGGGATATAGAAAAACGGTTTTAAACTATTTTAAGTGAAAGCCAAATTGTAGGAAGACAATTGTTGCCAAGTTGTTGACAATTTAAAATTTTGTCCCTATCTCGGTTTTTATGGAAAAAGTCAGTGATATATCTGAAAAGCTACGCGAAAGGCTGAAATAGGTATGTCCTACTGAATCCTATCATTGAAGTGTTATTGTAATGTAACTGAGTCAATTAAATATTTAAGCAACTATGCGTTATTTATTAGTTTGGTATTTGCTACCTGTGCATGCTATACTTATGATAAACATGTGCATATATCAGGTATGGTTTTGTTGTCTACGGTTTGGAAAAACTAAGCTACAGGGCATGCTTCCAGAGAGAGGACGAAAACAAATCTCGTCTTCTGGATGTCTGGACTTGGAACATTCTGAGGAGAGATGATTGTTATTTCTATCTCAATCGGCAGATAGTGCACACAATTATCGAATTTAGGCATTGGGGAGTTTTCAGGCCATTCAGAAACAATTCATGTAGAGATAACAACAGCAGATAGCAGATAGTGACATCAGCGGCTATGATATCACTGTAATTTTGAGTATGATGCGATTTTAAGGCCACCTTTAACTCAACTCAGGACCTAATTTTTAAAAGATCTAACAGCAAATTTATTCTACTCCCGTCAGAAGGTAATAGTATCGGGCTTTGATCCCACATTTTCAACAGCGTATATGATTTCCAATAATTTGTATGCAGGATTTCATACTGTTTGACGCGCCTTCTCACACTGATAACAACGTAGATCATTTGCTATGGCAGCATTTCACAGATGCATGGTGGATGATGACACGTCATTTTCCAAACGCATGGCCTCCTAGTACACCCGATATTACTCCCTATACTTTTTAATGGTTAGGTTAGCTAATGGACAATATATATCACCAATGACAAGAATATGTGCGAAATATGAAGGATATTATTCGACGCCATTTCTTGATGTTCCGGCAGATTTACTCCAAACGATGAAAACGTGGATTTGTGATTATTGCACAATGTTAAATATAAAGGAGGGCATATTGAGAAGTTTCAATGTTGCATTTATATTATGTAACATTTATAAAGTACATTAAATCTTTTTATATGAATTACAGCTGCCGCTAGAGTTTTGCACTGTTTCTTTTTATTTCGTAAATGTCAAGCACATCGTTTTAATTATGTATAGTTCATATTTTATCTCATTTAGACCAAATACAACGCCTTTTACAGCCTAGATTTACCGAAGTAGGAAAATTTATGTCTTGCTAATCCTGTATATTATCGTAAATAAGTTTAAAATCTTTTTAAAAAATATTAAAAAAAAAAAAAAACAATTATGCGACAACCATTCATACAAATCGAAAAATTATGTTTGAATTTTAAGATGAAGCACACAACTCCTTTTATATTATAACTTTTTCGACTATGACAAAAGAATCCATATTTTGTTAGATTTGCATTTTTGAATGCTAGAACAGTGAAACCTTACTTTACATTTAATCATACACTGGTTGAAATATTTTTCACAGATTTCCAACCCAGTTAACATATTTAACCAAATAAAAAACTATTAAGAGGAAAAATGCTCTTTTGAGGTTACAATTTCATTAATATTTGATACAACTTCAAAGCAACCATATAAACATAAAAGTTCTCTTCCGTTCCTCTTTGATCTTCTTTACTGTACCAATCTTAAAAACAACTTCGGGCAGGAAAACCAGTGCAGGTTTATTTCAAAAGGCATGAAAGTGGAGATTCTAAAAACATCCTTCGGCAAGTATAATGAACCGTTCCAATCGCTCACATCTTACGAATAACCTTCAAATTTATTCGACTTCTAACTCTTTTTTTTTCTTTCAAAATTTGCTCTATTTATTGCGAAACGTTGATTTTTCAGATTCGGTGTCGAAGCGAACATTGAAGACTGTTTCTCCAGGTTTCTATTTCATTCGCTACTTTTCACACCTTCTGCATCTTATTTGGAAGGTGTTCAAATAAAAAGTTTCAAGGCCTGCAATGAATAGAATTAAGGAACTACAGAGAAAAAGATTTTTATTTTTATTTTCAACTTGTTGTATATAAAAATACAATTTTTATTTATTTTAAAATTTTAAAAATACAATTATGGGAGAAGATTATTAAATACAGTACTGTGCAAATTAATTGGGACAAACACAAAAATTTTCACAAATGTTGTTTAATTAGTATAGGTTAACTTACCTGTACAGTATAGCAATCTAATACAAAATATGTCCTCCTCTAGTTTGAATGAGATCCTTTACACGGTTTGGCATGAATTCCACTAAATTAGAACATAAATTTTTGATCTCGTCATCACGAAACCAAACTTTTATAGCATTTTCAATCATTGTTTACTTAGTTCAGCAGTCAAATTTACTCAGATGTCTCTTTACAATCCTCTACAAATTTTCGATAGGATTTACATCAGGAGAATTACCAGGCCAATCCAAAACCGTTATTTTCTGTTTTTGAAAAAAATTCGTTGTTAACTTAGAAGAATGGCATGGAGCAAGATCTTGTTGAAAGATACCAACACTACCAGCGAACGTTTGCATCATAAGCCAAATTTTACTTTCTATTATAGAAATGTATTGTTTAGAGTTCATCATCCCTTCAAATAGTACTAAGCTGCCAGGTCTTTCAGAAGTAAAATAACCGTAAAACATCTGTTTCTGAGGGTGCTTAACTGTTTGAATAAGATGTTGTTCCCTGTTGGATTCTCCGCCACTTCGCCTGACAAATCTTGGTCAAAACCTTGCACAAGAAAATGCGTTTTGTCGCTGAATACAACCTTCTTCCAATCTTGTGCAGTCCAGGATTGATATTTCGTATCCCAATCCAAATGTTTTTACTTCATTGCAGGTTTTAATAACTGTTTTTCTATTATTTTCCTTACAAATCTCCCAGCTTCACTAAGCCTTCATCAAACTGTCGATGAATCCACGCTCACACCAGTAGCTAATAATTATCTCTGTTGATCTCTATTTGTTTTGTAAGGATGCATTGTACTATTTCGTACAAGAAATTTGTCTGTTCGAAGTGTGGTCTTGCGTTTGCTTCCACATTTACTCTTTCATTTTGGAGACACTACCCCGAAATTCTTTTGCTGATTAATAATCCTAGAAACACTGGATTTTCCAACTCCAACTGCTGCAGCAATATCCCTCACAGCCATAGAAGTATGCTAACTAAGGGTAACAATTCTAGTCCTTTTCCTGGGAGTGATATCCATTTTTTTAAATATACGTCAGAAGGAGACAATTCACACAAGCGACCACTTTTTACTGCAACTGAAGAGAAAAATTTTCGAAATTTCATGATCACGTGGTCAAACCGGTTTAGACTAGTCAAGGGCAGTCACACGTTCTAAGAAAATGCAGTTGAAAATGGTTTGAGGATGAAAATCTCCGAGAAAAAAACAATTTTCTTAAAAAATATGTTTGTCCCAATTAATTTGCACAGTACTGTATTATCGAATGAATAATCATAAATTTCGTCTTAGAATTCAGCTTTTTTTCAAGCAATGGAATAAAAGGAATTATAAATTTTAAATTTCAACCTGCCGAAATGAAAAGCAAAATCATGCTATTGAACTACCGTGAGATACTGGAATCGTTAGTATTGGCCATTTTATCAGAGATATAAGCTTAATAAATATTTATTTAATGAAAGTTTTCATTTTGAAAATACATCATAATTCCAAATACAAAACATTTTCCAAATTTTTATTAAAACTGTACTAAATATTTAATTCCATTCAACATGGTAGATTTTTTTTATACCTTAATCATTATTATACAACAATTAAATATTACTAGCAACAATGAAAAATAATTCGAATTTTACTTGAACAGCGCATAATATCGCAGTACTTTTTTTAAATATTTAAAACATTCATAACAATAGAAATAAAATTATTTGTCAAAAATGTATGCAATTGAAAGGATTATTTTTATACTGTGATATTTTCCGATTCATCTTGATAAAAAAACTACAACATATCGTTTATTTTTAATTATTTAAAATTCAAGGTAAATTTTAAAAAAATTCTCTAAATTACTATTTTCTACTCTCCAAAGTACAAATGTACCATGTTTGATACGTTTTGATCAAATAGTTCGGTTTGTTATGATGAGTGTACACACATAAAAATACATAGGCACACACATCTTCCTTGCTAGTTAAGATAATTTCTTTGTATTTATTTTTAATATTATTCATTTCTTTATTTCTGCCTAATATGATCCCTGAACAGATTAAATCAAAATAATTGGTTAAATATCCCAAAACCTTAAGAAGATTATGGCAAAACGTTCCTGTTGTACTCTATATGCCCCTTCAAATAAATTACAGAATATGCCTTCTACGACAGTAAAGAGTTAAAATGCAGTGAATTTGCTTACTTCATCATTTAGCAACTTTTAATTAAAAAAATATATGCTTGCTAAATCTTTGTTTTTTTTTGTTTTTTTTTTAAATTATTTTTGAATTATAAAGCAAGTAAATAATATTCTTTATTTCACGTCTTTTGTAAATATGTTACTACTGCATTTTTAAAAAATAATCTTATTCTCCTCATAAAAGATATGAGGAGAATTAATTGTATATTATAACAAGAAAATATATTTATAATATCTTGTATATTATAAATATATTTTCTATATAATAATTGTATATTATAACAAGAAAATATGAAAAACAGTACTTTATGGATATTTTAATTCATGAAAAAATTATCAGAAATTATCCACGTTCAACTTAGTAGAACAAAGTTAATGTAATCAGAAATTTGCATGGATTTTGAAGAAAAAAAAATTCTGGTTATTTATATTGAAATGAAATATAAATTAAACGTTCATAGTTATCAGAAATGTGTGATCCATTTATTTTATTGATCTCAATGCGAAATCGTTCCATATAAAATTGAAGTTGTAAATAAAAAATTAAAAATAATCTTGGCATGACATTTTTTCCCCATTCCTTATATCCCTTTACTAATAAGAAACTTATAATCAGCCCAAATTGCTAAATATTGTTACGAATCTGTGATGCGGCTTCCCAGCATATTTGGTTCCATAGGAGGTCCCAGAGCTTGGCGACGAATTTGGCGCTTTGGCGCCAAAATAGATTATACTCGAAACATCGAGAATTTTCCCGCCCCGTCCTTTAGGAATCGAGATACGCCTCGAACGTTCCTGATTGGTTGAGAGGCTTCTAGCCACGCCTCCTGAGACCTATAAAAGGAAGCAGCCGCTGATGCCAGAGGAGTCGTGAACCAGATCTGAGAGTAGTGCATCAGAGTAGTCGGAATCGACGGTGAAGAACTGGCCTTCCATAGATAAGCGGGGCAGCGACGGAGTGAAGATAGTGCTGAACTAAGCTGTGAGCTACTGTCTGCAGTAGAGTCTGGTTCTATGCTACACGTCTCGGCTGAAGATAATCGTCTTCTGTGCTGTATATAGTTATCGTCTCTGTGCTGTCCTGTGTGTCTTCGTGTAAATAAACGTCGTTGTTTCATTTTCTACTGCCACCTGCTGATTGAGCGTTCTTTACACCATATAACTCCCACTATCCAAACGAACCCCGGGAAATTTCGTAACATTATTAACAAAATAATAACAAAGGGAGATTTAAAAACCCTTATTTTTGGAACATAATAAAGTTATAATTCTTTCATATATTACAATTAATTAAATTATCATTTATTTGTACAAATTTTTGAAGGCATAAAAAAGTTATAATATTCTAATATCCTAGATACATTACAATTGATTAGATCTTCATTTCTCGTACACATTTTTATATGCGTATGGAATGATATCAAATAATGTTAGATTAGATTTTCATTTTCTTTATATAAATCTTTATATGCTTATGGTATGTTTTCAAATAATATATAAATTAGCTGTTGGCAATAGTGATGACGATTCTTCGCTGAAGCATAATAATTTCAAAGGTCTTGAATATAACGAAGGAGATTGATCTTCAATATAAATTAATGCTCAAATCTGTGGTTATTTCCAAATGTGCATTGATTATCTAGTGCTAAGATTGGTAATTTCAATGAACAATTATCCCTGCCATCTAAAAATTTCGCTCTCGCTTTTTGTCACGAATTTCATGACAAGATTTCATTTCACATTGAATACGAAATTCTGAAAAGGATTTTAAGCATTATTTAAGATTCCATATATCCATTCAATATGAAGCTGCGTAGTATTTGAAAAATATATTTATTTGGGATGAAAATAGACACTTTGAGTTTGATCACACGACACAGGCAGCGAAGGCATTATAAAATTTAAAAGTTTCATTTGTAAATGATATTGCCTTTCTTCTCCATAGATGTCTGAGACAGAGATTAGATGTATTAGATGTGGATTTGAATAAATATTTTATTTACATTATATACATAGCAATTCGATATGTTAAGGGATGCTGTATCTTTTCGTCGAAACCAGACTTTAAAGAATATAATGCTTTGACGGCGAAAACCAGATTTGAAGAACACTTTGCTTTAAGAGCAGATTCTGATGCAAGGTATAGTCCACATTTCCTGATAGTTGTGCGTGTGTACTTTTCCATCTTTCTTTGGTACTTTATATTTTCTGAAGTTGGATCTGTTTATTTAATGACATATGACAAGGCTGTAGCCAAACACTTGCAAAGAAGCTAATTGAATTTCCTACCATATATTTAACTAAAAAATTGTGAAAATTGTAAAATATTTATAAAACAAAACGAAGTTCTAGTAGAAAGTGTGACTGCATTTTAATGATA
This sequence comes from Argiope bruennichi, assembly GCF_947563725.1. Taxonomy (NCBI): domain Eukaryota; kingdom Metazoa; phylum Arthropoda; class Arachnida; order Araneae; family Araneidae; genus Argiope; species Argiope bruennichi. The sequence continues at coordinate 48,916,461 of NC_079155.1, forward strand.
TGACAATCATGATTGGTTTAAATATAATTAAGTACCAAAATTATTTTGGATGAATACTGCTGAAATCGGTTTATTTGTTGAGACTTGGTAGACCTGTTTTTTTTTCTTAACAATATATTCCATGAATGGATATGGAGGGGAAGGCGACAATTAGTGATATTTCTAGATTTCGAGAGCTTTCATACTAATTTAAAAAGTGACAAAATTGTGGTATAAGATATTTTATTTAATATTTGCGATTGACGAATTCTGTCAATGTATTTCTTTCCAAAGAATATACAATGAGATTATAAATTTGAGATACTGCATGAAAATACGACTCTGAAGTAGGTTAAAAGAAGATCCTATTTATTTGACATGGAATCCATGTGACCGTTGTTAGCATTAATTTCATATTTTGTTTCTGCTATGGAATGGTTCTTTTATTGTATTTATTACTGGGCGAACCTCTAGTGGCCGAAGACGGATAGTTAAATACACAAGTTTAACATAGCTACCCAAGACTCAAAGCAAAAATTCAAGAAAATATTTTATACAGTAACAATTGAAAAAGGAAGCAAATCTTTTCAAATATTTGACATTGGTGACTCTGCGAAATGCACTGTTCTTTCATCTCTTCATAAATCATGCCATTTTAAGTTATTTTCTGCTTACTTCACTCTGCTATTTCTGCTCTGTTATTTATTTTTTTTGATCTCCGCTATATTTTTGTTTTCTGACTAGAGAAAGAGATGAGTGTTCCATATAGAATGTCTGATATTCGTCTCGGCTATAAAATGCATGACAATATAAAACCTTATGACTAATGATATTTTGTTTACGAAATATTATATTTATATAGATCTTGGCAGTAATTATTAAATTTAAATGTTATAAATCAGGATGGGTCTTAATATAAATTCCAATTATAAAATAGTTTTAAAGAATACTATTTCATCATGTAAAGGGAGACTTTAATCCAAATTATTGGAATTGAGCATCGTTTAATGGTAGTGTATTATTCCTAAAATGATTGGAAATTAAAGTATGTATTTTGATTCTGTAGAAATTTTAGAAATATGATGTCATTCGATACATTCCAAAAATAACAATTCATTTTTTTGTTTTTTTACATTAAGCATTAAAAATTATGATTAGGATAATTTCAATAATTTAAAGTTATCTCATTCCTTTCTCGGAGATATTTAAAATATAAAACATTCCTAATTTACGTAATTTATTGTATTATGTAATATAGTATATATATATATATATCTATTGTATTTTACATAATTTATTGTATTCCTATTATATTTTACATAATTTATTGTATTCCTATTATATTTTACATAATTTATTGTATTCCTATTATATTTTACATAATAAAATGTTTCATAATTTATTGAAACAGAAATACAAGAATTAAAGCTTATGATACTTTTTGCCTATCAAGCCACCTGTCTTCATCAAGCTAAAGCATTGGCGCTAACTGTTACAAAGTACAATGCAAGGTTTCTTTTTCTCCAAATATTGGTGATAATGTAATATAACTTGTAAAAAGTTAATTGTGCGCGGCATGTATAGAGTGTAATGAATAGTTGATTGAAGTAGTATTAATTTTTATAAAAATATCATTGTATTTTCCATTTGAAATAAAGATTTAATCAATCCACAGTTTTATCAAGAATTCTTAGAAATTAGAAATTTAAAGCAACATTGAATAAAATAGTATCATTTTTTAAAAATATTATAATTGTGTTTCGATTTGAAATAAAAATTTGATCAATTCAGTTCATAGACTTATCTAGATTCCTGAGAAATTAGGAATTTGAAGTAATGGTGACTCGCAGATTTTTAATTTATCTGAAAAAATTTAAATGCGCTCATAGAATATTTGCTGATAGTGCAAAAGATAAAGTTTTAAAATAAAATGTATGAAAAGATTGCTATTTCTTAGTAAATTTTGGAAAATTACATAGTAATCACGAAGTTTCGCTATTTAGTATAAAAGCATCGATTTTATATTGACCATGTTATTATAAAAAGCGGTACTAATTTCTGAAATATTTATGATATATTCTTGATGAAGATATCCCACTTCTCCGTGAAAAAGTAAATGCATGCCGAGGGTTTCACGACTACTCTTATTTTCAGATCCCCGTTCATGGAAATGTTTTGATTCGTAGTATTGTGGAGAGGAAACTCGAATATGCATTCTAGACACAATTATTTTTCAACGAATCGAAACTGAAATTTTAGATACATTTCGGTTAGGTGACGCAAGCGAAAAGTCGCCATAAACAGTTGTAACTTTAGGTTTGCAGGTAAATTGGCGCATGTCTTGGCCTCACGTCTTAATTATTTGGTGATTGTTGCTTGCACCTGGTTAACTAAAAAGTACCAAATATTAATAACAATATCGCACTAAACTTCATCTATTTATGCTATTCCGTTTTTTAACCATCCTGCTCACATGCATTCGAACCTAAGGACCGCAAGATGCTCTGCACATCAATGTAATTTATGTTTGAACAGAAGTTTGGACGCTTAAAGTTAGATTGCAATTTAGATGCTTAAACTATGTGCCCAATTTTATTACATAATTTTCGTGTTTTTGAGTTATTATGTTTATATACATGAGAATGTATAGATCGATAAATGATTGATGGTGATGATCTTGTGTCCGCGTTACCACGGAAAGCGGGTGCGGTAGTTTCTGAGGGTAAAGACCCCTGAGCACCCGGGGGCAGAAGTCTGACTTCTAGCTCATATGAAGATGAAACACACACATTCGCTTGCACAAACCCTTTTTACAGGGGGGTATATTCCCATACCTTACATATAGAACACAGCAACAACCATGCCCGAACCGGGACTCGAACCCAGGACGTCCAGGTCACGAGGAAGACGCGCTACCCCTATGGTTAACTTATTAATAGATATAGATAAAAATTTGTAATGTAATATATCTGTAATGCAGTAGATCTCTGTAATGTAATTTTTTATAACACTGCAAAATTTTATTTAGATCTATGTGCGTTTTGTATTTACAGTGCTGATTTAAATTGGAATAGGCGGATAGATAGACAGTCAATTCGAATTTACATTAATAGATATAGATGAAAATTTGTAATGTAATGTATCTGAAATGTAATTGATCTCTGTAATGTATTTCTTTAAAACACATGCAAAATTTTATTTGGATCTATGTGCGTTTTGTATTTATAGTGCTGATTTAAATTTTAATAGGCAGATAGATAGATAGATAGACAGTCGATTTGAATTTACGTGTATAGGTTTCGATCAAAACTTAATAACTTATATTAAATTGGTGTAAAGGTAACATACAAATATTGAACCGTTTAGCCCATAAATATGTTTCAATTCATAATATGTTTCACAGAGAGACATATTCCAAAAATTTGTTTTTCTGACACATAGATGTTTAAAATATGCAGTTTCACTAATTTAGAATTTTTCTGATAATCAATATATTTTTTCAGTAATATGTAGGAATTTTTTTTTATTTGAAGCAAATGAATACAGATATTATAATCTCCTTAAATATTTACTCAAAATTTGAATAATGCTAGGATTACAATTATTATTTGAAAATATGCTGGTTCCAGTAGGATTTCAGAAACAAGCATTTTCAAAGACTGCTTGGTATATTCGTATTGTCTTCAGCACTTCTATAAAACCATGAACAGAAAAAATAATTTACATATATGTTAAACAATTTGCATATTAAGCCCTTAATTTACATATTAAAACATCAATGCATCATTAAATCTTTAAACAAAATGTTATATAGAAATATTAGAAAAATAGAAGAGATAAATTATTTTTTGTTTATTTAATTGCATTAATGTTTATTTTTAATCACAGTTTCAGTTACATATAATAATGATGAAAAAAAAAGCACGATAATTTTTCTTTATTTTCTCAATGGAATTTGTTATTTTTAAAATTTTAAAATGCATCTGAATTCAATGTAAGATTAATTTATGAAATGTTTTTTTTTTTATGAAATGAAAAAAAAAGCATTTATCTATAAAAAAAATGAGTTCCTGATTTTTACTAACCTATATACAAAAATATGCTCATTTCTGCTAAATAAAATATAAAAAGGTTTTGAATTTTTCTGTTCAGCATTTTTCTTCCATTGATCTCAAATGTAAAAATTTAAATATTCTTCGCTGATTTTATAAACCCAATTTCTGAAATAAAAACTATATTTTAAATTAAAATATTATCTGGATAGATATTTTAAAGATTTTAATAAAAAAACACTTACTTGAAATTAAAATAAACACGGAAACTTTAAGCACACTAGATCTTTTAACAATATTAGAATATTTTCTTCAGAATATATTAAAGAGAATAATCGAACATTTTTAGTTCAGAAACACAGCAGGACAGCTATGCTAAGGAAAAGCAACACCACCTACAGATTCGAGAGAATTCAGGAGAAGTTCTCTACAAGAAAACTAATTGCTCAGAAACTCGGTTGTCACTCAATTCCTTTCTGCACAAGGCACCTCCAGAAATTTAGTTCCACGAAATGTTCCCTTCGCTTTCTTGATGTACTCATTCCTCTTGCTCTGAATTGGATTATCGGTGTCAAAATGCTTCAACAAGATTTAGAGAGTCCCATAGGAAATGCGATCCGGAAGGTGTACTACTTCGTTCTGATGTTTCCTTTTGGCTTTTGTTGAAATTCGAAATGGTTTGGAACTTTAAAGAAAGGAACATTTCTTGCCTCTGTGTCGTCCTAGGAGGCTGTAGCTAGTGTCAGAGAGCGGCTCATTTGATGTATAAGAATGTCAGTTTTGAGCCTGAGTTTGGGCTCTGAAGTTAATTAAAATGGAAATAAGCTCGACGAAACAGAACTGTTAATCACTTCCGAGATGTCTCTAAATGGGAAAGATTAAATTTGTGCTTACAGGAAAGGATAAAAATTGAGGTATTAGGATAAGGAGCTTTTGCTTTTATTAATATTAAAAAAATCCTTTAAAAGAAATACCAAATATGGGTGAAGGCATATTACACCTAATGCTTATTTACTTTTAAATGTGTTTTCTAAAATTACTTTGCCATTTATGGGCAGTGCAATGAGTAAGAAATCGAACACTTGTTTATGATTAGATTTTGTTTATGATTAGATTGTTTAGAACTGTTAATCACTTCTGAGATGTCTCTAAACGGGAAAGATTAAATTTGTGCTTACAGGAAAGGATAAAAATTGAAGTATTAGGATAAGGAGCTTTTGCTTTTATTAATATTAAAAAAAATCCTTTAAAAGAAATACCAAATATGGGTGAAGGCATATTACACCTAATGCTTATTTACTTTTAAATGTGTTTTCTAAAATTACTTTGCCATTTATGGGCAGTGCAATGAGTAAGAAATCGAACAATTGTTTATGATTAGATTTTGTTTAAAATATAAATTTGAACAAATATGTCTTAAAAAATTATTAGAAAGATAACTTTTAATTTGCAGAATATTTTTTGAACATTGCAGTAAAGCTTACCTTCCATTGTAAAAAAAAGCTTTCTTTAACAAGCAATAATTCTTGTTGCATCAACAAGCATTTGTATGCCATATTGACTCCACTAGTCTGTTTTCTAAATACACTGCTGTATTATTAGAAAACATAATATAATTAGTTTGGTTGATATACATCAATACCTCATTTTGAAATACAATATCATAATATTAATATAGACCTCAAAACCTTCATTGATGATCAGATTACAACTGTGCACTTGAGCAAAATCTCCTTAAACTATCTTATTATATCGACTGGAAAGAGTTTGGCCATGACTTATTTAAAGCATATTATATTAGAATATATAGGATATTTCGATCTTCGAATAGGAGATGATTAAATTTTACTTTAATGCATCTCACCAGGATGTTAACTCAAACAAGAAAGCAGAATATTACTTCAAACTATTCTACACGCTGTTACAACCATCGTTCCAGTGAGTTATCTGAATTTTGGCTGTGGCAAATAGACATTGTATATTTGCCACAGCCTAGATTTGCGCATAGACCTCTTAACTTCTTAGATGTTTTAGATCATCATGACTCCAGGATGAGTGGAAGATGGTTTTGTTATGAAAAAAATAAATATTTGAAAAATATTTGAAATCGGGAATCTGACGACTTTCCACGTTTCAAACCTCCTTGAGTTACAAAAACACAATACGCTCTTCTAATTTGTGAACACGGCTACTGAAAACGCTTTTATCTAGAATGAAAAATTAGATATGTGGAATTAAGAATCAATTTGGAGATTTTAATGAAATCGTGAATGGCGATTGTTCAGATGAAGTCGATCTCTCCAGCTACTAGAGTACAAGATAAAACTATATATGTAAATGTAAAAAAAACTAGATGAGTGAAATTTAGTGTGTAGTTTTATTATCTAAAATGCAGATTCTTTAGCAGTATAAAATAAAAATGATGTTATTAAATCAAGACGTTCGAAATATTGCTTGCTCTGGCACATTTCTATGCGTAAAAGACTCATTTTAAATAATAAACATGGAATCTGCTCGCATATACGATTTTAGGGCAGCATCTATGGCAAGGTTGGTTGCATCTTAGGTTTTAGGTTGCATCTATGGCAAAAAGAGCTTGTCTTCATTCCAAAACGTGCGATTATGAACTCCTTGAAAAGTCTAAATTGAAACTGATACACATATTTATTATCCTTGGTGAAACACTTTCAGTACTAAGGATATAATTTTTTAACTAATTCGCTCATTTCGATATAAATTTTTGAATGAAAGTACTGTAAGAATAAATAGATCATAGAATTAACAACGTTATTTTTAGCTAACACAAGAAATTGAATTATAGGAGGGTGGCATCAAATTTTAAATTACAGTAAGAAATAATACAAATTTTGATTCTCACATGAGAGCATAATAACATCCCTCTTTTTAGATGATAAACCTTACTTTAACTTAAATCAGCTACTCTGACTCTCCCTGTGGCACATGGAAATATCTTAATGAGCGAACTGCTGCAAAAACAATACAAGTGGGAATTGTGCTTGTGTCCTAAGGGCCATCACAGGCCACGGTACAACCCTTCCTTTGGGAAGTACGTCCCATCATCGATGGGAGGAGTCGACCTCACCTTTTACTGAATCACCAGGGTGGACAGAATCAACCATCATGTCGGAGGTTTCTCATCCTCAAATAAGAGGTGCCCCTCAGTGGGAGTTCTTAAATGTAGATGATGTGGGAGGTGATAGATGATGTGTGTCTTAGATGATGTGGGAGTTCTTAGTAAGCATGGGGCTGATATCTCCTTTATGTGCTCTAAAAATTTACTGTTCATATAATAACCTAAAAAAAATAAAGTTTTTTTTTTGTAATTATATTGTTTCCAATGTCAACCATTTAGATTTTTGTCAAGGGCCAACTGGCATTGTTTAGAATCCTTTGTCATGTAAAAAAGTGCTTTCTGTCACAAAATTCAAAAGTTGAAAAAATGAATCTAATTTATTAATTTGATATGGTATTTGATACGATATCATATCTCCCAACAAGAAGCTTAACAAAAATTAAATAATGCAAATTAATATTACGAAAAGAAAAAAATGAAATAGTTCTTTTTTTCTTTTCTTTTTTTTTTTTTTTTTTTTACTTTGATATCCCTTTCAGTATAAGACGGATAGCTCTTTAAAAAAAACACACACAAAAGCAGGTTTGAAAAGAGATACGAAAGAATTTTCTAAACCCTGTGACAGATACAATCTACCTTTCAAATGGCAGATTTTTCCAAGGAAGTTTCAAATTTATTCCACTTCCTATTTTCCTCAAAGTTTGGCCTATTTGTTGAGAGCCGCTGATCTTTGGACCTTGTTGCCAAAGCGATGAATGGAGCACATTCCCACGGGCACGGCTTAATCTGCTTCTTTTCCGCTTTCATGTTTCTCACTTCAAAGGATCTCCCGCCAAAAAAGATTCAAGGCATGTGATGAATAGAATTGCAAAATTTAGCTAAATCCATCTTTTTTCATCAAATTTTCTTCACATTTTGCCTACCATCTCGTATAAAAAGAAACAAGGTAATTAAGCAGAGCAAAAGTCGTTTGAATTTAATCAAAGATAGCAGTGTAAACAATTTTCATGTAAGTTGTAAGTATGTTGATTTTCACCCTTAGAAAGCAAGTGAAATTATCTATATAGAGCAAGAATCTTCAACTTGTTCCAAATGATATCATATTTAATTTTATAATAGCAACTTCCTATTAAAATGTAATTATTATATTGAATGACCTAAAATCAACGTAATCATAACAGTAATTTTATAGTATTACGTTTGGATAGTTTTATGTTAAAAGTTTTGACTGTGATGATATTTTGATTGCTGCTCCATAATTTAGCCAAAAATTATGTAATTTGTTATTATTGTTATGGAAATCGTCCAATGGGTGTATAGTGTAAGAAATACAACAAACCCAATAACGGATAATGAGGCTTTAATCCACGAAAATTTAAAACGCAGGTTACAAGAAATATGTCGATACCAATACAAATGCAGCATTGCAGAAATTAACATCATTGATACAAACAACAGCAACAGCAAAATAGAACTCTGCACATCTGCTAATATTGCAGTAATACACCACAGAGAAAATCCTCTTTGTGTAAACACATCACTTTTTATAATGTTTCAACAAGGTGCTGCATTTACTTGGTGATGCTTTCCGATCATCATTTTCTGATACTAATAGAGATAACAACACCTTGATTCCTGCGTTCCCTATAATATCCATTTTTTTTTCCATCAGGGTCTAAATTTTCACCCAGGTCAGATGTCAGACTGTATGTATATCTGTTAATCTTTCTTTCCAGCAATGAAACTAATATTGCTTAAAGGTAATATTACAGATTTTAACAATACTATAGAAATATAAAACAGGAACACTTTGCTGTTAAAATGATTCAAATTCGCTTAAGTGCTACAGCACAATACCGTCAGTGAAATAATTAAAAATTCTTACAAACCAGAAGGATTTTTATTGAAACTGTGAAAAGTATCTCATTTTTATTATTTAAAAATTCTGGTATGAAATACTGAGAAATTTACAAATCTCAATTTGTAAAAAAGTATGTTTTACAGATAATTATTAAAAGTTTTAATGCAGTTCTTATTTATAATATATCTGACTTTTTAGTCATTAACTTGATCGTACTTCAGATTATCATACTGCTAAGCCATTTACATGAGGTATATTTATTTATAATTTCCCTTTTTTATAGGATAGGATACTATGAATTTATTTGAATTAATTTATTACAAATTAGTGCTCTGTAAATTTCATAAAAAAAATCAATTAAGTATATGCTACGGAATAAAAACGGAAGTAAAAATCCTACTTCCTTTCAATTCAATTATTCAATCCGGAGTTATTGTCCAAAGAAGGCTTTCTTGATTCTAATTTTAATACTGACAAAAGCACTGGTTTGAATGGCTTAATGTTATAATGTAATGAATAAAAATTTTTACGTGATATCTATATATACCAACTGAATACATAATTAATTTTTTATTTTTGTAAGTTTCGACCTTGTGTAGGTTTTAGTTTTAATTTGATATATGCATTTCTTGTTTTTCGTTATTGACCTTACACAAACAGGTGGGGCTTTCACTAATAAAGCTTATAAAATTCAGCACTTCTCTTTAATAAATACTTTGCTTAATAGCATTTTTGTTTCTTAGAATTCTAAATG